>NC_141556.1:11018736-11643736 GCF_036417535.1 Chlamydotis macqueenii | reverse complement strand
TTCCTCATTTCCCTTGTCTATAAAAACTGTCCTTTAACTCAGATGTCCCTGCTCCTTGCAGGGAGGTTGGGCTAGATGAACTCAACAGGTCCCTTCCAACCCTAATTATTCTATGATTCTAATGTCTTTTGTAAACACACGCTGCAGCTTATTTTATTTCGCACTTATTTCCAAATTGTTACTTATAACTTATTTAGTAAATGACATTCCTTTTCACTTCAAAGATTTTCTGTTATGGACTATCTGATCTGCAATATGCTAGTACACTGATAAAACTTTTCCTGCAAATTTGTTTTACAAAATATTGATGGAAGTTTAAGCAGCTTTGTACATCCAGATCCTGTTTTTCTGGTACATAGGTAGAGTGTTTCCTAAATTTCCACTGACTTAAGGTCATCTTCTATGAGCCTACTATTGCACATGCCATTTTCTTCTAATTCTGTAGTGTAAAGTATCCAGTCTCATGTGTTTGGTACCATCAGATTTTCTTGGTTTTCTTTACACCATAGATATGGTAACTGCCATTTTCATAAAGTCTTTCCCATACTCTTTTTTCCAGGGTCCATCTTTGCATTTACATTTGACGTAAACAAATGAAACAAGGGCTTATTTGTTCTTTTAGTTATAGAAAGAGTTAAATACTTATTTTATTTTCCCATTTAGAAAATTTATCTTAGATGTGTTCCTACAGCATTCGTCTCTTCCTTTTTTTTTCACTCCCACATCCTCCTCCTTATTTTGGAAGCTTTTATATTCCATACTATAGTCTTTCTCAATTCAATCTCTTAATCCTCTCTCAAGCACTGACTGCTGAGCACCAAAATACTGCTTTGGAAAATTAGGCCATGACCTTTCAATCTTCTCCATTCTTTGGCATCCTAGTTAGGCATAACATTTTGCTATGATAAGCAGTCACACCACAATATGAATGCCTGGACTCAATTTTAAAAGAATTGTTGTCAGAGATAGACAGTCAGTGTGTGGTCACTACCATGTTTAAGATCCTTATTTCGCTGCAGTTCTGAAATCACCCTCATGTCCATACACATCATTCAGCCCTTGACACGGGGCAACTTAATACATATGCAGACAGGCCTAAGAAGATTGGTCTGTGGAAAAGAAGTATTCAGATTAGAATATAAAATGTTCACAACAGCTGACATTCAGATCATGGGTATGAGAGCATAAGAGATTGAATTCAGACTAGGTCCACCTCAGAAAGCACGGCCTCTCTCAGTGATGTCTTATTATAAAATACAAATAAACAAAACCCTTCTGATTTTTTAGTGTTTATATATTGAAGAAGTTTTAAAATAAGCTATAGTAGGAAGTGCTGCATTTTTTGTGGAGAATTCAGATAATAAAATTATTGTTTTATTATAAGAATCCAAGAATTCATCCCAAAACAGTCAGATTGGAAGAAGAGGTGGCTTATAAAGTATCACATTGCTAATAAAAATTATCTAGATGTCAAATATGTCAAATTCAATTCCTTATTATGTCAAATCCAATTTTTCTTGTAATTGTATTTTAAAAAAATCTTTTACTCAGACTCTGTTTAATGTACATTCACAGGCATATTTTCCTCTTACTCAGAATGGTTTTCCTTGCCTTTCTTTTTTTTTTTTTTTTTTTTTTTAGGGCATTCATTCTATCAATTCAGTCAGGGATTCTAAGCAAGACCATTACGATTTTGTCATCTGACCTTGATGGACATAAACCTTCAACTAGTAATTACTAAAGCCAAATCCCTTTCAGCCATGGCAATCAATTCACAGCACTACCCTTTAACATTTACTGCCCACTGATGTTTATAACCGAGTCTGTGAAAAGTATATGAGCAGTCAGTATATGGTGATTTTTGCAGAAGGAACATTTCTTATGTTTCATCTAATTTTTTTTTTTACAGTTTTAGAAAAAAACACATTGTTTTCTGATAATTATTGATAAAAAATAAAATTAAAGTGGACTAAAAAAGTTCAGAGTAGAATCCTTAGCTAAGTGAAATTGAGTGTGACATTTACAGGAAACCATCCAAAAATATTTTAATCTTCTAATAATTGGAATAATGATTCCAATGTCGTTGCAAGTATTTACATGAAGATAATACTTCATTTGGTAGTGATCTTTGAAAGAGAGCACTGATCCTTGGCAGAGCTAGGGATTTTATTTGTTTCAACATTCTCAATTGAGCACTGAATTATCCCTGCATTTAAAAAAAAATAATAATTTTACCTCACTTTTTTAAAAAAACCCACATTTTATAAAGTAATATGGAAACCAAAGCACTGAGATAATTACATGATGAATGCTTTCTGGCTGTACTTTATGCTTTATAATACCTTAGAGAGACATTCTTATAGTCACCACACCTCTGTTTCTGCGTTCTGGCCCACAAAATTGTATGTGTGGAAGCAGGATGTGCTGAAGTGTAACAGACTCAACTTATAAGTTTGTTCTGAGCTGATTGCGCCCCTTCCTCTCAGAAAACTGCCCTAAGAGACTTGTCAGGTGAGGGTGCATTAAGACGGATTAAATCTTTGCATATTTCACTGAGTTCTGCAAGCCAAAATTTCTACAGCTTGTCTTGGTTTGGCAGGACAAATCATAGGAAATATATCTGAAAAAAAATGAGCCTCTAAAAACTTTCTATCAAACTAAGAGCTGCTCAAGAAGTATTTGACATCTAGATAATTTTGATTAGCAATGTGATATTTTATAAGCCACCTCTTCTTCCAATCAGGACAGTTTAGGGAAGAATTCTTGGAGCACACATCCCTGTATTTATGGGATTGTGCAAGAACCACAAAGTATGTCTTGAAAATAAACCACAGAATCACAGAAATGTTGGAGCAGATCTAGTCCTACTTGAATTTCAAGTAGCACTATCACCAATACTAAAGCAGATCAGCCATGGCTTTTCATGGCCACATCTTAAAAATCTCCAAGAGTTACCAGGCTCCCTAGGTGACTTGTTCCCTGTGGAAAATTCCTGATGCCCATCCAGTCTGAATCTCCCAAGTTGCAGTCTGTTGGCCTTGTAATAGTCTTGATATTACTAAGAAAATATGTTACTAAGAAAATATGTTTCCTTTATCTTTTTAACAGCCTTCAAATAGTCATGCTTTTAGATTGCCACTTGTTTTCCTCTTCATCAGACTAAACAAGCACATTTCCATCAGCTTCACCTTGTAGGTCATGTGGTGTTGGCTCTCAACATCTTTGAAGCCCTACACTGGACTCTCTTCAGTTTCTTGACATCCTTCTGTAATAAGGGGCCCCAGACCAGACACCATATTCCAGCAGTAGTCTCATCATCACTAAAGGAAATGCTTTTACTCAATCTGCTTCCCATGCTTCTTTTAACATAGTCCAGTATGCAATTAACATCATTTGTCATTAGTGTATTCGCCTGGCCTTCACCACAACACTTAAGTACTTTTCAGCAGGGTTGTTACATTCCCATGTACTGATGCATGATGCTATTCTACTCCAGTGTGGAGCTTTGCAACTCTTCACGTTGAACTTCACAGGGTTCATGCTGGTTCAGTCCTTAAAGCACCTGTGGATCTCAGTACCTGTTACCACCACTGGGCATCATCAAAACTTTTCTTAAAGGTGATGTTGATGAAGATGCTGAAGAATATGTACCCCAGTACCAACTTGGGGTACACATACTTGCCACCACTGAGATGCCGTTGAGTAATACAACCTTTTGAACCTAGCAGTCAATTTAACTGATGTTTCTTTCAGTGTTTCTGTCTATCAATACTGAAGTATTCAAAATGAAAACATGTTTCAAAAGGCTCAATAAATAGAAGGTAAGCTAAGTTAATATTTTTTGGGGCTCATTTCCTATGCAAAATGACAAGTTTTAAAAGTGATTGTAATTATGGAGAATAACTGGATTGTTGAACATCTGGGCAGGTTTGTTTGTTTTCTTTTTTTTCCTGTTGTGGTTTGATCGGTAACATTTTCTGGGGACCCAGAGAAGTGAGAAAAGTTTGTGCTGTGGAGAAAAACCCTTATGCTAGGTGAACCAGTCTCCTAATGGAAGAAGTTTATGCCATACTCTTACATCAGGAGTGTTGCTGAGAAACACAGGCTACTTGTGGCTGAGTATTAATTCTGTTCCTCCATTCTTGGTATCAAGAAGATAAGAGACTCTCAGACAATTTGTCCATCAAATGGTAGCCCGTTCCCCCAAAGCCAAAACAGAACAAAACTCACAAGGTGTTCTGTAACTATAAATCCACTGTTAACTGATATTTAAAGAAATTATCTTTGTGAGGTAACCAAATAATATATAACCAAGAAAGCATCAGGAAAATTAAATGCTTTCAAGCAGATGTATGGTACTGTAGCATGCCGAACAGATAACTCACCAAGCTTGATCAGTGTCAGGGACATCACACAGCAATGTCTACACCAATAGTCTGAGACAAAATTTACATTGTTCCTAAAGATTTAATTTTCTAGTTCTCTGCAACTTCTCACAAGCAACATGCCTTTACCACAAAGCTAGCTGTGAAGAAGTTTTGTAGAATATGTCTTAATGAGTAGCAGCAAATAGTATTCCAGGTCCAACAGGTCCTGACAGAGAATATCTGCAATTACAGAAATAGGATTCAATGGCAATTCTGGCTGACTAAAGGATAGCAATCATATGCGTTGATCTTTATGTATGATACCTTTGAATACACGCTGTGTTTCAACAGAAGTCTAAAAACATATTTAATCCTATGTCTCTTCCTGTCAACGCAATACAAAAAAACCTCCTTCCTTTTCACAGGACAGAGCAGAGAGTGAACTTGTTTGAGCCTTCCCTATTCCTATGGTTTCTGACTCCAAAAAGCCTTATGAAATGAAGGGTATTTCATAGTCCAAACTATTATAATGATAGACAGATGGAGATCTTCTAAAGGAAAAATAGGCAGAGAAGTAAGAAAAATTATAGGCTGCATACACATCCTAGCTTTGTTCTAGGAAAAAGAACCTCACCCACCCAAGGTATTAAGCTCTGTATGAGAAAATAGCAGACTGCCTGCACTTCATATGTGTGTGCATACATATGTCACTTCTTAAAAAATAGGTCACAAGAAAAATAAGATATGACATTTAACACATTAACACCACATGCCATTTCAGACAGTGAGATAAGATAGCATGGTGAGTAGGCCTAACTGTTGATATTTAAGCTATTAATCATAACCTCTCCTTTCCAGCAGCATGGGGGAAAAAGTCAGCATAGTTAACATATTTCTCATGCATATGCTAGCCTGTACTTCTGTACTGTAAATGAGCTATCTTTTCAATACCTTGATTTGATCTACTGTGTCTTTTAATTTCGTTATGGATTACAGTAATCAATGGCAGCTGCAAAAGGAAACATTATTTTCATTATTTTGGATCAAACTGAAAACAAATTTTAGGCTGCATGTCATGGAATAAATTAAATCTCTTGTACTTCAGATTACATTCTGAATGTGATACATCAATCACACCCTCTGTTTTGTGGACCTCTTTTCCATCATGTTCCTTGGTGACCTTTCACTGTGTTCAAAGGATAATATAACAAAGTAGCATTACAGAGATCATTTTACATACCTCTCTTACTTTATATTCTTACAATCCGTTGCAATAAAAACATATTACAAATCTAAAACAAACAGACCTAGTTTATATATGTTCAACAGATCAACCAGTGGTTGGGTTGATCAGGCAGCAGAAGTTTAAGAACACAAGCTACAACTTGTATAAGGCACTAATACCAGTTACAGCAAACTTTCAATATTCAGAGTTCATAGATTTATGTGGAGATGCAGTGAGTCTAAGGCCTGATTTTTGGCTTGAGTGCCTTTTTGCAGCACAGTCAGGATATTCAACGTAATCATTGCTGTTTCTATTTTTCAGATCAATGCTTTCAACATTTGGCTCATATCTGGATTTTCCTGCCAAGACTTATGTTCCACTAACCTGCTTTTCAGAAAACAAAACAAAACAAAACAAAAACAGGAAAAGAGTACACTAAAGTAAACCACACACACAAAAAAAATAAGTATTCCAGAAAACAGCAGGTATGGCTGAAGAATTTTTCCACTAGCACTGTGAAGTTATCATTTTATATTTTTTTTTCTTCTGTGGGATTATGCTCAGTTTAGGAAATATAACTCTTAACACACATGCAGAAATTGAAGTCAGAAAGCATCATGCTGTGCATTTATCTTTTTATCAATAAAGTAAAAAATGCCTCCACACCTTTCTGAACTTAACAGGAGATCTTTGATGTACGTCTGTGAGTTCCAGAGAAACTTTAATTTACTAGTCTGTTTTCTTTTGTTGCAGAAATGCGATCACTATTGTCTTATAAACAAGCAGAAATTTTTGTTGTGTGAACCACTACCAAAACCAGTCAGTTCACCTTGATGTTTTCAAAGATACTGAATTTCATTGTGCTCTTCACACCAATTAAGTGTGGTCAAAATGGAATTAGCACAGTGAATGGCACCCAGTAGTCCTTATAGGTTTCCTCATATCTAGCTAAACTTTTTAAAAAGTATTGTTAATACTAGACTAAATCCATATCAGAAGAATTAATTTGTATTCATTTATTGAGCTTGCACTATTAATACTCTTCTTGCTTATGCAGAGTACACAATCATCTTAGCACTACTTACCATACTTTAGAGGAAGCTATCTCAAAACGGAAATTGAGGAGCTGCACTTGAAAACACTTAAAACCACATACCAGTCTATTTTCTTTACCATAAAGACACAGTTGGTAAGCTGGAAACCCTTACTGACTCTTGTTTTTCCCTTGTGAAAGCAGGGTGTGGAGCACTGCAGCTGTAGTCTGTTCTTTCTTAACTCAAACTAACTTCCTATTGTCAGAGCTTCCCCTAAGAAGCTTTAAAAACCAAATAAGAACTTGACTTACTGCCACGTATTGCAAACCTCAAGTCCGTTGTCAAGGAGTTTGATTTTTGACATTCAATCTGGAGTCTTACTTTCTTTATTTTTACCTCATTACTTTTTATTATGTCAAGTAAAGCCAAATTTCTCCAAGGGCAGTTTTTTTTTTTCTACAGCGGGGGCTGCTGAGCCCATTTAAGATCCTGATGGCAAAGGGAGTAATTTCTCCATTTAATTTGTTTTTCTTCTATTTTTACAATTAACTTACCACTTCTGGTGCTTTGTTCTTGCTCTGCAATTATATTGTTTTCCTCTTTTATTTCCTCAAGTTGCAGGGAAAATTCAGATATATTGATTTTAGACTCAATTGAATAAACCCATACATATCCACCATGAACGCATTCTTCCTTGTGAACTTTGTGACTGCTCATTCAATTCAATAGATAAATTCAGCACTGCAAGGTTAGGGCCATAACTATCACATTTATCAGGTAGCATATATAACTCTTAAGAGCTTTTATTGTAAAGTCAAAGTATATAAAATGCTGAAGTCAATAATCTCTTAAAATTACCCACAAAGTCAGTGTTTAAGTAAAAGGACACCTTTAGAGCAAAGTAAACCACTCTAAGATGTTTCTCAAATACCATGGGCAATTACATTTTTTAAAGTCCAATGAAGTCATTATTGCTGCCTTTAAAACAAGTTCCCTAATGGAAAGTTCTTAGAAAAGCCACTCTTCCACAAAATTCCATAGGCTCTAATTTAACTGTTGTTTCTTGAAAGAAAATGACTAAGATGCTGACAAAGCGTGATTGTATTGCTAATCAAGAGACTGATCATGCTCTATCACTTCTATATCATCTCTTGAAATGCCTGTAAGTGTATTTCAGTATCATAAGTATTCAGTACAATTTATTATAAAGTAGGTATAATACTGTTCTGATCACAGCATCTTATATTAATTTCAGATGTAAAATATATATGCGTAATTTTATATTTGTATTTTAAAAACAATTTTTTTTTTTCGTGATACTACAGGAAGACTGAAAGAGGGCTGTTAGTTTCTTTTCCAGGAGAATCTGAAAAACATTTCAAAGCAGTTTCACAATTACTAGATCCCTCTGTTAAAACAAATTGTGTCAGAGTACTCTAAATTCTAGAACAATCATAGAATCATAGAATGGTTAGGGTTGGAAGGGACCTTCGAAGGTCATCTAGTCCAACCCCCCTGCAAGGGGGTAGATCAGTCTACAGTTCTCTTTGAGGCCAACTTTCTTTGGTTGTTTTGTGGGTTTTTAAAAATAATATATTTATTATATAGTAATTACATTTCTGCTTATCTTATGGGCATTTACTTCAGTAAAAATTCCTCAGACAGGATATGGTAACTTTTAGTGATGCAGACTGGTGGGGTTTTGTGTGTGTGTGTGTGTGTTTGTGTCTGTGTGTTCTTTATTCAAATAGCAGATCAGTACCTTATTCTTTGATACATAGCAAGATTTGGATAAAGTGATGGGAAAGAAAACTGATATGTCAAGTCAGCGACTGAAATAAGGAAATTTTATGGTGAGTGGGTGCAAATAAAACCTATGAACAATAGGTTTTGTGTGCAAATAAAACCTATGAACATTTTTTTTTTCATGAAGCCATCCCACCTAATTTCAAGTATTTGACTGAAGTACTCAGGATAAAAATCCAGTTTTCTCCAGCTCCTAATTTTCCATTTTTTTTTCAGTAACTGATTACCAGTGATTGCCCTGGGACCACTAGAATTATTGTGTGCCTAAACCTTCAAGACCTCTGCTGTCACCCCAGATCTGTCCTCCTTTAAGCTACATCAAAGTTACACTGCAGAAGTAGTTCATCCTTGTATAACATAACTACTTGTTGTTCCTATTTATGTCAATAACATTAGGCATTGCACCTCATAACTGTATAATGCTAAACAAACTAAAATTAAATAACAGCCACTTGACCATTAGCTAAACAAGCTAGAGCAAAGCAAGCCAAGTTAAAACAAAGCATGTCTGATAGCCCCAGGCCTGTGGTCTGCCCTAGCTTAATGCAGAGCCAGTGGCCTGCTAAGATGGCAATTCTGTACTTGCTGTCCAACAAGATTACAGCGGATGGAAGATTATGTACTGACTATATCACACGGGAATTATTTTTTAGCATAGGCACCACAAATGACAGCTTAATCTGCCTTTAAATTTGAGCAGATAAACTGTCTCACTGGTGCAGAGGTCCTGGCCTGTGACACTGAGTAACTGTATAGCAATGTACATTTTCAACTAATGGCCAGGCATTAATGGATTGAAGAGCCTTGCCATATATCCATCTGGCTACAAATTGCAGCACTAAGTCATCAAAGATTGTTATTATCTTAACATTATGAAATAATAAAGTGACTTTAGGTGGGGGGAAATTAACGTGTGAATGGATGATTTTGGCTATTTACAATTTTTTATTCCGTGTATGTGGTCAACACACTGCTTTGCTTCTTGACCATCCAGAGATCTCAGAGGAGTCTGCAGAGAGCTTGAGTAACAGCCCAGAGACCCCTGGACTGACAGCGGAGTGACTGTATACTCCTGACAAAAACCTAAATGCTGGCTGTACTAGGCTCACAAAATTCCATCAAATATGAAATATGGCCTCTGGTGATATGTGATGTTAGGCATTCAGGAAGGTCAGGCAACCTTGCAGGAATCCTTATAAGACAGTTTAAACATAGACTGTGTTCTACAGTCAACCAGCTTACATTTTGAATTCACAGATATACTTCACTAAATCAAAAGAGGTAACATTACTGAAAGCCTGTGAGATAGCAGAAGAATGAAAGGACTCAAGCAAGATTAGTTGTAAGCTGAGCTTTATATCAATGAGATAGAAGAAATAGTTATTAAAATGAATTTCTCAATAACAGTTCTTTTTCCTCACACGGTATGTATGAAAATTTTAAAATTATTTTATTTCAGTTTTAGTGTGAATTTTCAAATAGTAATTAATTAACCATAAGATGCACATAATGCATTTTACTTCTTATTGCAGAAATCAGAACGCTCAGTTTTCGTGTTATTGCAGCAGACACGTTTTCGTTTGGTTTCTTTTTTTACTTTGTTTTAAAAAAATAAAATCTAGAAAGTGAAATGAAAATTAAAATTATACTAAAAAACACAAGGAAGATATATACAATTTGTATGCATTTTTTTAAAAGGAATCTCTGAGGAAAATATTTGCAAGCTGCCATGCTCATATACATCAAAACTAAAATTCTCAGTATCTATAAGGCCTTTATCTACTCATATAGAATTATTTATTAGCATGAACCCTTGCCATTTGTGCCTTTGCAGAGGCACAAACTCTGCCAAATTTCATCCCTGAAGAAGAGCTAGAAAAGATTTTTTTTTCCTTTAATAGGATTTCAACTTTGAACTATCTGGAAGATTTTAGGGGACTGAAAATCAGCATGCATTTAAATGCTGATACATAGAATCATAGAATCATAGAATAGTTAGAGTTGGAAGGGACCTTCAACAGTCATCTAGTCCAACCCCCCTGCAAGAAGCAGGGACATCCCTGACTAGATCAGGTTGCTCAGAGCCTCATCCAGCCTGGCCTTGAACGATTCCAGGGATGGGGCATCCACCACCTCTCTGGGCAACCTGTTCCGGTGCTCAACAACTCTCATTGTAAAAAATTGAAGGTATCTCTTTATGTAAAATAATATTTCCAAAAGACTATGCAATAACCATCTCATAGTACCAGTTCACAGCTATAATTTAAGGTGACCTCTTAAAGAGAGGAAATCACAACTTCCTCTTGGGTAGGACCCTACTGATGTGAATATACAGAATTAAAGTTGATGATTCAGTTACTTCTAGCCTAGTTACTTCTTGCCTTCTCTAAAAGCATCTGGAGAATAGTATCTCATCTCCCATTGGACTCTGAAATCAGAGGCAGGAAAACAGATTCAGAACCTCATTACATTAAGCTTCTATTATAGCACAGGAAGTTGTTGCTCTAAATTGAAATAGTTTGTCAGCTGCTAGAACTGGAAATAATCTTATTGCAGAGTATAACCACTAACTTACATGCAGTAAGGATCTTATGTATGGCTTTTCTTGTCCCAAAGGTTTTTTAAGTATTTGAGTTATTTACAAAGAATAAGATTCAAAGACATTTCATTTTTGTTTCTTTTGGCACCTACTGGGATAATTACGATGGACCACTGAATTTGTTTGCCAAAACATTTGCTACAATATCCAGTCTAAATCTTATCTCTTCCATAAATGTCAAAATACAGCAGATCTGCACTTCTTAGGGATCATGCTGGTGGAGCTACTTCCAGCTTCTTCGGTTGTTCTAAAATTTGTGAATGCCCTCCTACAGTTTATGAGAATACAGGTCAAGTAGATTAAGGGCCAGCAATGGCACAAGTTTAGGAGCTAACAGACAGTTGAGAAGTCAAAAATCATGTCAAAGGCTAAATACAGCTGAAAATGAGGAGGTCACATAGAAACTATGCACTTTTACCAATATGTACATCTCTACACAGGATATCTTTTTTGACTGATGGAAGGAAGTGATTTTTTTTTTAGTCTTGAAACTATCTCTTTTTAAAGAGACGGAACCAATGGTGGAAGGCTTCAGCTACACAATATACTTAGAATAATTAACTGTTTTTTTTCAAGTTAGTTACCTAAAAGTTACCTAAAGACTTTAAAAAAGCTTAGTCATTTTTTAACATATGCAAACGTTTATGCGCCTGTGTGTTCTCTGTTATATATACACAGAAACTCACATACAAGAGCATACCAGGAACAAAAGAAATAGAATATTTGCACTGTTCCTCTATGCCAGTATGCTATCACTCAAAGTAGGTCATAGAAGTGAAAGAGTATAAGAACAGAGGAAGTATCTATGACACTTCCTTGCAGCACTCTCTAAAAAGGGTTGGGGACTTTCTGTGCCAGAAGTGACAACTCTGTAGTCTGGTGTAGATTTCAAGGGATTTCTCTTCCATGAATTTATGCAAATTTACCTTGAAGCTGCATAAGCTTTTAACATTCAGACATCTGCAGCAAATACCAGTACTTACATTTATGTTGTATGGATAAATATCCATATGGATAAATATAATTTCTCATTATTTTGAACCTAAGACACAGCAGTCCACCTCAGTTTAATCTGAGAACATTTGGTCCTTGAAGTTGAAGAGACAGTGAATGGACATCTCCAGTACAGTATCTCTTCCACGCATAGTTTTATATGCTTCATCGTACTTCCATCATACTTCCTTCAGTCATCTCCATGTAAGGATACAGTGTTCCTTTCCATATTCTAGTTTTGGTTTTGGTCTCGAACAGGCTTTTGATAGGTGTCTGTACCATTGTCCTCACCCAAAAGCTATTCTCTACTTCCTGTACTTTTCCCAGCTTCACTAAATCTTCATCAGTCATTCACTAGTGTGTTTTTCACACATTATTATAATCAATGCATTAAAGATCTTTACAGATCAAAGGTTCTTTGTTCTAGTCTCTCCAAGTGGAGACAAGTAATGAGTGGCGTTCCTTAGGGGTCAGTAATGGGACCAGCACTGCTTAATTTTTTTTTTTTCAGTGACATGGACAGTGGGACGGAGTGCATCATCAGCAAGTTTGCCAATGACACCAACCTGTGTGGCATGTTCAACGTGCTGGAGGGAGGGGGTGCCATCCAGAGGGACCTTGATAAGCTGGAGAGGTGGGCCCGTGAGAACCTCATGAAATAAGGCCAAGTGCAAAGTCAAGTCTTACACATGGGTTGGGGCAATCCCAAGCACAAATACAGGTTAGGCAGAGAATGGATTGAGAGAGGAGGGACTTGAGCTACTGGTGGACAAGAAGCTCAACATGAGCTGGCAATGTGCACTTGCAGCCCAGAAAGCCAACTGCATCCTGGGCTGCATCAAAAGAAGCATGGCCAGCAGGTCGAGGGAGGTGATTCTTCCTCTCTACTCTGTTCTCGTGAGACCCCACCTGGAATACTGCATCCAGCTCTGGAGCTGCTAACATAAGGAGGACATGGTCCTGTTGAAGTGAGTCCAGAGGAGGACCATGAAGATGATCAGAGGGCTGGAGTACCTCTCCTATGAGGAGGCTGAGAGATTTGGGGTTGTTGAGCCTGGAGAAGAAACGACTCCAGGGAAAACTTATTGCAGCCTTTCAATACTTAATGGGGACTTAAAAGAATGTTGGGGAGAAACTCTTTAGCAGGGTCTGTTGTGATAGAACAAGGGGAAATGTTTTTTAAATAGAAGAAGGTAGATTAAGATTAGACTCAAGGAAGATTTTTTTTTTTTTAAATGAGGGTGATGAAACACTGGAACAGGTTGCCCAGAGAGCTGGCAGATGCCCCATCCCTGGAAACATTCAAGGCCAGGTTGGATGAGGCTCTGAGCAACTTTATCTGGTTGGAGATGTCCCTGCTTCTTGCAGGGGAGTTGGACTAGATGACCTTTAAAGGTCACTTCCAACTCTGTTCTTTGATTCTATGATTCTATGTGTTGTAGTTTATCCCCACTTGGTATCAAGCTACACAGTCTCTCACTCACTCTCCCCATTATCCAAGGGAACAGAGGAGAGATAATATAGATAATATAGCAAAAAGCTCAAGGTTTGAGATAAGGACAGGGAGAGATCATTCAAGTTCCTGTTACAGGCAAAACATTCAACGTGAGAAAAACTATTTCAATTTATTAATAATAAAACCAAAGCAGGATAATGAGAAAGAGAAAAAAACCAAACAAACAACTTCCCTCCACCCCTCTCTCTTCTCAGGCTTGATTTCAAATTAGCTCTACCTTTTTCCCCCTCCAAGCAGCACAGGAGGAATAGGGAATGGAGGTTGCGATCAGTTCATCACATGTCACTTTGCTGCTGCTCCTTCCTCCTCAGGGGAAGAACTCCTCACATTTCTCCTCTGCACCATCATGGAGTCCCTCCCACAGACTGCAGTCCTTCATGAACTTCTCCAGCACAGAGTCCTTTTCCACAAGGAACCAGCTGCCCCAGTGTGGGGTCCTCCAGGGGCTGCAGGTGGATCTCTGCTCCTCCATGGGCCTCAGTGGGCTGCAGGGGGAAAACCTGCCTCACCAGGGGCTGCACCATGGGCTGCAGGGGAATCTCTGTCAGGAGCGGCATTACTCCTCCCCCTCCTTCTTCCCTGACCTTGGCGTCTGCAGCCATTCCTCTCCCAAAAAATTCTTCACAATCAGCTCAGGCAGACGCCTCTCAGGATCCCTTCACATCTCATCACAGGGTAAAGTTGGAACTGCTTTTTTAAGCGTGTTCACTTACATTCTTCCACTGGACACCTAGGGTTGCAAGAATTTTCTGCAAACTTAGCAGTCAGCTTTCACTTTAAGTGCCTCAAATATCTGCAAATTTTGTCAACTTGCCATTTGTCCTCCATTCAAAATCATTTATATTGAACAGCATCAGATTTTTCACATATCTCTGAAGGATTTCACTAGTTATTTATTATCGTGAAAAGTGACCACTGGTTTTCCATCTTCTAGCCAGTTCATTACCAGTATGAAGACTTGTGTCCTGTCCCATTGAACATAATTAGGGCTCCAGAACACGGAAATACCAAATTAGGAAATTCCAGTATTTGTATTTCCTGTGCAATCTCAATATGACTCAGTCTTACCTGTAATTGCATATTTAAGTTTTCCAAAGTTGCCAGGTCTTAGTCACTGCACCGAGTCAATTTCATTACAAACTCAGTCAGAGCTCTGTAGTGATGCTGCATCCAGACTTTGCTTCCCATAAAAGTTTTCCAAAGTTGCCATGTCTCAGTGAACTTTGCCTTGAGAAGCTGTTGTGTGCATTTGCCTTGGAGATGTCAACGTTAGAATCCTACTTCAGTGAGATTTGTCTCAGATGTCACTAGTTGTGTGCTCTTTACATTGATTTCTGTCTGTGCATCTCTTATTTTCTGGTATGAAATTTGCAGATGAGCTCAGTGTGTTTTGAACAGTGATAGTTCTGTATCATGTATATACTTTAACAAGCCCTGGCTAATAGATACCTCAAATTAATAGATTCATTTGATTTACTGTGCGCATGGACTTCAAGCTTTGTGACCTACTCTCATTTCCCTCTGACAACAACCTCACCAGAGATGTTGTGAAAATTAGTAAATAAATGCAAAGGACTTCAATGTCATAGTAAGGAATGCCAAGACAAAGCACATGCTGAATTTAATATTTTGCTGCAACTTTTACATTTTATAGAATCATAGAATCATAGAATGGTTAGGGTTGGAAGGGACCTTCAAAGGTCATCTAGTCCAACCCCCCTGCAAGGAGCAGGGACATCCCTGACTAGATCAGGTTGCTCAGAGCCTCATCCAGCCTGGCCTTGAACGTTTCCAGGGATGGGGCCTCCACCACCTTTCTGGGCAACCTGTTCCAGTGTTCTATAACTCGCATCGTAAAAAATTTTTTCCTAATTTCTAATCTAAATCTACCCCCCTCTATTTTAAAACCATTACCTCTCGTCCTATTGCAACAGGCCCTACTAAACAGCCTTTCCCCATCTTTCTTGTAGGCCCCCTTGAGGTACTGGAAGACTGCTATAAGGTCTCCCCAGAGCCTCCTCTTCTGCAGGCTGAACAGCCCCAACTCTCTCAGCCTGTCCTCATAAGAGAGGTGCTCCAGCCCTTTTATCATCTTCGTGGCCCTCCTCTGGACCTTCTCCAACTGGTCCATGTCCTTTTTGTGCTGGGGGCTCCAGAACTGGACACAGTACTGCAGGTGGGGTCTCACCAGGGCAGAGTAGAGGGGGAGAATCACCTCCCTCGACCTGCTGGCCACGCTCCTCTTGATGCAGCCCAGGATGCGGTTGGCCTTCTGGGTCGCAAGGGTGCATTGCCTGCTCATGTTAAGCCTCTCATCCACCAGCACTCCCAAGTTCTTCTCCTCAGGGCTGCTCTCAATCCATTCCCCGCCCAGCCTGTATTTGTGCCTGGGATTGCCATGACCCAGGTGCAGGACCTTGCACTTGGCCTGGTTGAACTTCATGAGGTTGGCACGGGCCCACCTCTCCAGCCTGTCAAGGTCCCTCTGGATGGCATCCCTCCCTTCCAGCATGTCAACGGCACCACACAGCTTGGTGTCGTCGGCGAACTTGCTGAGGGTGCACTGTATCCCACTGTCCATGTCGCCGACAAAGATGTTGAACAGGGCCGGGCCCAGCACGGACCCCTGAGGGACGCCACTCGTGACCGGTCTCCACTTGGACATTGAGCCGTTGACCACCACTCTCTGAGTGCGGCCATCCAGCCAACTCCTTATCCACTGAGTGGTCCGTCCATCAAACCCATGTCTCTCTAGTTTAGAGAGAAGGATGTCGTGCGGGACAGTGTCAAAAGCTTTGCACGAGTCCAGGTAGATGATGTCAGTTGCTCGTCGCTTGTCCACCGATGCCATCACCCCGTCATAGAAGGCCACCAAATTGGTCAGGCACGATCTGCCCTTGGTGAAGCCATGTTGGCTGTCACCAACCACCTCCTTGCTCTCCATGTGCCTTAGCATGGTTTCCAGGAGAATCTGCTCCATGACCTTGCCAGGCACAGAGGTGAGGCTGATCTGGCTGTAGTTACCTGGGTCTTCCTTATTCCCCTTTTTAAAAATTGGTTTTGTGCAACAAACTTAACTTGGGCTATATAGTAAACACTGCACAC
This sequence comes from Chlamydotis macqueenii, assembly GCF_036417535.1. NCBI lineage: Eukaryota > Metazoa > Chordata > Aves > Otidiformes > Otididae > Chlamydotis > Chlamydotis macqueenii. The sequence goes on along the minus strand of NC_141556.1, from coordinate 11,627,091 downwards.
TGTATACACAATGTTGATTAGCTGCTCAGTAAGTGAGCAGTCCCCATTCTCTGCACAAAGAGACATGGAATAAATAACAAAACTTTTTATGTAACGAAAGACTACATGGTAATGAATACATACATGTAGGACAATCAGAACAAAATCATAAGTGCACTTGTTATTGTGAACTTTCCTATCTGAGTGCTTCACAATATAACCTTAGCTTTTTTTAAAATTATATTGATTACACAAATTTTACAATTTTAGAATTTTACACCAAAAAAAAAAAATTGTCAGACAATACAAACTAGTTAAATCTGACCCTTCCCAAGGAAACATAATGATGTCAATAATAATAATAATTTTTTTCAAGAAAGTTTACCTTAAGCCAAGATATAATGTCTGTCAAAACAAATACCAGAGTAAGATAAGAAAGGAGGAATTGGAGAGAGAAATTGAGGAGAAGGGATTGCCAATGATTGGTTGAGTGAGTAAGGACTTCCATGGAAGATTGTCTGGAGTATTTCAGACGAAGGACTTGAATCACCTTGTGAGTATGATTTGGGACTTTTCTTGGATGAGTTTACTGTATTTTATGTTAGTGATGCTGTCCCATTTTTCATAAATAATTTCGTATTTCCAGTGGCAAAGGGAGGGAGGGATGGATACAGAAGTAAATATTTACTCCATGTCTATAGCCATAGACATGTCATAAGGATTTTCATCTGCACTGTGGAAAATTAGATTCGGGACTGAATCAATGTTGATTCAACGCTATTCAAAAGTTTGTTTTCTCTTCATTGTTCAATGCACGAATAAAACTTCATGCTCCCTAATCTATTACCTAGTGGTCTATTTATTCACCTGGTCTATGGGTGCTTCGTATTCAAGTCTCTCATATGTCATGCAGAGTGGAGATACAATCCTTTGACTCCCAATGATATTCCTAATTCCTCAACGTGTTCTAGGGTTGAGAACTAGCTTTTGTTTTGAAAAGGGCTGTAGTTTCATTTGTTAATTATAAAGGATATATTTTTAAATTTAAAATTGGGTACAGAGACATTTTCCCACCCAGTTCTTGCGGAGTCATATTCTAATATTTCACATAATTTCACTTAATGTTGTAATTTGACAAGTGATATTTATGAGAACTTAAAGAAAAAGAGGAAGGAAACATACTGGCAAGAGAAATTACATGATGTGCTTCCTTTGTCTCCAACAGATGTAGAAAACAGAAACCTATTTTTGGTCTAGTGTTAGTCTAGATAAGTCTAACCATAGAGGCTCTAATCTAGCTAGTTTAGATAGTGGTTGAAATCGGATATGAAAACAGGCTCTAGCACAAGCATCTTAAACCCATCAGTGATTTCAGACATGCTCTAAGGCAACTAGCCTGTGTTGAAGTTCATGTTATCATAATTTCACTGTTATTATTACCATGGAAAAAATAGTTGAGATCTTTCAGCTATGGTGAAGACAGTGACTTGAAAGACAAGCTCTGAATTTGTAGAGAAAAATATGAAAAAAAAAAGAAAAATAAGGAAGGGTTAAAAATAAAATAACTTGTAAAGAAAGCAAAGATAGGACAACAAAAATGGAAAGGACAGATCAAACAAAAAGAGGTGAGCTGGAGAGAAAATGCTTGGTAAATTATGTAGGGTTGAAGACCTTGCTATGGCCTATACTTGTGTTTATTGAAAAGCAGTATGAAATGTATCTAGAGGGGATCAGAATATACCATTCTTTTAATTTGATTCAGATCATAGGGGGACAGGTGAGGACAACCAGGGAAGAGGAGACGGAAATATCAGAGACAGAACATCAGACTGTGAAAAAAAAAAAAGTGCTAGTAGTACTGGATAAAATCTTTCATACAGGAGTAAATCTGTCATAACTCAGTAAGAACAAAGGAGAAAGAAAGTCTGAAGTTGATGCTAAGGCCGAATGTGTGTGTGACAGAGAAGAATTGTAATTACTGGTATTAACAAAGAAGAAAAGAATGAGAGGTAATACAAAATGTCTCATTATTCATAGCCAGCGCTAATCAGAGATTAGCCTTTACTTCATTGAATTTCCATATTTCTACAGTAAATTAAAACAATTTCTATTTTTCTGCCATAGAAAGACTAAAGGAGCAGAAAGGGAGAAGAGTTGTACAGCTCACTGACTTTGAACATTAGCATAACCTAGTTACAGACCCAACAATAAATGAACTTAATGTCAAGTTTCAGGGAGAATAATTATATTTTGTGTACAGAATCAAAGGCAAATGAAAATGAGAATGTGAAAATGAAAATAACCCTTGAATAGCAATAAAATCTAAAGAGGTAAAATGCTTTTAAACTCGGAAGTCAGAATAAACCCATTCCAGAATCTTAAAACAACTGGCACATGAAATCACAGATCCCGTACTAAGGACTGTTTAATGAAACATTCATACCAGAAATTAGAATGTCTAATGGGAGCGGTGAAAGAGAAAAAAAAAGGCAATTTAGATCTATTTCTCAATTGCATGCAATTGCATGCATACTATGAGCTGTGGATGAGGGGAATGATTAAAGACATGAGACAATAATAAATTATTTAAACTTCAACATGTGTTTCCCAACGACAGATCTTCTTAGGCACCTTTGAAAAGGTAACTTATATTATAAAGAAACCCATTTCCAAAACAAAAGAAATGTTGCAGCTTTTGTCTCGCTCTGCTTTGGTAAAAGATTTGATGCAATGGCAAAAAGAAAATTCCTTGTTAAACTGGAAAAGATAGGGATTAGCAGAGGAACTGAATTCTGAACAAAAAGGGATGGCTCAAGGAAGACAGTGTTTGAGGAAGATAGTATCTAGTTCGAAAAAGGCTTTTGAGGGAACTTCTCAGTTCCTAGTCTTTGGAAGAATCTGATTTAAAGTTCTTATGAGACACTTCAGACCTGATTAAGAGCACATTAATATAAACCAGTAGGTACCTGGAATCAGCATAATTACAGAGAAAGACTGAAATTACCATGCAGTATCCGAATAACTATGATGACCAGAAAATCTCTGTGGGCAGATCTCTCTTCAAGATAATTAATTCAAACCAGGAGAGATATTGGGGTATCAGAGAGGAAGGATAACCTGTTATATATGAGGATACTTAAGGAGTTGAGATTTGTAACAGAATAAGGGAATAAAGGAAAACTACACATAAATATATAAAAAGAAGAGGAAATGAAGGCAGTAGGAGAGTTATTTAAGATAAAGTCCACACTGTCACAACAAAAAGGATATAATAAGAACAAAGTGTTATAATCACTAAAAGGGCCTTTGATTTTTGGTCACAGTTGTGTGGTTGTGTGGTTAAAAATCATAGTTTTAACATGGAGATAAAAAAGCATGGAGAACCAGAGGGATTGCTTGTTCCCTGCCACAACAGGTGACCAAATTGACTGGAGGAAGACTAGGCAGTCTTCCAGGTTATATCCTGTATTACTGCCCTGTTTGGTGTGTGGTTACAATTAGTTCTGCAGGGATGTTTCAAAATAATCTACTATTAAAGGCTATTAATACAGAAAAAGCTACTACATTTAGGAGAATTTAAGGAGGTACAGCATTTACCTCCTTTGTGAGACACTGAGTCATTTTGACTTATAACAGATCGCTGAATATACTTTACTGGTGCCAGCCCTAGATTGTTAGGAAGATTACTTTTATTTTCAAATGCCAAAATCTGACTGCCACATCAAAGCTGTATGTGACGTGCTCTGTTCTGATGGAGATCATGGGGCAAACTAAAAGTTTTATTGGCATCTTTTCCATGGGCTCTAGCCATGCACACAAAATAACTTTGTTCCAAGTTACCTGAGCTCCTGGCTAGCACTCCCAAAATTTCACTGATGCTATTTATCAAACCAAGAATGTTGCCTTCGGCCCATGCAGGCTACAAATGTATTTTTTTATTAGCAAGCCCACAAATATCACAGAAAAGGACATTTATATCTACCTTAGTTCTTAGCCCTCTTGTCCTGGTTCTGGCCAGGATAGAGTTAATATTTACCTGAGCTGGGTGGAGAACTGAAGCTGGTAGCCCCTATGGCTGGGATAGTTAACTAATTAGCTAACAGCTGGGGTTAATTTACCCAAATTAGCCAAAGGGCTATTCCATCCCATCTGACATCATGCTCAGTATATAAGTGAGGAGGGTGCTGAAGGGAGGCCCTCCTAGTTGGAAGAGACTGGATGTAGAGATCTGTTGTGAGCTATTATACTGTATTTGTGTTCCATCACTCTATTGTTTTCTTCTGTCATTACTGTTAAATTTACTTTTTGTTCAATCTCAACCCGCGTGTTTGGTTTTTTTTTTTCCTGGTTTTCTTTTGTTTGTCAAATCTCCTCCTATTCTCTCGGAGAGTGGGGGGAGTGAGAGAGAGACTGCATAGTCTGGTCCCCGTTGGGGCTGAACTACGACACCTCTTTAAAGGACAATTTTTTTTTTTTAATTTGATCAATGAGTCACATTCTGATCACACAGTATTTTAGAGTATCTGATCATAAATGCATAAAAATTAGTATTATAGTTTTTTATGTTTCCTCTTTCTACAAGTTGGTCCTAGTAAGTATGATAGAAGCCCACTCATCTGCAGTCATTAAAACTGGAAAGTCTGGATAAAGCCATGATTACAAAATGAGAATCACTCCCAGCTTATTCTGAAATATTTCTGATATGACAAGGATATAATTGTTTATTGAATCTTTTCAATCTAATTATATCTTGCTGCTGTAACTTGTTAAAAAAAATATGCACAGGTTTGAAATAAAAATATTCATTTAATTGATCACACTATTTGATAAAATGCCTATTTTTCCCTGTCCTTACAGCAGAGGGCTTTATGATTTAATGCATGTCAGCTCAAGGTGAGTTCATTATATTAATTCCTGAAGAAATACTGCTCCTGTATGACCTTTTTGTTTAATATTAGGACAAAAGAAAATCTGTGGTACTCTGTGACTACTATTTAACTTTTGAAATATACACTTTTGACAGGATTTGAGTAGTTTGCCAAACCAATCTGTGATATTCTTGGCTACAAAAGATAGTTTCGCAGGTATCAGGCTAGACAGATGAATGGAAAAAGGAAATATACTGCATGCAGTGAGCAGTGTCTGTTGTTTGCTGCTCAATCTTTGATGTCTTCAAACTGCAGCTTTCAGCCACCAAAGAATGGTCACCCAAGAAAGTAAAAATCACATCTGGCACCTAACTTCTGAGATCAGCATGAATTTATTTTGATCATTTCAGGATAGCAATGTCTGCCATAGAACATTTCCACATTTAAAATCCATTTTTTACTAACATTTTGTCACTTTCCCAATAACATTTAGGATATAAAACCCAGAAAATGCAGGTATGTCACTACAACATTTTTCAACAAATTTTGAAAATGATAACTTCCTTTTATATTCAAAAAAGAAAATAAAATAAAGAAGAAATCTTTGTATCTGCATTGATTTCTTATATATCCTTATAAAATGTATTTCTAACAATACACTGACATTTAAAGATTTTAAATATTTACTAAGAAGACACCTACACCAGATGCAATCTTAGATGGAGAACTGTGATATATTAGTTCTATTCCCACCTTTTCCTCTGACTCATTGTAGTCATCTTCAATATATGTGTTTGCATGGGTCAAACATGGCTACTGACCAAATTCCTATCTACTCATTCAGCAGTCTACCTTGAAGGACCTCCTGCTTGTGGGGATGCTTTGAACTTGAGCAGCCTCACCTGGTAGGTAAGATGCGTGCTGACACTCAAGTGCTTAAACTAGTAGTACAATATGAATTCAGCTACCTTAATTTAATATTAAAATAGATCTTATATGTAATCTCATTCCTGCATGCTATTTTCCTTCTTGTCTCTTTCACTGAACTTAATTAAGTAACAAGCAGGGTATCCAAGCTATTTGCTTCCAAGGAGTACAAGACCATTATATGTCAGAGGAAAAAATACTTCAAATAATATTTTTGTCTCTGTTTCTAGACTTCTACAAAATACTGAAGTATTTTTCCATTCAGAATTGGATTCAGAGTGTGTTCTGATTCTTCTTACAGTAACAAAACCATTTCTTCTATGCCTGGCTTTGAATGTTTTTTTTTCAGCTACACTGATTTATTTTACCCCTTAAATGTTAAAATAATGAAGAGAAGTAAAGATACAGGAAGACCACGAATACTATATGTTTGAACCAGTCTTAGGAATTATTTAAGTCAACATGAGTTTCTTCTTACTGTTTTAACCTGACCAAATGTAATAGTTTCAAAGTGCTTGAAGATGACATGCCATCCATAGTGATTAGCGTGGGTCTTACAATAATGAGCATTGCATAATTTATTCTTTAAGACATGAGAAGCATTTTGTACTTTCCAGTATAGAAAGATGATGTATTTCCATTGTTCTTTATCTTAATGAAGCTGTAACCATAAATAAGAGGTAGATGTCAGGATGAGACACTAGATTCAATAAACCTAATTAATTTTACAATGTCTACAGAATTACTTTGGTCTTAAGAACAAAATCAATTCAAACTTATTTATAGAGGAATGTTTATTCCTTCTCAACCATATCATCAGTAGGTGTTAATATACATGTCAATGTAGAAGTATCTGCTTGCAGTAAAATTTATTGCTTGCAGGAAGAAAGATATTTTCAGTATATTGTCTCTGCCACACTTTCAGAAAAGTTTTGCTAGATTTAATTTTAGAAGAGATAAACATGACAAATGTTGCATATAAAATTGTTAATAAAAAATGTAAAACTGAGTAAAAAGCCAGTACGTCAGAAAATGAAGAATTAATTACACATTTATGATGCAAATACCAAATAAGTCATTGTATGCATACAATAGCTAGTAAAAAAAAATTGTCTTTGTGTACATGTGAAAAAAAATTAAGGAATGCAGAAGAAATACCTTCTCTAACTCACACTTGTCTTCAGACTCATGGAAAATTGTACAAATCTATAGAGTAATACAGAAAATGAGGCTTACCGAAAAGGTTTATAGTAGCATTGTGGAATTTTTTTAATTGGTGAAGACTCATTATTTTGCAAATCATCTCCTTCAAGCTCATACTTAACTGATGAATGGTGTGTCTAATCCTACATCTTTTAAAGACTAAGTAATTACGGGATTATTGCAGGAAGGATATTTAGTTTCACTGATCATGTTTATTTCAATTTTACAATACACAATATATGTTTAAACAATTTATTATAGCCCTAGGCTTAGCTAAACCTTCCCTCCTATTTCAATTTACTGGGCCAAATAGCCCATAAATAAGAAAATTCCCTTTTGATTATCTCTAATTTTTACCTAAATTCTGAAGTGAAAATATAAGGAAACTAAATTAATGTAACTTACACTAGCTTACAAAACATTTTCAAATTATATTACATCTTAATTTTACCTAATATTTTTCAAATAGTTGCCTGCATTAGTGTTTTGTCAATTGTTGAGCTGCTTAATTTAAGGAAAAGATACATTCACAATAGTAACAGAAATAGACCTTTTTTTTTTTTTTTTTTTAGTATGAAGCATCAAGGAAAAAGCTTTTACTATCATATGGAAGGATGTTTAATAAAGTGTAAAGAATAAAGTTTTTCCAAATAAAAATGTTGAAAAAGGAGCTTCTGTACAACCTTAAGATAATTCAAATATTCCCAGGAATATATGCTTGGGAGATAGTACCCCTCAAGAAGGAAGGGAAGACACTATTTCCAATTAAATTCATGTTCTGGTGGGTTGGCAAATGTAAGACAATTTGATATTATGAAATTCTACCAGAACACAAAGATCGTTTGCCAAAACAAAAGTTCATCTTATGAAATTAGGGTACGAAAATACCAGTGATCAACCTGGCACCGCCACTATTTCTTTCAATTTAAGTAGAAAGGAAATAAACCATATCCAAACAGTTTAAAATTTCTTGCATGTCCAAAGCCAATACAAATTCTGTATCCAGCTCTTTTGCATTTTTTTTAATTGAATTTTTATATCTACCTCTCATTGACAACCTTGTGGAAGTAAAGCCAGGTTATGTCATACTTTTTCAATTATGAATCACAGCTTACAGAAAGCAGTCTTCTTTCAAGTTACCAACATGAATCTTTAATTTTGATGGACTAGCAAAATTATATTCTGCTGGTAGAGCAAAGATTCAGGATTGTAACTTTGTTTGTTTGTTTTTTTTTTCCTTTCAAGCAAACTGAATATTGTTCTAGCTTTCCAGTTTGTCAGAGAGGCTCTAAATCGTTTTAAAACTCAGTTAGCTAAAACAACTTTTAAAATATTTAGAGGATGATCCTGTTATAAATAGGTTCTACGTATGCTGTATATTTCCTCAGATTAAGCAACTTTCTTGTGAGTCATAAGGAGGATTATCTACAGAGTCTCTTTGGAGGCTCTTCTCTCTTCAGGAATTGCTATAAACTCCATGACATAATTTCACCTCCCTTTTTGTCTGTGGTTGTTATCCACTTCATCTAGGTTAGTTTCATGCATAGAAATTAATAAGAAGTGGACAAATACAGCCAAATCTATGTGTATACCACTGAATACGTAAGCTACACTTCTGGGTAGAAAGTGAAAAACAGTAAGTTTTAGGTATGTTTCAGAGAGGTAGTTTTTGGTACCTGAGGTCTAAACTGTGCATTCCCCTCACTTAGAATGTCTGAGGGATGTGTGTCTGAGCTAGTCACCCTAGACTACCTCTGTAATCAGCACACAGGAAATATGCACCTAAAAAAGTGAATTGTCTGACCTGTAAAGATATTGGTACAAATGTGATGAATAGCTCTCTGGAAGGGCATATTTTTCTGCATTAACTCAAAAAGAAACCAGTACAGGAATGAGCTGAAAAATAGAAGTTAAACATGGAAAGGCTTCATTTGGAGTGTACTGCTGACGGTTGTGGAATCACTGTACTCTGCAGTGAAGCTAAGTCTTCCTTGAGTACAATTCTGCCTTGGACACCTTTCTTCCCCTCATGAGTTCTTCTCTTCCTATCAGTAACTAATTTGTAAAATTTAAGCAATGGAAAAGAAATGGGAGAGCTCCTGTGCCTCTGAGGAGGTTTTCAGAAGCAAGGTTGCTCTTCAACAATCAGAAAAAGAGAGTGATCATGCAATTACAGTACAGCACTATACTGAGCATGTAGAAGACTTCCTGCAGGTTTGACCTACAAATTCATTTTAGATTTGAGAAGTCCTAGAGAGACATTTTTCATAGTTAAAAAGTAATATGTGTATGACTGTGGACTACTTATACTTCCCTCTCCTGTACAGGTGATGTAGATCTTAAGTGCTTAGCTTCTGTTAAGTACTTTTTAAGTTGAAGGACAACTGAAAAAGCCAATTTTTTTCCTTACTATCTATGTGCTTTGCTTTTTCAATTATTATTATTTTTTTTTTTTAGAACAGATTCCTGTTCATTTTCAAAACTCATTGTTCTGTCTAAATTAAACCCTTTCTTATTTCATATGAAAATACAAGTCCAGATCTTGTATTTTCTTTCCCTCAATATTAGGGTTGTCATAATAAATTCATCCCTGTGAACCTGCTTAGTTATCAAGAGCTCCAGTGCCAGTCTCAGATGCACTCTTTTCATAACCCACATTAATCTCAGCAGTAGTGCCAAAGTAATGCTTTTATTTGAACATTCTCACTTTCCCACCCTACCCTCACATAGTCTATATATCTCACAATCTGCATTTGATCTGAATAAATAAAATGGACTGCTGAGTGTTCTTACTGCGATGGGATGTCTCAGATTTATTCCACATGGCGTTGTTTGCTTTTGCATTTCTTCTTTTTTTTTTTTCCCTGTTTGCTATTGTGAGCTTTTTGAAGTTTACAAGCCAAGTTCTTCTCTCATTTATACAAGTGCAATCCCATTAACTCACATAGATGTAAGCTAGGACATGACTTGGACCTGTTCCTACCACTTGCTGAAAGTTGCAGCCTCTTTTCTAGACAGGTATATTAGCTGCTGGCTTTATTGTCCCGTTTCTTTTAACTTCAGCTCTAAGAATGTGCAAGGATAAGCATTTATCATAACATGCCATGGATTCTGGAGTTTCTTTAATAAAAATAACCCAGCATGTGCCTGCCACGAATTTCAGGGTCTGCATATCGCCTACTCAAAATAAAACATCTCCTCTCTACACTTCATTTTGAGTAAAGATGGACAAACATGAAATTAAAAGCTAGCCATAGGGGTCCTACAAGTGCCTGCAAAATTCAAGTAACAAATATCCAAACATTTTTTCTTCTTCTTAATTTATTTTTCTTTAGGCAATTTTTAATATTAATCTTGTTCTAGTAGTTCAAGTGGCTGTTAGGAACACAGTAATTTCTACTTAGAGAAGTGACTTAATTAAAAATCATAAGTATTTAAGCCAGTGAATCTAGAAAACCACTAGATTCATGGTATGGAAAAAAGACATCCCTTCAGAAATCACACAATTCTTCCAGCACTGCAACATGCTTGTGAGAATTGCTGGGTCTCTTTACAATACTTACTGGGATATATTCACCTCAGTTCAAATGTGTTCCTGGCTTAGGAACACGTCTCAGTGGTTAGGAAAAGTTGATTTAAATAGAAAGAGAGAGAGACAAGGAGAAAATATTGAATCAAAAACAGAGTAGAGTGAAAAAAGAATAGAAAAGAAATCTGATAAAATAAAAAGAGCAGGGAATATAAAAATTGAGAGATTTGGAGGTATCAGTGAAGTATTAGGCCCACCTACAACCTCATCCCTAGCTTTGCTGAGCAAGCAGTCTGCTTACAAAAATAAAGTCTTGGGTAAGAGCCTCTGAGCTCTAAATTAAGTTTCTAACCAAACTGTAACAATTAATTTCCAGAGAGCAAGCTTCAGCTTAGACACTGCTCTCAGTTTGTTTCTGATCAAATGTGGAATTTTTAAAACTCTAAAAATGTATTTTATCACCTATCAAAACCTATACTCCCATGGTTCTCCATGTAATCAGAAACATTATGTGCCCCTTGAAGATATGCTGTATTGCAAGTCCTATTCAAAATATTATCTGACTTTGACTCAGGCCTGAAGCCTAAGTCAGTGAACAGCTAAAACTATTTTCATGTTTGTTATCACTTCTTTCAACAGGCAAAATCGCCACTGATTTTAGAGGGACAGTTGTTCATTTTTTAATCTCGTGACATACGAATGCAGCTTGGTTTTAATCAGGCCATAGAGTAGTTGAATCAAAGTAATTAGTTTCAACTGGACACAAATGTTCTTCATTCAATCAAATTTCTTTCAAAATATCAGAGTTTGCCTGAAAAAAAAGGCTAAGAACAAAATAAAAAGAGTATTCAGCTAAATAAGCATCACTCAGGTGATCAATAAACTCTCCAGTCAGGAAAGCTCATGGAAAAGCTAGTACTGCCAGTGCTGTTTCTAAAACGCAGGGGGTATATTTACTAACCTACTCAGAAATTATTTTTCTGAACAGATATGACTGAAGACAGGGACACGACATTGCTGAAAAAGTGAGAAATATTTACTTAAGTAACTACTACAATAGAGAATTACTACTTCACATTGCCGTCCGATCAGAGCTGTTAGAATTTGTGTTCTATCAATGCCCTTTTTAACTTTTACCTTCACACAGGCTGAGACTAAAGCACTTCCAGTTCCATACACTTTACATTTTACGTTATTGCCAGATCTCCCCTTCCCCTCAGCAGCTGAGGGCTTGGATTCAGTAACAAAATAGCTTGGGTTTTCAGCACAGATATGTCTGAAAAAAATCATGGGGAGGTCCGAGGACTCAGACCTTAATAAAATTTAGAGAATAAATTGGAGCTCTGGAGACTTTCCTTACTCACTTTTTCTTTTTTTTTTTTACTTAAATTACTTGCCAATTGCTTTACACCTCATGCTTCTTTTTCTAGAAGGGAAAAATATTTTTCTTCACTAATTTGGATTCTTACTTTTCTGGAAATGATCTCTCAAGAGAAAAAGGAAAGAGGAATAGTTACTGATCTCCACCACTAACACCTTCTGGCTTTTCTACATTCTACGATTTTCCAGCTACTGTACTTTTGCAGTTATCCAACCACAGGCTCGCTGTCTGATTAGAAATATTTGCTTTTGGTTATGTGTTTATTTATCAATTATTGCCAGAATCTTCATGAGAACAGATGAGAACAAATGAGTTACTGGATGGAACGCTCCCTCTGCTGTCAAAGGAGAGTATCAGTAGTGGTAGGTTTGCTCCTAATGCGGCCAGTATTATCAGGGACAGACGTTATCATGATGCATTAAGAGTATTTCTAGCTGTACTGACTAGGCATGCAGTCTCCAAGGGCAAGCTCTCAGCTCTTACCTTCAGTCTGGATGAAATTTAATATCTGAATTTGAATATTTCCTCTGGAGAATTCAACTTTATTAAAAGAGATAAAATGAAACTGGCCTAGTTCTTACACCATAAATCATACTGCTAATCTATTTCAGATACGATGTAGGCCATCAGTGACTGGCTGGAAGCCCTCTGAATCAGAACAAGTTGTTCTCTTGACTTCAGTGGCTTTGCACTGGACTGTTGTTGCGTAACCTTATGTAACATTTAATTTCTGTTGTTTTCAAAAAACACTCCAAGCAAATGAGAGTGTATGTCCTGAGAATAAGGTGGCAGTAAAGAATGCAATAATACCTGCACATATAAAATTATTTTTGATGTCAGAAAGTAGGAGAGTTGCCCCTGAATTTAGCAGGGCTGGGATATTATCCAGGGAACGCTGCAAGAACAGTGATGTTCTGCTTCTTGCTGAAGTAATGCCTATCTTTGTTTCTGCAGAAGTGCACTTCTGTATATTGTACGGAAAGTCTGTTAGCATTGGCTCTGTCCTGCAAAAATGTGATCATAAATGTTCATGTATCAGGCGCCGCATGTATTTGCTTTGATAATGTTCAAGTTCTCTTATTCACCTTTTGAGAACTGTTGTACAAGCAAATATTTGTTCACAAGAGTATTTCCAGAATGTGAAAATGTGGCGAATAGTCATGCAAACAGATTTATGTGTGAATATTTGAACACCAGGGTTTTTTAAAGTCCTTCTGAGGTCAAGAGAGAAAGAATACAGTATCTTAAATAAAAAAGGTAGCAATAAAAAAAAAAATCCAAAGAAGTCAAAAACCAAGCGAAATTTTGAGCTTTTCCAAATCCTAATGTTTTCTTATAACATTGCTATACTGGGCAGAACCCTAATCTCTTTTTTATTCAATTTCCTTCATCAAAAGCCTAAGTTATTATGTTAATAGAAAAAGTCTTTCATGATCTATGTTATGATTATATGATTTACACCAATGAAAACACTCAATAAACAGCAGAATGATTATTTTTTTCTTTTTTTTTTTGGTAAAAAAGGACCAATAAGTAGAGAAAGTAACCCAGAGGGAATCCAAGCTCACTAACACTGGGCTTCAGGTACTTATTTCTCAGTACTGGGCCCAGAAATTCTACTTTATATGCCATTTATAGATTTTATTTTATACAGTTCTGGGATAAAATCCATAACTAATCTTGATGGCAGAAACCTCTGCTGCTTCACTCCCAGCATAGTGCTCTAAGCTCTGTAGTAGATCCAGACATCTTTTAGCCATTCTTTCCTTTTGAGTGTATGACTTGTTGATATTGCTGGTGTTGATGTAAGGATACGGTAGCCTCTTAGACACTTATACTTTGTAGTCTGGTAATTATAACATTTTCCTATGTGAACAAATAGGACTGAAACCTCCACAGGCTTAGGAAAGTCTTGAATTCGGGGGAAGCCTTATTGCCCTCTACAGCTGCCGAAAAGGAGGTTGTAGTGAAGCAGGTGTTGGCCTCTTTTCCCCAAGTAACAAGTGATAGAACAAGAGGAAATGGTCTCAAGTGACGCTGGGGAAGGTTTAGACTGGATATTAGGAAATTTTTTTTCGCCAAAAGGGTTATCAAGCACTGGAACAGGCTGCCGAGGGAAGTGGTTGAGTCACCATCCCTGGGGGTATTTAAAAGGTATGTAGGCATGGCACTTAGGGGTATGGTTTAGTGGTGGACTTGGCAGTGTTAGGTTTAAGGTTGGACTCGATGATCTTAAAGGTCTTTTCCAACCTAAATGTTTCTATGATTCTATGTTTCTAGTATTCTTGTACTTCAGAGGAAGTGTTCTGGTCATAGAAAAATCATCACTGCAAACATGCAGCAAAGCCCATGAGTTACACTCCTAGTATGCCTAACAATATTGTGAGCCCACCAAAGATTCTGTTAAGGATGTGGTAGGAGAAAGACCTGCATGTACTGAGCTCACTGAAAATACTATTGAAGACATTCCTTAACACAGCTTTAGGTCATTGTGGAAGCCTTTTTTTTTTTTTTTTTCCGAAATCTAAGGTGTTATTGATCAATTAAAGCAGTTCGACAAGTTTTTCCCAAACCACCTTCTCATATATTAGTGTCTAGATTCACCCAGTTTCTCTGAGTAAATTAATGCTTCCCTAGAACACTGAACACCTCCATAGAAGGCATCATATGGCCAGATCCTTTAAAATGTAGACAAAGTCTCATTCATCAAGCAAATCTCCCATAGAGCCATAGCACTGAAATGCCTACTCTGTTTGGCAGATACACATGGAAAATGGGGACAGTCCCCTGCCAAAATAATCAATCTATATGCCCTGCAGCCAAGGACCAGGTATTATGAGATCTATAGCTCCAGAGCTCCCTAGAGTTTTCAGGATTTTTCCTTGGAACAGGGTGAGCCTCGCTCCAGCTGGGGTTTAGCTGCTGACACTGCAGATCATCTCCCTTATTATAAACAAGCCACTCCTGGCTGACCTCTTGATAGTAGAGTTTTCAAACTCTGATGAAGTCAGAGTTCCAAGTGTACGTAGTTGTGGGGTCGTCCGCTTGGTAGGGAGCCAGATCTTAGGAGTTTCTCTTGCTACTCCGTGACACTGGCATTATTGTCCCTTCAAGCTCCCTTGAGCTGAATGCCAGTTTAACAGACTAGCCACCCACCTCATTATTTAACTCTTGTTTTCATGTGGTTCTCAAACACATCTTGTTCAAATGTCTGGTTCACGGCACATTTTTCAGAAGAGGTTATGTGTCAACTCACACTTTTAGGCAATATGACAATAATTGAACAGTATATTCAAGTCCTGCAAGGAGTATATTATAGCTGTTTATAACTGATACATTAAAACAGTAAATCAAACAGAGGAGACTTGGATAAGTCAACACAAGATTTGTGTCTTTTAAAGCAAAGCCACAGGCCACAACCTCAGTAAAAAGGCAGTGAATTAAATTAGTCAAAGAATAAGCTGCACTTTTCATGGTTATGTGCAATTACATGCAGATTCAGTTTCTTTGAAAGAATTTGACAGGAGAAAATTTAAACTAAAAGTTTGTCGTAGACCAATAAATCTTGCTTTGCATGACTCATATCTCTGTCTCCTTGCCAAAAAAGAAGCCAGATATTTTATCTGTGTTTGCATATATGGCTAGAATTATAAAGCTGCACTAAAAAGAAAAAAAGACCAAGGGGGGAAATATGAAGTTTTGTAATATTATTTAAATATAAATTCTCTGTTAATATTCCATTTTGTTTGCATAAGACATTCCAGTCTCATTCATTAGAAAATTCAGACACAAAAAAATTGTATTGCATGTAGTCCAGTTGTGAACTTTTTTGTCTATCAAAGCTTTTACCCTTGAACCACACAAAGATGTCTTTCTTATTTAGGAATATACACTGTAGATTGTAAGGTCATGATACTAAATTCAGAGTTTTTGAGTGGGATTCTTTTTTGTTTGTTTGTTTGTCTGTAGTACTCAAACATTTCACTGCAAAAATAATAATTGTGTTTCAATAAATGTTATAGATTCGTTCTTTTTCAGGTTCTTTTCCTCATCTGAAACTGTACTGCCTTGATTTGTGAAGAGCTAATGCCATTAAAATTGTACAAAAACCTCACTTCTTAAGAACCTTTCTGTGTATAGTAGCCAAAAGGAGGCAGAAACAAGATCCGGAGCAAAACTTGAAACATTATATAACAGGTATATTTAACATGAGATATTCAAATCATACATAATTTTGAAAAAAAAATGAACCCTTCATGAGCAGACAAAGTGGTGAAGAATTCTGCAAGGCTCTGTAGAAGGTGATTGTCATATCTCATTTTTGGCAATTACTGGGCTCCTAATTCAGGTTCTTCAGCTCGTCCCCTGGACACATTTATCTTCACTGATTGCAGAGAACCTTGGACCTTGACATAGTTATCTTCAAGTATAGATAACTATTAGGATAGTGGTGTTTAATACATAGATAAGTAAAAAATAACCTTACTAACTTCAATGAAAACTTCAGGGTTATGGGTGGTTAACTATACAGGCACCCTTTATCTATTAATTTTGCCTGGGTGAAACTTAGCCCGAGGCACCAAACAAGCTGCTAGGGACTGAGTTCTGTAGTGCATCTCTACTTTTATGCTTCTCTGGATCTTAGAGCTTGGTGCTTTTTTTTTTTTCCTTTTTTTTCTTTTTCC
Organism: Chlamydotis macqueenii; assembly: GCF_036417535.1. Taxonomy (NCBI): domain Eukaryota; kingdom Metazoa; phylum Chordata; class Aves; order Otidiformes; family Otididae; genus Chlamydotis; species Chlamydotis macqueenii. The sequence continues at coordinate 11,610,519 of NC_141556.1, read as the reverse complement.
TTGCTTTGTTTTTTGTTTTTTATTTAACCTTTTTAAAATACTTGCTGGACTTATGCCAAGAGAGGGTCGACTAGAAATCAGGTGAGGAAGCCGAAGAAAATATAATGTACTTGTGGCTGTATCAATGTTAGTAAATGTGAGACATTCATTAGTTGGATATGGCGTGGCTCTTACCCACAGGGAGGAATACCCTTGCCTCGCCAAAAAGAGAGACTACTGGGAGTAACCTCTGTCTGACACTACCCCCTAAACCACACCCTGTTTGCTTGGGTAGGCTGGAGGCAAAGACTGTGTTTAGGATCTTTCTAACAATTTATAAGGTTGGATTTTTCCAGGCCAGATCACTTGCCTATGCCTTGGTCCTGTTTGTTTAGATACGTCCAACATGTCTTTTTAGCTACATCACTTTACCTACCTCCCTGTGAAAGATGATATGCAAGTCCAAAAAACTCATGAGGTCAAAGCACTGAGAAAGCGTGTGCTTTCTTAGGGTTAGGCAGCTCAGTGCTGGTCTCAGGGGCCTAGGGTGCTAAGCTCTGTTGGACCCAAATGTGTAGGCTGTGGAATAGCCCAGATGGAGAGCTTAACTAATCCTTTATGAATAACATATCATCAAACACCTGTACATTTTAAAGCCAATAAAGCAAGAGTAAGAAAGAAAGTAAAATGCTGAGTTAATGAAGACTGGAAGTCCTCCCCCAGGGCATGCAAGCCTGGCTTTCCCCAGGCCCTGAGCTTCCACGCATCTCAGCAGTTGTATCAGGCTCAGGACCATCCGCCGTCAGTTTTATCCTGGGAATCCTCTGTCTCAGGCCTGTCCCTCCATGGAGGGCTGTTAGCACAGCCCAGCAGGAGCTAGCGTGTGTGCAAGATGTCAGCAGGCTCCGGCCCTGAGTACAGCGTTACCATTCCACAACAGCCTGGTGATTGCACTGTGCAGGAGAACACCTCAGGTGTGCTGCCCCAGCCAGAAGTGAATATTTCCAGAAGGATTTAATTTCCTTTTCTCACTGTTTGCAGAATTGCTTTGTATATATACTCACCCGGGTACCTTTGAAGGCAAAGCACAATTTGCCCCCAGGCAAACATCTTGCGAGGCCAGTTACTAGCTCCTATATTTGCAGCAATGGGCACATCACACAAAACAATTCGGCTTTCGAGGTCAGTGTCCAGGATTAGAGAACCACCTGCGTGGGGAGGGAAGGAAGGACGGAAGCCAACATCCTTGCCACCAGGAGAGCTCAACAGTCTTTAGTGTCTCCATACTACCATATGCTTCTCAGTTATAAACAAGTAGTTGTTAGAGCTGAAAATAAACTACCCATTGGAATATCTTGATTAAAAGAAAAAAAAAAAAAAGGAGTTTAAATAGGCATTTTCCATTCAGATACTTCATGAAAACCTTAGAAAAGGTCTAGATAGAGTCAGGAGTAGTTACTGATGTCAGAAACAGCACTTTGTGCGGCTGATTAAATTCCAATAATATGACAAATGGTACATAAAACCCTGCTTTACATTTGTATTAAATAGGAAAGATTTTAAACAGAAATAAAGAATACTGTAAATAATATGTTGTCTCATACATTTGAGTGAAATATGCATTTTTTTTAACCTTTCTTTTATTGTAACTTCTCTAGGGGTCTAAGTAGTTTGTGGATTTTTGCATTTACCATCTTTTTATTACCAATTAACATGATTTTTCATGTCTTTTAATGACAAACTCAGAAATTACAATAGTACATCACCATAGTCAGTTTGGGATATCTACATATATTAAATCTAATATTAGAGATAAATTTCTGTGTCTGTTGTGTTATAGCTGTACTTAAGGAGTGGCAGAAAGGCACATCCATAAGGCTATTTCCAACACTTAGGCTGAATCTGTTCTAGCTGTTTCTCACAAGCTTAACCTAGATCTCACTGAAGGTAGAGAGTTCTTCAGTAAACTCTGGTGTAGACTCCTGAAAAACAAGATAAACTGTTGTCCTTCTGGGAGAGATAACCAAAGGACTGCTCGGAGCCCTACACATTTTAAACAATGTTGTTTAACAATGCGTAAAGCTGTGGAGGTGTCTAATGCTTTCTGGCATCTCTCTGTCATTTCATGTGAAACCTAGAAAGATCTGTCAGCTCAGGACTTTGCCAATACACACATTCCAGCACATTCAAGTCTACATTGTGATATAAAAGCGAATCTAAGATTATCCCGTGCTTCAATACATGTTTTCCTATGAGATTTTTTCATTTTGTTTTGTTTCTCTTCTTCTGAACTCCACTTAGATGCCAGACAATAATATCATCTAACTGAATATCATCTAAAAACCAAGCAACACAATCACGCTGTGCATGAAGGTAATTTTCTTTGCTTCCCAGTGATAAACCATATGAAAGAAATTACAGCTTTTCCCTATTATTCATGGGATTGATCCAAAGTCCATTAAACTCAATGAGGAAATTTCATATTAGTAAGTGTTTCAAAACAGGTTTTAGGAAATTTGTGATGCAAGGCTAGCATTTTCAAAGGTGTCAGGAAAGAGATTTAGGACATGGGCAGATGGCAAAAAAACCCAACTAAATAACTACTCAGTTCATGAGCTACCACTCATCTGCAGAACCACTGTAACTGACAGAGCAGTCTTAATTTATTATGAATTCTCAATAAAATGTTAAGTTAATTCTTTTTTTAGCCTGCATGACTCAATGGCTTGTGGAAGACCATTTATCCACAACACTTCCAATCAGCTGGATGGGGCTGTGAGCAACCTAGTCTAGCAGAAGGTGTCCCTGGCCGTAGCAGGGGGGTCGGAACTAGATGATCTTTAAGGTCCTTTTCAACCCAAACTGCTCTATGATTCTGTGACTTCATCAAGGGATTAACCTCTCCTGCTCTAACTTCCTAAAAGATTCAGAGTAGGGCTTTTCACAGTCCCTTCCCATTACAGCTGCTCCATTTTCTTTGAGATGCTACAAAAGTCACCGGAAAGAGGAACAAAACAGGACTTGTCATGATAAATTGCCTGAAGGTTTTCTCTAGGCCATTAAACCTATGATTATTGTACAAAATATGGAACTGACACAGCTTCAAAAGAAGAACAGAAGTTCAAATACTAAAACAAGTGCTTAGCTATATTGTACATCTTTTTGAGCAGAATTTCTGTATCTGGCATGTTTTGCTAGTAGAAATCTCACTGTCGCTGCCTGACTTGAATTAAAGTGCTTAGCAGAGTGGCACTGTGAGCGTTAGTATTACCTAACAAAAAGCCTTCTTGTGAAGCTAACCCTGAATGCTGCAGGTGGGATCTGCAGGAGCATAGCACACTAATGACCTAGCAGCATTGATTTGTGTACTTCAAGCTGGAATAAGGTTTAGGCAAATTACATTCCAAGTGTTGCTCTAAATGCTTTTCTTCTAGAACAGCACACTTCGATGCAACAGTGAGGCAGTGAATTTGATGGACCCCTTGTTGCTGGCAGGATGTGGAAACGTGGGAGAGGATACTCAGCTCAAAGTTACAGCACCAAGCCTTTCACTGATTTTCCTATTTGTATTAGCCTCATGAATATAGGAAAGTGACACAGTACAACAATTATTGGATGTTTCTATTCAGAAAAATAGCAGGGACTGAAACAACAGGGGTAGTGCTATTCAGAAATGGAATGCATTGGCCAGACTGAGTATTCTGAAAATTATGCAGCACTTCATCTTGACAATATGCCTTGGCTTAGCTAGAAGCTACATTTTGTAATTAGTATATTCAGACACTTTTCTTTATGTTCAGAATCCAACTGTTGTGTAGATCTGAAAAACAGAACAAAAAGAAAAATATGCTTTTAAAACCAGTCTGACAACTGCAATTAAATCAATCACCCACTCAATTTCAGATATTTGCAAAATCAAGTAGTTTAACAAACACCTTTCATCCATAACAGCTCAAGGCATATTTGCTTTAAAAGCACTTCATTCCAGCACTCCTCCCCCACTAAGATCCTTTTATAAAGAATGCACTCCTAACTATAGAGACTAAAAAGGACTGAATATTTACTAGTTTATAATTTTCAACATGGATCATAAACTTCTAAGGTAACTATGTGTAGCTGAGGGCAAATCTACTACTTCTTGAGGGAAAATAGTTAGGAATGGTAAAGAAATGACTATGGTATGTTAAACTACAAAGAAATTTCATGTAAGTATTAGCTTCCATTTCTATTGTGGTCTTCTGCATTCCTATTAGGTTGTGAAATAGAAACAGGTCCTTGAGTTTCATCCTTGACAAAGTATCTTACCAGCAAAATTGCTGGAAACCTTGGTTTCTTACAGTTTGCTGCCCTGTTCTGCCATGGAGGTCATGAAGAGCTACAAACCTAGATGGATATGTCCAACAGAGTAAACTATTAATGGGATACTGTTGGGAAATATTTTAAATTAAAAAGAATCAATTTTCCTGATACATTATCTATCTTTGAGCCAGGAGAGAATCTGCTCCAGGACATGGTTAAAGATTGCCAGAATTTTTGCTGATATGGCTAACCATGACCTTGTTATCCACAGTCTCTGTACAGTTGTGGTGGATGTTTAACAGTTTGGTAGCCCTAGAAATTTTTTTTGGTCCTCAATTTCTAAATAATCTCCTAAATTTTCTGCCCTGTGTAGAATATAATCTAATCCACCCAGCACTGCAGTCAAGGGTAGAATTCAAATCTTAGGGAGGATGCATAGGCTATAAGTTTAATCAACAAGATTAAATAATTGCAGCCTGATGAAACATCTGTTTAACTCAAAAGCACTGTATTGGCTGCATTCCTGCCAGCACTGTGGTCACTGGCAGGCATTGGTTGCCCCTTGTTGCAGGAGCTTGTCTAAGTGCTATGCAAAGGAAGATCAACTGTGCGGCATACGTGCATTAGGTTAGATGTAAGATGCACTGTGTCTATTCCATTCAGATCTGATGACGGTGATGATTGCACAAAATGACAGCATAGTCTAACCTTTTAAAATATCTGATCAGTAATTTGCTTTTTTGTGTGGTTTTTTTTTTTTTTGTGTGTGCTGTTGTTTAGACATTATGTTAGGAGTATAAGAGGGTGATGAATAGATGGCAATAGTTTTATGCAGAAAAGGAAACTTACATAGAATAAGGAAAATAAGTTAGAAAATACTGGTGAGCACAAATGGCAGCGAGTGCTGAGTGAGGACTAAGAACTCTTACCTGCCTATTATTAGTACTATGGCCTCAGCAGAGTAAAAGTAATTTTAGAAAGAAAATATTATTCCTTTTGGTTCCTAAGATTATTTAGAGGGATATGAGATGCAAGTCAGAATCCTTTAATTTTATGAATAAACTGGAATGATACATTTCAATATTTCCTCTTTTATCCCAAGCAAAATAATACACCTAGTTGCAAGAAATGTGTGGATCATAGATAGAACTCTAGAAAACATAGAAAAATGTAAATTAGGAAACAATGATTAAATTTTTCAACATATGATAGGGTGCTGTTTAAAATATTCTCATTTTATTTCTACTTCTCACTATATTAAAATATAATTTTTATAATGCATAGAATCAAAGAGAACATTTATGTAGCAGATAGTAAACACAGGTCACACAGTGAACACTGTGCAGCTTCCCTGAGCTGAGTCTCAGAGCCAATTATGAAAGAATATCCAGAGTAACAAATGGTAACAAACAGTGCTGCAAAGTTTTCATTTCAAAAAAGATGAAGATGGGATATTATACTTCATCATGACAGAAAATCAGACTACAAATCACCCTACTTTCATTTCCTTTGTAAGTAATGATCAAATGGGAGTGCTGAGTGTGTACAATGAGAGGTCAAAATGCTCAAGTCAAGATTAATTTCTCTCAAAGCTGAAAAAAACCTAAGAAGCAAATTCTTAGCAATGCAATTTATTTTTTCAAATTTTCTTTCTCTGAGAAATAATCACATCTGTACTTTTTCCCATCTAAAAGATTTCTAAGGGGCTGCTTGTAGTGAAATAACTACTTTTCACAGTCCGTTCCTCACTATCCTTTTGGTCTAAATAGTGGAGAGCTGAGGACATCAGTGAGTGGTTGTAATCAACTTTTGTGTTACTACCTCAAAGTCTGGAACATTATAGCTATTTTCAAGTCACAGATTTATCAACTTTGCTAAAATTGGCCATTGTCTTTGCAATTCAAATTCACTTATTCCAGTGATGTCAGCGTTCAAAAGAACAGCAATTACTGATATAATCAAATTCCTCCAAGGACCACACTCCTTAAGCATCACATAGCTAAGTAAACACAGCAAGAAAGTATAAATTATATGACTGTATTATAGTTCTTACAATCTTAGAACTTCATACATCCAAAGTTTTCTTAAAATTAAAGCTCTTGTAACACATTAGGAGGCAATACTATTTCCCTGAGCTGAATCTGAAGGCCACTACAAATTAAAATCTATGATATATATTGCTTTCCACTTCACACAGGTGAAGTTGGAGTGGTGAATCACAACATAAGGGAAATAAATCAGAAAAGAATTTTTTTTCCAATTTTTTTCAGCAGTTGGAATCAAACAAAAGTGATTACTATATCATTTCCTCTCAATGTAAGACGTCTGTCAAGGGAGAGTATATAGTGGGATACAGATGCAAAATTACATGGTTACATGCATAGTATCTCACTTCCAGCTGCTGATTAAGTAAAATCTCAGAAGTTTGTATTCTGTTAAAATTGAAAATTAAATCATAAACAACAGTAGGTATAATATGACAACTCTGGCTGTAAAGTTAAAGCATACTTTAAGAAGCTGGATATGCATAGAATTCGTGGAAGAAGCTGATCGCTCACTGCAGTTTTTTACTAGCCTCAGTTAAGTATCCATAGTATTGCTTCAGACTCCTTAATATAATCTTCTTATAAATCAAGAAGATCTATAGGAAAAAAAAATATTTTCTGTAAGCCTCTTTTGAGGGTAATAAGTGTTAAAAATACAAAGTATAGATAAATTGCACAAAGCATCAAGCTATACTTGCCTAAAAAAAAAGTTCTCTAAAATAAATAATACGATATGTGGAGGATGAATCATCCCCAACGGGGCCATCTTTTGCTCTACTGACTCCTCAGGAAATCTAAAAAGCAAGCTAAGAATTTAAAAGCTAAAATTATATAATATGAATCTAACCCCAACTAAAAGCACTTTTTCATTCTCTCTGCAGCACTAGCCTATATGTACTTCGTCTCTTTATAGCTTTGAAAATATCCATGTCATGTTGTGCCTTAAAAAAATAGGCTTTGAGTAAAGAGGCAAACAGGAGAATCATCATTCAGAGACAAAACCTTTTTCAAACAATGAAGCTTCAGAGCTATCAAAATTAATCAGTTTCACAAAGTCCTTCAAGAAGGTAAATCACAACTGCTTCAGTAAAGGATATGTCAATATATATCACGGCACTGACGGAATTGCGTTGAGGGAGAGAAATAACTGTGAGAATTGGGAGTTCAGTCAAAACATTATCGTAATGCAGAGAAGGGAAATCAGTAACATATACAAAGATTTATCTAAAAAAATTATACTCTTTTTTCCTCTTATAATTAAGTCTTGGCTACTGCAGAAATTTGTGCATTTACTGCCAATCTTCATGTAGTCTACTTGAACACTTTGCTGCTTTGAACGGGGCCACGTGACCTCATTGAGAGCCAGGCTGCTGGGACAGAGTCACTGCAACATATCTTAACCTCCTGTGTGCTCAACACTGCCTTCTGGGAGAATTTCGTAGTCAATTAAGAGGTATCACCATAGCTATCAAGGAAATATTGAAAAATAAAAAATGAGCATCTTAAACTTTGGGTTTTTTTCCTCTATTGTCTAATTTGAGTGCTTCAACATAAATATATATTGTTTTCTTCTATTCAGTTTGTTTTATTATTCTAAAAATATGACATCTTGTATGGATAATCCAATTTCATTAACCAGTTTTAGAAAAAGGGCATTATTTTTCTGTTCTTGACTTCATTGACCTCAGAGGGTTGATTTATACCATAAAAACTCACTGACAAAGAGCTGTAGCATTTATTGGATCATTCTGAGAGACAGCTTCAGGATGGTTGATAGTTGCCATAAAATATTCACTAATTTTTGAATTTTTGCAGCAAATTTATCCTGTCTCTCTGGGAGCATAGGTATCATTGATCCTTTAGGGGTAGCAGTCAGGATCTGAAAGCTTGCCAGCATGGACTGGCAATTACTTTTGTTGCTGGAAAAACATGGGACGGACAGTTATGCATACAAGACCTTGAAGAGTTTCCAGCTGCACAAACCTTTGATTTAATGCAATATGTAGGAATAACGAGGGGTTTTGAAGTAGTCTGGTGGTGTAGGAATGAAAACTATGATTGCCTGAAAATGCCACAAAGATCAGTTTCATTTGCCACTTGCATCTGAACCAAACAACTTAAAGATATTATACATACAATCCTAATCTTAGGCCTGCCTTAACATGAAATGGTACGTTTCTAAATGGATTAACATTTTTGTGGGGCAGGAAAGCCATTTCTATCCAGCTAAAGAGGAACCATGAGAACATAGTATAACTATTACATGTGACAACATGATTATGCAGATTGTCTACAGATGTGAATCAGAAGAGCTCTAATGAATTCAGTAGGGTTCTGCTGATTTATATTAGCTGATGATTTCAATTTGCTGTATTTTGGATGAAAGATAGAAACAATTTGTCCTGATTTTTTTTTTTTCCAGAGATCCTAGAATACTTTCTGAAATCTCCAGTCCATATGTTCTGATTAAATTCTGTTTTAGAATGTCAAGCTACTTACCCCTCCAGTGCTATCCAAAATAGCTGCAGTGTGTTGCTTAAACAGCAAGAGACTAAGCCATTGATAAAACAGAAACATAAGACAACATTAACTTTTGAGGTGACAGTAGTAGAAACATAGATAAAATTAAAAATTAAGTTGAACCAAATCCCATTGGCTTCAGGTGTACAAATTTTCAAATCACTGTAGGTTGTTGTATTTTATCCTTTAGTGATTCATTGATAATGAATCTACTGGCATTGCACGTCATCAACAAACATGGAGCCTAGGGATGTTTAAAATACAGACTGCAGTTATTGTAGGTTTCATATCTTCCAAAAACTTGTCAAAAGTGGGGGTGATGAAGAAATCAAATTCAGAATGAGGAATGTGACCTACCTGAGACAGATTTTATTGTGGAATTATGCTTTCCATGACAATTCTTTCTAGTAAGCAAACACGTTCTAAAAGTTTGAAAAGTTCTGGTTGAGAGGAATCTTAACTTTAGAACACTCAGCAAAATACGTTTCACATTTTCCATATTTCATCTTATGTGATACTAGGAATTCAACAGCAGGTCTCCGGCTTTCATGATTGCTTATTGCATTGTGTGAATGGAATAACTGGATTCAATTAAAATTTTGCTTCAGTGGGAGGGAATTTGACATCAATCTTTACCTACAGTTAAAAGAAATAGAAGGAGATCTTAAAACTCCAAGAAGCTGGTCCTTGAAAGTAGTTCTAGTTCTACAGAACCTGTTATGATGATTTCTCTAAACCTCTGATATCCTTTTTGGGAAAGAGCAAAGTGGGAACAGCTGTTCTGGGAGGAAGCATTTAACCCACTTTCTTGACTTTTTAACCTTCTCTTGTCATGCAAACTGATGCTTGTGAAATTGGTGTAGGTAAGTATGCATCTGTCTTCATGTTGTCAATCACTTTCTAAAGGAGAAAGTTCTGGAGACACCCACTTAGCAGAGACATTTTCAGCCATATGAGCATCTCAAAAATATTGTCAATAAACAATGTATAGGTACAAGGCCTCTATCCTGATTTTTCTGCCTTTTACAACAATGGAAAACTTCAGATACAGGAAAGTGAACCTTTTTCTTCATAAGTAGGAAAACCTCAAGGGAATACATCAAGAAAGACACTTCATGGAGTTTCTGTATTCTCCGTAAGAATTCTACACAAGAGTTACTTGGGCTTTGTAACTATGCCTGATCTCATCTCATCTCATTGTCTGTGTTAAGTTCACCAACAAAGATCTGTTACTTGTAAAATCCACATGCTTTGTTTTTCTCCATTTATGCAGTTTTCTGTTTCTCTACTTTTAACTTCTCTTAGGAACAATGAGATCCAAATTCTGTATGGATGAAGTATTACTTCTTTATAGATCAGATGTTGCATGTGTGCTGACTGTATGAATTATCAGGTACAAGACTCTTAAGGACACTGGCTTGCTTGCCTACAAACATTATGTGACTTAATAAAATGTCTTTTATATACTATCAGATATGTGTGTGTTTGCATTTGGGCTGTGCTGCATTACATCTGAAAGGCCTGAATAAATCCGAGAGCAAACTGGAAGTGGTATTAAGTTCTAGGAGCAAGAACTTCTGCATTAAAGGCAATGTAAGTACTAAGACGGCACTGCACTATCATGTCAAACAGTATGGTTCACTCACTGTGATTTACAGAGATTTTGTTAGGAGTGTGAGGTGAAATTCTGTACAGAGGTTAATTGATACTGATGACCTCAGAGGAGTTCTGCCTGCTGTTGCTATCACATAATGTTCTTCTTAATTAGAAAATATAATATATTTTAAAAGTATAGAAATAGTGATAGAGTTTCTCATGCTTCCTATTGCAAAAATAGTCTGTATAGCTATCACAAAAAAAAAGTTAATATATCAGGCAGGAGAGGGTAATGGAATGTATTCAAATCCTGAGTCCACTCACGCTGGAACTACTTCATCATGAGAAAGGATTATTTTATAGTATGAGTGCAAATCCTATTCTAGGTTACAGAAGTTTAGGTCTTCATGTGAGAAAGGAAGGGTGAGCCAGCATCTTCCTACCACAGTTCCATACAGAGACGACTCCTCTGAAATCCTCTTGTGTTGAAAGTACCTGGTATCTGAAGACTACAGGAAAAGGGTTTATTAAGGTCTGCTTACAAACTGCTTCAAATGCTAATCATTCTTTCACGGCTCTATTGCAGATTTGAAACAGAATTATTGCTAGCAGTTGTTGAGTGACTGTCGCAGACAGAACGATTAACTTCAGGAAGCAGAGAGGTTATGGGAAAATCTATGGATGCTTTGAACAGTGTTTCACTTGCCCAGGACTCAACTTGAGCATCTGGAAGTTAGATGCTTATGTTTGAGCTAGGTATCATGTGTATTTTTTGTGGTCAATGAAGAGAAAAACCACAGCTTCAAAAAGGGAATTTTTCTGACCTGATGTGTTTGAATTGGACTCTTAGATACCCATTTCCCTTTACAGACTATAAAAGGAGACTACTATACCTCAGACTTCATGTATTCAACTATAGGTGTTGAAGCTAGATGAGATGAGTCCCACTTATTGCAACCAGAAGATTTACTTACTCATTTATGGAACTTAGGTGTTACTTTTTTTTTTCTTTTTTTTTCCCCCCTCTCATCCGTATACTCACAAGTCCCTCCCAGTTTTGAAATAAGATATAAGGAGTGTTCCTGAGATCTCTGTAACTACTCCTATAGTCTTAGCCTAAGAAAGAGCTTCTTTAAAAAACATTCCTAAATATTTAACAATGTTCTTAAATATTTGGAATATCTAAGTCATGTGAGATATAGCACTGAAATCCTGCAATTAATGTTGGATGGGGGTACTCATTTCTTTTTTTTCTTGCCTTTTGGTTAATAGTGATTCCTTCACACAGTAAACAAACATTTCTGTCCTCATTGTTCTTCTTTGGTCAGGTGGGCAAATTGCAAAATTGCTTTTGAAATTGCTGCAGTTTGTTTCTAGTCCCTCTAGAAGAGATGTGCATGCACTCCAAAAGTGGCAATATGTCTTGTGGATCCTACGAAGAGCTGAGAGGCAGATAGTGGTCTGGTATGCTCTTAAGTTTTAGAGAATTCAGCATATTCATGGAGTGCAGAATTAGGTTCAATGCTTCTAAATACAGCTTTGCCATTTCCCCTTGCTTGGGACTGGATAAATCTTCTCCATTCTCTCTTCACCATAATGGAGAAATGAAATTATTACTATTGAAGTTTTTCCTTACAAGGCTGTTTTGGCAATTTGCTAACTCTTAAGGTAAAGATGAATGTTAATTATTATATAAAAGTGTTAAATAACACCTAGATATAAATTCAGTTATGGGTCATAATAGCTTAGCTGAGAAAGGGATGTCTTAGTTTTTCTTCTCTTTATCCAATTGCTGCAGATTTTAATTCTTGTACTTGGAATTAATGCTTTGAACTACATGATCGCATGGGATTTATTAAGATGTTCAATGATGGGCATTTGATATACTTTTTTGCTGTTGTTAACAAGTCAGATGGAGTGTTTAAATTCAGGAATATTCAAAGTCTCTGCCTATGGGAGAAGAGTAATTATGTGTAAAGAGATTTTAGAGAATGGCTCAGCATGGAAAAAAAATATTTTCATACTACTAAACTTTCCCAAGTAGAGGAGACTGATATTTGTGTTACCTCATTTCAAGGTACTGCAAGTTTTCCTGAGCAGCTTGGCATACAGCTAATAATTACTGTAAAACTACAAGGAAATCACCCATTCCAGTTTGCTTAGATAAGGTTTCTTTGAACTGCCTTCCAACACTGGACTCCATTCATAGCACATTTCATTCTAACAGAGTTTCCACTGTATGCTGTAGAGGGGTAGTTTGCTTAAGTTTTATGAAGCACAGCATATGGAATTACACATGCTATTTGTAACAATCAGTGCATAAATTACGTACGCTTTAGCAAAGACCTTTATCCGCAGTCATAAAATGAGATGTATGTTTTCAACAAAATGATATTTTCAACTGGAGTAGTTTTCTTCTGATTTTTTTTATCAATATTGATGATATTTTAAAACATTTTGTAAGGCTTACTGTACAGCTATGCTTTGCAGTCCAACAGCTTCATAAAATACAATCATAGAATCATAGAATAGTTTTGAGTTGGAAGGGACCTTAAAGATCATCTAGTTCCAGTTGTCCTGGCCATGGGCAGGGACACCTTCCACTAGACCAGGTTGCTCAAAGCTCCATTCAACCTGGCCTTGAACACTTACAGGGATGAAGCATCCACAACTTCTCTAGGCAACATGTGCCAGTGCCTCACCATCCTCACAGTAAAGAATTTCTTCCTTATGTTTCATCCAAACATACCATCTTCCAGTTTAAAGCTATTACCCCTTTGACTTATCACTGCATGCCCTTGTCAAAAGTCCCTCTTCAGCTTTCTTGTAGGCCCCCTTTAGGTACTGGAAGGCTGCTATAAGGTCTCCCCAGAGCCTTCTCTTCTCCAGGCTGAATAACTCCAACAATCTCAGGCCTATCATCACAGGAAAAGTGCTCCAGCCTTCTGATCATCTTCGTGGCCCTCCTCTGGACTCTCTACATCTGGTCCATTTCTTTCTTGTGTTGAGGGCTCCAGCGCCGGACACAGTACTGAGGATGGGGTCTCACAAGAGCAGAGTAGAGGGGGAGAATCACTTCCCTCGACCTGCTGGCCATGGATGTGGTTGGCTTTCTGGGCTGCAAGTGCACATTACTGGCTCATGTTGAGCTTCTCATCTACCAGCACTCCCAAGTCCTTCTCCTTAGGGTTGCTCTCAATCCATTCCCCACCCAGCCTGTATTTGCACTTGCCCTGAACCACATGCAGGATCTTGCACTTGGCCTTATTGAACTTCATGTGGTTCTCGTGGGCCCACCTTTCCAGCCTGTCAAGGTCCCTCTGGATGGCATCCCTTCCAGCATGTCAACCGCACCACACAGCTTGGTATTGTCACCAGTCTTGCTGAAGATGCACTCTATCCCACTGTTTGTGCTGCTGACAAAGATGTTAAACGCTACTGGTCTCAATATCGACCCCTGAGGAACACCACTCATCACCGATCTCCACCTGGACATCAAGCCATTGACCACAACTCTCTGAGTGTGGTCATCCAGCCAATTTCTTATCCACCAAGTTCTCCATCTGTCAAATCCATGTCTCTAAACAGGGGGACGCGGGACAGCGTCAAATGCTTTGCATAAGCCCAAGTACATGACATTAGTTGCTCTCTCCTTATCCACCAGTGCTGTAACCCCATCACAAAAGGCCGTCAGATTTTTCAGATATGATTTGCCCACAGTGAAGCCATGTTGACTGTCATGAATCATCTCCTTATTTTCCATATGCCTTAGCATAGTTTCCAGGAGGATCTGCTCCATGACCTTGCCAGGCACAGAAGTGAGACCGACTGGCCTGTAATTCTTCAGGTCTTCCTTGTTTCCCTTTCTAAAAATACTCATTGTGTTTGCCCTTTTCCAGTCAGTGGGAATCTCACAGGACTGCCACAATTCTCAAATATGATGGACAGTGGCTTAGCACCTTCATCCACCAGTACCCTCAGGATGTCTGGATGCATCTCATTCGGTCTCATGGATTTGTGCACCTTCAGGTTCCTTAGATGGTCTCGAACATAATCTTCCTACAGTGAGTGGTTCTTCATTCTCCTAGTCCCTGCCTTTGCCTTCTGCAACTAGCGTAGCATAGCTAGAGCCCTTGCCAGTAAAGACAGAGGCAAAACAGTCATTGAGTACTTCAGCCTTCTCCATGTCCTGGATAACCAGATCTCCCATTTCCCTCTGGAGAGGGCCCACATTTTCCCTAGTCTTCCTTTTATCCCCAACGTACCTATAGAAGCTTTTCTTGTTGCCCTTGACGTCCCTGGCTGGATTTAATTCTATGAGGGCTTTAGCTTTCCTAACCTGACCCATGGCTTCTTGGACAATTCCTCTGTATTCCTCCCAGGCTACCTGTCCTTACTTCCACCCTTTGTAGGGATCCTTTTTATGTTTGAGTTTGTCCAGGAGCTCCTTATTCATCCATGCAGTCTTCCTGGTCTTTTTGCCTGACTTCCTCTTTGCTGGGATGCTTCATTCCTGAGCTTGGAAGAGATGATCCTTGAACACAAAACAACTTTCTTGGGCCTCTTTTCCCTCCAGGGCTTTATCCCATGGTACTCTGCCAATCAGATCCCTGAAGAGGTCAAAGTCTCTCCTCCTCAAGTCCAGGATATTGAGCTTGCTCTGCACCCTCCTCACTGCCCTAAGGATCTTGAACTCCATCGTTTCATGGCCACTGCAGCCAAAGCTACTCTTGAGCTTATCAGTTCTTATAATACTCATTTTCAAAAACTGGAAGAAATAAACAACCTTCTATTTAAAATCCCAAGTAGAGATGCTTACCACATTTTTCATTCCTGGAAGAAAAAAAAAAGGTTTTGTTTTCAAAATTAATGGAAAATAAATGACAATCAAGGTTTAGAGTCAGGGCTGGATCAATTACTTCATCAGCCGGAAATATTTGTATCTTCCTTGCCTTCATAAGAAACTAACTTTATGTTTGCAAACTGACAAATTAGCTTTTTAATATAGGATAGTATTCATAACGTGCAAACTAAACCACATGTACTTTCAGTCAGATATGAATGGCATTGTGTTTTATAGAGAACAATATTGCATACCTATTTATGTGCTATCTCCAAACAATAAAACACTTAATATTTCTTGTTAATACATGAAAAAAAAATATAATCAATGCATATAAATATATTTTTTCATGTTTCATACTATGATTGTTTTTAATTTCTAATTTGGAAGGAATAGCAAAATTACAGGGACACAAATCGGGAAATACCTTTTCCTGATCAGTCTTTTGAAGAGATTACTATGATAATGACAGATTACTAGGTACAAGATCAGTTAACTTAGAAGTTCATTCTATCAACCATGAATAGAAGCAAAGCTACTTCTGTTTTGATGGAGGAATCTCAGAATAATTATTAAGCAATAAGATTCCAAAGAATCTGAAAAAAAAATAAGGAGAATGTGCAATAGTCTTTGTCTTCTTAATAAGACAATATTTACATTTAGGAAGTTCTGGAAAATCCATGTAAATTTAATTTAATACTGTGAAATGAGATGGGAAAAAAGGTCATTTTTGTTACACTTTCTTACAATATCAGCTGGCTGCTTCTTCAAATCTGTGGAATCACTCAATGTGAAAGAATTGCAATAGGAAGCAGTAAGCTTCAACCAAGTGTTCTCCATTAAGTGCTTCATGAATCTGCACTTTCTTGTAGGTACTGTTTGGAATATGAAAATTAGACTGAGTCCAGTTTTCTCTTCTGCCAAGGCCAGCCATCAGGAAACAGCTAAGATGACCCAGTTGCTGAGTAGCTTTGTGCCAGCAGAGGAATTGCTTTTATTTATAGAGCTTTCAGTTTTCCTAGTGGGACCTGAGATGGTTTTGAGAGGGATGATGGAGAAGCTGAATATCTAGGTCTAAGATAAGGAGCAGTAAATTTTTCTCCTTTATAGTCAACAAAGAAAAAAAAGAAAAAAAAAAAAATCTCTCAGTTCTCCTAAAAACTAATTGCTAATTCATCCTTGAAGGTACTGTGGAATGGAGTGGGTCAAATGGCAAAAGTGTTTTTTTTTAAAGAGGTCATATACTTCCAATTGCTGTTGATTACTTTTCTGTATAGTCGATTTCTAAAACTCCAAATAAGCAAAATCCATTCTTCACAGAGAAAAACAAAGTTCTCACGAGAGTTGAATATATAATGCAAAGTGAATTTTTACTCCCTGTAACATTCCTTTATTCCATTTGTCTTTTCACATGATAGAGCAGAAGAAAGTGAGCTCTTTATCTAGCTTATCTTTGTAGACGTAAATATTTGCTCATTCAGAAGTTGGCTTGGTTGAGAAAACATGAGTATCTTTTTATTATTAATGTTATTACTTTCTTTTTTAGAAAACTTGGAGCAACTATGCACACAGGAATTACCTTTGTAGCATTTCCTGGATAAGACTTCCCCAAATGGAAATTATTGTTTCATGTCTCATGCCTGGGGTCTTGGTGTCTCATCACTCTGAGTCAGTGCATCTACAAGCTGATCCCAAGTGGTTCTCAAACTATGAGGAGCTCAAGCATGCTCAAGCAGTATGGGATATTTCAAAAATTTTACCTGATAAGATTGAAATACATGTTTGCATGAAGCATAGTTCTCTTCCAGATGCAATGTGCTTGTGGCAAAGAATGAAAACACTAGGTTTTTTTTATATTATAGAATCATAGAATAATTTAGGTTGGAAAAGACCTTTAAGATCATTGAGTCCAACTGTAAACCTAACACTGCCAAGTCCACCAATAAACCATGTTCCTAAGCACCACATCTACACATATTTTAAATACCTCCAGGGATGGTGACTTAACCACTTCCCTTTATTCACCCTTTTGGTGAATAAATTTTTCCTAATATCCAATCTATACCTCCCCTGGTGCAACTTGAAGCCATTTCCTCTCATCTTGTCACTTGTTTGGGAGAAGAGACCAACACCAACCTTGCTACAACCTGTTTTCAGGTAGTTGTAGAGGGCGGTAAGGTCTCTCCTCAGCCTCTTTTTCTCCAGTCTAAACAACCTCAGTTCCTTCAGCTGCTCCTCGTAAGTCATGTTTTCCAAACCCTTCACCACCTTTGGACACACTCCAGTACCTCGATGTTCTTCTTGTACTGAGGGGCCCAAAACTGAACAGAGTGTTCAAGGTGACATCTCACCAGTGCCGAGTACAAAGGCACAATTACTTCCCTAGTCCTGTTGACCATGCTATTTCTGAAAAAACTAGGATGCTATTGGCCTTCTTGGCCAGCTAGGCACACTGCTCGCTCATATTCTGCCGGCACACACAGGTTCTTTCCCACCAAGCAGCTTGCCAGTCACTCTTCCCCAAGCCTGTAGTGCTGCATGGGGTTGTTGTGACCCAAGTGCAGGACCTGGCACTTAGCCTTTTTGAATCTCATACAACTGGCCTTGGCCCATGGATCCAGCCTGTCTAGATCCCCCTGTAGAGCCTTCCTTCCTTCAAGCAGATAAACATTCCTGGCCAACTTGGTGTCACCTGCAAACTTTCTGAGGGTGCACTTTATTCCCTCTTCCAGAGTATTGATAAAGATATTAGATAGAACTGGCCCCAATACCGAGCCCTGGGGAACATCACTTATGACCATCCACCAACTGATTTTAACTTCATTCACAACTTTTTGGGTCTAGCCATTCAGCCAGTTTTTTGTCTAGTGAAGAGTACGCCTGTCCAAGCCACGAGCAGCCAATTTCTCCAGGAGAATGCTGTGGGAAACGGTGTCAAAGGCTTTAATAAAGTCTAGATAAACAACATCCACAGCCTTTCCCTTATCCACTAAGCAGGTCACTTTCTCACAAAAGATCAGGTTGGTCAAGTAGGACCTGCCTTTCATAAACCCATGCTGACTGGGCCTGATCACCTGGTTGTGCTGTACATGCTGTGTGATGACACTCAAGATGATCTGCTCCAAACCTTCCCCAGCTCCAAAGTAAGACTGACAGACCTGTAGTTCCCCAGATAGTCCTTCTGGCACTTCATGTAGATGTATGTCACATTTGCTAACCTCCAGTCAACTGGGACCTCCCTGGTTAGCCAGGACTGCTGATAAATGATGGAAGGTAGCTTGCTGAGCACTTCTGCCAGATCCCTCAGTACCCAGTAACCATCAGCAATCATAGGTGACCCTGTTACTGTCATGAAAATAATTCCTTAAGCACTTTGAGAAAAAAAGCAACAAACATTACCGTGAGGTACAAGGCTGGTAAGTGAGTGGCAGTAAAACAGGAAGCAAAAATAACTTATCACAGAGATAACCAGAGAGATAAGTAAAAACAGAGAAAAACATAAGAAAGGTGAGAATTTTTTTAAATTATAAGAGAGCATAATAAGAAAACAAGACAGAGTAAGAATAAAAAAAAATGACAGAATATCTTATGCCTCAAGCATATCTTGTTTTGATATATGTTACACAATTTTGCTTCATTTTAGAAAGATTTTCAGGGATTCTCAAGCTAGACCATCCTTACATATTTTAAAGAGTGCATGTGTATTGCTAAGGACACTATGGCACTCTATGTCATTCTAAATGCTATGAGAAGAGTGGTTTCTCCTGGGTTTGGAAGGCTATGACTGATGGTAAATTTCCCCTTTCAACTGTGAAATTATTTGTTTTTTTTTTTCCACAAAGCGTCCTGAGGTTCGGAAAACTAATATAAAAAGTAAGAAACAATTACAATTAAGTCTGATTTGCCTGTTTTCAATGCAAATATATTTATATATTTCTTTAGCAAGCATTAAATTCAGAAGGTGGAGGAGGTAGGCTAGATCTGAAAAACTTAAAAAATTCCAAGTTTGCAAATTTGTCATTAAAAAAAAATCCATGAATGTAGCAGACTTGCTGAATGCAGAATCACGCCATAGCTTTCTCAGACTTGAAGCTGAAGCCATTGCTGAAACAGTCACCATCACCCTTGTTAGTGTGTGAATACTCCGGGTTTTGCTTTCCTTATACAGTTAAGCCAAAGTTGAGCTCAAGCAGTTAATGTTATTGTAAACTGGGGATAGCTTGAACTTTAGGACATTAAAAATAAGGGCATATGGCTTTTAGAAACACTAGATGCTTTATTATTCATTCTCTTCTTCAATAGTTTAGTAAAGATTTTAAGCTGACTCTTAGATTTAAGATTTCTTACAGATATCGGATTGCAGGCACAGTGGAAAGCAAAATAATTATTGGGTGTTATCCATTAAGAAGAATTCAAATGGCAACTGTTAACAATCCGTAACACCAGGGTAGTTGTGGGCTTTTCTCTATGTCATAAAAGACCCTCAAAGTTACCATAAAGCTTCATTCACTTTCAGTGTGATAGGTTACACATGTGATGGTTTATTTTACAAGTAAAATCTACATGTAAGCTGTAAAGTGCCCGAATACTTGGATTATAAAATGGAAAAATAAACAACTGCAATTAAGGGATCAAACATTCCAGTATTGCTGCTATTATATCATGTGACTTTATTTTCCTAAAAGCACTTCAGAGAAATATGCTGCCAAATTAAGAACTTCAATGTCTCTCAGATGATCGATGATATGTGAGTATTCCTGTCAGAAAAAGCAGCATTAACATATTGACTATAGAAAGCATTTTCTGATCAATCTTTCCTGAGTTGTTCATAAGCTTTAAATAAAAGTTTAACTATTGAAATCACATGTCCAGATTGATTATTTATTATTTTATTTTCTAAAGGAAATTCAAACTCTTTTACAGTTTTCTTCATTGGAAGATGCATTGTATGCAGTGAATTTTAGCCTAAAAGAGCTATTGCAAAGTAAAATAGGTATAATTTTGGAGCTTTTGTAGGTTTTTGAAAGCACCTATGGAATTAGGGACTACAGAGATAACATTATTCTAGTTTATACTACATTGTACACTGATTGTGTACTTCATGGAGATCTTGTTAGAGATGCTATTTTCAACAGTAAAAATGCTTGACTATACCCTGAAACAGTATTCTACAGTGGTGTCTCAAATAAATCTACAAAAGCTGCTTCCAACAGTTTGATTTGTAAGTCAAACTCTAATTCTGAATGCAGATACCTGATGAAAGTTTAACTAAGCCAAATCTGCAGTACTGGAACAATTAGAATCTATCAATCAGTGATGTATTCAAGTACAAGTATTTTCATCAGTTATTAACACCCTACTTTCTAAGAGATTTAATTTTTTGAAGTGCTTTGTGAATGTTAAGTTTTGGAGTGTGTCGTGGTTTTGTTTAGTGGTTTTGTTTTACCTTTTCAGGAATGTAATAGATTATTGTACTTTATATTGATATGTTTTTAAAAATTCTACCTCACAAATTATTTTTTTTCAGAAAGCCTTACTAGGCTGTGTAAGTTTTTGCCAAATGAGATTTTTTGTCTGACCTAAGAAAGGTATTTATTTTATATATTTTATTTTATTAATCAAAGAATGGAACATCAAGCTTTAGTGAAAAAAAAAGAAATTTTATATTCTGGACTAAATTTGCCTGTTTAATCAAAGCAAAACCACTGAGATGGAGGAATGCATAAAGATTAAAGACAAGAGATGAGAAGGAATGCCATGTGTACAAAAAGAACAAAATTACATACTATTCTTCCATTGCTTTGCTATCTACGTGGCAAGGCAAAAATATCCATCTTTTCCTAAAAGCACAATATCTTTAATAACCACAGTGGTTGGATGCAGAATTTTGCGGATCATCAACAGAAAACTTTTTCTACTTCAGTACTGAAAATACGTGTCCAACAAAATGCTTCATACTGATTTTGAGGGAATAGTGCCACCTACTGAGCCAGTATCTTCCATTTCTACAGCACTTGAGGAGAGTTCCCATAAATACAGATTTAATCCAGGTTTATGAACTTGAAAAATCTTCCCCTTCTTAATCTTCGAACATTATTCTTATGTTCCTAACCATTTTTTTCCATTAAGTTTATTCTACCAGCTCTCATATTAAAGGCTAAACTTCTTGGATGTAGCCCACGTTTGTAACAGGTTTGTGCACTCTAGCATGTGAGGTTTAGAGCCTACATGATATTACAAATGTCATTGGAATATAAATAATGAGGAATATGGCTCCAGGCTCTCAGATAAGGAAGGGAGTTGACTCTTTCCAGCTGAATTTTATTGGCAAACCTCAAGATTTTCACAAATAAGTAAGCCAGGGGATTTGTTATAGCTTAAGTTAAAATAAGATGTATCCTATGCATAGCAATGATATTTAGGTCAATGCAATGTTAAAGTTGTTTTCTTAGTAGGCTCCCAAGAGACAACATATGATCCAAGTAAAACAGAAATACAGAAGGTTTGTCTCATTTTAAAATATTTTATTTCACACCCTTAATTACATGCCTCGAAGTCATAAAATGGCCCATGTCTTTGCTGTATCATCAATTAGGAAGCCTACAAATGAATAAAAAGGCATCCAAAGTAAATGGACTAGAAAATAAACATTGTTCTTAAGATGGACGTTTTAATCAAAACAATCCACAACCAATTCAGGGTAAGATTTGTCATGTCAAAGAGAATCGGTGAATTCATGAGTTATCCTATCAATTTAAGAGAAAGACAAAGACCAGGTGTTAATGCAGCTGTGGGGTTTGGCATCCTTAAAAAATTGTGGAGGCATCAATAGTTAAGGTTACATTTCGATTTACACAGAAAGGAGGGCTGAAATACTCCCTTACGTTTTAGTGCATGAGTTTGTTCTCCAAAATCATCATGATAACTCTTAACAGAACAATTTTCAAAAATTCTGTAGTGAAATGTTTAGTAATAAATATTGTAGAAGAATGTATTTCAATGTTCTCACTTTTCTTTCTTCTCATAACTCTTTAAGCGTACAGTTATTTTCCATTAGTCTTTCTATTTTACTTGCAGGAGGGAAAACTGAGAAAAATTCTAATGAGGTTAAGACACCTCAGTGTGTGAAATCCTTGATCTGTATCTTTCTATCATACTTCTGATATTTTGTTAATCAATTTGTTAAGGTGTCAAAACATGTGTCCAGTTAAAACACAGCCTGTGATTAATGACTGTGATATTTGAGTTATAATTTGCTTATACATTTTTGATGGATGAAGAAAGCCAGTGAGGGAAAACTCCTGCACAAGATCTGCCTTTATCACTAAAGAATGAAAATCAGAACTCGGAACAAAGTTGAATGCTCACTTGGTTTTCAAAATTAATTTTCTGAAGTGTAGGAGAAAAAAAAATCAGAATATAACACTTTTTTTTTGTGGAATAAAAAGTTAAAAAAATAGTAATTTTGAAATATTACTTCATTTTGGACCAATTAACCATTAATTTACATCTGTTCACTTTATTGCAGTGCAGAATGGAAACTAGTTCTGTAATGTGCTTTCATAGGGGAGTCTGGTTTTTGTATAGAATATTGGTCTCAGGAGAAGAGTTTTGCATTTGACTGAATGAAACAGTAGATTAAACAAGAGCAGCATCATACTCTGAATTAGACTTTGGCACTTTGGAATTCTTGGTTGAAAACTTATATGGAAGACAGTATTATAGACTGTGCCTTATTTCAGAATGAACAGGTAATGCACTACTCGGCAAGTAAGCTCCCAAATGTGTAACATGCATCCATTTTGCATCCATAGGATTTTATATTTTAAAGTAAAATGTACCATTACATTTTTATATAATTTTGTTATCTCTATCCTTTCAGTAAGATTTGCCATGGGGCAAATCCAGATATCATTTAAGAACAAACAATTCAGGAAATCTGGTTCAGCTGAATATTTCCCCTCAGATTTAAGAAAATGAAACAGAGTAGAATTCAGCTCCTTACTCTAGAACCAACAGGCAGCTTATACTCAAAATTCATGGTTCGGTTTAAGCCTATGTTTAAGAATAAACAGAAATAATACAACTAAAGACTCAGCTTTAAACTGAGCATGCAGATGGTTCAGAGTAAAAATGGATATATAATTGTTATGGTGAAGCAACTGTGCATATTGGACACTAAAAAGTCTGGCAATGGCCCTGCAAAATCCGTGCCTGATGGGTAAAGCCATTCTAATAATAAAAAAATATGTAGAATTTAAAGGTGGTCTGCCAGCAAAACATTAAAGTAGCTCCAGCCATTTTAATGCACTAATTTGAATAACAAAATCTCTTACATTCTCCATGCACATAAAATCATCTGCAGGGAGTTTATGCATTATAATGGCAGATGACTGTGTACTGAGGTTCAACCAGAAGGGTATTTACGAAAAGCAGGAATGACATTTTGTATGAGAAAATCTGTATGAATTTTTTTTTGTTCAGATGAAACGTAATAACTTTCTGTGTAACTTATCCTGTGTTTGGGAGACTATATATTGCCTTTTAGGGAAGAGGGCTTGAAAAGAATAGATCTCTCCCTCCTCTAACTGCTGCGATAATGCCATTTTAATTCAACACAGTAAATAAAGCACATGCACATATACAAGAACACTTACTCATATGCATTAAAAACAGAAAAAAAAAACAAAAGCATTTCTCCCTGGAGCCTAAGGTATAGCACTATTGCAAAATGCTGATTATGTGATAGACACTATAAACTTTAGGGAATGTAAAAAGATTGAGACCAGGAAAAGATACTTTTTAAAAGGAATGAAGGAATTGAAGGTGCTGTGTAAATGAAATTAGACTTTGAGTACAGGGACAGATAGATTTCAGGCCTTCTCAGTCTCAATCTAAGAATAATTATTGTCTGTTCGGTGTACAGACATTTATGTCTCAAAACTGTCTCAAGACCATGAGAAATGTCATCACCAATTTAAGATGTATTGTTCTTTCTTCTCTAGCATACATATATTGCCAAATGTGTTACAAAAAAACCATTTTCATCAAAACTTCTTCCCGCACTTACTTTTCTTCCTGTCATTTTGCACCTTTCCACCAGTTCCCTTGTCTACAATATAGAAAAAGCATCACCAAGATATTTCTCCGTACTATTAAGATAATTTTCCTCCTGGATTCAGTAGTAGCACTTAGAAGACGTATTAGAAAAAAGATTATGAAATTTCTCTTTCAGAAAATGGAATGGCATGGAATGGCATAGAATGACATGGAATAGAAAAGAAAAGAAAGGAAAAGAGAAGAAAAGAAAAGAAAAGAAAAGAAAAGAAAAGAAAAGAAAAGAAAAGAAAAGAAAAGAAAAGAAAAGAAAAGAAAAGAAAAGAAAAGAAAAGAAAAGAAAAGAAAAGAAAAGAAAAGAAAAGAAAAGAAAAGAAAAGAAAAGAGAAGAAAAGAAAAGAGAAGAGAAGAAAAATCTGGTCCTACTTTTCTTAATATGTAAGATAAAAACCAATATCATTATTCAACTGAGTGAGGACTAAAACTTTTTCACCAGAATTAGAATTTTTAAGAAGGACAATCTAGAAAGTCTTGTCTAAGGGGGAGGGGGAACAATAAATATGAGTTTTAGGTATGCCAGTATGAGCAATGTCTATCTTGTGTTCCTCTAAGCCCCTCACTTAACATTGAAAGCAAGAGTTTATTATATGTCAAAGTGAAGTAGGTTTTACAAAAAAAAAGCCAAGACGTGTTTAAGGAATGTGGATTTTAGTAGCCATAAGTAAAAAAATATTGATCATGAGACAGTAATTTGCATCAGAAATGGATGGCCCTGGTGTAATTTTTCAAGTGCTGCTGACCTGGCAAGGGAACAATACCCTGCAGACTCCTACAACTCCTTCCCAAAAGTGTATTCTTTTGAAGTTCTCATTCTTTTCGAATAATTTAGCATGGCTATAGTTTATGAAATTTTTCATACTTATCAAGTCATCCTAAAACTATAATGATAGAGTTTACAGTTTGTATCTAAATGAAAACCACCACAAAATTTACAAAGCTACTGTTTTTTACCATAGTATATTTAGATTGGTTTCAGTCAAGCTTTTTCCCAGCTCTCATTGTGACCAGCAACGTGGGTAGTCTATTCAAAAGAGGCACTTCATTTTTATTTGATCAGAGGGAAGATGAAAAATCATGATTTACACTAGAATTTGTACAGTTAAGCTGTGTTGATAGTAATTGGTAAACCACATTATACAAGTTTGTA
Source organism: Chlamydotis macqueenii (assembly GCF_036417535.1). Classification (NCBI taxonomy): domain Eukaryota; kingdom Metazoa; phylum Chordata; class Aves; order Otidiformes; family Otididae; genus Chlamydotis; species Chlamydotis macqueenii. Next base: position 11,584,973 of record NC_141556.1, on the reverse strand, counting down.
TTTCCACTGACCGCAGGAATAGAAATCTGGGTTCTAATGGACACATTTGCATGTCTTTTTTCAATTTCAGTTTCTCCAATTATTGTCTAGTATCTCCTGTTTCTAATATTTTTTTTTTTTTTGTAAAGTTTTCACCTCCTCCAAGAAAAGACAAAAAAAAGAAGCATTAAAACAGATACGGAACAATGACTAAACATTCGTAGAAAAACAATAAAAAACAAGAAATTCAGTGCAGAGGAACTGGAATGCTGCCATTATGTGATGGTGTTTACCCTGTCTATACACTGTCCATCTCCTGGTCTACTTAATATAATGGATCATGGTACAAATAAATCGGGGTTCACTGTAGATCTACAGAAGGCACAATTATGGCAACTTTTATCAGATAAGAATTAGTCCAACATAAACATTTTTTTAAGGCATGAAATGAGTTATGGTTTTCAATACAATAGCAAAGGGGAAATTTAATAGAACAGAAATTTCTTTCCTTCTGCCCTGCACTCGTAACTCCCACTCACAAGTAGTGTTGTTTCATGCCAGACATATGGCATGTTCCAGTTCCTGCTGAAGCCTGTTGGATTCAATCAGAGTTCGGTCACGTTCTTAAAGTGGGTTCTGAACAAACAGCAAAGAGCATAGATCAGCTCTTTATGAACAAGTTTCATTGTAGTCTGGCACTTCTGAGCTAACATTTCTTCCCTCACCTTCTCTCTGAGAGCCCAATGGCAAGTTGACCATCTGTCTATAAAGGAGAAACCTTTGATATGTATGAACCGCTCAACTTCTACTCTGCTTGGAAGCATTCTCCACACTAGTGTGAAATGGTCTTAGAAAATCTACCATGACAGTTTTATGAATGCAGTCCATTGTAAATTTGAACTTTGAAATAGAATTTATGGACTATGCTTAATGCTTAAAAAGGGAGTCAGCCAGGGCAGGTATCTTGGAAAGTATGGTTCATCAACAGTGGGGTCGAAAGTGAGCCAACTTTTGCTTTGCACTTCAGAGAATGATTTCTTCATTTGAAGGGATCTGTTCTTTTCCATAATACTGATGAAACAAAATAAGGAGGAAAAAAAAAGAAATTAAAATGAAGAACATAATATACCAAGCCAGTATAAACTAAAAATAATATGCTTTCATGCATCAAAATTAAAGCAACAACAACAACAAAAAATTAGAAGAAAACATTACGTTCATGCTTCTAGAGCAACTTTTAGAGTTCATTCTCTATTCTCATTTTCCAGGAAGCTTAAAGAACTATAAATTTATTTTGAACTGTACATGATAATACTATGCAACAGGCGTTACTTTGTCCTGAGAGTGAAAAAGAATCTGGGGATGAGGATTTCCTGTCTTCATGGTGTGGCTGGAGATCTGTAGACTCTCTTGACACTATTTGTGGCTAGGTTTTCCTTTGGACTTTTAGGCTTGTTAATCTCATCCACCAAAAATTTAATTCTAGGAAAAAACTTGATTGACAGCAGATGTTAATGGCATCTCAAGTCTTTTTTATCCCTTTACTACTCCTTCTCTGCCTCTTCAGTTGTCTGATCCCAGAGCTTTCCTCTTTTGACTACAAATTTTTCAACTGAGATTCAACCCATAATTTTCTCTCTTAACTCTCCTCTCCTTCATCCCTGAACCCTTTCATACTTTTCAACTTCCTTTCCCCTTCTTTCCAGCTGCCAAAATAATCCCCATTCTCCACTGAGCTACTACACACCAAACCATCAAACAATTGTGTAATTGGCTATGCCTAGTATATCCTTTCTGTGTGGGTATTTTGCCTATTTTTGCTGTCATATAACTTGTGTTTTAGATTTTGGACACTTACTGACACAGACTAGCTAAGAAAGGTGGTTTGGCAGAGTCAGGAGAACTAGTTTTGATTAGCAGCTCTGCATTACAGAAATATTTTTATACAGTTTTTGAGCAAAGTCTTTCATATGATTTATTCTGTTTTATAGTAAAATGGTGGCTTAACGACAGAGTACAATGCATACTTGCAGGAGGTGACTAAATTATCTCTCAGTTAGGTAGCTTAATTGACACTCATTCTCTGGGAATACTGTTTTTCCCAAATGATGCTCCTTCTTGTGCTAACACATCCATTCTGGGACCTAGAACAGATCAGCTTGTGCCACATGAACAAAGGGTGCACTGAGCTGTCCTCCCAGGGACATTTCTGAGATATGATGAAGGAAAGAAAACTTTGTATTTGTGCTCCAACTTGCTGTGAATCTGCTCTGTTCTTACACTAGTTCCAGAAAATGTTTTTGTGTTCCAGATTATTTTAGTCTAGAGGAGACACCACTGTTTAAATAAATATTTTTGGTATTCTCTCTAGTTAATTATTTTTATGATACACTAGGCTTACTTAATACTTCCTACATCAGCAACTTCCACACCCCTCAAGCTATCATATTGCATTACCTTGGTGACTTGTCATACATAATTTTATATATATAGACCTAGATTATCTTTTTAAAGATGTTCTGCCAATTATCTTCATCTTTTACAGTGAATTACTGTAATCTTGAACTCTAGTATCAATCTTGGAAGCCATAGTTTGAAGAAAGTAGGGAAAAGTGTTTATTAAATGTGCAAATTATTTCCTATATAAACCCAAATGGTTGAAAGGAAACTAATTTTATCAATTGTGTAAAAAAAAGAACACTCATATTTTACTTTGTATTTAATGTTCAGCAAATAATATATTGAAAAAACCCACTTAATAAAATAAATAAAAATAATTTATTTTCATTTCATGTGTAGAGGAATGTCTTGTTTATTCTCCTGGTAGCGAGGTAGAGGGAATGCATAATGGAGAAGGCTGATACAACATAAATGCCTGAATTTTGTATCTACTTAAATAATTTATTTCTAGCATTAACAACAAAGGGATTAGAGTCAGGCCATGAATGATAAGCACCAGTCCCAAAATGAATATGCATCTTAGTATCCTTTGGTATGAGATTATGGAATGTTTTCAGTATCTGGCAGTACAGTAACTAGATGTACTACTTAGTAAACAAAATTAGTAACTTAATTCTACCATAGTACCAAAGAAACCAGTGAAGTTAAATCAATGATGAATTTGAACAATTTCCTCAGAACACAAACATGATTTGATTGAAACATTGGCATTAAGCAAGTATTGTTGTGAGTGACTTCAGTGTAGGTTTTCTTTCACTATTAACCCTTAATCATACTGAAAAAAAAAGCCTAAGACATTCAGAACAGTTTTACAGAATGCACCAGTAACATAGTTATGACTGCTGGTTTCTTTTACTAAATATTTAGTTTTATTCCTTTTTCTTTTTTTTGTAGTCTCAGACATCAGAAACAGTAAAATCTTTGTGCAAGAGTCTTAAAGATACTGGCTGTTGTCATTTTTTGAAAATGAGCATGAATCAAGGTGAGTAGCACCCTGACCTTCAAAGTACAGAGCCACACAAAGCATCCTATATTTTAAAATAACATAAGAAGCATTATCGGCAAATATACTTGTAGAATTGCCCTGGAATCGCAAAGATCAAGGTCTCCATTTCAGTCTAAGGACAAACTGTATTAGTTACAGTTGCACCTTATTTCCTATATATTTCCTGTCCCACAAGAGGCTTTCACATCCATCACATGCTGCTTGCTCCCTATGTGACGCTTTCTCTAATAAAATCTCATGCATATTTTTTTTCTCAGATTCATCTTGTGGTTTAGATAAATGTATGTCTCTCTGAAGCCACCACTGTACAGGTAAGGATCACTTTTAACTCAGTGAGGGAATAAGAAATGGCGGGGGAGGCGGGGCTTAGTTTTAGAGATTGTCATCAAAGCTTGAAAGAGACTGTGAAAACAGGTTTTGAATATAAAGTTAAGGTAAGCCTATCACTGGAAAGCATGTGGTCAGTTAATTTATCTGTCTGTCTGGATTTTTCTGGCCATTAGACAAGCTAGGTAGCACTCAAATGAAAAAAAAAAAAAACAAACCAAAACAAAAATTCTGTTTCAGTAATTCATTCAGCCTAGGATCTGAAAAAAATGATTGTGATTTTTGTAGCAAGAATAAAGCTAGATACAAATGAAACTTACAAAGATCTGGTTCCATCAAGCACATAGTACAGCTTCTGGACAGAACATTGTGATTTTCATGGCTTCTGGACTGGTCATATCTTGAACTTGAATTGGACTCAAAAGCAGAGCAGAGCTCGATAAGATAACCTATGATTCATAAAGTGTTCAACTGTGGAAAAATATTCTTAAATTCCTGTGTGCCACCTTCCCATCAGATTGTCTTTGCCTTCTAACAATACTAAGTGCAGCAAGGGAACAAGATTGATTAAACTAGAACAGTCTTTCTTGTAACTTTTCCAAAAGTTTATTTAAAAAAAAGAAAAAAAGAAAATGTAACCCTATCCCATATGCTTATCATGTGGTTTGGGCTGAACAGTGCACAAAGTGACTCTATCATCTCGTTGATTAAGCCTATCTGAAGTTAGCAAATTCTATAACCCTGAACATGAAAAGACTAGTGGCAGCAATCTGGTTTCAAATATTTCTGTTCAGATTCTTAGGCAAATGTACATGCTTTGGATTGTGAGCTGAGAATTTTAAACCTTCTCCACAGATTCCCAAGACTTTCTGGTTTCAGCCAGCCTGAAAATGACCTCTGAGAATTTCACTTATAGATGTGTTCATTAATCAGCTCCACCACCCGTATTTAAAGATCTGTAAACTCTGCAGAAATATGGCATCCCTAAAGTTTTCCTTTCCAGCCCCTGCAAAAGTAATATATACAAGCAATAACTGTCATTTGCAGTGTAAACCAATAGCTATCCAACAGGAAGGCTAAAATCTCTAGACTTATTAAATGCTGATTAGATAATCCTTGAGAAAATACTCTCCTGTTTAGCTTTTTTACCTTTTCCTTTTTTTTTTTCTTCTGAATAAAGTGGAAATTTTTTACATTTACAATAATATTAGTAGACCTCAGATATTCCTGCTTTTCCAGAAAGTAAAGATTGTTCACTTATCTATAACATATATTGCAGCACCACTTTAAAAAAATACAATGGTTTACTTCGATATTCCCTTTTTTTTTTCTGTAATGTTCCTCAGAAAAAAAGTCATGTAACCAATCAATCTCTAAGGTACCTTCAAGACATTTACTCCTTATACATGATGTGCGTTGAACTTAGGCTGGTGAAGGCCACACTTTCATGTATTTTACAAATCTAATTTATCTAACAAAATTTTATCTGTCTCTTCTAGTAGTCTGGCTAACATAAGAACTCAATAAACTTGCAAACATAGATTTAAATCAAATCTAGGGTTTTTTTTTAGAAAAGTTAAAAACATATGTCTACTAATGTTTTGGTTTCTCACTTTCATTTTACCATAATTCCATTCTTTTCACTTACTAAAAAAAAAAAAAAATTGAAGTTCCAAAACTGTCTATACTAGGAAATCTTTCTGAAACTTTTATCCTAACTTAAAGTCAAAACCAGCCTAAACAAGTTATCTTCAGATAATCACCCCAAAAATCTGTGCTTCTAAACTGCCCCCCTTTGTGGTTACCAGGGCCACCTGTGTCTGTTTTCACTCTTCTTTACCTTGTCTACTCGCTGTGATGAATCTGTACAAGAATTATAGAATCAGAATCATAGAATGGTTTGGGTTGGAAGGGACCTTTAAAGGTCATCTAGTCCAACCCCTCTGCAAGGACCAGGGTCATATCCAACCACATCAGGTTGCTCAGAGCCTCATCCAGCCTGGCCTTGAACGTTTCCAGGGATGGGGCCTCCACCACCTTTCTGGGCAACATGTGCCAGTGTTTCACCACCCTTGTTGTAAAATAAATCTTCCTGATGTCTAGTCTGAATCTGCCTCCCTCTATTTTAAAACTACTGCCCCTCATTCTTTCACAACAGGCCCTGCTGAAGACTTTTTCCCTGTTTTTCCTGTAGGCCCCCTTTAGGTACTGGAGAGGCACTATAAGGTTTCCCTAGACCCTTCTCTTCTCCAGAAAGAAGAAATTTCTTCTAAGAAATCTAAGAAACTGGCAATGGTGGCTCAAGGTAATGCTTTGAATAAACTATTTTTATTTCATATTGTGCCCTGAAAAAGAAAGGCAAAATTTTGTGGGTATTTTTTAAAAGTCTAAATCAGATCCTTATGAAAAAGGAAAGGTTTCTGGTATTGTTTTCTTCGGGTGTTTTGTTGGGTTGTTTTTTTTTTTACTTCTTTGGAAACAAGGGTAAATCCTCTAACTGTTGTGAAATCTGATGACATTTTTACATATGTATTGGTTCTGAGTCCTTACTAACATCGCTTGACTTAGTTGAATTCAGCAAGAGAAGTTTTGAATCTATTTGTCCTTAATAGCTTTAGTAATTCTGGTTTTCAGTTCCTTAACATCTGTTCTGCTGCATGTTTTTCTGATGTTTTACTTTGAACTGTTGGAAAGGGATCATCCATGTATACGCTTAATTTTATTAAATCTTGACTTTTGTTTCTGGGCAAGTCTCTCACCTTGGATCAAAAAAAAACTCACTTAGGTAAATGGACTATTCAAGTCAAGAAAGACTCTACCAGGCAGTTAATAGTCTTGTGCACGTGGAATTCTCTAAAGCATTCTGTTAAAGCAAAGGCCCTGAAAATTCAGGAGTTAGTAATGGCTAAATTTTAACCAGATGCATAGACATGACTGAATGATGACTCTTCTGAAGCTGAAGAGAGACTAAGCTTATTTCCTCTCCTAAGCAGTTTTTTTTTAACTCAAAATGGCATTTTCATGAATGCCAACTGTTTATATACATAGTTACTGAACACACATTTTTCTGAAAAAGTTTTTCTTAACATAATGGCTTATATGTTACACACACTAGCCCAAATTCTGAATTGCACTCTTTAACTGAGAGGGAGAGCAGAATTTGTTTTGTGACAGTAATCAAGTAGTACAAAATGTAACTTTGGTCTTTTTTCATATTCTGACTTTGATTTTAGCTACCAAGTATATCTACACTGGTATATGCTTTAGTTGAAAGAATAGGAAGGAAAGTACTTTTTGTGATGTAGTGGACTTAACTACAATGAAGATAAAAATCGCTGTGAAGATGCTGAAATGAATATACAATAAATAATTGGGGAGTGGGAGTGGGGATAGAGTTTTTTCACTGCCAGCAATCTCAGATCAGATCCAGATTGAAGATAAAAAACGTTTCTGAGAAAATAGTGTACTCCTCAGTTCTTTCATTGTTTCGGTCTTTGAATAATCAAAACTGCTTCCTAAGTTAAGGAGAGATATTTATCACTACATCAATGACTTTCTTTATAAAACAGTATCTATCTACAATTCTTTCTTTTAACTTGTTAAGTTTTCCATCCTTCTTTTAATTTACATACTTGAAAGAGAAATGGTCAACAAAAAAAAACCCCTCAAGTTTCTATTAAAAAAAAGAGAAAAAAAAATCATTTCAAGTGATCCAAAGAACATGAAGCTCTTTGTGGATTTTGTATTTACTGTGTAATCAATGATAATTCTTCTATCCTTGTGTCCCTTAGATCCCCCTCCACATCAGTCCAACCCAACCAAATCTCTGTAGACTTTGGAAACCATTCTGAGAAAATTTGTTAAAACTCTCATTCTCAAGCCAAAAGTTAGATTTGCACAAGTATGTGAAACAATCCATTTGGGCAACTGCATGAATTTGCCACAGCTTTATATTTACCTTGTGAAAAGAAACTTCACTTCCTTTCCCTTCCTACAGCACAGTTATAATAACTTACACAGCTATGGATCAAAACAATTCCTTTATTTTTATCTAACAAACCTAGCACATGACAGCCAGTTATAAAATTGGACTTAAATCTTCTGACTAACTGACTGGTTACCAGTTACCTTCACAAAGCTCTTGGCTTCTGACTGCTCTCACTCTTTTCCTAAATGTCTCAGTTAAAGCAATTTCACTTTGTTTTTCTTCTGATCATTCCAGTGTTTAAGTCTACCCAGTTTCCTCTCTGCACTGAAGTCTCCACATACAAGTCACATATAGCCGACAGGAGAAAGGCAAGCACATAGTTTATGGGAAGCCTGGAGACAGGTTTTCACCCCTCACAAAAACATCAGAGACAACAGTATCCTCCACACTAGTACAGACAATTCTCACTTTTCGGGTGTTCCCTCCAGGACGTCGGGTCTCCTTAAGCTTCTGCCTGCTACTGCCAACGCTGCTGATGGCAATGCCGCTGCTGTTGTCAGCTCTGGCTGGTGCCAATCTGCACTTTATCTGTTCTAATACAAACATACACATTGTACTTACGGGGAAAAAAAAAATAATACCAATCTGGTGTGCATAGTATGGACAGGATGATATTCTTGATATGAGTATTCCTTATTCCTAGCTATCAGTCACTTTGCAACAATAAAATCTCAAGAACTATGTTTATTTGGCATGAAAACATCAAAAGCTCTGACTGGAAGGCTATAGATATACACAACAGAAAAATAGGCTACTAGAAAGGATTGGGCTTTACAGTTGTTTTAGGTCCCTAGAAAATTCTTTTGTCCAGAGAAAATCTGAAAGACTGAGAGAGGAAGAGAATTATTCTAGCTAAACCCATCACAATAACTACTTTAGAAACTCACTTTGATCTCGTGCTATCTTACAGTAAAATTTATCCCAAATAAGATTTTCAAAACATATACCTCAATCTAGAAGGCACAGATTATTCAAATAGAAATTATTTAAAATTCCTGCATTAAGAAAAAGAGTTCCAATTTATTATATTAAGGGATATCTTAGAAATTACGTATACATTTGTTAAAAAATATCAGAGAAAATAACACCTGGCAGAGGTAATGGTTGAAGAAAAATCTGGGTGCACTTCTAAGTCAACATATTAGCATAAAATTGTAGTTCAGTATATTTTGTACTAGACTAACCAGGCTATACACACACATACTCTCCTATAAAAATCTATTTAGCCACTTATGCCATAAAACACATTTTAAAAATATATACAAGTCTCTAAAGGATTTGTCAGTTAACTACAAGCTGTATTATGTCAGCATAGAGCTTGAGGTCAATTGGAAACCTCCAGTACCTGCTTAGCTGGAAAAGTCAATCTCTTTCTGAGTTTCCTGCAGTTTTTAGCAATAGGCAGAAAAAACTGGCATACTATCAGCAAGACTGCAGATGAAGACTGCTAGGTGAAGATAAGACCCTATTCTTGAAGGAATTCCTACAACTTTTGCCACGTTCAGTAGCACTTGATAAGCCTCAATACTAGCTGTCTATTTTCCAGAATATTTTAGAATCAGTACTGGCAATTATTTTGAAGCTCTCAGATACAGATGTACCAGTTTATCTCAAGCTTTGTAAATCTACAGTAGATTTTCTCGATTACTGGCCAAGTTTCACCTGAAAGCTCAGCTTTATTCATAGGTCTCATCATTTTTGCCTTAGCTGTTTGATTTGAAATAACTAAAGTGTAGTTTAAACCCACCTAATATGAGAACTTGCCTATATTTGGTGTAAAAATGGGTGTCTGTGCATTCTGCAGTTACAGAGGACTTCACAATCATCATTAGAAGTACTTGTTCCTTCCTCTGAAAATATCACAACCGTAGACTTCTCGTAGTTTAGGATTCCCTGAGTGTGGACAAGAGGACCATGCTTAGGCCGTGAACATGTCAGTTTGTGCCTGGGGAGAAGGCAAACTAGTGGCACCTCCCTAGCAGAAGAATGAAGGATATTCTAGGATGTATAGTTTCCTCTTGGCTCTTAATTCAATACTGTCCTAGAAAAAATGATAGTTTGACACTTTCTTTAACATTTAAACTATTAAAAGTTAACCTATTAAACTATTAAACTATTTTTTTTTTTGCCTCTCTTTGCATCACTTACTTCTGGAGTGATCTTGCAAAAAAAAAATGTAATGAGATAGATAAGAATGACTGGGCCATTTAAAGCCCCAGTGCTTTGAAGTGATCACCTTACAGCAGTAGAAGAAGGTGATGCTTGTAATTGGGGTTTTTCTTTCATGTGTATATATGTGCATACACATACACATATGTATACATGTGTATACATGTATACACATATGTATGTATACACATATGAAAATGTTGCTTTTGCAAGGTGAAATGCCTCATATAATCTCATTTAACTGTCCTTGGTGAGTGCCCCTCTTGTTCCATAGACAGCCGATGTGCTCCTGGCTATTCAAACATTACTGGACAGAGCTGCTTTTTGCATGTATTTTACATTTATATAAACTGTAAGGCATCTATATGCCAAGTACCTCTGGAACTCTGTCCAGATTTCACTAATGAATCTTCAGTAACTTCTGCTTCTTGCAGCTCTTTTCCTTCCCTTGAATACATTCTCTGTTACCCAGCTGCTGAACGCTGCTGTTGATCACAAAGGATATTTGAATCAGGCTTTAGTGTACAGCAAGTCGTTTATGCTCAGATGCAAATTTTGTATATTCACCCTTATTTCCTTAGGCTTATTTCCTCTCAGGCTTCCCTTATCCTTATTTCTTCCTCAGGCTGAATGCATTTTGTTACAGTGACCCCAGCACCACACCCAAGAGTGAGAAGTGTGGACATAGAATGGAGATCAGGAGCTCAGATGGATCTCACAGTCTGTGTTTGGGAGAAACCTGTGCTCCTTAGGAGATGAAAATAGACACAAAAATCAGCTAACACTTTCCTAGCCTGAGTGGCCTCCAGTTGGGAATCTTATCATGGCTAAATGAGCTTGCAGTTTCTAACGGTGTCAACAACAGATGTGAATACTCAGCACTTAGTATTGATTTATAACGTGGTAGTAGCTAGTACCCCATACAAAGGATTAGCTATTATATGCATTCTGAGAGACGATTATCTCTTCTTGAGATGTTGTAGAAAGCCTTACAACCTCCTTTGAAGAAGGGTAACTGATACAAAGATACATGGGTGACTTGCCTGATTTTCCAGCAGAGCACATCAGCTACATCTAGTTGAGAAGCAGGACGTTTATCTAAAGCTGTGTCTGTACTCCAGGCTGTACCTCAGCAGACTGACTCTGAGACCAGTTTCATTTGTATAAACCTACTTTGTGTTTCTCAGCACTGTAGGAGCATAGTTCTGGTACAGCCCAAAAAAGCTGGTAGCTATTGCTGTTAAACTTCTTCAGTTTGGAGGCGATTATGTTACTTAGTTATCGGCCGAAGTTGGGGATGAAGTTTTTCTCTCTGATATCAGACAGCAAGCACTCAGTCATTTTCGGCACCTGCTCAGCAACAACTGCTCTCTCGCTCCTCCCAGCCCTGCCACGCGCCCCGCAGCCTGCCAGGGGCTCACCGCAGCCCGGCACGCCAGCCTGCTGCTGCTGCGACCGCTCGACGGAGCAAGGGCCATGCTACCCCTGAGTCATTCATCCCGAAAGCACCTCAAACCTTTAACTCTCATGTAAACAGAATTCCTGTAAGGACTGAGAGCCTTAAAGATGCATACGTTATGTCTGACAGCACAAGATTCAAAAGGAAAAAAAGTTATATGCAGGTTGCCATTCCAGATCAGAACAGCAATACAAAAACCAAGCACAATTCAATCATTCTGACAGTCTGAACTTCATGTCCATGCTAAGGAACTATAAATAATAATTTATAGTTTCAATCGCTTCTCATTCTCCACATTTTCATTTTATTTCTCCTGGAATTACAGTTAGAGATGGGCACAGGCAGTTCTGATAGACCTTATGGCAGAAGAGCCTTTTAGCTTTTCTGACTTGCAAGTCAGATTGGGGAAGAGGTTTGACACTGTTTTCATGATTATGCTACATGAGGCTGGTCGCTACACAGCACGCAATATGTGGGCTAGCGCAATATTTGGCATTTTTCTTCTGCACCAGACCTGAAAACACAAATCAGTGTTACAAATTAAATGAATCCACTAAATCAAACTAGATGATTAATCCTCTCCCATGTATGTGCCGCTACATGTGTGGTGTGTGGAAATCTCTCACTGCTCTGCAGTGTGGTCTTTGAGGTCTAACATGTGTGCATTGCCAGGTTCACTTTACCCAGTGGAAAAAGTGGTTTGTGATTAGAGCACAGCTTTCACAGTATGGCACACAAACTAACTCATACAGCATTGCAAAGCCTCAGAAGATCGGGCAAACACATGGCAGGTTTGAAACAACTGGTTAAATTTCTGGAAATGAGTTGGTATTTAGCACAAATGATACCTGAAGAATATCACCACGGAGGTGTAACAAATCTTGTATGGAATTCTAAAGCAAAAGCTGACCCAGTTTACTCTTCTGACTGTTCTTATCCTGATATTTTTTTTAGCTTCTAGTAGTTTGTTGTTTGAGGAATTATGTATCACAAGTCTGGTTTTATTGCTTCATTTCTTCTGTAATTGCCTCTCTGTGTAATTACCTTTTTTGTCCTCTGAATGCCTTCGGTCTGTCAGACCAGCTTTACCTCACTGTCAGGTGAGTCACATTATTTATGATGTGGTTACTTCTGGAACTTCTATAAAGGAGTTATTAATAACACTGTAAGTTTGGGCATAAATTTTGCAAGACACTCTTTTAGCAAATCCTGGTCCTTGACTTGAAAAGAAGCAGATTTGTGTCAAGACTTGGTGGTTGCTTTATAGTGTGGACAAGCATCTGGCAGCACAGCAAAAAGTAGTTCTTATTCACTATAGGGTGTCTCCAGCCCAACTCCTGCTGCAGGGATGACAGCCTTGGTTACGAATTAACACCAACCAACAGATGCAGCAGCTCTGGGCTCTGCCTTGAACCCTTCTAGATCTTCTTGAGACATCTTCTGGGATCATCTGGGACCTCTTCAAGGAATACTAAAGCATCTGGGTGCTATGAGGAAAGAATAGCAGCACCTTTCTGCAACCTCCAGCTCTGTCAACTGCTCTTCACCAAAGGGTGCTTCACCAAAGAGTCCCAGCTGACTCCAGGCTGGGATGAGACAGAGATCCTTGCAGTTGATGCTGGGGAGAGGCCTCTCTAAGTATTAGCCTAAGGTGAAGCTCACAGAGGAAGCAGACTTCATAGGTAAGGGCTTGAAACAGCAGAGATAATAGGTCCAGACATGGTAATGATGCTCCATATAGGCCCACTGTCCTGGTAACGTCAGAGGTCTTGACCCAGACCAAGCTCCCAAACTAGGATGCAGCTCTCCAAGCCTGGGGCTGCTGGTGCCTAGAGCTTGGGGCAGATGGGCTCCTCACCTGCAGAAGGTGTGCACTGGTGAAGGTCAGCAGACCGCCCAGCATCAAAGGCTATGAGAAAGGGACTGATGAGGTCTTCTCTGAGGCTGTGCACCTTCAGTAGCCTGAACTCCCAGCTGTAGCAAAGGAGGGGCAGCCAGAGTGTCTATTTATGAGGCTGGGAAATGGAAACTCTTGTAGTGGTGAAGGCTGGAAGCTTGTGACTTCTGGTGCAAGAAGGATGGCTCCTTTTCCACACTGCAGATTTGCAATTGCAGAACAAATACATAGCAGATTAGGGTTAATGAGCTCTTGTCAATAAAGCATCTGAGCTGGCCGAGCCTGATTCATGCAAATACAGCAGGAGGAAATGGTGAGTGACAGTGGTGGAAGACTCCTTGCTGCAGGAGATAGAAGCCTCTCTGCTGACCTGACTTGCTTTCCAGGGCTGTTTGCTGCTGCTGCTTGGGGCTTGCATCAGGGATACCCTGGAGAGACTGCTTAGGCATTCCCAGCCCTTGGACTATTTCCCCCTTGCTGGTCATTCATGTGGGTATTCCTGGCCTGTTCCGGAACCTGCTTGGAAGAATTCTGTCAGAGATCATCCTGGAAAGAAAAGCGATCCAGGGGACTGGTTTGATTTCTTTTTTTTTTTTTTAATTTGTGTTTTGTTTTGGTTTTTTTTTGTTTTGTTTTCTATCACCTTTATCTCCAAGAAGGGCAAGAAGAATGACCCAGGGAAATACAGGCTGGTCAATCTCACTTCAGTCTTTGGAAGGTGAGGAAGCAAGTCCTTCTGGAAGCAATTTTGAAACATTAAGGACAAGAAAGTGACTGAGAATAGTCAGCGTGGATTTAGAAGTCAGCATTCCTGATTAACCATATTGCCTTCTATAATGAGATTATTTACTCAGCCTTTACTTCAGTAAAGCCTCTGACACTGTCTCCCATAACATCTTGACAGATGAGCTGATGAAGTATGGGCGAGATAAGTGGATAGTGAGATGGTTTCCTTTCTTGAAAAATGATGCTCATGGCAATCATGATGAAAACACTATCAGCTACTTCTTTGAAGCGATCATCACAGTGCTATTCAGCAATAGCATTATGACAGTCTTAACTAGGGATACTTGTTGACAGTAGGAAAAATTCAGGTTTCCTATTCTTTTCCTTTCCTTCTTACAGCTTTTTCCATTGAAAGTGGAGGGGGGAGGGAGACAGGTGGGTGTGGAAGATGGCCAGCTAGTTGTAAACTGTTTTCATTGAAAACTATTCTTATCTGTATCTGATATCAGGATTTGCACAGTGATAAAGGATTACTTTGGTGTTTGAGCCTTCCAAGACCATGCAGGGAAGCACATTGTTCTGAGAGAGTCAGATTTCATAGCTGTCACTGATCATCCAAATCCTGCACCATTGTTTACAGAATACATATTAATGATGTACCAAAAAATCTTTAATGTGCTAACTTCTGCAGGAGCAGAGAGGAAGCACAGTTAATGTACAGAGATGGGAATATTCTTTGAATGTTTTGAACACATAGTCTTTTTTTTTTTTTTTGTAGGGAGTAAATCTAAGTAACTTTGTCTTTTCTAAAACATCTGACATTTATGTTCAGATACACTTGAGGTTTTTTCCTTCACTGAGGGCAAAGGGAAGTTTGTAAGACAGGTTTATTGTCTGTTTAGAATACTTTATATTCCAGATTCTCTTGTCATGTACACAAGTAATCACATGTGTTTTCAGCTTAGTTCCAATGCTTTCAGCCAGATCAGCGTCTGGGTTTTTATTTCACAGAGAGTCTGGGCCCTGGCTGAGAGGATTCAGAGCTCCACTGAGCATTCCCTGCTTCCATACCGAGCACATACAGAACACGTGCTTCACACAGCTGCCAAGAACCAGACCTGTTCTCTGCTCTGCCACGCTAAATTTTTGTCCTCCCCTAAAGCAGAAGAGGGTGCCCTACTAGCCTTTCTCATCTATCTGTCAAAACAATTTTCTTTATGCCACACCATTGCCCTGTAGTCCTGAGGATTTGCTCTGCCAGTGCCTAGGCAGCAGTATCATAAGAGCTAATTTTTACTGCATTAGGTCTCCTCATTTTAATCGCCAATTTCTACAAATGATGCTTCCTCCATATCAGGCTAGCTAGAATTTCAGAAACATGTCTCACCTGAGTACATTCGCAGACTGGATGCCACACAGCTGCTTGCTCATTTTTGTGTGTACTTTTTGTTTGTTGGTTTGGTTTGGTTTTAAATTATCTTCCTTTTTTTTTTGCTTTCTCATTAAGTTTTATGTTGATACTCAGTAAACACTGCTGACTAGCAACTGAAGCCAAGAAAATTCATCCGTAATCCTTTTGGGCAGCTACATAGTAAAAAGTAAGGAAGAAACCTTTCGGGCAAGCATTGGGTGATGAGATACTAAAGGTAGGGCTGTTTTGAAAACATTGTCTATGTAAGCTTTAGGCATGTGACCCTCGCTGCCCTTGGAATAGTCCTTTTCAGTTCTTTCTCTGACAATTGTAGTGCTGATAACAACTGCTTGGTGACGTATTTACATTCATCACTACAGACTTTACAAGTGTTCTTAAATGAACTGTTTCTGAATTCTGAGTAACATAAATATGCCTAGGAGTACACACAGTATGAGCAGAAATAAATCAGGTTATATGAAGCAAAAATAAGAACATCTGTTACAGCTTGGGGGTAATAGAAAAGGGAAGAAGAGCAACTTCAGTAAGGTTTTTGATAGGCTAGCACACAATAGCCCTGTAGTCAGATTGTAGCCAAAAAAAGATGCAGACTACAGAGGAGGTGAAAAACCCTAGTACTTCCCACTTCTGTGGCTGTTATAAAGATACTTATCTGCCATCATTATTTGGGTTTTGTGTCAGAGCATTGCTTTCTGATGAAGTAATCCTGTGATGTTCACTAAGGGTAGACCTACGGTCCCTTCTGAGGTTTCCTATAGTCTGTATTTCTATAATTTCTAGCTTTTTTTTTTTGCTTTGAGAGACATTAGAAAATTCTTCACAGCTCTGTGGGATCAGATTAGAGTACATGTTTCAGACTCTAAAACTTCCTTTATTTTGTGTGAAGTGTATGTTTTTTTCCTTGTTCTTGCTTTGTTGTTTTTGGAGGTAAGGAGCATTCCTGTGTAGCATGCCAGTTTGTTGGCAGACAGGGAGCTAAAGAGGTGAAGTGCTTCTACACAGTGTCAGGGTGAAGAATGCCAGTCTAAGCTTTCAGCTCTCTCCCTCACCCTTAAAAAAAGAAAACAACAGTCCTTTGTAAACACTGAAAGCTGAGGGTTAGACTGCTTCTTTGGTGAAGGAAAACTGGTGGAAATGACCAGACGACAGCTTGCCTAGCACCAGAGCCAATGCAAATAGCTTGAGACTATTTTATAGAGCAGAGTCAATGATGCCTGGCAGTAGCCTGCTAGTCTGGCAATCCAAAGCTGCTGCAATAGTTTCGGGTTTCTTCCAGGTCACCAGCTAAAAGATTCATAGAGCCACTCCAGCCTGAATAAAAGGAAATAAATTGGACGTATATGTTGTTCCAGTGCAAACAGCCATGCTGGGACATCCTTCCCAGTATACAAGTGGTGCAGCAGAAATACAGATTGACTGTGAACACCGGTATCTGTACTTTCCTAAGCTTCCTTTTTAAAACTGAGTTTGGACCCATACAGAGGGAATAATGACAAATACAAACCCAAGAGGAAGGGTGGATTATATTGCTATTTTTATAACTGTCATAATTCATGTTTATTTGAAATAATCCCCAGCCAAGCTCTCTTGCATGAAATTACTTTTTTCTATACTCTCTGAGCTGACTAAGTAGTTAGAGAGGTGAATAAGTTCAAAGAACTTTGTCCCAAATGTGTACGTATGAAAAGGCGAGCAGATGTTAGCGGGGATGTGATCGAGGAACTTTTTGGTTCTGCTATCACTACTGGAATAGAAAAGCAGCCTTAGTATAAATAGTGTGCATATATAAATGTATATACTTTTATATGAATTGTAAGCATATACGTTTACATATAAATGGAGACAGAATTAGAACTGTGACCCTCAGTAGTAGAAAGAAATACATAAACAAAAATAAACTAAACAGCCTACTGCCTTTTACCATATGATTTTTGTTTACTGCTGTCTGGCATGGTGACAGACATTTCCCTTATTCCCTGAGATTTCACAACATAGCATCTGAGAATGATCAAATGCAAAGGTGACCATTAGAGCTAAAATGATTCTCTGGACCTAAATCAATTTTGCTGTATTTTAGCAGTAAAGGGATATAATTCATACTGCTAATGGATTCTTATTATTTCAGCCTATGAGATTTGTTCAGACATTTCAGAGCAACTCTCAAATGATTTAAGAATATTTTAGACCAAGGAGGTATTAATTATTTTTGATGGGTTTAAAATGTCACCTGAAAGGCGGGATTCTGCTGGCCTTATTACAACTTTTCACCAGATATTTTTCAAAGATTATGAATTTAAAAGCAAGTGATTCTGATTGTTTTCCCCCATCATGCCCCCCATGTTTCATTTTACAGTCACATAACTATTATGTTATTTACCTCAAAATGCCTCTTTGAACTTTCTTTCCATGACGGAAGGAAACTAGCAGTTGTTAAACTGATGATATATGGTGGTTAATTTTGTCTCATGACTTTCTCGCAATCTCTGATTTGTCTGACTGCATTTATTGCTTCCTATTCAAGTGTGAACTCTCCTGATAAAGAGCAATAATTTTGTTGCTGTTTCTTAGTATCATGTAATGCAAAAGGACTTGGTCTATCAGTCAGTCTTCAGCAGTCTATTATTAAAAACAGTTCTAAATTTTAAACGCGTTTGTAATACAATTGTGCTGTTCACATGCTGTAACAATAATTATTGTCTATTTATTAGGCTAATATTAGCAGCTCACAGGCCAGTAAAGATTTCAATCCTTTCCACGCATGAAAGGAATGTAGCCAGAAGATGTACCTCTAGATCCATACCATCTTGCATAAAATTATTAACATTAACGGCTTGATGTAGATGGCTTGTACAGAAGGCAATAAGACAACACTAGAAAAACTGGTTACTAAAATGTGTTGTTGAATGTAGTAAGGTCTTTAAGATTTATCTCTGTGAATGAGTGCACTAGAAGCATTCTGTTGTCACTGTCATCTTCAAATATTTTTCTGGTATGTCCATAAAATGCATGTTCTGTGACTGTGATACTTACATGCTACTGATACTTAGACACCTAATAAGTCAATAGGAGTTCAGATAAGCACCAAGGGACTATCAGTGGCTGTACTTGGCTGGAATTGTATTGAAGTCTATGAAACTTCTTTATTTAAACTCACGAAGGATCTAGCAGACAGTCTGCAAAAAAACCAAGAGTTTCATGCTGGCTCCTTTACAAGTGTAGCAGTTCAAACAGAGTCTGGCAATGGATTAATAATGTGACTCATGGATGTGACAGTCACTGGGACCTTGTTATAGTCAGAACCAGACTGGAATGTGAGAACTGTAAATCACAGAATTGTCTGAAAATACACGAAATCTTATTGACCTGATGATAGAAAAACAGTTTAAACTTGTGACATCTCCTGAGCTTCTTTTATGAAGTTTATAACAGAAAGTTCAGGGTGAGAAGAAAATAGCAATGAGATGAGGGGTTTTTTTTGCTATGTGTAGACAATGATTTAAAATGTACATTGTTCATAAATCTTAATCAAATCTGTATGGTATCATATACTCATATTAAAATTCACAAGGTTTAAGAACTGTTGTACCCAGAGGGATCATAAAGTACATTCAGTTTTTTCACATAAAAACCAGAATAAATCTCCAAGCTGGATTTTATCCAATGTTTCTTTTTTTATTCTATTTTCTTTTAAGAGCTTTGTATACTTTAATTTTTATGAGAACTTATAGTCCATTGACACAAAAAGACACGCTGAGTTCACTGCATCATAATCATTGGTGCAATTTTGATGCAAGTGAGATGATGTGTTCCAAGTGAGGGAAACTGTAAAATATGAAAATAATTTTTTATATAGCATAGTAATCTACTTATAAATTCTTGCTATTGATTACATATCTCTTAATTCTGTGTTTTCACTGTCCCTTCACTGTTCACAATATTTACATCTTCCAAAAATGGAATTTTCCTCACAGAGTCCCTTTCCAACAATGATGTTCTTTAAGTGAAACTAATTTTTCATAGTAACTCATTTTGTATGACTAACTATCCTGTAGAATTAATCCTGGTTGTGTTTGCTTCAGGCTAAGATATTCAATCCTGAGCAATGGCTGTAGCAGTCCAAGAACTATCTGTCTGAAAGTGGATCCACCCAGAAAAAAACTTTCTTAAGCACAGACCTTTTTCCCCGCTCTTTCAGGTACAGGGCAAAGGGATCATAAATTTATGGCAATATTTGACACAATTCTGTTCTTGCTTACCATCAGCCAAAGCAGTTAACCCATGGCCAAGCAAAGCATCCTCTAAATGTTTCCTACCTTTCTGGACACATGGAGAACATTAACTGCCATCAGAACAAGGGCTAAGATATTTCTGAAGGAACTGTAATAACTCTTTGCAAATTAGATCACTTTATTCTCTCAATAATACAAACCTATCGCTGATTTTAAGAAATGAAATTATTTCTCTTTCAACAACCAGTAAGAGGCTTGGGGAAGTGGAGGAGCAGTAAAATCTTCCTGAATTTGAGGGCTGAAGTTTCTCTTCTGTCTGATAACTTTGGAAGGTAGGTGTGGAAGTCATTAGATTTGGCCATAAAAGAGCTCCACAGGGAAAGATGTCTCAAGACAGAGTCCTGCTTAGAAAAATAGATTCTATTATTTCTAAAATTCAGTGACTTGCAAATCCCTGAATACCTCAGATAGAAAAAAAAATAAGTCTCATCTCAATCTCTATATTGCAGGTAAAAATTTCAAAAAGCAGCAATAAGTATTTATATGCTTTCACCTTTCAAATGAGCCCATCTATATATCCCTGCATCCCAGTCATAATTTCTTCATTAGTCAGGAGAAAAGTTGATTAGAGAAGACATACTCAGTTCTTAAAATACAATACTAATTATAAGCTGTAACTTAACAAAATATTTTCTTTGTATTAACCTGTTATTTGGAAGCAGTAGATTCAATTCATCTTTGGGTTAAATATAGGCTTGGCTATGAATTCAACACTTGTCTAAGAAATTCATTAAACTTAACAATTATTTTCAATACCAAAGTAAAAGAAGGGGGATGCTGAAGGTGGAGAACCCTGCGTGTTGTCCAGGCAATGTTTTAGAAAGTTTACAGAGGACCCGTCTGCAGGTTTGTCAGCAGCCAGCATTACAAAGCTTCTCCAAATAAGTGAATTAAGGTTCATCCTGAAATTCTGTTGTAGGGGGACACAAGGAGATTGAATTTTTTGTTTAACTTTCTAACATAGAAGAAATAAATGTTTCCAAAACAATCTGATCTCAGAAATTGCAGGTGACCAAACTGCTAATGGGATTCTTTCACACAGAGCTGTGGCTAAATAGTGGCTACCCAGGGAGTTTCCCTGTACGCAGCCAGGAAGTAACACAAGTAGTTACAGGAAAAGCAGAATTTATAAAGCCTGGTTTCCCATGGCTTTCATGCAGTTCTCTCTTGTGTGTTTTCTATGGTATCTAAGAGTGATATACTTCATTTCTCTAGGCAAATTTTTACTAATCAGTGGGGAGGTAGTTATCTGGGTATTCCTCCTCTAGTCAGCTACAAATATTTTAATAGTATTTCATATCCTTCTGTCAAATGTGAGTAAAACCAGTTAATAAGTTGCAAAACTGTTTGGAGGCAATGGAGCTGGAGTGGATAATGAATAAAATTGCTATAAGGCACACTTTTAAGACAAACGCTTGCTCAGGTATGCTAAGTCTGTACCAAAGTGTGTTACAGTGGGTGGATACACTCCTAAACCATTAATTTAAAACACTGCTTGTTCTGTGGGACACTCCAGTTTTGATCAGCCCATACCACATGAGAACTAGAGAGTGAGGATAAAAAAAAAAACTCCACAGCCAAACTTGAACTTACTAAAGATATTAATTTTTAACACGGATTTCATGCCAATCCAGAGCAAAGAAGTTTTGATACCTACTTTGCCATCAGTCAAACAAATTTTGTGTTATTAGATATCTGTATCTATGCACAAAAGCAAATTTATCTAGAGCAAAACTGTCATTCATGTCTGTACATTTGCAGTGGAGTAATCAAATAGATGAACATGCAATCTGATGAGCTTAAGTAAACCTGAAAACATAACAATAGAGTTGACTTCTTTTGTGATCCTAGAATTCTAGGAATACAAGGACTTTGGCATTCTTTGTTCAAGTCCCAATAGACACTAACTTCTAAGAGAGTGTTTCATCTATTTTAGTAAAGTGTAAGAAATTATCTTAATGAACTCTGAAATAGACCTTGATTACTCTTTTCTCTGAGAAATAAAATCTAACCCACAGTTGATTGATACTGAGAGAGGCTACAGGAGTTTATGGGGTTAGGTTTCATGTTTATGTTTGGAGAGTTGTGATTCCCTCATCACAATAATCTGTCCTGGCTTGGTGTTGACAAGCAGCATCATCTTGATTGTCACCAAAGCTGTTGCACAGCTCTCAAGCCTGGGAAGAGAAAGGACTAATATTTTAAAATATATACAGTAATCAGTGCTATTGGAAGGTTAGTGGCCTCTTCATTTGTTTTCACAAAATAAATACCAAGTTTCTTCCATTTCCAGCCTGCTCACTCAATCACATTCTAGCTAAAACACTGCAAAATTAGTTGCATGTGAGTGGAGTTACCTCTAGGGGATTAATTGTTCAAAACAGATGTAGAGGTTCTTCCCAGTCTGACTCGCTGTTACTGTTCTGCATCAAAATCTTGTCAAGAGAAGCTGGCTGAAGTTGTTCTTTGCAAGAGATGCTCAACTTTCAGCCTTCAGGCCCTGTGGATGTTAGAAGAATGACAGGAGACAGACAATGTCTGAGGAGAAACCTGATGTTTTTTTCATACTGCAGACAATACCCAGATGATCCCAGAACTATCTTTTATCATTCAGCTTCCTTAAGGCTCCAGTTTGTCCTCTGGCCTTGTTGACTTTTTTTCCTAGGCTAAAAAAGAAGGGAATATCAGAGACTACATGTGAATATTTGTGACACTTGAAAGTCAGGTAAAATATTTAATAACTCACTTCTTCATACTTTCTTTCCGAGCCCTTATCCTTCCCTGAACCCTTTATTAGCAAACCAATACATGATACAAACTCTGTGCTACAGTCAATTCTCTGCTGAGAGTTGGGAGGTGAAAGAGAGAACAGGAAAAGCAGTTCTTCTTAATGAAGTACTTCATTTAAGAGAGAGCTGAACAGAGTTGTACAGCTTTTACCTCTGTTTGAAAAAAAAAAAGAGGAAATTAAAAAAAAAATTAAAATCCTTTTATTTTTCACATTTTTAAAATGAATAAAAAATCAAATATTCTCAAAGCCTTGTTCCTTACCTTAATGTAATAGTTATGTTCCTATATAGTAATATGCCAGTTACAGCTGTATTACTTGACTAGAATTGTCTAGGAAGCAAGAAGACATTTGTATAACAGTTAACTAAGAAGGTTCATGCAAAGAAAATTTAAAAGCTTCCTTTTGTTCATTCATATGTTTTTGGTTTGGGGTTTTTTAAAATCTTAGTCATTGAGTGACATACTTCACAATGCTTGTCAATAAACGTACAGAGTGATTTTGAAAACATTCTAAATAGGAGTAATTTTATTTCTCACCCTACTTTTTTAGGTACAAGTGATCATGAGTGCATTAAAAAAATTAAGCCCATTCTTTAAAAACTACTTGGCTACTAGCTTACTAATTTTAAAGTGATCTTCAAAATAATGACGCCAGTTTATCCCATTAGTTGCAGCTGAATGTCTCAGTGATGCAAGTCATTCTTTGTAATTAAGATTTATATTGTTACGTGCAATCTCCATTCTTGCTGTTTAATGGCCCAGTCCTTATAAATTAGGCTGAACAAATTTTGATAAATTTAATTTGTATTTTTCCATAGTGTGCAACAGCTTTCATTTGTTTTCCATGTAAGTAGAAAATCGTTGATTTACCAACAGCATGTAACAGGACATATCTTAGATTATCTCCCTACCAAAGTTCAACGAGTTTGTCAGCTATACATATGACAAGAAGAGCTAGAGTTGTTATAATTAATGCTAAAAAAGGATATTGGAAAGGCTTTGAAAAGTCCCTGTTTCAGGTTTAATTCAATCTCTTATATGTGAAAGATTAAAAGGAAATTTTTTTGGAAGGAATTGTTTCTATTGTGAGTTCTTTGTCTCTTTTCTCAGGCATCTGGTTTTTTTTGTCACTAAAACCAGAATATTAGAATGGAGCATTGCTTTGCTCTAGCATGTCATTACCTATTGGTTGTGACTGCTGTCACTCACACACAGAAGACTTTTTGTTTGCTTATTTGGTTTTTTTTTTAACTGCTCTTTAGTGTCCTTAGAAGCTTTAGCACCTGTGAAAAAAATCATGAAAAGCAAGAGGCTTCCTTTTCTGAAAACTTGTGGCATCTCGCTCTGATACCTAATGTCTCAAAATAAATTTTATTTATTTATTTATTTGTTTATTCAGAAATATAAGACTGAGTAGCCAGGCCTAGCTCAGCTCTTTTCTGAAAGGCACAGAGACTGTTTGAGTTCGATGCAGTCTGAGTGAAGCTCCAAATGATGACTGCATGATTGCTACAGCAGCATCTGAATAGGTAGGAAGCAAGGTCCTAGGCATAAGAATAGGGATTGGTTTTGTACTTTCTTAAAAAGTTCTGTCCTGTGAATGTGAGTGAAGTTTCTGCTAGAAGATGTGCCCCCTGACTACTTCCCATCACTTCATATGATTTTTTTTTTTTTTTTAGTGCTCTGCAACGTGAGTTCTGCTGGCTTTGCCCATCTGTTTTCCATATAGAAGAGAATCACTATCTAATGCATTAAGTTATTTTAGTTTTACAGGAGTTTGGAAATGTTTTTAGCTATGCTGATTCTTTTTTTTTCTATTTAATTTTTTTCATTCTGTCCAGGATAACCTCCAGGTTTTGTTCAGATTTAGTTTTCTTCTGATCTACCTTTTAATGGAAAACTTACACGAAAATGACTAGTTTTGACTAGTATCACAATTTCAGCGATTTTTTTTTAACAGCTCCAGCTATATGCTGATTATTTTGGAGCACAGTAGTCAACCAGCTGGCTAGCAGCCTATTTTATATATGTAATATCTGAAGCATGCACTTCTCCAGGCTCAAAAATAGCAGTCCTCATATATTATATATAGATTTGCACATGAGGACTGAGAGTCACTGCCTGTATTTTGTGTGTGCATCAGACACTGTTTGAGAAAAGTATCACTGTTCTTTGTGTTACGTCTGAGCTCCAGATTAGAGTAAATATCACTATAGATATGCCTTCAAAAATACAATTGGAAATGCCTTAGGCCAGAGACTCCACTCCTTAATAACTGAGACAGTGTGATGCGTAAGGGAACAGACAAAAATAAATACTGATTCGCCCGAAGTAACCCTCCATGTTGGTAAAAGACAAATGTTACTGCTCTCATCTCCCAGTGTAGCACCTTAAGGCCATATTGCCCAGATCAAGCAGCCTGCACTTAATAAAATTTATTAACATGGCACTTAGTTTCTTTTTACATTATTAAAAATTATGGGTTAGAATATGCCTTGTTTTTAGTCTGTCACATATTATTTGTTCAGTTCATCAAGCTTCAAACCACTAAGGAAATACAGTGTAATATGTAGCGTAGGTAGTTTAAGCCAATTCCCTTGCAGTTCAACGTCATTGGTATGCAAAAAGAAATAAACATGAGAAAACCAATATAAGAATGCCATCTATTAATTTTTGCATAGTGCAAGAAAAGCCTAGCAAATCAGGTCATTAAACAAGCTATTTGAACAAAACATTCATCCAATCTGTTCTTAACTTTTCCATGTAATTTCTCTCACATGACAAAATAAAAATAGCAACAACAATTTTAAATAGAGTTTATTCTGTGAGAGACTGCTTATTAAGCATGTTTACTGCTGTGTGACAGTAGATTTTTCTCTATCTTTAGCTTCACGGAGCAAACTAACAGGATTTTTTTTTTTTCCAGGATGAAACGAGTCATTTTTTAATGCATCACTGCTTTGATTACTTTGTTTTATTGAGGATACAGGCTGTAAAAGAATTCCAAAAGGCTTTAATTATACCTTGTATATTTTATTCTTGGGAAAACACTAGTCAATACTAAAATAGGAAAGAGTTAACGTATACACATCTCCTTGGCAATTCCAAGGGATAAGAACTGGCTAAATTTCCTAAAATTCTTACACAAAACAGCTTCCATTATTACCTTAAAGCACATTGCATAAAACATTGACAAAATTACAAGGCAAACTTCTATGACCCACATTATACAGGAGTTCAGACTAGATGAGCACATTCCTTTGCTTCTGACCTTAAATTATATACATTTGAGACAAATGTCTTACATATTAATTATTCGTAGGCCTTGACAGACAGACACACAACTATACTTACACACTGAAAAGATTAGGCAGATCAAATATTGAATTAGACTGGAGAAAATAGAACAGTGTCTTCTATGTCTGTATAAGGATGGCTGTCCAATAAGTGTTCTTGCACAAACATATGTTCATGGTCAGCAACAGACGTGGTAAGAAGGTAGTGAGATCATCCACCTACAAAGTGCAGAGCTGTAGTACTAGCTTGCAATGACAATGTGGCTGTGGGAGTGATGTGTCACATCCACACTAGTGAGCACTGTCCCACCAGAAGGCAGGACATCTTAGCTACAGTGCCATAAGGACAGAGTTGGGCTTTTTCCTGTTCAAGGGAAGTCCTGAATGGCAGTAACTCCAGTGCCCACTGTACAGACCAGGTATGCTCTGAGAGGCGCAGAGGTTCCTCCACCTCTGAGGGACGTGCACTAGGACTAGAGTGCAAAGTAGCACTAGTTTCTAGTGTAACACTGATATGAAAGAAAACTGTCCTTATTTACCTGTAGGATACAATTACTAGTACAAACATCAGCTTGGAAGTCGATCTCAGGACTCTACTTGTGGAGTATTCGTGGAGGAATATCATCATGCATGTCCAAACTCTGAATTATTATGTGTTGTTTTTAAGAAAGATTCTTTACTTGTGTTATCCTGGTTTAGAGGTGACATTACCACAGTGGTTGGAATTACTTCAGAGGAGTAAAGGAAAACACCTGTAGTGGATCTTCTGCAGAGGATCTTAGTATATGAAACTGTTCTTACTTGAATAAAATTTATGAACAATGTAAATCTTAAATATCTTAAATATCGTATATAACCATGGGAAAATATCCCAAACTTCCCCTTTAAATCTTGTGAATATGATAAAAGAAGTGACACAGTTAAACTGCAGAGCTAACTTGCCCAGAAAAGGAGGAAACTCCTGATAGCTGGGCTCACCCGAACACCTTGCATCTTCTACAGCCTGTGCTGAGAAACCAAGAGCCTACAGGAGGCTTTGCTGTGTGGGAAAGCATTCGTAGAAAGTAACGCGTGGCTGTGGTGAAATATAACATGTGCTCATCATGTCATGTTAAATTAGAGGCAGCAAATGGTAGCTTTTGATGCATTAAATAAAGAAGTACTAAGTACACTAAAATCATGTTACCTTTACAATATGTAATTTAAAAGACCGTTATTAGAATACTATGTCACATTCAAGTACTAATGTATTATAAAATGTATTAGTAAAGTAAGAAGGGTTCAATCAAATACTATTTGCACAACTAAATTTCTAGACTAATACAAAGGGATTTTTTTTTTCCCTCTTCAGGAATTTTCAGGCTTTTAAATAGTTTCCTTCTTTTGCTTCAAAGCAAAACTGGCCTCTTTCTTTTTCAACTCTCTCATTTCTCCCTTCTCACCCTCCCTGCACAGGATCAGAAGTGCCTGTTGTCTCGGGCACTAGCTCAAAAGGGAGAACACTCACCGTCAGGTCCCTGCAGAGGGAGTGTTGATACAGCATTAATCTATCACTTTAGCTGATGAAAATGAACCTGAGAAAGTAACAAAGAGCAAATGCTCTGTGGGTAAGACAGATTGTTCAACAAGTGTTCTTGAACAGATGGAACAAACAAAGCTATCTCAGAGTAAGTTAGTAGTACACATCAAAGCTGTCTGTGGGAGATGGTCATATATGAGAATAATTGCTTACTCATTGGTCTAGAGGAAGAACAAGATAAGAATTCAATAGATGTATCAGTGTGGGTTGTGCAAGATATGAGTTCAAGTCCTCCTGCACGCCAGAGGACACAGTATGCTCCACTGTATCCACTTTCTTTTGTTTTATCTTTTTATTTTTAGCCCTATAACTTGGGGTCTACTCTCTGTTGAGCCAAACCACATTTTGAAATTTGATTTCAGTAGCAATTTCTCTTGAAAGTAGTGCAACTTTCTAGATATCTGGCTAGTTTTTGAAAAAGCTCAGTGTAGAGTGGAAGGTGGCTTTCACCGAACATTTACTGAAAAATAAATTATATATTAACATCTACCTTACACTCCTGCTTGATCTTCCATCACTTTGAATCCAAGTATGAGGGAAGGACAGGTACATGAGCAGAACCTGGATCATTGAACCGGCAGTAACAAATTAGCTAATTTTCTTAGCACACTTTTTTTTTGACAGAAAGAATGGATACTGCTTTAATTCCTTTCTGTAATAGTTACTAACATATCATTGTTTGTTTAATAATGAAAACCCACAGTGCAGCAAGGCAAAAGCTATGCACTTAAAAGCTCTTCAAGTAAACTTAGTGTTAAAAGATGCTCATGTTCCTGGGTTTCAATTGAGTGTGTTATGCTCTTGATTTAGCAGGATGGTACAAATTAGATCTAATTAGAATTATTAACTTTATCTTCTGATTGCAGCTGGCAATCATCTAGTAGAAAATGGTAAAACAGATTATGATTTCAAGCTAAAGTTTGAGTAACGCTATCCTGGATGCTTTCCC
Organism: Chlamydotis macqueenii; assembly: GCF_036417535.1. Taxonomy (NCBI): domain Eukaryota; kingdom Metazoa; phylum Chordata; class Aves; order Otidiformes; family Otididae; genus Chlamydotis; species Chlamydotis macqueenii. The sequence continues at coordinate 11,556,627 of NC_141556.1, read as the reverse complement.
TGAGCCCTGTATCCCACCTAATTTGGCATCTTTTTCCTTTTTGCCTGGCATCAGAATACTTCTTCCAAACTTTTTATCTGTCCACTTGACTCTGTTCCTCTCCTCCTTCCAATCCTTATAGTTCTACCCAGATTGTCTTGTTTTCTTAAGCGGACAGAAACGCCTGTAGCACGCAGCTCCCTGCACACTGTGATTCAGGACCTCAGGTTTGAGAGTATGCAAAAAGAGTGAGAGTTGTCCCTTTCTTCAGCTGCTTCTTCTTCAGAATATACTCCAAGTCTCTGCATTGATCAGAGGCTTCCCTTCTACATGGAGATACATCCAATAATCTGTTTAAATTCAGATTAATCTGAGGTTTGCTTTCTAGTGATCAAATGACAAACAGTTAAACTCCAATAACAGAATTGTACTTCCTGAACGTGCTATACTTCTGTACACTTGTGGAGACATATCTGCAAAGTGGTTTTACTTCTAACTTTTGCCTTGTGTTTCTTAGGATTTCCGACAAGCAAGGATAATCTTCAGGACTGGCAGGATCCTTTTAGCAGTTTTCTTAACAAGTTTTGTATTAGTTAATGGCTTGTTAGTAGAGAGTATTGACATAGAACACATAGAGAAAAGCTTTATTTTTGAAAAGAACCCAAGTAACATGAAACAACAATGATCAGATTCTTCTGCTTACAAGATAGTTTGCACTACTGTTAAAATTTGAATCTCTTGTGTATTTCTGGAAGGCAAAGTTACTGGCAAGGTGAAGAGTTTTGAGGTTGCTGTTTATAGGTGTTAGAAACAGGATGTTTGGCAAATCTCTTATGTTCAGGAGCTGGCTTGACTGTGAGGTGTTGTAAAGCTACAAATGATTCCTTCAGATGAGTTGGGAGTAATACTCTTCCCAGGGTCCTTGCAAAAAAAAATCTTCCTCTGATAAATTTATACTTACTTTAGCTACAAGAAAATGAGGGCTGTAATCCTTTTGTAAATTTACGGAAAAGCATGCGACTTCATGTCAGGTGTTTTCACTTCTAGGAACAAGCTGAATGGGAACCAACTGCAAAGGTGGGGGGCACTGTGTGGGTGCTGGAAGGGCCGTGCGGGTTCAGCTCCCAGCGGGACTGCAGTGTCTGATGATGAGACAGCACCAGAGCTCAGCAGAGAGAATAGGGAAGCATCCACAGGGGCATTGTGTAGACAAACATCTTAGAAACATATGGCTTCCTAGGGGGGAGCTGTTATAAGTCTACAAAGTCAGCAGCGCCTTAAGACAAACTCAGCTGAGGAAAAGGAAACATCCTGAAGAAGTACTGCACAGTTACATTTGCAGTGTTTCTAACACTATCGATCCTTTCAGGCACCGATACTAACATAACCCTATCTTCTCTCTGAATAGGAGTAGGACTCATCTCTACGCTAGTTATCAAAGTCTGTAAAAGCATTTGACAATATTTTTAAATTGAAAACACTCTGTAAAACACAATTCTATTGTTTTATTTAGTTGCTCTATTTAGAAATACTTTCCATTTTTTAATATTTGGAAACTAAATAAAAGATGGATTTAGTTTTAAACATGAGTAAAATCTTTTGAGACTGACTGCTGTAGTGTAATGAAAAAGCTTTGCTAAAGTTCCGCATATGCAGTTTATGGGGACTTTGTATCCACTCCTAACAGGAAATGATATTAAAACATAATTAAAATTGTGAATGATTTTCAAGAGTTGATGGTTTAAATATTCAGTCCAACTTCTGTTGGTTTTTATGTGTTTTGTAATAAAATTCAGAAAATATATATAAAAATTCCATTAAAGATTATTTTCTTTAATCTCAGGATTTTGTAAATTCAGTATCTAGAGAAAACATGATGCTAATTTGCACCATTCCATTCTGGTTATAAAAAATTGGATAATTCAGGATTGTTCTCCTTTTAATAGTGTTTTAATAAAAAGAGAGGTTGAGAAAGAAATATATCAGCAAACCCCACATTTCTTCAGGCCCAGATCCAATTTAGATACTACTTTTAAGATCACCACTGAAAATAGTAGGAGTTGCACGAAGAGCAGAGCTTGATTGCATCGCTATAAATTCTACAACACAGAGAACATATGGGGTTTGTGCACAAAAATCTAAATACAGCTTCTTAAACACATGCACTGAGGTCAGTCTCCAGCTTTTAAAGGAAACTTTCTTATTACAGAGGTAGTTGAAGAATGATAGCATAGCTGCCTGGGTTTTTTTCCCTCCTCTTAATAAATTACTTGTAAAGCTTAAATTATCCAAAGAGAGACAAGAAAAGATGGGCTTCCATGCCCATTTTATGACACATTCAATCCCTATTACCAATTATAGCCAAATCCGATACATGAATGAACAAGAATCCTTGCCTTCGCTGCTACAATGCTGGGACTACTGCTAAAGAAACAGAGCTGTAAGCTCATTTCAGCAGCAGCAACAGTCCCAGAAAATCTTTGAAAGACTCTTAAACTATAGACAAACCACCAGAAGGCAGCAGCCTCTGGCAGAAATAGACATTAAAAGTCAATGAAGCAGTTTCTGAATAGTTTAAAATTATAAGAATACCGTATAAAAGTATAGCAACCCCTTATGCCACCATAGAGAGGGAAGAATTTATCTTCTTTTTATCCACATTGGAGAGAACGGAGCAATATGGGATTAACAAAATTCTTTTTACTTTACGATTCCTCTCCTTTGTCAAGCATCTATTTGGTTTTTAAGTAGCTAACTCTCTTCAGGCCTTCATGAACCGGTACCCACTGGATGTCTCAACCAAAGCCTGGAGACAAAGGGCAGAAGCCAGGGCATCAGAATGAGAGCACATGCAGGGGCCAAGCAAAACGCATACAACTAAAGGAGAGTTACATGAAAAAATACAGCAGAAGATAAGATCTAACCGTGAAGATTATGGAATAACGGCGTCCACCAACAGGAAGTTGGTGAGCTCGTTAAATTTATTGGCTTATCATAGCATCATAACTAGTCAAGAAATAAACATGGCATGTCCAGCATCATAGTCTCCTATCTTAAAAGACATCACCCTGTCTCTTGCCATGATATTACTGTAAATTTTTTTTCATAAATGATTTAGAGAAATCAGTTCCAGATGTTGAATGTCTTTCAAAGCTTCTTGTAAGATCTTGTAGTTTCGTCCTGGTTTCCTATCTGCAAGCTGAATCAGCTCAGTGCTAAAATGCTTAGCTGGTGTGACTTGATACACTGAAATAATAATATAATACATTGCCAAAAGACCTTCAGCTGGGCAGTATGTGGAGACCTGGATGGGCATTAAGGTGCTGTTTTATGTACTGAAATATTACTTCCTATCCAATTGCTGTTCAATCTGCAAGTATATTAAGGAGCCAGAAATCTAAAAATCTACCAGGCTACACCATGCTCTCTTTCTGAGACAGTAAATTTTCCATTCCTAGATATACAGTGGCTCAACTTTGACAAGCAGAGAACCCAGTAGTGATTTTCATCTACCCTTCTCCATATATGAGAAGTACATTTCTGGATATATTCTAATGAGACACAAGAAAGGAGAGTATCTTAAATGCTCTGACTTCCTATGCAGTGTTCTAACCACTGTTGGGAAAAAAAAAAAAAAAAAAAAGCTGTTTCCTCTGATTTTGTTCTAAGAGGAAAAAGGATACTTAACAAAAGCACAAGAAACAGTTTCAGACTCTTAATCCTCATAACACAAGTGTGTCTAAACTGGGGAGAGTTCTTCAGGTACACCCCTCTGCAGCATTCCATCTTGTCTAGTTCAGGTACCACGTACAGCAGTTGTGGACTGTGTTCTGGAAAATCTTGCTCCCATATACTAAGTGGTAAGAGATAGAGAACAGTATAAAACAGATGAGTGAGGCCTCACAGTGAATTCTGCTCCCAGGCACAACAATAGACATTTAGTCTTGGGGCCATCAACACAGATTCCATCTTGCCAGACTCAAGGTATCAATCAGAGATCTAAGGCTGATCTAGTCCCTCCAGGCTCCAGGTGTAGTCATGGGCAGACGTGAGCTCTGTTAGAGTGTGTTTCATCAAGCCTGTCTCAAATTGCCTGCTTCAGGTTGAATGTTCCATGCCTATGATCTTCTGGTCCGGGTTATTTATTTTCAAGGAAGCTCAGGATGAGCAGGCGGGATGTGAATCTCTACACTGCCGGCATCTAAACTGATAGATGACCCCTATACACTGTGCCTCAAATCCACATTTCTTTTTAAACCTAGCCTTAAGTGTGATCTTAAACACCTTACGGGCTAGACCAAATATTGCCTGAAAATCAGCAGCAGAGTTAGATTCACTCCAATCAAGAATGAAAGGATCCCAGGTGCTCCCTCATTCATAAAAAACACCCCATCTCCCACTCTGCTTATCTGAAAAAAAAAGTTGCCTTTAATAAGTGAAATGTCAAAACCATATCTGGATCATGCAATCAGCCTTCCACGAGAGACTCTCAGATGGCAGAAATCAGTATACCTTCCGTGGATCTATAATATTTTATAGACACTAAGGATATGACCTGCTGTTTTTACCATAAAATAACATACAATTTTATATAAATAAATTTACACTATTCAAAACATAGCAGAAGCTGATTTTGTTTATTTAATCTGAAGCAACTTAATTCTTGACCCAAAGAAAAGAATTTCAAATACTGGTACTTGTAAATGTCAGTTGTTGGGGTTTTTTGAAGAAACAGTAAGATAGATGATGTGTTAGATTAACCTGAGCTAAGAAAATAGAGTCATAGCCAAAATTATAGACAAAGACTAATATCTGTGCAAGGAAACATACTGAAAACAAACTAAGCTTGACCTCTGATAATGCTAGCAGCTGGGCTCTACATGAGTGCAACTCCAGACCTACTCATTTTAGGAATTTTTTTAGCATCCATTTTGTTGAACTGTTCCCAATAAATTAAGTCTTGGGTGAGTTTTCTGCTATTTTCTTTCCTTTCTCTCTTTCAGACCAATCTACTGGGAAACAAAAAGAAAGTTCATCCTATGGCCTGTTGCTGCATAAATTTTCATAAGAAGGAAATTTATGCTATGGCCCAAAATGCTGAAGAAGTGAATTAGCACATTTCCTGTGTATTCCTGTCTTGTATCAAAATTTCATCAGCCAACTACTTCAACCTGATTTTTCCTTTCAAAAATGCAATTTTACATACATTTTATCTCCATGCTACAGTTGTTTTTTCAATGTTGCAGCCTATTCTCAACAGCTTGCTGCCACATTGGGCTGCTGTTTACTGCCCCTTATGAGTTGCCATGCTGTAAAGTGGAATAGGGAAGTATTTTTTCCTATGATATTTTGTGGGCTTTTTTAGCTGAGATCAGTTTTTATTTCAGTGTATCAGCATAAGTGAGGGGGGCAATATATCACAACCAGAGGTGAGCAGGCCAGGGCAAAAGTCTCTTAAAATGGTCATTTTTCCAGAGAAAATACATGTGCTATTATACCCTAGGACACCTTGGAGAAACATGGCTATCAAATGGTCAGTGGGGGATAAATAGCTTTTATAATATTAATAGAAAAAACTAAGACCAAGATTTTATCCGGCAGAGGAGATGTTGGTGAGGGTGGAACTGTACTATTAAGACAGCAGCACTCAGCTCTCAGCTGAGGTTTCCTCTCAGATCGTGTCTCCCTTCAAAAACCCCTATGCGAGACACAGGTATTTGCATACCCGTTGAATGTAATACTTGAAATCTGAATGAGAACTCCTCATCTAAGAGTGAATAGCTTATCTCCAGAGATGAACTTAGGTCTCATTCAAATCTAATACAGTGTACATTCTGAAAAAAGAAAACATTTTAAAAAAATTACCTGCCTTTTTGTGCGCATTTTCAACTGCACTTAAGCTTTACACTATGTTTAAATGAATATCACAGAGCTCATATGTGATACGGTATTTATGAGCTTTCATACAACTCCCACATCTCATGATTTTTCTGGAGACTGTGCAGTACTTATGTTTCTGAATTACAAGAGTTTAGGGACATGGCAATCTAGCATATGCTCTTAATAGGATGCAACATTAGTATGCAACAAATATGAGTGCCTTATTAAAAATATTACAAATGATTGTTTTGTAAGATAAAGAAATGTGCTAATCTATTTCTTTTGGAAAATAATCAAGTCACCATTCAAGACAGCTCACTTATGCATGGAGCATGTTTAAGGCAGGAACCTCTATCCTTGAGTACTGCATATGATCTAGAAAAAAGATATTTTTAACTGTATCGTTTAATATTTGTATAGCACTTTTCATCTTCTGCCAAAAGGCTTTGCAATTGGTATAAAAGACACATGAAACTGGATGTTGTTGGCACAAATATTTAGGACTCCAGGATTATGTTTCCACTGCTGGACAGCCAGGGACAAATAATTTATCTGATCAGGGCTTTTATGACACCATTAAAATTGATTAACAATAACACTCCACTTCTTTGCAAAATGATAAATATATACATTGACAAAACATGAAGTGTAATATCTAGGTTATATATTTCATTCAAATTTCTTCCTCCATGTGTCTTCCTTGGTGTCTAAGCACCCTTAAATTCCTCTAAAGAACAGTTGGGAAAGGAAGTGAAAGGTGTCAGTTGAAACTTCAAGGAGTCCTTAGAGAGGCCAACAATTTTTGTCTTGAACACAATTTTTGAATGCTGTCATCTTGCTCACAGATGTGAGCAAGAATTTAGGTTTAAGCCCAAAGATAGAATCTCTAACACTGCAGTTTTCCCCACCCCTATGGGTTACAGCTTCTCTTATACTTAATGATCCTCTTCAGGAAAATACTTTATTCTTATTACTCACAGGTAAGGTGATTCATGATCACATACTCTGCTTTCCAGAGGACTTCTGTCTTCATTCAGCAACTAGCTAGTTGTTTGCTGTTTGGTTTCAAGTCTTTTTTAATACCCATCATGCAAATTTTGATCAAGCATACACATAGCTATTCTATAACAGTGACCTATCATAAAAGATTACAGTAAATACCTCTCTGAGATATTAAAAAGATAATTAAAAATGCAGTATTATATGCTTAAAGAAAGCAAACATTAATTTGGTATGTGGTTAAAGCACTACACCTGAGGGCTGAAGGTGTGAAGAAAGCAGTCCTAACTCTTATCTGAGAGTCATAACAGACATTTGGAGACTATTCAACTTCAGCAATTTACAGAACTGTGGCATAGCAACCAGAGAGAATCCTGAATTATCAGACTTTACAAACCTTAGATGGGGCAGCACTGAGCCAACATCGCATACTCTGCACTTAGCCAGAGAGGAGACGGAACTGCTGTGTGTCTGTGCACCTAACCACGCTCCAGTGTGCATGGGATTTTCATTGTGAGTAGGAAAAATCTGTCCTAATTACCATTTCCATATATTATTTTTAATCACCTTGTATCCTCAAAAGGTAGCATATCAATGCACTTTCAAACTTTTACCTCCTCTTTCAGTGCGGTGATAAGACTCCCCTTTTTTTTAGATTACAGATCTAGAGCTCTTACAGCGCTTAATAAAACAAACAAACAAAAAAAACCAAATGAACAAAAAAATTATTGCTAGCTCAGTTGAAAGAGTTTTAGAGAAGGGTAAATTCTGCATCATCCTGCTCACGTTGAGCAAATGTATTGTTTTGGCATCAGCAATTTTACAACTCAATTTAAAAATAGTTCTGTTAAAATGTTTTAAATGTCATTGTGCCTTCTGTCTCTCCTTTATTCTTCAACTTCAAAGCTTCTAAAGCATGTATTATCTGAGTTTATGGGCTTTAATTACATATCTCACATATCTGTACGGACTTTGAGATACTGACTCCTTAATCACCTGTTCCACAGTAGTTTTTAACAATTTTTTTATTGCCTGTAGTAGACAGGCTTTCTTTTTATTGCATTTCCCTATTCCATATCAGTATCTGAGTCTATTATAGAGTGTTATAAACAAGTAAATTTTCCTAAGCATAGGCTTGAAATAAAATACTATACTTTACATTCTTCCTATTTTTACAGGAAATTTGAGAACGGGTGTCTGAAATACATTTATCCAATCATGAGCTTGCAGAGGTATGGATGGAACCTGCTGACTTTTAAATATAACCCTTTTCCTTTCAGAGATTTTAAAAATTATGTTTAATTATGTTAAAGTTGCACCAGAACAGAAATGGACACGTTACAATGCTTTTTAAATATTGTTCATCATCTCCTACATATAAAATCTCCACTGTTGATCCCTGCTCTGAGAAATGAGTCAGATAAAATTTAATTTAATAGGAAATATCCCTTAAGACTCTCATTCCTAGAAACTCCCATTCCTTTCCATTTTTCATAGAATCATGGTTCTTTTTCACATATAGTGATGTGCACCTCTTTCATAATCTTCATATTAAAAAAACGTGTCTTCTACATAGTGCTGAGAATCAAATTATTTTCATTCCTTTCACCAGATGCATTGGCTCATCATGTCTTATTTCATTAGCTACAGTACAGTATGACTGTATATACACTTCAATGAAACCAGCAGATGTGGCTGGACTTTTAACTCTCCATTTGTCCTTTGAGAACCAAATTCTGAAAACTGATTAATTTTTCGAGATTCTTGAAATGTCTCATTTCATTTAGAGCATGTCTATCCATCTGATTACATGGAAAATCAGTTACCATAAATGTAATCTACTTAGCTGACATATTTTTGCCCCTGCTGGGTTTTTTTTTTATTTCATTGTGGCTTTTATTTCAACTCTACTAATTTAATCACACTGAAGACCAGGATAAGTACAGAGCATGAATTGTGAAAGGATGTTTCTAGACTTATGCAGGCCAAATGGAACTGAAGCTCATTAGTGACCCTGATTCTGCTATAAAAATCACAACAACTTTGTAAAATATACATTTAAGTTATGTTATGACATTCATGTCTAGAAAAGGGGATTTGATCAGTTAATATGAAAACTACCAGAGTAGCTCCATTAATCAGATTTTGTTTCTTCTACAGATCTGAATGTAAACAGTTGAGTAAGTGCGAGTTTGTGAAATGTGTTTATTATGTTATCCTTTTAACCTCATGAACTGTTTAGTATATTTAATGTAGAATTGCATCAATCACTCTTTTCTAGGCAACACTCAGTGTAGATACTTTGCATTCCTGAGAAATCTAATGAAAAATAATAAAGTGAGGCAAAATAGTCAATATGTAAAAAAAAAAAACATAGACAAAAGTATTTTTACTAATTTTGAGTTTCTCCGCGGATGGTAAGCCAGTGCTGTCCTACAGCTGGGTCAGGCAGATTGCCCTGACATAGTCCCTGACTTTTCCTTTACTGCCTCATGGGCAAAGGACAGTGCAGCTGTGAACCACTGCTCCCCAGTTCAGCCTGGCTCAACAGTACTGGGAAAGCTTGATGGGATTCAGAAGGCAATTTCAGCTACAGACAGGACAACACTGAGCTAGGTGTCCCAGTCATACTGTGGCTAGCAATAAACACATGACATGGACGTTGAGGTGCAAAGATGTTGAAAAAGTTCTGTCATCAGGCAGAAAAATATAAGTGACCTAAAGTACCCTATCAGGTTCCCCATAAAGCTGACAGAGAAAAGTAGGTACCTCTTTCTACCAATGTGGTTACCACTCTTCTGTCAGCGTACCTGCCTCATGGCCCAGTCCTAAAAGAAGGAATAGTATCCTCTCATCATCAGGGTCAAGAGCATTGGGAGGAGGTAGGAGATGAAAGTTTCAAACCTACCCAGGCTAGCTGGAGAACTTTAAACCACCTCTTCTTCTTCTGGTTATGGTCTTTAACTTGGTAAGTAACAATGAATGCTACTGACACTCCAAACACAAATCTGTTTCTCTATACCAGACCTCTAGCACTTTAGCACTCAGCAAAACCATCTGTCAAGCAAGGAAGTGGATACTGCATTGAACTTATTTAAGAAGAGGCAGAGTAGAGGGTGTGGGCTGCTAGATTCTGGGATTTGGCAGAATTTGGCAGCCCAGTTCTGTTCCTTCCTTCATTGATGTTCTTTGAGAAGGGACAGAGCATGCAGGCAGAGGGAGATGACTGAATAGAGAGCTCTTTTGCTCTGCTCTGTGACATCTTGGCCTTGCATCTTGGCCTTGCCCACCTCAGCTGGAATGTTCTCACCTACAGAAATCTTTTTTTTTTCCCTGATTCTTCCATGAATTACTTACATTAAGACTATTTTGAACCTATAATATGTTGTTGTTACAATGTATACAATTAAACAGCAAGCACAACGTTTGTACAAGCAAAAGTTCAGCTCTCTGTAGATTTCTCAAAAACAAAGAGCTGTCAGATGACTGCTACTGTCACTGATGTCCCCTAGATTAGCCATCCACATTTGTGATGGCTTACTAGAAACTAAAACAACCTGACATGAATGAAGACATTTTTACTTCCCAATCTGAGGCCGCAAGTGTCATCCCCACAGAACCAGAATGGCTGCTGAGCTCACCATTGAGTTTTTGGTGACACAGTGCTCTGACAGCTGCTACCTGTTCAGGATTTGGTGGCTTTTTCCAAGTTTATATCAATGCATGACCTGTTATGATGTTGGTGAGTGACTCTGCATCCTTACTGAAAACACAGGTGACATGGTTGCACTATTATTCCCCATTAAGCAATTTGGTTTTGTTTTTAAATTAGGCTCATTAAGTAAGAATGCAAGATATTTCAGGATAAATTGAGACTTAGAGACTCCTCAAAGTCTGTTTCTCCTTAGAGTTAACATACCATGAACTGCAATGAACCAGCTCATGAGATTCATCTTTCACCACCATTCACCTGGCAGATGCTCTTCATGGTATGTGAAAAGTGATTCATTAAACTGACTGCAAAGGGCAAACCTCAGAGAAATTTTACTTATTATCTTTGTTATCTCATTTTTTATGCACCAAGTAGCAAGAGGCAAACTTGTTTTATTTTATTACCTTGCTCATACATCATAGTTGTGCAAATGAGATGTTTATTTCAGTATGAAGAGCACTTTGGTTAGTTAAATGGGAAAGGAGATGGATGGAAACATGAGAAAGGAAAAAGAAATAGAAGTCAAATGGAAAGTGTGAAAGAGGGCAGATTTTTAATGAAGGAGAGGATATACAGTGTATATATTGCATAAAAACTGTGCATATTTGGCACCTTACAGTAAAGGCTTTTATGCACTTATTTTAGGAAACCTATTAAATCAGCCAACCTTTAAAATGTTTCTGAGCCAGGTAAGACCATCAGAATTGACATCCAGGGCTGAAGCAAAGTCCTGGAGTCTTTTATCAGATTATCATCAGTAACTTGTCTCTCAAGGAACAAACACACAAAGAAAGACATCAGAATCATGCAGCAATGCATCCTACAATTTAAGTATGTGCATCATGAAAATATACTTCTTTAAAGCCTTCTACGTTATCATTTGTGTGTCCTGAGAAATAATAACTTCTTCCTAGTACTGTTCATGACTTTATAAACCTCTATAATCTCCTCCACAGAGCACTATTTTCATAACTATTGCATGTATAGACTCCAACACAGATAAAAGCTGCTCATGGCTTATGCAAATCTCTGCTTCTGAAAATCGTTTTAATTTTGTGAATTTGCACTAACTGAATGTCTTCCTGTTGGTTTAATTAAATGGAAGCACCTTCGATGACTCACAGTGTTTGTTTGCAGGAGTTGAAAAAATAGTCTGAAACGTGTAGAAAAGTTTCACTGTGGATATATACCTTTTTTTCCAAAAATTGAATGTGCTTTCACTAACTTGATTTATACTGATGATTATGTAACTGGTATGGGCGGTAAGAAGATATCACACATCAACACAACCAGATCAATATACATTTGCCTCTCAGTCCACAAAAGCAGTGGAGATAACAATGTATGTAGTCCTCTTTTCTATATTAACTGTTTCTGATTTCTATAAATACAATTCAACACTAAACTACTGTAGTATCCTAGATGCTAAATTAGGCACAAAACAACCACTAGATGGCATTTGTTAACCATAAATGAATTAAATCAGACTTGCCCTAAAGGAGGACAAAAGATAAAGGGTTTACCTACTGCTAACTGTCATGTGGATGGTTTTAGATGAACAAGACTGTAATTTAGGGAGGAAAAAAATGTTATAATTAGAGCTAAAAGTAAATCCAGAACATCAGAGACACAAAAGAGAAGACACTTTTGTGGAAGAGATAAGCACAGCTAGTCCTGGCAAAATTCCTAGTAAGGAAAAACGTACCTTTGGGCCTGACTGATGGGCAAGTAAGAAGCTCCACAGAGCTTCTCACAGGTAAAGGCTGCCTCACTTTCCTGACACAGAAGGTGTATTCCTTCATTTCCAAGCAGCTCAAGCCCTGCCCTCCTCTCCTCTAGCCCCCCACTTCACTGGGATCCCAACTGTGCTCTGAGGTCACAACCTTCATTCATCCATAAAGCAGCTTGTTTGTGTCTGTGATCCAGAGCTCCTACCTTGAGCTCCGTGGGCACAGTCACCCGAGGACCCGTAGTTCGGGAAGCAGTGCCATGAGCAGCTTTCTTGTACAGGTGTGTGCGTATCAGGGTACACTCACTTCAAGCTGCATGACTCAAACCTTCCTATTGCTTACGCATTTTGTGCATATTCCTGCATATAGATTGATTTTTTTTTTCCATGGTTTTGGACCAAAAAAGTTTTACTACTCTAGCAGAGGAACTTCAACTTATTTGTAGACCTGCTGTTGATGTTTTTAGCTTTGTCAGACACAGAGATAGTTCAAGATCCTTTTCAGGATTTCTGTGGTCCACATCAGCACATTTCTCTGCCTCCCAGGTACATTACCAAAAGAAGCATATAAGAAAGGCTAATTCAGGACCTGCCACCCATGGTTGATGTTTCACATGTCAGAGAAAAGTGGTTACACTTCTACTGCACAGTTGCTGTGCAGGATGCAGCTAATCGCCACAGTCTACAATTTCCTGATCAACTGCTGCTGGATGGATTTTTTGGATTTTTTTTTTTTTTTTTGGTCCCCGTAGGAGGTGATTTGATGCTGAGGTCCTCATGCCTGGCCCGATGCCAGCCTCAGTTATCTTGCTGAATCTCAAATACTGTGTTCAGTTTTGGGCCCCTCAGCACAAGAAGATGACTGAGGTGCTGGAGCGCATCCAGAGAAGGGCAATGAAGCCAGTGAGGAGTCTGGAGAACAAGTCCCGTGAGGAGCAGCTGAGGGAACTGGGATTGTTTAGTCTGGAGAAGAGGAGGCTGAGGGGACACCTTATCACTCTATACAAATACCTGAAAGGAGGTTGTAGGGAGGGAGGTATTGGTCTCTTCTGCCAAGTAACTAGCGACAGGACAAGAGCAAATGGTCTCAAGCTGTGAGAGGGGAGGTTCAGACTGGATATTAAGAAAAATTTCTTTACTGAAAGAGTGGTCAGGCACTGGAACAGGCTGCCCAAGGAAGTGGTGGAGTCACCGTCCCTGGAGGTGTTCAAAGAACGCATAGATGTGGCATTTCAGGACATGGTTTAGTAGGCATGGTAGGGTTACATTGATGATTGGACTTGATGATCTTGGAGGTCTTTTTGCAAGGTATTGATTCTATGATTCTACAATTCTATGATCTTGCATGTGTATTGCAGCCATGTTTGTGTTCAGACACTCACCCTGCTCATCTGGACCCTGGCTCACTGACATGCCACCCCAGCTGGGTCTTGTCATGTCCTTGTCCCCACAGCCCTGCCCAGCCATCCCGGGCTCTGTCTGACCCCAGTTCCCCTTGCCCAGCCTTATCCTGCCTCACCTGCAGTATGACATCCCAGCCTGGCCTCAGTCACTTGAGTTGCTCTTTGCAAGCAAGGCACTGTAAACTAATTGATGGAATAGATCACAAAATATGTGATTTTTCTATTAAAAAACATGTAGAAGACAACATCTAAGGCTATTCATCACAAACTCAGTTGAAACCTGAAAAATTTGCTTGAAAATATCCCTTTGGGTTTTTTAAAAGTTGGAATTTGCCCCTTTTCCTGCCGTTGCAGTCCAGTGCCTCTCCACCCTGAACAGCTCTGTCATCCTGACTGTTGGGGTGCACCAAGGGATGGCTGCAGTGCGGTGCAGGAGGTCAGTCTGACTTGGATGTATGATGCAAGGCACTGGAGGACATTTCCAAATATTTTTGTTTTGTTTTGTTTTCAGCCAAAGGCTTTTCAGCTGTCAGGTGTTCCCTCTTTCCAACAAAAATAAAAGATGAAATTGTCTGCAGAAAGCAGACACATTCCAAAAAATGTTCTTCTAAGGATAACTCAATATCCTGTTGGAAAATAGCTTCAGTGGAAAACAACCAGCAAGAACCTTGTGCAATTTTATCCCAAGGCCAATTGTTTCTCTTAAAACCTAACCCACTTTGAGAGAGCAATAACCTGCAATTTTTCACTGTAAGAGAAAGGAAAAAATTGAAATCATGTTCCAATGGTCACTGAAGGGAGTGTGTCGAGTGTGAACATGGAAGAATGTATTGAGCATCTCTTTATTTAATTAAGGCGACTGAGACACAATTACACAGACCATACAGTTAGAATTGCTGTTGACCTGCTTTGGGCATTTTGCCAAGAAGTTTGAGGAACCAAAACAGTATTCAGATATCAACACCTTATAATATTAGCACTAATACATTATTTAAGCTGGAAATAGCATTCAAAACCTGTTACAAAGTATTCAAGCCTGTTTAAATAATTTCATTGTGTTACTACCTGTAATAGAGAGCTTATATGTGATTTTGGTTGACATAGTTTATTTTCAAGCTGGAGAGAGGTGACGAATGGAATATTTTTGGTGCTGGATTTGTGTAATATTGAATATTCTTTGGTGATCAACATGTTGGATAGTCCAATACCTGTTTTACAACAGTTTTATTTTAAAGATGTACTGCAGACCTGTTACTAAAATGGAAAAGAAACAATAATATAATGGCTGAAATAGTCATAGCTTTGGAAATGAAATATTAACATTAATTATTGTGTTGTTATGGCATTTTATTTATTCTATTTAGAGATGAAATGAACAAAAGCTGTAATTTCAAACGTAAATCCTGTTGAGATTTCCAAATGGATTTTATGTAATTCTTTCTGCTAATGCAAAATAAATTTACCGTATCGAAGTTTATGAGTTAAAATTTCTCACAAAGAAATGCTAATGAAAGATATGTGTAACAGTAAAGTCATAAAAACTAAGCTTAACTGAGATTTAATCATTATACTATACACAGATATACAAATTAAAATAGAAGAAAAAGTCTTTGCCCCATATTTGCAAATAGAAAAAACATAATGGGGAAGGCAATTGTATCAAGCACTGGGTCAAAATGCAAACAAGTGTTAATGAATGTGTGTTCATTGCTCAGAAAGCATTGCTTAGCCAGTTCTTACCAAGAAAAATAAGGTAGCTGAAGTTAAAAGACTATTTTGAAAAGACTTGATATAGTTAAAGGCATAGATGAAGGAAGTTTGCCCATGATTTGTGCCCATAGCATTGGTACTGACATTTTCCTGTCCATGCTTTTGAATTTCAAGGTGTCTGAAAATGAATCCCATTGCTCCTTCACAGAAGGAATCTAGAAACTTTGCAAAAAAAAAAAAAAATGCATCAAAGGTACCCAGAGTAGACAGTTTTTGGAGGAAAAAAAAAAAAAAAGAAAAAAAAGAAATTAATTCCTAGTTCGCTAGTGTCATCTGGTGGCCAAACCCATTATTTTTTAAAAGGTGTTTTGTTTTTTTTTTTAATGCCTTGTTAAGACCTGGCTGAGAAGAGCTCTGCTCTCATAGTTGGCCTCACCACGCGACAGAAATCTTTCTGTCCCTGTTTTGCAATTCACTTCTTGTTTTGCCCTGCTCATTTTCTTGTTCCCTCCTATGCTTCATGCTGATTAGCCATCTCTTTAGTTCCCTCTGACAAAGCACAGATCCAAACTGGTCTGTAGAGGAAAATGGTGATCCCTGAGGGTGGCTCCCTGAAATCTGTGCACTCCCATCAGTAAGGGAAGACTGGTTTGAGGTATATGGGGCATACCTCACAGCTGAGCCAACCTCCTGAGCTGCACTTCAGGCTGATGAAAGGAAACTAAAACTGTTGGACTGCGACTGTGAAGAGGGCAATTGAGATTTGGGCTCCATGAGAGGCAAGAGACATTTTAAATATGATCTAGGTTTAATTCCTGACATCTGCACTATTTATTCATCTTTCCCATAACTACCCCTACTGCTCAACTACTCTTCGTTGACTCCTGGGAATGAGTCAGTTCAGAGATGAACATGATTAAGACATAAAAGGGATGGCTGAAAGCTAGCACATGCCTGTGACATCTGCTTTTACTGGAGGAGGTGGAGACACTGAAGGGCAAAAGTCAAGTTCCTCCTTCACTCCATTCTAGGGAGAGCCAAGAGTAAATAATGGCTTGTTCTTATTCATGAGAATGCAAAACAAAAAGAAAGGTAGAGCGAGCCAGAGGCTAGAGAGGCCAGCTATGCTCATAAACGGTATGTGTGGAACATTTCCATAGGAAAAAAAGATTTCTCCGTGCACTATTGACCATGTTCAATGATTTACTTAAATATATATTTAATATAAACAGATCATACTTTGAGTTCCTGAATTTCAGCAACTATCTGGTGAAGCTGGTAAAAAAAAAACCCCATCAGTTTTATCAAGAGTTCATGTTTTAATGTATTTTATCTGGACATACAGTGTATCCATCAGAAATTACTGAAGGCTGTAAGAAAAATAAATGACACTAAATTACATCACAGCTATTGCTAAATATATATACTCTTTTTTCCCCCACAGAGAAAAGTAACTCCTGTGGCGGACACTCCCCTCTATTTTCCTCACACGGATTAGATGTGGTGGACAATAACAATAACCATTTAACCATTTAAGATTTTTTTTATTCCATCCTTCAGGGAACACCAGTGCCATCAATATGTGCCTGCAAATCTTATTTCCTTTTTGTCAGTCAAACAATCTACTCAAAACTGTCTGCCCAATAAACATTTAAAATGCATTCAGAACTTGGTTTAACAATTCTGAGCCTTTATTGTGACAATGCTTCACTAAAAGAGAAGTTATGTATAGATTCATCACACATATTATTCCTACACATGACTGTGAAGCCCTAAAAGTTTTGAAGTTTGGTTTTGTCCCAAACAAGACAAGAAGACAAAATCTTAGGATTTTTTCATAAAACTAAGTATTTCAAAATATTTCATTTTCAATTATAATTAAAATAATGAAGTCAAAAGGAATCAATTCATTGTCGTTAGAATGCTTGGATAAATCCGGAAAGGACATTGTTACAATATTTCTGAATTTTCCTGGGCCAGTATTTTCTACCTACAAACTCTTCTGGTATAAAATTTTTGTAGAGCTATACTTATATCTTCCAGTGCTGCTTCTCTTTAAATGTTAGAAGATGCTAACCTACTCTGCCAATTGCTTCACAATTACTATTATTGAGCACCTCTTTTATGGACATTCCCATATGACAGTGACCATTTTTAGAAAAAAAAAAACATATTAAACATGCAACACTATTAACAAAAAAACCCAAAATCTCATTTGCTAATATAATGATACAATGCAAACATTTGAAAACAAATTAAAATAGCCTTCTCTTTCTTTTACCTTTTCTTTCTGTTCCTGTTCATTGTATGACCATGTGTCGCTTACATCAGACAGAAAGAGCCTTGTCTAACTCCCTTCAGAGCTCCCATCTCACAGAAGAGCTCCTAGAGCCTTTATAGTCGCAATAGCAAACCTGAATGCATTCAACCTTGCAATATTCCTGCAAAGAGGGACTGTGTTATTGTTTCTATTTTATACACAGGCAACTGAAGCAGAGATGATGATCTGACATTCCCAAGCGAGGACTGCATCCAGGTCTCCCAGGCTAACACCTCAGCCACTGACCTACACAGAAACTGTAATAAATAAATACGCTGCTGGTACTGAGGTGATCCAGGCTGAACAGCATGCTATTCCAAGGGGTATGTCGACACAAATCACGCGCATATGTGGGTGGATTATGTTTGAGACTAATAAATCACTGGAATTTTGACATCATAACATGCATATTTAGTCTTTTCTTTTTAGCTGGCTGTGTTGAGGGAAGACCATGCTGTATACCTGCTATAGCAGTGTTGTTTATGCTATATGATATAGTCTTTAATTACAAAATGAAGCAATTATTTTAATTTTTTACTTCAGATCCCTTTGTCATGGACTTCTAGCTATTCACTGTCCCTGTGTCATGACTTGAAAACAATAATTTTCTACCATCTTTCCTGGTCTCAGTCATTCATTTTTCTGCTTTTTCAAATACTTTTCCCTCCACTTTTCTCTAATTACTAATGTAAATATTACTATGTACTTTACACTTCTGATCAGCGTAATAATTTCATTGACTGTCTAACTTCTGCAACCAAAAAAAAAATATGTCCTCCAAGCCTTTTTGGAAAACAAGATCCATTTTTCTTAATCTTATAATAAGATCAGTTTAATATATTTTTGTATACCTACAATAGGATTGCTAGCTTGGCATAAAACCTTCGCTGAATTCCATTTGCATGCATTTTACTAGGGGACAGAACGTGATATTTTGGACCATTAAATCAACCACTAAGACATGATTTTCCTCACAGATTAAAGGTATTTCCTGAATAATAGGCGAGAATCACAGACAGATCACTGCAGATACCAGCTAATCACCCACTCAGATCTTATTTGTTTGCTTTTAAATATCAGTCAGCTCACAAAATGCTTATTTTCATTTCTTTTTACAATGAACAACTAAAAACTGAGCTTGAACACAGAATTTTCAAAGAAAAATACAAAAAGATATTAATGTTCCTATTTCATTAACACCTGGAAAGTATAAACAGATTCATAATATTTTTGTCATTAAGAATATTCATTATCTTAACATTGATACAAGTCTTAACACGTGAATAGTTCTAGTGTAGTCAGTATGCCTATCTGTGGCTGTACAGATGAACAGGAATTTTGTTAATCTTCCAGAAGTGGGATCTCAATTTTTACACTTCCTGATTTCTCCTTCCTCTTAGCTGATCCATAGTCGTAGGAATGAAAATACATTGTCAAGACAGTCAAGCGAAATGTTGTTTCTTGGGAAAAAAACATGCCAGGATATACAGGTATACCAAAACCAGGACTGCTGTTGCATTTAGTAATGCAAGAAACCAGTAAATTGAGATTCAAGCCAAAACAGTGTTATTTACCTCGTAATGAAAAAAAAAAAACCACACACACAAAAAACCAAACCACAAAATATATACCAGTAGGGGTTTTTCTATTCGTAACTGCACATCAATCATAAAAATGCACATTTCTATTCACAACTGCACATCAATCATAAAAATGAAGGAACACTTATATAAGCATGTTCTAGAAGCAACTGTCTTACCTTGGATCATGCAGCAGCTCTCATTATGTGATCACCAAAAGTCCCTTGATGTTTTTGCAAGACGAGGTTTGTTAAGCCATGTGTCCTGGACAAATGCCACTACATCTGGGACTGTAATAAGAATACTTTTTCTGCTGATGCTCAAGTGATTCCAAGAATGAATTTTCATTTGATTATATTCATGATCATTGCATGTTCAATTAATCCAGACATAAAGCAGTAGAGCTTCAGTTAAACTAGATTCAGCGTCTTAGAAATCAACTTAAATGTATAAAGATCAAAATATACCAAATTTCTCAAATATCCTCCTTAAATGTTTCAGGATAAATTCTGTCCTGCTGAACAGACAGAATGCCACGTGTTTTATAAAGTTAAACCACACAGAATAACAATAATAGAAAATATTCACTGTAAAATAAATAAATAAATAATCAAAACACAGTGAAATGACCAAGTAAACAGGGCATTAAAGCATTTGAAAACAAAGGAATAAAAAAACAGGATGGATGTACTTTTCTTATTAAGTTGTACAGCTCATTTAATGAAAACACTGCACCTGCTTAAAATTCTCCATTTTATTTGAAGTAAATAAACAATGTTCTTCCACTTAGTCTAAATTTTACTGTAGTTTATATGTCAGTATCTACAGCATTTGGAATTACCTGAATATTTACTATTTTTAAAATAAATTTATTTTTAGTCACAAAGGAATCAAAGTTTTAAGTCCAAACCCCACATTTCCTAAAGAAAAGATTTAAATTTTAATTAATAAACTCCAAAGCATTTTAATAATTCAGATAGCTCTTCAGCCATTTAACTTTCACAGACTTTTTATTATCACTGCAACATTCTGTTCTCCCACATCCTTGTGAAAGTCACCTAACCATATAGCCAAGTTATCATGCTGACTTTCTAATTTGTGTGTGAATTGTTAAGGCATAAAATTCTGCTGAAATACCAAGCAAAAGAGAGTATCTGTCCATATTTACTTCCTTCCCTATACACCAAAGCCAGCAAAAAAAAAAAAAGTATATATCCCACAGAAAGCAAATTTTTGTAGTATTATCTTCTAACTTCAAAATTACAAAATATGCAAAATAAATAGTATAGATTAACAAAATAAATATCTTTTTTTTTCTCTTTCTCATTGTCTGCCTCACTTTGCAAGTTCACACAGGAAATGAAGAAATACTGAAAGCAGAACTAGCACAGACGGACACAGGATAGTAGTTATAATTTTAAATATTTTTTTGTTTGTTTCTTGTAAGTCTACACATGTATCTGTGTCTCTAAAGCCTTGCTTTCCCTTAAGGTAACCCAAACTGTCTAATTTCATCAGACATCTTAGAGTGTGTAAATATGGTTCCCATAGTAGTTGCAAGATGAAAAAAATTTATTTTTTGAGTTCACTATGCAGATTTTTCGACATCTCTCCTGTTATTGTCTTCCAGGATATATATTCCTACAGTAAATATCTCAAAAAAACCCACCTCCATGAACTGCGTTGTAAGAGTAAGTAGATCTAGAAGTGTTAATATTTTGTTGAATTTGCTGATCAAAATCACAGTTAAAAGGATGGTTAACCTCAGCATAAGGCCTTCAGCCTTTTATGAATGCCATTTCAAATGATCAAAAGTACAGAAAATGTCTAAAACCACTGTCCTGCAAATTATTCTACACGTAGAATGTGAAATATGAAAAGCATTAATACTAGGCCTATACAGGTTCATGCCTCTTTTCTAATATAGAGCAGAACTTTTAATTTCAAAATAAAGATGTTGTGGTTTCGGTTGCAGCCACTACATTCACTTATTTGATCCAAAAATGTTTCTCTTTTTGGCTTGCTACACTAAAATCTAGCTCCTCAGCTCCCAGGACTGACCTTCATAAACAGTCTTATCTCTGTAACGAGCCAATCCACAAGCTTGGATACATTTACTGGAAAATTTTGCAACTTTGGATGCCGCACGAACTTTGCTTTCTAGGTTGATGTTAATGACAACACAAAAAGAGCTAAATTCTGAATTTCACCTGATGAAATGAGGGTCCTTTACAGCAAAGTTGTCTTAATCTGGAAAGATTCTATGCTGTGCAAGTAAGTTGTTAATGAGCCTTAAAATGTCAAGAATTATAATTTGAAGTACAGTTTAAAAGGAGGAAAGAAAAACTCACTCCTGAATGAGAGATTTCTAAACATAAAAGGTAAAATCTTAATAATTGGTTTTTTCCCCCTGTTCAGAAAAATCTCTTATTGGTATTGGAAAGTATCAGCATATAGTCTGCAAATGATGAAGAAAACACAGGGGAAAAAAAAAAACAAAACAGTTTAGATCTTAAGCATTTAAAATCTCTATTTTCATCCCTTTCCAGAAGATGGTAGTGTAGCATACTGTTAAAGACTCTTGCACAACCTAACCAATGTTCCAGTGTGTAAGTGCGAAAACTAAAACTAAAAAGAGAAGAAAACAGTTTAGAAAGTTGCACTTATAAAATTTAAAATGCAGGCAGAGTCATTTCTTCAACTGCTTTAATACTTAAATGTAGATGTTGTAGTAACTGACATCAAAATATTATTTAATAAGTGGATTACAGAAATATTTCATAAAAGGGAGTGGAATATGTTTTTGATTCTGAAGACTATTTTACTGCACTTGAGAAAAGAACACATTTAAATAAATACATAATAGATTGTCTTGAAGAAAGCAAACACAGTAGAACTACAAGTTTAGGTGCCTGTCACACTAATGCTGATGCTCTTCTGAATAGTATTTGCATACTCTAGAGTGGAGAAAAGGTCAATAACTGTTATTTAAAACAAGTAAATATACAAAGATATAACATAAATTAATATTGCTATGTCAAATATCTGTCAGAAATATGGGAGTAAATCTGTGGGCAAATAATGTCAGTGTCAAAAGCCATAATATGCCTGAGAAATAAATATTTTTTTTATTTACTGAATTTTAGTCCTAAAGAATCATCTTAATATTTACTGCAAGTAACAGTAAATTGTAGACTATGCTCAGCATTTCTTTTCTTGAAGGTGTGCAGGTACTCTAATTAAGTAAACTTTCTGTAATCATCACATTAAGTCATCTCTTTCTGGAAAATTTATGTCACTTAATTAAGAAATTTCTTTAGCCACTGGCATAATTTTCTTCTATTTTCCAAATTTTTGCTCATGTTTTACAAGCCTTTAAAAAAGTTGGACATGAAACCATGGAAGCTGTACTCCTGCAATGTGTACAGAAAGAAAATAACTCTCTCTTCACTCCTACTGATTATTTATACACAAATAAATTTAAGAATAGATCAGCTTTTTTGTAACAGTCATCTGTGTTGCAGTGATTTTATGCTTTCCTCCATGATACTGCCTTAAAGAGACCAGGATACAGTCACAGCTAATGTCAGATACGTTCATCCTTTCTAGGTGTGCAGCTTTGTATTTAGCAGTTTACAAGGTATTTTGTTGAATGGATGTTGCCAGGAAAGCTACATCTCTGGATACAGCTACTCCATCTTCTGTTTCCCACCATTCTGCCAACTTCATGTCATCTGTGAACTTTTATTAATTACATATCATTTCAGATAATCAATGAGCATGTTAAATACTTGGCCAACTATCTTTCCATCTGAAAGCACATCAGATACTTCTGTTTCTGTAGGTGGCAGCACATCTACGACTTTTCTCTTACAGATAGCTCTTAAACCATTCCACGTGCTCTCCTGTGATCATTCTGCAAATGTTTTCATGACACTGCCATAAATCCACACATCAAAGAGTTGCACGGGTTATTGCTTTGTTAAAGCCTAGTCCCCAAAATCAAGGGAAAACCATTCAGTCCTGGGAAAGGGTCCGTAAAATATCGATCCACAAGCCTTTGCACACTAAGGCCACTGAAGTCTCTCAGTTGCCTGTATTAACAAGCATTAGATCTAGAGTAAAAAAAAAAAATGCAGCAACAACTCTCTCCAAAAAGGAACAAATCTTCCATTCAGGCTAGTCAGATTTTACCAATAATATTCCTAAACTTTCATAATTTTTCCCCATTTGTCACAGATTTAAAGACATTTTTAACTTAAATTCCCAAATTTTAATTTGAATTTGCTTTGGAAGTATTGTAACTGCCTTTCCACGACCTGTTGAGGCATCTACTATGACTGGTTACATTGAACCCACACAGAACCCTTGACACAAAACATAAGCTGAGGGACATCTTTCTCCTCCTACTCAAAAACCACAAAAATGAACCATCCATCTCTCTAACCAAGGCTTCTTCATTGCAGCATGCAAACACGCAGGCAGCAGTGTTTGCTTAGAGTGACCCCATGCGTCAGCACAGTTTGATTTCCTGCATTTTTCCAGATGTGACTTAACTTTTACACTGTTTCTAATGTAAAGTCCTCCAACTAAATGACTCTGAATGTCGCAAAATACATGTGCAAATTAACCCTGGCCACTAATAGATCTTCATCTACATCCCTAGTGGTGTCAATGAAGGGTTTAATCCCTTGGTTTTGAGATGTTAACTCCCTGTAAACACGGTTTATCTGGAAAGCACTACATTTGTCTAATAAGTACATCAACCTACTTTCCAAATACAGAACAGAAATATTTATACAAGATAACTGCAACACTGATGATCACTGTCGTCTCCATTCAGCAACAGATCATAACTGTTGCTAAACTTTTTATTATTATTGAAATCCTTTAAATAATAATAACGTCCTTTGGCACGTGCTGGATTTTACTCTTTCTCTTCCTCTCTCTCTCTTTTTCCTCCTATTTTCCTTTTCTTTTTCATCCTTTCTTTTTCTCTCTCTTTCTTTCTGTTATACTCTGTCTTCTTTCCTTCTTTCTTGTCTCCTTTTCACTCTTGTTCTTTTTGTTTCTTTTTTCTCTTTCCCTTCCTTCTTCCCTTCTCGCACTTTCTCTTGGTTCTCTCTTTCTCCTGTAGGATTTTTCCCCCTCTTTACCTTCCAGCTTATATATATCAGACTATTTCCTTCCCCAGTTGTTTTACACAGAGTCTTTCAATTTCTAACCACTTTGTTTTCTCTTTTTCTTTTTATTTTTGTAACAGTGACCTTTCAGCCATGAGAGAAAACCTTCTTTACTCTTTGTATCATAAAATTTCTTTCATTCCACTCTGTCTTTCTTTGTATTTTCTTCAGAAAAAAATGACCTACTGATTACACAAAATCAGATAGGGTTGCTTACAACAAAAGCATGATCACAAGTCCCTAGGCAGTCATAATCTTCCAAAGCTCTTATTAACTTTATCGCATATAATGAAGCATAAAATATGATTCCTCTTGCTGGGTGCAGTATCTTTGTATTATAAAATTAATATCTATCTTTTTTTAACTCATTATTAGTTTCATAAGTGTTCAGTAGCTTTTCATTTTATCATTGCAAAGAAGTGTATAAAGTGTAAGCCTATTTTGTTCTCTACTTCCCCTCAGTAGCAGACTCCCCCTGTGCATACTTATGTATGCACACTGGAAAAGGTGTCCATCACATTTGACTCTGTAACGTTTTTATGGTTCCTCTGGTGCTGTGATCCACAGTATTAGTATCTCAGAATATGAAATGTTAGATCCTATTCTCTGATTTTATAGGCTTTCTAGTTCTTTTTCACTTTTTTTTTTATCATGTGCATGCCACACTCTTGAGCATCTAATCCTCTCAGATCCACTGCTGCCAATCTTTTCAGGGAGGTTTCTGGCTATTTTATGTTTGTTCTCCAAGAACTATGTCCTAAGGTTATTATCCAGTTGACATAAACCTGGTACATGCTGCAAGGGCAGTATCATGGAAGCAGGATCCCACTTCTACGCTGTTGGCCTGAGCAGGCGACACTGACATACAGGACAGTAGGTATGAGAAGGCGGCTGTATGTAGTCATGAACTAGCTCAGAGAGGGTTTTGGTAACATTTAATCAGAAATCAATACTGAAATAATGGGTTAGAGGTGAGTGAAAGGTTGAATTAGTAATGTTTTTAAACACTTACTGAGGATGTGTGTAAAGAGAGATATTTATTTCAATATTGTGTAATCGAAAAATGAAATTAAAGGATTTAGACAGTTACCATCTGTTGTGTCTGGTCTGTAAGTGTCCTGACACTCTGAGTTCCTCATGGCTGTGGCTTCTTAATTTGATTTCCTGGCTTAGTATCTTAATTACTTAGCTAGCTATCTCACTCAGGGCTGTATTATTTTTAGAAATTTGGACAGGTCATAACAAAATGAAAGCCTTCCTGGGAACAATCTGTCTCAAGGAAATAAGTAGAAATAGACACTATACAGAAAGGATAAACCTGATTATTTTATATGGGATTGAGTCTGATCCAGTTCCATTGAGCTATTTATGAGTCTTTCCACTTCACTCCACTTCACTTCTTCACTTCACTTCACTTCACTTCACTTCACTTCACTTCACTTCACTTCACTTCACTTCACTTCACTTCACTTCACTTCACTTCACTCACTGGATTATTGCAAAGGCATTTCAGCCTTTCTCCTGAAAAGTACTTCACTGTATAAAAAATCACTCATGTGGACTTGAAATAAATAGATACAAACCTGTGATTCAAGTGCACACAACTATTAAGGAACCTCATGGTTCCCAAACTCTTCACCAGTGGGTCTCCAAACTTTCTAGGAACCCATAGACCTCCTTGTTCAGGGCTGCCTTGGGCTGAACTGCTAAGAGTTCTAGCTGGAAAACATCACCAGAACTAGCATCATCAAAATGCCCTCAGTGATCTGGTCCAAGAGTCAGAGATGTAAAAGAGTGAGGAGATAGAGTTTCCTAATGTTTTCCATAATTTCCTAAGATATTAGCACTCCTTCAGAATCTCTCCTCAAACCCTTCAATTCCTACTACCATGCCATAGCGAAATACGAAGTTTTGGAGATGCTGCAAATCTCAAGCCTCAGAATATCCCTGCAGTTTATTAATCTTCTTGCTTATTAGATTATTTTTAAAAAAGACAAGCAGAGCAACCAGTATCTTAGCTGTTCTAATTAAACAAGATCAAACCCACCCTAGTTCTTTCAAATAACAAGTATGGAAACTCAGGCCTGAACTATCTGCATAAGCTGTGGCAAGGCACAGGATAATACATAATTCGGCATTTAGCATTTGCTGTCACATAACTTGGTTGGTCCCTGTAAGATGTACATGTTTTTCTGATGCTGGCCATGACCCTGAGTACTTCATAGGTATCAAGGCTCTCTCTGAATTTTTCCTTTGATCCACAAATTTTGGCATCTAACTAGCGGACAAAAAATTTCTATGAATCTAGGGTAGCATGAGAGTTGAATAACACAGATTATGTTTACCATGGTTTGTATCAGGCAGATTCTTCTTTATTGTACACTGGCAAACTCATAGCTCCAACACGACTGTTTGCATCAAAGCACCATTAATGCAATTAGGATCAGTAACCAAAAAGTTTATCTCCGAGTATAAGAAAGATGCAGATGATCCTTCTACAAAGATAAAATAAGAAAAGAGCTACAAAAGCAATGAACAGCCAGGAGAGACTAATTTACAAGAGTCAGGTTTAAAAACACTATAACTGACTAGCTGTATTTATGTACGTATGCAGACACAACAGACAGACACACACTCATGGGATAAGCAATCTGTTTAGAGTGTTTCATTAAAATGCTTTATTACCTGAGAAGGAATCTATCATTATCTCTTGATTTTTAAATAGAAAGGCAGCTGAAGAGAGGATTCAAAATCATTTTCAAATCTACTTATAATACAATATTAGTATTCTATGACATAGCAGTGTAAGTAATGGCAAGAAGGTGAACGTGATACCAAGCAGAACTTGGACAGTAATACATAAGGGTAGAATACAGACATCCATACAGAAATTTGGCAAGGATACTAATGTTAAACTTCAAGTTCTTGCAAGAATTGGTATATCATCATTAAAGTCAAAACTGTGCTTGGTTTCTATTTTATCCAAGACAGAGAAGTCTCCAAGACAACATGTCCTTCCTCTCATTACCTTAGTTTCAGACTATAGAAATTGAATTATTAAATTGTCTTCCAGAACACTTACAGCAATCCAGAGACCTTCCTCTAGATTCTTCTCACTTAATTCTAGGCAACAAATTTAGCATCTAAATTATGAATATAGTTGCCATAGACTCTTTATATACTATGTGTTGTAGAATAAACATCCACACAGGAAAATTTCAGATGACAAGAACATAGTCTTGTTTTCCTTTGAAAGTTGTTTTTTGTTTGTTTGCTTTTTTTTTTTCTTAAGTGTGATTCTTAAGCTTGTAGTTCAGTGAAATAGATCTCACTTTCTAAAGATCTTTATTTTTATTTTATGAAATTACAGCCAAACTATTGTGAGGTCACAGACAGACTATGATCTTCTGCCAGCAAAGGGCACTCATGAGATTAAATTCAAATAAAAATATTTCACTTTCTGATCTCTTTACAGATGTTGAATAGAATGGACTGGACACTCATAAAAAAAAAGGTGCTAATCACACCTTATTTTGAATCAATTTTCATATACTCGCTGACTGGTAGGGAAAAAGTCTCATGCTACTTTCGAAGAAAGTCAAACACTAAATGTAGCACCTAGTGCAGCCCCGGGCATGTTGTTGCTAACAGTAGGCTGAAGAGTCATTCTTGGAATGCAATGTATTAATACAGTTTTTCTTGCTGCATAGCTTTGTTTCCATCTAATTCAAGAGTTACTTCAATCGGTGGCTGTAAGTGTAATATCATGATTTGTTCAAAATGCATCCTGCTGGAAAGCCTAAGCAGTTGCCAGAGAAGGACTGTGAATCAATTATTTGTGTTGTCTGGAAATAATGAGGTTGTGGACTAAGGGCAAAAAAAAGGAAGATTAAATGCCAAGTTTTTTAGTTTTATCATGCTGTCCTCTTAGTTTCTAAGCTTACGGGATTTACTGCACACATAGTATCCTAACATTTCATTTTTGGTTTTCTCTTAGAAATTTTCCAGAGTAATAGAGACGTATCTTATCAATAATGAATGTGTGTCACAAATTTTTCTCATAATAGAGTAAGTGAAGTGATTAAGTAAATCTTTATCCAAACACTCAAAATGAAGAAAATGGCTCTAACTTGTGTAATATGTATTATTTTATATGCCAGACTACAAGCAGGAAGTTCATAATTCACGTCCCACAAAACAAAAAAATAAACTATTACTAGCATAAGCTCAGCTGGATTTCCTTCTTCCACCTCTCCAACATCCGGTTAATCCCTTGCACAAACACATACTGACATAACTCACAAACATGCATGAACACACATGTCAAATCATGTCAAGTCTTCTACCACTTCTCATTATAAATGAATAACTATCTGTTTTTAACATGTATGTTTAGACCGACATCCACAAAAGAAAGCTACATATAGAAAAGGCAAAAGAACAGATAATTTAAAAAGGAATACTTTATTAAAAAAAAGTATCAATAATGATAATAATAATAACAACACAGTGTAATTTTTTATATAGACACTTCTTATTTTCTATCTGTTTTCCTGGCATTGGACTCACCCTTCCCTTTCTCCTCTGAATCCCATGTCAGTGGCTCAGTCTGGTCTTGGGGAGGGTGTTATGGTGAGTTGTCCAGAGTCCTTTCTGGGAGGAAGAGGATGTTTGTGTCAATGGTTTATTCCTTCTCACTCTACAATCCATTTAGGCAGCTTTTTATAAGTTTAGTAACACATTTTTACACCTATTCTCCTTCTGCATTGCTCCATGTTACATCTGAATTTATAGTATGTGGTGAATTTTGCAGATCTTGCATACTTCTTTTTTCTCTTTGTTACCTCTAAAACTAGATTTGGTCAGGTCCATATCTGTATTTCTTTAACTGACAACTACTGAGTTTTTTATAGCCGTTGGGTTTCCAATGCCAGTCCGTGCCCTGACTCTTCTCACCACAACCCTGCACTCCTCTGCCCTGCATCCTGCCTCTCCACCCCTTAAGGTCTCTGGTATTGTGCCAGGAGTGAATATCTGTACATGACATTGTTGTGTTAGAGCCAAAAATATCTCATTCTGTACAAAATAATTACTTGCCAGTACAACCGCTATAAAATTATGATTGCATCATTGTCATGGTTTAACACTAGTAGGCAGTGATAAACAAAGGTAAACCAAACTGGCCATAGACACCCGATGAAGTTAAAAGAAAAAAAAATCTGTTACAGATAAATCAAGTTAAAACAAAGCTGCAGGTATGCAAGACACGTTCCGACAAGCAAATCTGACAAGCCTCAGTCCTCAAGCCTTGCAAACTCAGTACAAAGCCTATGGCCTGTTACCGGCAATGGTAATAATGTATTGTAGGAGTACATGGTTACATTTGTTAAGGTTCAAAATATTATCACTAAAAAATATCAATATGAGCTTGCCCATATCTCACACAGTAAATACAAAGTAACTCTTCATAGTCAAGTTCAAATAAAATAAAGATAGACATATTGTATTATGTCTATTGCTAAAGGTTCAGATCATGATTAAAGTAAAAAAAATCCATATGAACAGTTTTCTGACACAAATTTCAGAATGCACCCAGGCACAAACTTTCCTCTGAGACAGGAAGTTTGACAGATGACGCAGGATATTAACGAACTTTGCTTTTATCTCATACCCTTTAGATGGCTAAAAAAAGTTCTCAGAAAAACCTGCCGATCACTGAGAATAGCACTGGACTGATTTAACAGTGTTTGTCCTTTTCAAGCATTGTGAATAATGATCACTGTCTTCAAAGATGCTAGAAACTAAAGTTTTCTGGATGATTTATGAGATTATTAGTATTTTCTAACACAGCTCCACAATAGCTAGAATGTAGTGGGCAGACGTTTTCCAAAGTGTTTGTAAAAACATTAAAATTTCTGCTACATGAAAAAGAAAATCTTGCATTCTATTTTTCCCATTTTTTTTTGTGCTGCAATACCCTAAAATATTCCATATTCACAAACTGAGCCTGACCCCCCACTCAGTTGTCTACTCTTTCCTTCTATGATGCTTTTCTTTTTGTATATAATATTTCAGATTTGTATATAATATTTCAGTTTTGTATAAAATATTTCAGGACTGTGAGCCAAATTACACCTGGCAGAGAGCTATACCTTACTGTGGCTCAACGAATTTTCTATAATCAGGTAGAATAACACGCTAATTTTGCTAAACACACCTCATGTGTGATCTATATATATGGCCTAATTTCTTGAATATACCTTACTGAGTGTTTGCCAAAGACCATCAAGAAAAAAAAGCTGAATTATGCTTTTAATTGTCTCTAACTACCCAGGTCTAAAATAGCATTTATATAAAATAAGCCTTTAATGAAAGTGTGAATTACTACTTTTCCATTGCTGTGTAACACTCTGGATTAATTTCCAAAGGTAACTGCCAGTGATAAGCTCCAAAAGGTGCACTGCCAGCTACAGTTTTAATGCTTTACAGAGAGATAATATTACACAGATTGCAATGGTGTCTGAAGAAAGGACCTGTCAGTCAATTTGCCTAGGACTCTAAATGTCTTTATAATCTGTTCCCAATTAAAAGAAATTAATCAAACCATGACCACTCAGCTAGTGTTCCCTTGTAATGGTTTAAACAGGAAAGTAGTTTTAAATGCTTATCTTATTAAATACTCCATTAAATGATTTAGTAAGGTAAATAAAGCTGCCTACTTTTCCCTGGTGATTGCTCTTTAATTCTAGAAACAAAATATAACACAGTCAATCCATATTTACAGAAAGATTGATAGGGTTTAAATTAATGATGTGGTAGACTAAAGAACAGTGAGGTAGGCCATGAAGCTGTGAATGGTTGCAATAAAATGTATTTACAAGATGGTAAAATCTGCCCTAAATTTGGAGTTGCCAGCAGAGTGCAGAAGAGTCAAAATAGCTCTCTTTAGCCTCAGATCCACATGGTCTGTTGTGCTTTTTGGATGCCAAATATAAAAGGCACCTTGCCACAAAAAAAAAAAAAAGCCTGAACCATATAAATAGAAGTTGAATTCCTTGTATTAATTGAAAAATACAAATCTGAAAATGTTATGCAGAACTGGACTTCTCAATTCATGCCCACCATCATTCCTCATTCTATCACATCATTAACTTAGAGTGTATCAGAAGTATTCAGAGAGTTTATTTCTTCTGATCCATTGTACAACTCAAATACAATTCAGAGATAAAACTGCATTTTAACAAACAAATATTTCTTTCTTTCTCCTTTTTGTAAAAATATTTTTTGTTGTTGTTTGGTTTTTTTTTTTTTGGAGGGGTTACTTATGTGGTTTTGATTTAGGCTCATTTCTACTTCTAAGTCTAAGTATTTTCTCAAAAAAAACCCTGCAGTTCCTAAGATAGTTGTAATAGAAACGGTTATCTATTTGGAGTACAAAGCAGATAGAATCATAGAATCATAGAATGGTTAGGGTTGGAAGTGACCTCCAAAGGTCATCTAGTCCAACCCCCCTGCAAGGAGCAGGGACATCCCTGACTAGGTCAGGTTGCTCAGAGCCTCATCCAGCCTGGCCTTGAACGCTTCCAGGGATGGGGCCTCCACCACCTTTCTGGGCAACCTGTTCCAGTGTTCTATAACCTGCATCGTAAAAAATTTTTTCCTAATTTCTAATCTAAATCTACCCCCCTCTATTTTAAAACCATTACCTCTCGTCCTATCGCAACAGGCCCTATTAAACAGCCTATCCCCATCTTTCTTGTAGGCCCCCTTGAGGTACTGGAAGACCGCTATCAGGTCTCCCCGGAGCCTCCTTTTCTCCAGGCTGAACAGCCCCAACTCTCTCAGCCTGTCCTCATAAGAGAGGTGCTCCAGCCCTTTGATCATCTTCGTGGCCCTCCTCTGGACCTTTTCCAACTGGTCCATGTCCTTCTTGCGCTGGGGGCTCCAGAACTGGACACAGTACTCCAGGTGGGGTCTCACCAGGGCAGAGTAGAGGGGGAGAATCACCTCCCTCGACCTGCTGGCCATGCTCCTCTTGATGCAGCCCAGGATGCGGTTGGCCTTCTGGGCTGCAAGGGCGCATTGCCTGCTCATGTTAAGCTTCTCATCCACCAGCACTCCCAAGTCCTTCTCCTCAGGGCTGCTCTCAATCCATTCCCCGCC
This sequence comes from Chlamydotis macqueenii, assembly GCF_036417535.1. Taxonomy (NCBI): domain Eukaryota; kingdom Metazoa; phylum Chordata; class Aves; order Otidiformes; family Otididae; genus Chlamydotis; species Chlamydotis macqueenii. Next base: position 11,523,969 of record NC_141556.1, on the reverse strand, counting down.
CAGCCTGTATTTGTGCCTGGGATTGCCGTGACCCAGGTGCAGGACCTTGCACTTGGCCTGGTTGAACTTCATGAGGTTGGCACGGGCCCACCTCTCCAGCCTGTCAAGGTCCCTCTGGATGGCATCCCTCCCATCCAGCGTGTTGACGGCACCACACAACTTGGTGTCGTCGGCGAACTTGCTGAGGGTGCACTCTATCCCACTGTCCATGTCGCCGACAAAGATGTTGTACAGGGCCGGGCCCAGCACGGACCCCTGAGGGACGCCACTTGTGACCGGTCTCCACCTGGACATCAAGCCGTTGACCACCACTCTCTGAGTGCGGCCATCCAGCCAACTCCTTATCCACCGAGTGGTCCGTCCATCAAACCCATGTCTCTCTAGTTTAGAGAGAAGGATGTCGTGCGGGAATAGTTTGGGGTGACCAAACTGTGGCATTATTTAAATTTAATCTTCAGGTGTTTTATGAAATCTTATTTTGTTTCTTTAAAATTCAAACATCCATATGGTCTCATCATCTAGCATTTCTTTAGGTTTCATTGCATCCTAAAATCAGTATTTTCAGGACAGTCTCACACTTTTAATTAACCTTTTATCTGTATATCAGATTTTTGTCCACTAAACATCGCTCTTATATCCAAAGTCAAGCAGAGACCTCAAGTCCATTTAGGTGTCTTTTCCCATCATTTTTTTCCAGTTGACAGATGAAGGATGCAGAGAGAAAGATCCCTCCTTCGTTTTGGGAATCAACTACCAGCCAGATGCAGGCATTTAACAGCCAGAAAAATGCTAATGGGTTTGATAGTTTTTGTTTTTACAAATATATTTGTCCCATCCCACTCATAGTTAAATGTCTGGAAGTGTCTGCTTCATCTGTCCAATTGCACTACTAGGTGACCTGTGAATAATTCAAAAGTTTAAAAAGGATCAAAAGCATAGGTCACAGCAGATCAACACTTCATATTGCACATGCAATGCAAACATGGAACATACCTTTGTTTCATCTGGGTGTGAGCAGTCTGATCATGTATTTCAGAAATTCATGAGACCTTAGTCAGAAAATTGAGAGGCTGTTGTGTCATCTCATTGATGAAATATTCAGATCTCTGTCTGTTAACAATACATTGAAGCAATTTTAGTTAAACATACACACACAAAAAAATTACCAGCATGACAGTACCTGTGAGAAGTGTGACAGAGGTCTTTTATTTTTAGGTGCTTTCCTAAAATTTGTCTCACAACTTCTCTTCTTCACTTTTGTGCCCTCTCCATCCTTACTTTTTGTATAGTTTTAGAGACAAGTAACTAAGCCAAAAAAAAAAAAAATACAGTTTTAAAGACAAGAAACTAAATTTAAAAAAAATTACTTTTTTTCAAGCTTTGTCTTGGAAAAACAGTTATGAGCCCATCAGTATCACTGATTGGTACTTACTACAGAAGTAGCTATAACTGGCTTTGCAGTTTGGTTTTTCTCATCAAAGTCCTCCTTAATACTTCTGTTCTTAGATTTATTACTTACAAATTCTTGCAGCTCACTTTCTTGTTCACTGTGATGTTTTTAAAACTTGGCTACTTCTGTACTACTTAAGTACTCTTCTATCAATGATAATTAGTCATCTGAAGCATAAACAATCCTCCACTCTAGGTTAAACTGGTGTCAGGATGTTGTGTTGGCTGGAGCCTTGCTTATGTTTGTCTTCACTTATGTTAAAAGATTAGTCCTTCCAACATGCTGCGGGATAGTCTGTGCAGACCTCCACATGCTCGCCTCTTTTGTTTTGCTCAGGCTCAGCCATCCAGAGAGAATTTCATCGCTAAATGGAAAGTTCTAATTTGGCTTTCCCTATTTTAAAAATATACATGTACTTGCCTTCCTGGAAGTCTCCAATATTTCACTTGTCTCAAAGGACTCCTGGCAGACTCCTTCAATATCATTTCTGTGTCGAACACATGACTTGGCTACAACTTCTGTTTGCATGATTGGGATGAGACTTTAAACACTTTAAGGTTAAAGGATCTCTCAATAGTGGGTGGGCATATTGTGTAATTCTCTTTTACAGCAATTGTATTTTCATATCTGAATCCTACTTAGTCTGCATTAAATGCTGCTTTCATCATCATGACAGCTTTTGAGTTTTCTGGGTGGCAAGTTGATTAAATAAATCATAAAAGCAAACTACATTTATAAGAAGGGTTTTCCTACTATAACATCAGAAGATGTCTACAAGCTTGATAAACAACATGGAAGTTGTTAATAATACTACAGAGGCATATTTTTATTTTATTTTTTTTTTTTCACACTACAGCTAGTCATAGATAGAACAATGCGGTGAAACAATGATATTTACTCAAATGCAATAAATTCTAGCCTTAGTAACCATAAAACAGATCTATTGTGTCTGAGATACACTTCACTGGAAACTAAATGGAACAAAACTGGTGTATTTATTCCTATTGCTGACCTGCACTCGGTTAATTTTCAGCCGTTGGGCTTCATTCACATATAGCACTTCACATTATTTGAGCCTAGTGAAGAAGCTTTTATAGTACAATAGATTTACAAAATAGGGTCAGTGTAAATAAGTATCCAACCCATATTTTCAAATAATGTCCATTAAATAAAATATGGCAAAAATGAAATCTTTATTGAAAACATGCATTTCTACTAAACATGAGAAAGCTAATGAAGACTGGTTGTGTGATTACTCAGAAATAAAATAGAATTATTGGGAGATCAAGAGATAAACCTTGTTGGGAGGATAGTTATTGACTAAAGGATGATATAAGATTCTGAAGCCATCATATAAAATAGTTCTCCTTAAGCAGAAAAATATAGGAAAGGACAATATAAAAAAAAATTACAGTTACAAACATCTCAGTAAGGATAGCTATTAACAAAAGTCCAGTGTACGAACTGCAATGATACTCTGCTACAAATATTAAAGTTGAAATTTGAAATTATATTAAAGTTCAGCTGTGAATGTATTAATAAAGGGTAAAGAGCTGACCGGCAAATGTAGAGACTGCAAACTTGGCTATTATCCCTTTTAGACAACCAGAAGCTCAGCAGTAGAAAGTGTGATAGATTGCTTTACTGACATCTAGGGCTTGGCAGAATTTAATTTAAAGTTTATTAGTCCTTTATAAACTGAACTTTATTGTAAACAGAGACCAAATGACCACAGTAATTAAACAACAGGTGGCCAACCCTACTCACAGATCACAAAACCTTTCTTCCATAAGTCTCTGTTTTGCTGTGCTCACTAGAGGGAAGTAAACATATGGAATCCCCAAACTAAAGCAAGCACATTTATGATGGTGAATCATAGCTCAGCAAGCAAAGAAGAATATGAAATAAATTCTAGTCTTCATTCTGCTGTCTTTGTTATTTTTAAAGAGTAAACTTTTACTTGAAATAGGAAGATCAGAGACTTCCAACAAGAGACGCAAGTTAGGAATATATAAACATCTTGGGATAGTAGACCTTACTAGTCCCATTAAGAACTCCACTGGCAGAGGCTTGTGTCATTCTTAATGATTTCTATAAATACACATCGGCCTTGCTATACAGTCACATTATCAGTCACATGCTCCTCTTCACTGCAGCTTTTTGGGTTTTCAGGCTTTTTTTATTTTACTTTCCAGACAAATCCACTCTGTGCCTGAGACAGTGACACTATCATTTCTACAGCACTATGATGTAAACAAGGACCAGATCTAGTTAGAGAATGATGTTCTAATGTTGAAGAATGCAAGGCAATAAGCACTTTTTGCTGGAGATCCATAAATGTCATTGTGCATCCACAAAGCTATTATTTTTTTAATGTGACAAGACAGAGAAGAGAAGAGAAGAGAAGAGAAGAGAAGAGAAGAGAAGAGAAGAGAAGAGAAGAGAAGAGAAGAGAAGAGAAGAAAAGAAAAAAAAAGAAAAGAAAAGAAAAGAAAAGAAAAGAAAAGAAAAGAAAAGAAAAGAAAAGAAAAGAAAAGAAAAGAAAAGAAAAGAAAAGAAAAGAAAAGAAAAGAAAAGAAAAGAAAAGAAAAGAAAAGAAAAGAAAACCATAGCACCAGAAGACTGAAATTACGTCTATATCCCAGACTTCAGTGGAGTACAGAAATTTCCAAACTAATTTTACATGATCAGAAACAATGATAAAAAGGTTTCATATAGGTCAGTTTTTACTTCCACTTCTACAGGACTGTAGCCAACTCTCCATAGAGGATATATTTTATCTAATGGTAGATATCAACAGAGCAGTTTCTTCTCCAGACTTAATAATAATTTTGATTATTAAGAATATTGAGAGTAGTCAGATCTATCTCAATAGAGTTGTCTGAAAGACATCTATTTAAGGTACAAGTTGTCTGACTTATTTCTCTCCCTTACTCTAAACTGAACCTAGGAGGACAGGTTCAGGTGGAGAGTTCTAGACTGTAATCAAAATTTAGTAACTTAAATACCACCTCAAGGGTCATCTACATATATGAGGTCTGGACTACACCATAATCAATTAAAAGATTGCCATTGACATGAATTAACTCACGTGCACAGTCTGGCATTAATGAGGTAAAATTTCAGCATTCTAATAAATGCAGCATTCTAAATATTTAACTTTAACATAAAATCTATAAGATACATTTTAATATTTAGTATTTACAATGTTCTTTTACTTCTGGTCTGAAAATTTGTCAGAAAGGCCACACCCAGATAGCTTACCTAACTCCTTGTATCCAACTTGTTTGTCATCTCTAGACAGTTTCTTGCTCAGAAATTTACTTCTTTTTGGAAAATCTCAGAAATGTATTGTTCTTGCCAGTTCTCCATTCCAGGGCCAAGATTTTTGCGGAATTCAAGCCTTTCAATATAGATCTCTAAACCAATTTGTTTCTATCAATCTGCGGACTCTCTCTCCTTTGAAGTTTAGACTCACAGCAGGTTCAAAGCATTCTCAGAGTGTCAAGACATGTTGTATAAAGCCATTGCTTGACGACATATTAAATATGGATCTGGAGAGGAGACAAGAGCAGAGAAGCTGGAAATGAACATGAGCTTCTTTTTCTAGCAGCAAAATTGTTAAATTATTTCTTCTTTATTGTATCATTGCTCACTTTAGTCAAAGGGGAAACAGAACAGAAAAGGAAGGAGATGTAACGGCAGGTTAAACACTTATATGAGCTAAGAAATTCTTCCTGCTGTAAGTACTGGCAGTACCTCAGCACTTACAGAACAGAAGTATCAGAGCTTCGATGTGGAGCCAGTAATTACCAGTGCATCTTATACATAGGTCTTGTTGGAACTAAGCTAGCTGCAAGACAGATGAGCACCAAGACAGAAACACTGAACAAAAATGTTTGTTCTAAAAGATAAGCAAAAAGTAGATACAGAATGTGCTTGGACATTTTATATAGAAGTATTTTTGATTTATATTACATGGAACTGTTAAATAAGAGTGAGTTGCAGCAGCAGAAAATATAACTTCAAAATTCAGTATATGGTAGACTAGGTTTTCTCGTGTGAAATTAAAAGAAAGATCATAGAATCATAGAATTAGAGAATGGTTTGGGTTGGAAGGGACCTTTAAAAGTCATCTAGTCCAACCGCCCTGCAAGGAGCTGGGACATCTCCAACCAGATCAGGTTGCTCAGAGCCCCATCCAACTTGGTCTTGAATGTTTCCAGGGATGGGGAACCTACCACCTCTCTGGGCAACCTGTTGCAGTGATTCATCACCCTCATAATAATTTTTTTTCCTTATGTCTCTTCTAAATCTGCCCTCTTTTTGTTTAAAGCTTTACTCATTGTCTTATCTCTACAGGCCTTACTAAAATGTTTGTCCTCAAAGATAACAGACAGTAATCAAAAGTAAGAACAGCCCTGACTATTTAAGTACAAGATATAGCTTAATTTCTTGCAAATCAAATAAGTTTGTATTTATGTCTAATCCTGTGAGGTGATGCTTTCATTCATAAGCCTTTAAATAATTATTTAAATTAAAAAAAAACCAAAACCAAAACAGTTGTTTATGAACAACACCGAATCATAGAGAATCACAAAAAATTTAGACTGAAAAGGACGTCTGTCTGTCATCTAGTCCAGGCCTCTGCCTAGAGTAGTACTAATTTGTGTTAGATCAGGTTGCTTGGGTAGAGTTTGATTTTTTAAGATCTCCAAGGATGGAGATTCCGCAACTTCTCTGAACAGCCTGTTTCCTTTTTTAACTAGATGTATAGTATATTCTTTATTCCCTATAACAAGCCAGCATTCCTGTTTTTTCAATCTGTCATAGCTGTTTTTTATCTTCTTCCTGTGCACTTCTGAGAAGATTTTGGCTTCAGCTTCTCTATAAAAACCTTTTCAGGCATGAACACTGCAAACAGGTCTCGTTAGTCCTCGGCCTCAAACTGAACAAACATAGATCTCTCAACCTCTCACTACATGGCAGTCCGCTAACATCTTAGTGACCTTCCACTGGACTGTCTCTAGCTTGTCAATCTTTCTCTTACTTGGTGACCCAAAACTGAATGCAAAATTCCAGGTGAAACCTCATGAGTTCTGAGCAGAAAGGACTAATATCTTCCTCTGGTTGTGGTAATCCTGATATACTTCAGCATACAATTAGCCTTTATTGACGCAAGGACACTGCTAATTTGTCATCCAATAACTTACACCTTTTTCAGCAAAGCTGCTATATAGCCACTCAATTCATAGTCTCCGCTGATCCATCCTGGATGCATTTGTCTTTGCTGAAATTCATGAGGCTCCTTTTGACTCATTCCTCCAGCTCACTAAGGTCCATTTGAGCAGCAGCTCTGCCTTTCAACATAATGAGGACTCCTGCAATTTGATGTCATTTGCAAAGTTGATGAGTGTGTTTTCCATCCCATCATCCGGAACACTGAAGAAGGCTTTAAACAGCATTATCCTCAGTATTGACCCCTTGGAAAGGCCACCAGTTAGAAGCCAAACAATTGTCCACCAATTGAGCCCAGCAGTTCATCTAGTTTCCTGTATACCTTGTAGTCCACCCATCCAGTTCACATCTCCACAGTCTGGCTACAAAGTTCTGTGGGAAACTATGCTGAAAGTCTTGCTAGAGTCAAAGTAACTGACGCTCACTGTCTACCAAGTCACTTCATCATAAAAAGCAATCATGATGAGGCACAGTTACCAGGTAAAGCCCTGCTGACGAAGTCACCTTCTTGTCCTGCTGGCATGTGAATATGGCCTTCATAAGGACTTGCATCAGTTTTCCTGAGGACAAAGTTGAGACTGAGCAGCCAATGGTTTCCTGGGCTCTCCTTGTTCTTCCTGAGCATAAGCATTATATTTTCTTTTTCAGTGATTGTGTTCTTTGAAAGCAAGTCGCTTGAATCATCTGGCCATAGGCCCACATAGTCTCTTTGCAGCTGATGATAAGCCGTTATTTTGCCTTTAACATCCTTCACCAGTTCGAAACAAGCCAAATTAAGGTTTGGTCTTCCTAATTCCATCCCTGTGCCTTTGTGATCCTTCCACATTCCTTCTAGGCAGACTCTCCCTGCTTCTTCCCTCTCTATATTTTCTTTTTGTATTTCATTTGGGATTCTCCATTCGGCTAAGCTGGCATCCCGCTATTCTTCATAGAGAACTTCTCATGAATAACAGTTTTATATTTCAATAGACTGTTTTTCACAGCTTTCAGCCACAGGGGCAGATACTGACATCAGTTAATCTGCTTAACTCCACTGAGTTCAGTGAAGATACTTCAGTTTGTGCCAGCTCTGAACCTGGGTCATTCACAGAGTTTTAATCAATTATGACTTACAGTGATGAGATTGTATTGTTCATAACACACTGTACAAAATGTATGCACAATGTCTTTTATGCAGTAGTTTGGCATAAGGGTCAATACATTGAAGGACTAGGGAAAAAATATGTGATTCTATAGAAACATGATCGTATTTTGCAACATATTGCCTAGGTTGTTTTTTTGTGAGTGTGTTAGAACACTGTTGCATTGCTGTGGAATAAAACTACAATTTCTAAAATACTTCTATTTTAGTTTGAAATTTAATATTTATTTTCTTTTATATTCATGGTGCACCTGAAAAATCTGTCCTTAATATGTATATATGTGTTATCTCCTTCTCAGTCAATAACAGGGATCTACATATGTCTATAGGTGCAGATACGAAATTATCTCCTCTGTATGCTCAGGAAATGGAAAAGAAGACTGCGTTACTTATTCTGCACAACATTTTTTTCAGTCTACAGTATAATCTTATGTTACTGTAACAGTCCTTCATTTGAACAAAATTATAATGATTTCCAGAATTTTGTAATTATGAATTTAGGTATCTAATGGCATGTATTGCTTCTTTATACATGAGAAAAAATTTCAGTGGCTCTCCCTATTATGTTGCTCTCTATAGCTATAAATTTAGTTCTGTTTCTTATAAAAACATGGTAATACAGAACTTGAAGATATCATATTTATACTCACCAGATCTAATTGCAATCTTACATCATGGAAATTTTACTTCTGTAGCTTTAGTATTATTTTCCACCTATTAATTGACATCAGAATGTTGATTGTGATGACAGCGAAGTCAGCCTTGTGTCATATGAGATCAGGTTTAATGTCAATACTCAGATTGACCGCTCTAGCTGCGAGAGAACACTGAGATCCTCTTTTACTATTCAGTGAAATTAAAATCTTTGCATACCTGGAAAAAGAAACAACTGCATATTTTTTTCTGAGCTAGATTTTTAATTGATTATGGAGTAGGATCAGAAAAAGTCTAATTTAACTAACATTTAACATAACTTCATTGCGCAACTTTGAGTAGTTTCACAGATTTTTAGCCCATAATTTATTGCTATAATTAGATACACAATGGAAAGCTTAAAGAAAATAATTCCTTTTTTTTTTTTTTAATTCAGTTCACCCTATCAAGTTAAGCTGTGCAGATTTTTAAGAATAGATAGAGTCTAAAGAGCATCTTGCTCTTTATAAAATGCAGGAGGATTTCCTAAACTGCCTCCAGAAGAAGCGTACTTCAACTTACTGAAGCTGGCCAGTCCTGCAATCCAAATATTATTCTCTTAAATAGGGAGTCTGTGCAGCAATTGTCAAAAATGTTGAACATGTCTGTGTAAGCACTGGTAGGCTGTTAGCACAAATCTCTTTTGCAATAACTGTGGCAGTACCTGTGGAAAAGCACGTCTGTTTATGATTGTCATCATGGTTATACATATTGGGAGACAGAACAATGCAAAACAGAAGAAACCCAACAAAAGTAGATAGATGGGTGAATGAATAAATAAATAAATAAGTCTTTGCAGCTTCTAAGCAGTCCTGAAAGGACAACAGTTGTTTATCTCCTGCCTGTTTTTCTCCTAGGTGTATTTTCATGTATTTCTCTGGACACATCACATCTGACAGTGGTAAACAGCACCTCCTCACACAACTGAGCCTGTGGGTCTCTCCAGGGAGAGATTCTACGTGACAGCTGTGGAGCCTGGTCAGCATCAGCCCAAGGTTGACCGTAGTTCTCTCTGTGACACAGTATTTGAACAAGACTAATGTTGTCAGAGTTTTGGCAGCTCGACCTTAACATTGTAACCTCTCAGCCTGCACTCCTCATCGAAAAGGACCCCAAAGTGCCCTAAATTCTCCAACAATTGCACTGTCTCCAGATCCATTTAGCTAGTTTAAATCAAAGCAATCCCCACATAGAAATAGGCTGCATTAAACTAATGGACTATTTGCTCCTAATCATATATATAAGTATATACGCAGCATTAATAAGCTGTAAAAATACATCAGCAATTTACATGTTCACTAGCTGGCAATTAGAGTTGGAGTATTGTAAAAATACATAAATAATTTTATTGATTCCTCATGTTTGGCTTTTATATTGCTGTTTTCAATGCTTGCTGCAGTTGTTGAGAACTGTCTGCTTTTACAGCTTGGAGGAATACGTGTGTGTGTGTAGAAATAATCCCCTTATACCTAAGGTATTTTTGTGAACTAGACGGGAGCATAGTGTATACTCCTGGACAAATTACTTGGGAAGAGCATAAAAGAAGATGAATTAATGACTTGACCCAAAGAGCATTAAGTCAAAGAAGGTGATTGTACAAATTTAATGTTCTTACAGATGGTATACAAGAATATTATGCTTAATTTGTGAGCTATCCTTTCATCTTGCTTTTCCAACAACACAAAAGCATTTGTTGTTCCTGGAGCTTTAAGTCAACTACTGTCAATGCTTAATTTTACATAAAGGCATAATAAGTGAACCTATGTCAACTAACATCATTGGAATCACTCCACTGGGCCTCAGCAGTGTTTGCAATTTCAGCCAAGATGCAAACTGAGTTTTCCTCATTGAAGTAAGTGAAGTTAAAGACATTTATACCAATTTAAAACTTTGTATTGCTATCAACAGGTACAGCTCATCTGTGAATGGAAGGTACATAGAAATATATCTATGTAGGGAGAAAATGAATTTTCTACTTTACTAACAGACTTTAAGAGAAAAGAATGTTTGGTCAAGTTAACCAAGAGGATCTGGTATGAAAAATCAAAGGGTTATTTTTGGAGGAGTGATGGGTTTTGTTTTGTTTGGTTTTTTTTGTACTAAGTGTTATTCTCCACAATAGGAAAATTTTGCACAACCATTTTGACAAGCACTTTAGCATGTATATCCTTCAGCTGCAAGGTAGTACAATTTATATCCTCTAATTACTTCCAAGGTTTGCAAATGACCCCATTTGTTTGTGATAGGAACCTTCCATCCAGATACATAGATTACCAGTGTGTGCTAAAACTGCATCCCTGCAAAAGTGTCAGGATCACCATTTAAATGTTCAGACTCAATCTTTGGTAACAATTTAATTATATTCATGTTTTGTCAGGCATCTAGAGCTAGTAGATTCTTTTGAATAGGATTTATATTGGACTTTGAGGAGGGCTAAATATTACTATATATATATAGAAATACATTTCAGAGTACTCTCCTCCTTGCAACAGCCAGATCCTACAAGAAAGATCATACTTCTTTTATTTTCACTTCCATTCTATCAAACTGAAATGATTACACTGCTGATACATAGTGTAAGGTCCTTTCTTCTACAAAGTCACATATAGACATGCTTTATTTTACACAGCATGAATGTGTATCATTAGAATCAGCTGTACTACTTACATGGCAAAATATTAGATAAACATATAATTCTTTGCTGGACTGAGGTTTAACAATATACTTAAGTCCCTAATTCATCACAGCTTTATAAAGTTCCATTTACTTTAACTCAGTTACTCGTAACAGTTAAGTTATAAAAAGAGACGGAAAGCAAAGAAGAAAGGGAAAATCCTTCAGACTTAAGCAGATGCTTGGCAGGGGCAAGTTTGTAACAAACTGTTGAAGTCTGGTAAAATTATAGTAAGATGACAAATGGCAACATACCCTTAAGCACTAGGCAATTGTAAAGGGATTTTGCTGCTGCCATAATGATAACTAGTATGTAGAACAGGTTATACAAAAATCAGTAAGATTAATAATATATTATTCTCCTTCTTCCACGATTATAGGAATATATTTGGTGTTAATGATAATGCATTTAATTTAATGGATTAATTTGGAGTCAGTGCAGAAGTTATGGACATTTAGGAAATGATCAGTTTGTAATTCCATATGTTTAATATTAAAATAAAGTGCCTCACACTGGTACTCTGGTAGATGTCACTTCACAGTGAATTAACATTGCTTCAGACCTCAAGAATCAAAGAAGAATTCAAAATTATTCTGCTATATAGTCACACTCACGGATATAATTAAAGATCTGTCAGCACTTTCATTACATAAAGCCTTTTTAAAGAAGTTTTTAAGTTAGCCATGACATTTTTACTTAAAGCTGGAAATGGGCTGTGAGTTTCCTGCCCAGGAGTGAGTTTTTGTTTCTTATAAATGTAATTGGAATCAGATTATTTTCCTGTGTTTCCCATCCGTGACAAAAGGGTTAAAAAACATTGTCTGGTTTTTATGTTCCTCCCACACGTACAAAATAGCTCTGTGCTTCAATTTAGCACCTTACAGATTATTAGGCTCCATCAGTATATAGGCAATCAAAGCAGATCCAAGGCACAAGCTGGATCACTGGCCCACAGACATGTGCGCATACACAACCCTGTGTGTGGGTGTTGTTGAGTGAGGTGGGGCTACTGTGGCAGCTTCTGCACGAAGCTGCGAGAAGTTGCTCCCCTTTGTCCAGTGGACTTGGCCAGGCCTAGGGCGGACCCACTGCTGGCCAGGGCCAAGTCAATTCATAGCTGAATTTTCCCTCTGTGATAAGGTATCTAAGAAGGGGAAAAATAAAAAAAAAGAAGACATGATGTGAAGAAGCTGAAGCAGGGGCAGAGAGGGGGAGGTGCGAGCCTTGTGGACCTTGTGGCCCTCACCCTCTGGCCTCCTGCCGGGCAGCCGACTGGCCCCAACTCGGCCCAGACTGGCTGCAAGAAGTGGAGAGGAGATGAGATGTGAGGAGAACCTGAGAGGTGTCTGCCTGAGCCGACTGTGAAGAATTTCTTGTGAGAGGAACAGCTGCAGACACCAAGGTCAGTGAAGAAGGAGGGGGAGCAGTAATGCTGCTCCTTGCAGAGATTCCCCTGCAGCCCATGGTGCAGCCCCTGGTGGAGCAGGCTGTGCCCCTGCAGCCCATGGAGGTCCACGGAGGAGCAGAGATCCCCCTGCAGCCCAGGGAGGACCCCACGCTGGGGCAGGCAGATGCCTGAAGGAGGCTGTGGCCCATAGAGGGCCCACGGTGGGGTAGCCAGTTCCAGAGAGACTGCACCCTGTGGAAAAATTACCCACGCCAGAGCAGTTCATGAAGGACAGTAGCCCGTGGGAGGAACCCCACACTGGAGCAGGAGAAGAATGTGAGGAGTTCTTCCCCCAAGGAGAAAGAAGCGACGTAAAGTGGCAAGTGATGAACCGACCATAACCTCCATTCCCTCTTCCCTCTGTGCCGCTCAGGGGTGGGGAAGGAAGTAGAGATAACTGACATGAAATTTAAGCCCAGGAAGAGGGAGGGGTGGTGGGAATTTATCTTTTCTTCTCCACATAATCCTGCTTTGGTTTTAATAATAAACAAGTAGTTTTCCCCAAATCGAGTCTGTTTTTCCTGTAACGGTAACTTTAAGGATCTCTCCCTGTCCTTATCTCAAACCTCGAGCCTTTTTTCTTACATTATCTCTCCCTGTTCTCTCGAAGAGTGGGGGTAGTGAGAGAGAGACTGCGTAGTTTGGTTCCGACTGGGGCTAAGCTATGACACCCTGGTAGGGTTTTTGCCCACCCCAGCTATTGCCTTCCCAATGTTCAGGGGCACTTTGGGGAATATCACAACCTAAGGGCAGTTTGCATGTAGCTGTGCAGTTTTGGAGGTTTGAGAGAAACAGTTTAGTCATAACTTAGACGTAAACTATAACAAGACATTTAGCTTTAGGGCTAGAGAGTAATGTCAATTTATTAGTCTTTTTTTTTTTTTTTTTTTTGTATATGGCAAGTAGACGAACCTGTTTCATTTGCCAGTGTAGACTTTTAGTATATTTTGCAGAGACAGACTGGTCAAAGGTGTGATACCAGTTTGGTTTGAGCTTAATTCTAGATAAGAAGAAATCAATTGCCATGGGAGGTTCAAAACACAGAATAAAATCGCTCAGCTATTAATACCAGTACTTAAAAAATGCATTATTAGTTAGGCAGAGCTTCAAGAAAATCAAAGGATGAGACTATGATAGAATGGTTTAAAGAAGAACAGTTCACAGATATGCTGCTTAATTGACTGTTATGAACTTCGGAGGCCAGAGGCAAGATGAATGGATGTGCAGTCACTGCCAAGGAATCCTTTGAAAGGAAAGTGCTTGCTCATTCCCGAGAGAAATCATGAGATTGCTGAAGAGGTTAAAGGAGCTCATCATGCCCATCCTCCATTCAGGCAAACCTTTTCCAGTGTATGGAGTAGTTCCAGAACTTCTCTCATCACCTTGAACAGCATCCCAAGTGGAGTCACAAGTTGTTCTCACGACTGAAAGATAAGCAGTACAGACTTTATTTATTTATGAGCAAGTATCATCATAAATCAGGAAATATGACAGAGAAACTTATTTTAATTTCATTAGTAGTCAGACTAATTTTTTAAATCATAAATCTCACAAAGAATTAAATCCTTGATGAGAAGATTACTGTAGCCTTTTCCATCTCTACCCCTTCATAAGAAGGCAACTAGGAATTCTCCAAGAGGAACTGTTTTGTGAAGGTAAACACCATATGCTTTTAAGACATTCAGAAAGCTATCAACAGCAGGAGATTGGTCTGTCTTATAAACATACCAGTATCATGCTAATACATCTTTTGGCACACTCTTTACCTGGAAAATAATAATTAAAACTAATATAGTGGCATTAGTTCACCTAAAATAGAAGGAAATCATCTGCCCTCACTCAGAAAAAAATACCTCTAAATAAATTCAGTGGCTGGAGAAATGAGAACCCCAGTCACGGGAGTATCATTTTTGCTACAGAAAAAAATAAGGAAAAAGAATAGGCTATGGTTCTTCAGCAAAAAAAAAAATAAGGATAGGCACTTGCTTATAAAATTGGTAGCAATATAACAAAAAAAAAAAAAACAAAACAAAAAAAACCCCAAACAAAAATGCAAATAAAGAAAGAGCAAAGCACATGACCAAGGATAGCTTGAAACTTAGCCCTTTCCACAGACACTTTACACCCAAAGCACATCACAGGTATGAGGATTGAGAAGGATTCAGTAAGAACCAGATGGATGTCAAGGTATACTTTCCCTTCAGAGATGCCATGGCAAGCTGGATCTACCCTTACTAAGTAGTGATGATGACCTGGAGGAGCAAACAGCAGGGTTCAGAAGGGAAATTCTCCACTGTAGATTGCTTTGCTTGTGAAGTTAACTGAACAGTTAAAGAAATACAAGGATTTGGCTTGAGACTGTCACTCCAAGCTAATGGAAACCCCAGATCTATTGAATTATGGACTCCATCTGCGGTGACTGACTCTCAGTGAATTGGAAGTAAATACAGTCTCTCTGTCTTACGCAGACAAGCCATGTGTTTTCTTACTATTTTTCCAATTTTCACAAGAATAGTTAAAGTAAAATGCAATGTTGATGTTTGCCTGACATTCCAACTGATTGTGGGGTGACAGAGCATAGGACATTTCTGAAAAGAAAGAGGAAGATTATTGTCTACATCCTTTGAAATAATGGGTACTGTTGCAGTCACAAAATACATTCTGTTGCAGTCAATGCCTCAGAGTTCTGAAGCACTCTGGTAAGGAGCCATAAAGCCTTCACAGTTCAAGGAGATTGTAGTCTAATGGTACCTCAATGAAAGATATTATGAATAAATAAATACATGAGTAGATAAACCAGACATGCAGTTATTAAAAGTTGTTTTCAGATATCCTGTATAGAGTCAAAAAGAAAGTAGACCACAAGATTCAAAGAACCATTAAAATGGGAAAAGGCCTGTTTTGATCATTCGAACACTGACTGTAGCATCGTATGCCAGTTCATGTAAGGAAAAGTATATTTAGCCTATACAAACTGCTAAATACTATTTCACATCTTGGCAGTACTTATTTAACTCTTTTCTCTGTTTAAAAGTCAAATTTAGCAGTAAGCACATAAGTTTTTCCAAGTAATAACGTGATTTTTCCTGTTTAATATTTTTTTGAACAGCCTCTTCTGACCTATGCAGTCAATAAACAGTCCAGTAAACTCTTTTGCAATTGCAAGATCATTTTATTTTACCCTGGTCTAAAATCTGCACAGATTTTGTTTTACAGTATGCTACCTAGATACAAGCTAAAGTGGGAAACAGGGATATTTCTTTACCTTGTAGCTTGTGTGTGTGAAGGGTTCTGGAAATATAACTCAAAACATGACTCAGGTGGTTTTATCTGCAATTACTCACTATACTTTTCATATTTTGTTATTATCTGAACTAATCTAAAAACATTGTCTACTGTATTATCTGAATGTTCATTTCATTTGTGCTCTGGGTTTTAATTTAGAACTCATTTGAAAGTGCTTTGTGTTCTTAAAATATGTGTTTGCCTCTATTGAATTCCTCAAATTTCATTTCCAGAATGAGAAAAAAAAATCACCAAATACATCCGATATCTGGTACTGGGACTAATTAGGAAAGCAAAGGAGCCACGCAAACTGGCCTTTAGACTTTGGAAGATAGTTGATGTCAGAGGAATATCAGACATAGCATGGCTTAACTCTCACATGGCTCAACATTCTGTAAACCTTCCCAACTGATACTGGAGAAAAAGTGGAGGACAGGGATATGGCTGATGCTGATGGAAAAAAAAATTCATTTCTTCATTTAGTCTAATAAGGACTTAGCAAAGGACTGTTCTGCACATGGGCAGCTATTTTAAGCTCGTATCATTGTGCTCATTGAGGACTAGAGGAAAACAGAACAGAAGAAAAAAGTGCATGAAAAGCATCATAATCTTCATTGAATTTTCAATAATTCAATCTTTGTGTCTAAATGTCTATATTTTAAATATTAAGGATAAAAAAGGACTATTATTGACTCCATGAATTGCTCTTGATTTTTTCAATGCCACTCTTTGGAAGTTAAAAATGGGGGGATGCTGTAGGCCAGAGCCTCAGCCAGCATATATTAAAGTCAGTAGAGTGAAGCGGACCAACTAAGGAATCATGTAGTTCTCCATTAAGTTTACTGTGAATCTACCAGTTTTGTGAATTTATGATGGGCTTTTAGGCACCATCCAAAGTAAATTAGGATGTCACATGTGCGCTCTCACTGTATCGTGAAAGCAGTAAATACTTTGAAATGTGCAAATTTTGATTCTCATACAAGTTGTTCTGAATCCCACCTTTGGGAATGTATTTTTTTTTTTATTACTTCACCACGTCTAGTATTCTAAGAATGTTAAAGAGTACTTTAATAATTAATTTTATAATACAGTTTATAGATAATAAACTTTTAGGCTCTTGGAAAAACGTATCCTATGAAACAGGTAGGTAAAATGAAAAGGCATGTTTTGACTCTGTCACAACCCCCCTGTGACCCAGAGACTGGTCAGTGTTTTCCTTTTAAGTCTATATATTATTATCCTAGGTGTGGTAATAAGAATACTACTATCTTAAATAAAACGTAACTTCAGCTTAAGCTTCATGATGTTGTATTCCAAAATAAATAAGCTGTATTGCATATTCTTTCTTAAAATAAAGTAGGTCAAGCTATTATAAAACTTATACCCCTTTATTACTGTTAATAAACAATGGTTGTCTTCTCCAGTCGTTAGCCAGTTTAATGCTGTTTTCTTATTTTCAGGCCAACAGGCCAATTGGCAAGCAAACCACACAGCTGCAAGGCCTGCTAACTTCAGCTTAAACTCTGAGTGTTCAACTCTTCTGAAAATCAGGTCAGACAGCTGAAGTCAGAGTCTGGACTGCTATCAGTTGCCTACCTTTCTAGTTTGTACTGCTTTAAAGAAAAAACTCAGACCAGCTGACCGAAGAAGTCTTCTCTGGCTTTAAAGGTTGTAGAATTATTGCTAACTTTTTTTTCCCCGAAACACAAGGACAGAATTTACTTATTTCAAGGTGGAAGTAGGTATAAATAAAAACAATATTTGGCCTTAATAGGTGGATTTACATTCTCTGGGTTCATGTAAATGATATTAATGCAAGGGGTCAAACTGAGGTCACTGTTATTGAGTGCAACTGGTCGGAATTGTTTTGTCAAAACACTTCTGAGTGAAGGAAGACTGTTCCATTTGTACTGAAAATTTTTCATTTTCTTGAAAGTTTCTGTGAAAAAAAAATTCCTCAAATTAAAGTAATATCACTTGCGAAATGGGAAATTTGCATTTGTTTTCTTTTCTTGTATTACTTCATTTGACTAGTCAGACAAAAGTACAGGGAAAATAACTTCAAAAGTATAAACATGAGAAATTTCTCACAATCTGTAAATATATCCAAAAGTAATAAGCTAGGATTCTTTACTGAACCAACCATGCAGACTTTTTAGGCAGGAAATCTAATCTTTTTCAGGAAATGTAAAATTTTTGCAAAGCAGAGTTCATAAATTCCAACTGTTCTACTCAAGGTTCAGAACACTCCTCAGCTCATGAGATAAATACTTCACTCAGTAACTGTACAGTTTTCTGCCCCTTTAGTTCCAATGTCTAGATTCTAGTAAACACTACTTTCATTTAAAACACAGCATCATTGTGCAGATGAACATCAACATGGGATACATCTTGCTGTGTCTTAGATCTTCAAAGACTACTAGGAAGATGGATTTATATTAGGAAAGGTCTTATCATTTCTTTTTTAAAACAGTCTGGGTACTTCTTGTTGTTTAGCTAAGCTATAAAGGAAGTCACTGTAAATTAGAAAACTAACTCAAGAAGTTGAATAAATAATAAGCTGGTTTGGGGCTATTGCATTTAACTTCAAGAAATATATGAAATAAGGACTTCAAAGTGAGATATCTTCCAATAAAAACTGTAGTCATTGTGATAACATTGTAGGTCACATCCTATTGTCAGTTTTGGATTTGCAATGAACATGTTCAATTTAATAGTCTGAGATTTCTGTATCTTAAAAACAAAGTAATATAGGAATAGCATGATGTGTTACAGATCTACTATTCCGTTTGTGTGTTATAATAGACAGTATTCACCAAAATGCAATAGAATATATCAGTTCTGATTAGGTAACACACTTTCACTTCCTAAATTACTGTCCACATTTAATGTATACACATGCATGCCTTTACAACATTTTCACAAAACAACTTTTGTGTGGGACTTTGATCTCTGTTACGTAACTGAAAGTCCAGATTTCCATCTGTATCTGCACATCTGCCCACTAAGTTAACCAAAAAAGAAAATCAAATAATTGCAGTATTTTATTAGTCTTAACAGTTTGAAAAACACTCCTTTAAAATCAGATAACATCTTACATAGTGAAACAAAAGAGATTTTTCTTGAAGGCAAAATAATATGTTGAAAAGAGTGATTTCGAAGTAAATCTTTTTTTTTTTCAAAAAAAAAAACATTGAGATTATGTTTCATTCATCTATTAGAAAGAACTCCTTAGGCACTACGAAAACCAGACTTTCTCATTTTATTTTCACTCTTAAACTCCAGAAGCATGATCAGGATCTAAAATGTCACCTTTAATATTCTTTTACCTTGATATTAATGTTTAATTGTAAATAACCCCTCATATTTTTAAATATTCCTGGCCTTAGAAGAAGTGACATATTGAACTTGATTGAGCTGTTTCCTATTTGTTTGGTCTTGTTGCTTTCTCATTCCTGACCATCTGACCTGCTTTTGTTACTCCAGAGGTTAGCCTTATTATTACAGTTTGCAGCAGTGCCATGCATATCACTGGCCAGCACAATTGAATTAATTATGTTTTTCTGAAGAAGAAATGGGTCAAGAAACTAGGCCAATTAGTCACTGTTAACCAACAGAAACACATTCACACTAGTGGTCCCAAATGTTCCCTGGGCCTCTGTTTAAAATTAATCCATCAGAAAATCACATGGAGGATGCTCAAGACCCCCCTCCAATTATTTAAAATCATGTCATTAAATCAGACAAATCCTGGCACTGCAACTCAGCAGGCGCTAATTTAACCCATATGCTTTGGGATCGTTCCTACATCCTTTTGTCCTAGCCAGAATTTATGCAAGAATTATTTTTTTTCCTATAAAATAAAATTGTATTGCAAGATAAACATACAATTTTAAGCCTGATGGGTTCTAAATGGAAGCTGGATAAATATATATAAAAAAAAACCAAACAACTTCAGCTCATCAAAACATATAATGACTTCTTGGACACTAATATTATAGAAAGGAAGATCCAAAAAGTGCCAAGAATCTGAAGACTGGAGCACAAGCATGGAAGTCCAGTCACCAGGCATTATGTTCCATACTAAAAATAATCAAGATAAATTCCTGCAGATGCATGACATTATTCTGGAAGTACTCTACTAAAAATATTAAATGTTTGTCTCCATCTCAGTCTCATAGTCACCTTTCTTGTCTTTCTGCACTTCTCTCTTCCATTTCTTCATAATGTTTCTTTCTTCATTTTTTCCTGCTTTGTCACTTTTTTAATACATTCCCATATTTCTCCTCTGTTCTATCTTCTCAGGTTATTTCCTATTCTTTCCCATGTTTTCCTTTGAAATCTCTGTGTGAAAGAAAAGGACAAAACAAAACAAGGCTTAATATAGTTTGGATTTTTCTAAAATGACATTGTCATTATGCACAATATGGAGTGTAAATAATCTATACATCAGTTTTACATATTGTGACTCATTCCAAAAGGAATTTCAATTAAATTATTGTGTTTATTTCTATATGACTTAGTAACAAAACCGTGATTTTTGGTATTTGAAAAAAAATAATAATAAAAAAGCACTAAAGTTTTGGGGTTTATTAGAATATTAATGAAGAGAAAAAGAAAAACAATGTTGTCTGGTGTAGTCATGGCTACTGACATTACTCTATTGGCCATTTACTATGTCGTTAAACATGTTGCAGTGCAGTAATCCCAAAAGGATGATGCAGGAAGTACCTACACACACACACACAAAAATGAATTTTCATTATTTATAATTTTGATTTGTGTTGTGATTGTGTCAGTGCATGATTTAGGAGGTTAGTATGAGAGGTTTTTTGGTTATTGTTTTTGTCTCTGTAACAGCAACTTGCCATCTGGAAATGCTAAAAGTGCATAAAAGAAATACGATTTATATGCAGAAACAATAACCTCCTTCTTCAAACTTTCTTCAGTTTGGGCTATGATTTTGTATGCAAGTTGCTCTTCTCAACTGTAATTTGGTTTTTGTTTTTGTAATTGGTCATCACCATGAGATTCAAGTATATAATTCTGTGAATGCTTCTGTGTATTAATGAGTGCTTCAGCTGATTAGAAATAGGCTTCTTTACAGGAAATTCAAAGGATGTATGCCATTTAGACTGAGATGCTTTTCTTCATTTTTACAAGCAAATTAGGAATTGTAAAGAGCTTTTATTTAGGAAAAATCAAAATATAGTGCTACCAAAGCAAGCTCATGCCTTGGACTATGCAACCTTTCTATGAGTTATCTTTCTTATCAATGTTGTACAAGTGAGAATAACAGTGAACTTGATAAAAACTTGGTTACAGAACATGATGGATGCACCCAGAATCTTGCTGCCTCAAGGGAGAAGTTCCCTCAGCCATAGACTTTGGAATCTCATCCCAGGATAACCAGTCCTTTGCTGAAAGGGTTTCTAAGCTCTTGCAGCCTGCTTGACAGTAAAGTTCTCAAAGCCTTAATTGGCAAAAGCTTTCCCTGCTACCTTTACAAAGCATTGGGTGACATTGTTCTACTCTCTCCCTGCTCAGTTATGCCCTTCCTGGTTGACATACAGGTACAAAAGGCAATGACAAAGGAGATAGAAACAGGAATTAAAGAATCATAGAATCATAGAATGGTTAGGGTTGGAAGGGACCTTCAAAGGTCATCTAGTCCAACCCCCCTGCAAGGAGCAGGGACATCCCTGACTAGATCAGGTTGCTCAGAGCCTCATCCAGCCTGGCCTTGAAGGTTTCCAGGGATGGGGCCTCCACCACCTTTCTGGGCAATCTGTTCCAGTGTTCTATAACTCACATTGTGAAAATTTTTTTCCTAATTTCCAATCTAAATCTACCCCCCACTATTTTAAAACCATTACTCCTTGTCTTATTGCAACAGGCCCTACTAAACAGCCTCTCCCCATATTTATAGTCATATTTATAGTCATTTCCACAGGATATTTCCAAAGGCGGACTGGCTGAACCAACACTGTGTAAAGCTGAGGGATGGAGAGTTTACAGAATTGGAAAGGAGAGAAGAGGAAACAGTTCATACTAGTGGAAGTTTGGAGGCTAAAAGGGCACAGACTCTAAGTTACACATTGCTCATGGATAGGCACATTCGCAGAGCTCCCGGAAAACATCAGAGAGAACAGAGAACACCTTTAAGTGGAGATCTGAGGGAATGTCCCCCCCACACACACCATGACTCACAGCCGGGAGGGAAGGTTGAGTGTGGTCTTTCCAGGATATTGTCTCTACAAGAATCTTTGTGGTCAGTTTTCCTGCTTGGTTATCAAAGCGCGGTCTGACTGAGAGACCTGTGCAGTCTGGAGTCTCCACACACAGACCAGCACCAAAATTGCCCATAACCTGGACCTGCTACGATAACTTGAAAGTTAGTTACCAATGCCTTTAACAAGGAGAATACACTGAAAAAGCGAGTAATTCAGGTCTCAGTCAGGACAAACTCTAAAGCCATATCAGTTGCCCGTCCCCCTCACATGCTCTCAGGGGAGGTATATGTTACTAATAATCTAAAAAATTCCCCTGAATAGCTGCTTTCCCCAGGTAGATCGTTATAGGGAAAAACAGATCTGAACATTTCAGTTGTGTTAGTTAAGACATGAATGAAACATGCACAGTTACCAGAGCAATTAATGTGGCATAAGAACCCATACAAACTAGAACAGCAAAGCCATATTATAATTTATACAGCTTTTCTGAAAATATTTACAATTTTCCCCTCTCCTCTGAGCAGCTGGAAAGCATTCTTTCATTCCCTTCCTATGTCCACTGAGATCCGGGAGGGAAAGCATCCTCGACTTTGCCTCAGAGGACACATGGCAAGACACACTTGTGTGATCCTCACACTTCCATGAAGATGAATATTTATTATCTAGTCAACAAAAGCTCCCATTATAGTTAACAAAAAGAATTAGGCACCCCAAGTAAGCAATTAATGAAATAAACAGGTTTTACACTTCACAATTGCCTATTTTACTCTATTGAATATAAATATGGCTTATTTAGCTCAAAACGAGACACTTAATCATCTAAAAGTCAGTTAAATGTTTCCCTGCATGTATTCTCCACATCTGCCTTTTTGCAGGCTCTAACAGCGTTGCATTCCACATGCTGCTTGGGTTATTTTGTATTTGCCACATTGAGGAGCTTCTGATACACAATAAATAAACATTCTGTGGTACTTTGGTTTTTGACAGAATCCATTTAAAGATAGCATTAAATGTCTTGTGACTCAGTCTGAAACCAAATGAAATCAAGTGACAGTCTCTCAAGTTTGTACACAGGAATTGTCTTTTAAATTTATTTTTCTAGGCTATGATTTTGCAAAGAATCTCTCATCGATTTCAGTTTTGAGGAGCTGGTAGTGAAAATGCATGTTAGTATATAGTCTTTGACTGAGAACCTGGTTTTATAAATATCATATTCAGTTACATGTTAACAGCTTAGCTGGAAGGTAAATGCTATATATGAGAAGAGGCCATGGAAATTGTTGGAGTAAATACTTTCTGAAGACTTTCCACTCCTATTGTCTAATCCTCTTCCCCTCTCTGCAGGACTTTTATTGCACAATCTATCTTAAAGTCTTCTTTAAAATCAATAGAAAGAAATAGGAAAAGTTTAACAAAGAAACCATCTTTTTGGAATAAACATTGTTTATAGATCATTTTGTAGTCTTACTGTAGAGTCGATTTCATAATCCAGAGCTGGTTCAGAGGTTTTATAAATTATTCACTATCTGGATCCACTAAAAAGAATGCAGTTGTTTTAGATAAAGAATGCAGTACAGAAAAATGAAAAACAAAATAGTTAAATGAGCAACATGATTTTTTTTCCTTATGCTTTTTTTTAAAAAGCACTCTTGAAAATAACATACTGTGAGCTAATATTAATCATATGAGGACACATCACAAAGCCTATCTAGTGATCTAGTTCCAAACTTCATAAGGACTGTGAATCCTGTTAAATTTTCATTTTTATGCTTCTAAGCCATTTTTATATTGTAACATTTATTTTTGATAATGCTCAGAACTACAAATCATTTTACTTTACAACCCTTGAGTCTTAGGATTTATGAATACAGAAGAAAATCTGTTTCCTATTTGTATCCTCTACTGTTTGGAATTACATGCTAGCAGAAGAAAATCTGTCCTTATACAAATGTGATAACACAAAAATATATGAAGGTGCCCTTGCTTAGGTATGACTAGTCAGCCTCAATTGCATAGATCTGGTGTGTCATTTTACTTGAACTATATAATGATAAATAAAGTTCTTGGCTCACAAGAAGGGGAATGCTATTACAATATATATGGGCCATATACTTCATTCTGTTTCTGGTTTGTGACTGTAATTCACTGTAAGACTCAAAGGTTGAGGATCAAGTGTTCTCAGTTTAACATAGATTTATATCACCTTTATTCCCAGTATCACCTTTATTCCCAGTGAATTCCCAGTCTGGGCACTAATTTGTCTTAGAGTGTAAATTCCTTTCTTTGGTTCAGAATGAAATTCTATTGTGAACTTAAGTTACTGTTTTCCAATGGAAACTACCAGGCATTTGTCAAGCATTTCTCATCTTAAAAAATAAGAATATTAATTAAAAAATTCTCAGCATCCTATAGTTGAATGCAAAGGAGCTTGCTATTTTTTTAAATACAGCACAGAAACACATAGTAAATATACTTGCTTTTTCTGCATTAGTAAAAAAAAAAAGCCTCCATATAACAATGGGCCTAAATTATTTAAAAATGTTCTTTTGTTCCTAATGTAGTTGAAAAAAAATTATTCGGAATAAAATATGTGCAATTTTTACAGACTTAATTGACAGAACTAGAATTCTATAGTGTTATAGATGGTCAAGATGCTTCTGCAATCACTGAATTCATTAATAAAGATATGTGATGTTATACATGCTGAAAATTTAGATCTGTGAGCAAGGGAAATGACAAACAACATCAAAAGTCTATTAGGTGTCTGTTCAAGCTTGCATAGTGAAGACAAATAAGTCTCTGAAGGCAGTGACACATAAAAGAAAATATAAGTCGCTTGATTTTAGGGTCTCTTTTCCTATGGGATTTCATAGAAAAAAAATCAAATGTGGTTACTTAACATTACTTTCAATAACATTTCAGGAGCATATCTTTAGACTTAGAGATATCAACCATCTTGTGCTGTGAGCCAAAGCAATTTCACAAGAGCACTGTAAGCTTCACAACTCAGCCCTGGATTGACTAGGTCAAGAGAAGAAAGAATAGGAACATATGACACTAAAAAAGCAAAATCTCCTGGGTCAGTGGCATTTTCACCTGGTTTAAGGTAATGAGAAGACTAGGATCAGCTAGGAATATTATCAGTATTTCCAAGGTCTTGATAAAACAATGGCTTCTGTAGGGCAGTCTCATGTACTTACAGAAGTCCTACTGAAATCAAAGAGTTGCATTTGGACACAGGGGTCTGCCCAATTGTCACTACATTGCAATTGCAGTAACTTAAGAGAAAAGAAAAAATAAATGAAAAATAGTTATTTCGTCAAAGCATAATTAAAATAATCTACATTTTCAGTCATTCACATATATAATTAGCCAAAATCCATTCTCAAATCACACTTCATCACTTGCAACAGATGTGCGTTATTGTGTTCCGTGCTGAGTGAATGCTCTAAATTTACTTTTAAATGGCATTCCTATTGAATAATCCATCTATTCTAGTGATGTTTCAACCAGTGGCTCTCAAGTTCAGTTTGACAGACCTAACAGGCTACAACTTCTGTACAGGGATACCTCCCTCACAGTTTTCCTCAAGGATTTAGATGGACTGCTATTTATCTTTGGCTTTTCTCAGGGAAAATGGTGGAAAAAGGGTATGACTAGGCTGCATAATGTGCACTGCACACAAGTCTTGAAGTTCAGAAGTCTTTTCTGGAGAAGGGTCCTATCACATTAGTTTAGCAGTTTTCCCATGGAGGTCTCCATCCGGGCATTCTCAATATGAAATCAGGACAAAATGTGCAGCTCTGTTGATTATGTAGGACATTTTTTTTCAGCATGTTTTATAACATATTTCAAGAGTTTCTTCAGCATAAGAACTGTATAGACAGCTACTAAAGTGGTGTACATTTCAGGAATCAATACTGACACCCCTAGGCCATAAAATAAAAATAAGACAAATTACTTTGGTGAATCAAGTTTGTCTAATTTTCTGAAAGGTCTGATTTTATTTAGTTATAAATATGCATTGCATTAAATTTGTCAGCACTGAATATGTGTAGTTCTTATGCAAAAGCTAACAAAACTTTAGTTGATTTCAATGAAATTAACTTAAAAAATATTTAATTTAATTAACTCCAAGAAGAAAAATTAATAAACATCCAAGCATAGTTAAATATCATTGTCTAACAAAGGCCATATGTAATTTAAAAGTGGCAGTGTATCAAGTAAGATACACTACCACCTTAGGCCCCCCCCACCAAACAAAACCAGAACAATGAGTTAAGAGACTGACAGCAAAAGTTGGTGTTGTACTGATTTGTAGTGATTCTTGAAATGCAGCCTTTCACTGGAACTATTTTACCTTAACTCCTCTCAGAACGCAAAGTCAGAACAGAACAAGAACGCGGAGCTAGTATGGACCTTCCTGATGCCTATTGTAAATTAAGAAATGGGCCTTTGCTCTCTCTGTTCAGAGCAGATGAAAGTGTATTCACAACTATACAAGGCTCATCCCATTCTTATTTTTATCATACTTCTCCTTCAGCTAAAAATTACTGTAGAAAATTTTCCTGCTGACTATCATGCTAGACAACTTAGTTATAGCGTGTTCCTGTGACTTACCATGTGTCAGTAGCCGTTTTTCCTGCCCTAGACTGTATTCTGTAGCTCAGAGACTATTTTGTGTCCTTGGACACCTGGCACGCTGTGGTTCTGGTCCACTGGATCAGGTGCTACTTCATGTAAGGTATTCATTCATTCAGTATTATTAAACACCCTGGCTGCCTAGACCAATACATTCATAGCAGCGGAAGAGTTGAATGTGTGCATAAGATATTACATTTACCAAATTGCAAAGACCATTGTACTGTGCAAATAAAACAGAAAGAGCCCATAGTAAGGCTTTGCATAGCATACTTGTTTTTTGCACCGCAGAAAAATTCTCCAAGCCAATTCTACATTGGCTGCTACAGAAGTCTGGCTTAATTCCTAAAAAGGGAGGCCAGGGCACTTGTTCAAACAGACCCAGTACCCCTGGCTCTTAGCACAGCTAGCACAAAGGAGATATAACCAGGCCATGTTTTGAAAAGCAGCTGTGAAGTGAGGGGTTATGCAAAAGGCATGTATTCTGACTGTCATCTTGGCAGGGGTGATTTCCAGACCTCAGTTCCATTGCACTCCGCCTAAACAGAATCAAGCTACTTGAAATTTATGTAACTAGGTCTATTTTTTCTCCAAACGTAGCTGAACAATCATGATTGAACACAAGAGTAGGCACAGAAATATTACTTTGCGTTGTCTGTTTATCTTTAATTGCCGTGTAACATGCTATAGAGCTGGTTTTTGCTTGTTATTTTAACACAGTCTTCTACTGGTTGTGTCATTTCAGTTTTACTGTCTACAACCTAGGAAACACAAGATTTATAAAAGGTCATATTTTATAAATTTTATCTTCCTTGTACACACACTTGTAGTTGTAACACACTATTCTACTGAAACTTTGAAGTTCAATTCTAATTTGCCTGATTGCGTAGAAAAAACTGGTTTATATTGGTATTATTCAGAAATATCATTAGTGTGTAGAAGGCAACAGAGAAATTTCCAGTGTCTCTAAATTCTAGAGGCATGGGATAGACTTTGGGCTTCTAAAGACAGTCAAATAGGCTGAAGAAGCATGATCCTATGTGCCTAGGTATTTTAGTGTGTGGGTTTTTTTGTCTGTTTGTTTTGTGCTTTGTTCATTTTTTAAGAAAGGAAAATGAGCACAATCTCATTGAAATACACCATTGATAGCTACAACTTGGCAGCAACTTTAACTCCCCTAGATATCTGAGAATGACAGCCTATGATTTATTTTTATTTATTTATTTATTTTAAAAATAATAATATTGGCTTAGTATTATGGAAAAATCTATTTCAGAATGTGGCTTGTAAAAAAGAACATGTTAAATAAAGAAATCAAATAACATTTTCAGCAGTAGTCTAGTTAAAATCTACCAGAACTACTGAGACTGAAAAAAAAAAATCAATAATGTTTATATGGAAAGAGACATTTTAAACATTGATAATTAATATAGCAGGTCCTTGTGTTGCACAATCCATCATGGCAACTAAGGTTCTTTCACAGTGGGGCAATCTCCAGGTAGTCTAGAGTCAGCATAGCTGTTTTATATCATTTCCAGGCTCAAAGCTGAGTATTCATCAAAGGTTCTAGTTAGGGAGTGTTTTGTGGTGGGAATAGCCAGAGGCTATATTCCATTCATGTATTTTTTGAAATATTTGTGAGCATAAAAAACCAAACGTCTTCACATTATTATTGCCAATGTTCTTTTTGGTGAAATATGTGTTAGCCTCAGTAGCAGAAAAGTACAAAAACAGGTGAGTGAATGAAAATAGTAGTGCTAATTCTTGCTTCAGTACCAAAATTATTTTGGTACTGAAGTCCTTTTAGCTCAAATTTCCTCAGAACTAAAGAAATCCCTCATTTAAAGTTAAGAATGTGCTGAAAAAAATATTAATTTTATCCTTGAACCAAAATAAAGAAAATATTGAGTCAAGGATTAAATGCTACAGATCTACAAAACTGAAATACTATAGAAGCTGGAAAAAAAAAATCTCATTTATTTTGAAGATAGAAAGACACTGAAATAAAACAAGATCCTAGCTGGCAGAAGTTTTCCAGAATAAAGTGAATGTGTGAGAGATGCTGCAAGAAATGTGAGTAGCTGGATTGCAAACATGTAGAAAAAACAGCAGCTTATAACACCGTTTCAGAAGCAGGAAAAGACATACAAGCTTCAAAGAATCATGTTGAAGAAAGGAGACAAATTTCAAATCTATTCAAAAGAATAACATTTCAACAACTTTCTAAAGTGGTTCTTCAGTCACAGCTCCTCCTTATATTGTCCTAGTTCTGCTGATTTTCAACAACAAAAAAAATGCCAAAATCAACCTGAAATCTATTTTAGACACAAAATATAAGATTACCAACTGAGTTAGAAGAACAAACCCAAAAAAATGCTTTCAAAATTTCAAAACCTATGGTATTTTGGATTCTATCCATATGAAATACTGCTCTTTTTTTTCAAATGCATGAGAGAATTCACTGGTATTAAACAGCTCTGGGAATTGTCACTGTCATGAAGGAGATTAGTGTCTTGCGCTCTCCTTATGGTATTTTCAACTTCTGAACCAGCTTATGACTAAATTTTTATAATGAAAAATGTTTTCAGTACTAATGCTGACCTCATGTGTCTCTTAAATGCTAAATGAACTTTAACCTTATGAATCTAAAATTTCTTCTGTCGAAACAAAAATCTAATCATTTAGACATAGAGAAAAAAAATACTGGATTTACTAGTATCCAAGTAAAACACTGTCTGTGGAACAGAAAATGAACAGGTGATAACAATATTTACATCTGTCTCTTTTCCTTTAATCTTGTTAGATTTGTTCCAGCAGGTTTATTTTCAGTTGCATAGAATGCAAAGGAACAGTGTCCCCCAAATTTTATTTACTCTAGAGAAAGCGCTACTGTCTGTTACTCTAAAACTGGAATTTTGTAACTAGATTAATGCGAACATCTGTTTTACTAGGTAAAATGAGGTGGTTTTGAATATTAACTAATGCCTGTTCTGCCTACTTTGTATTTCTTTGTCATCATTATCAACTACTGCGTTTCAGAATTCAAGACGTTGAGGAAGGAAGAATTAGATCCCAGAAAGAATAATTCTATTCTAAGTATTAAAGCTCTAGTTACTCTGTTGACTGTTAATGAAAATGTTTATGTGTGCATTCATTTTTTTAGTTATGTGAGTGGGTACAATGGATACAAACTGAAACACAGTGTTGTGGTTGATGTTGTGTCATCCAAACATCAGCAAACAGTTTTTTACTGGGAGGGTGGCTGAGCACTGGCACAGGTTGCCCAGTAAGGTTGTATAGTCTCACTTCTTGGAGATATTCAAAAGTTTCCTGGTCTTGGCCCTGGACAACCAGCTTTAGATGGCCCTACTTGAGCAGGGAGGCTGGACAAGATGACCTTCAGAGGTCCAAATTCAACAATTCAACCATTCTGTCATTCTGGGTATATTGTATGTTTGTGCTTCTGTTTTTCCACTCTTACTGGAAACACCTATTTGCTGTTTCCATAATGCTTCATAAAGAGTAAGTAACTAAGAATTGCATACAGCAATTCTCTTTCAGTCATAATACAAGATGAAGAGATAAATTACTCCCTATATCATTTATCTGCCACCATTTTCAATATCATCCCCTGCAGTGAAAACTCTTTAGATTGAGTGAAAAACTTGGTAATTCTCATTAATAGATATTTTGGCTGTAAATCAAAAATAAAAATTTGGTTTTGTTTGGTTTGCTTTTCAAATACTCTTCATAGGTACTACAGTACAATATGAGCAGTGCAGACACAGTTGTATCTGTCTCTTTAGTTTCTCTAAAGTAATGTTTTGAAAAATGTTTCAGAAGTTCAGTATGAGAGGAAAGTATTTTTCAAAATTCAGGTACTTATTTTAACTGTTTGCATTGGAAATCCTTTGAAAGTTAATCTGGACAGATTCGGGAAACTGACCAAGGCCTATCTCTAAGGTTTTCCTGTCTGTTTTCAACATGACACCTTTAATTATTACCTTAGTAGTTGATCGATTTTTATTAATACTAATCAATCTCAATATATTTTTATTTAAAAATGAAAGATTTTTATTTTTAACCAATCCAGACTTATCCTTATCTTAACCTTTAACAAGAATGAAGAAAGCCTCATTTTCATTCAGTTTAGCTTTAACTGATGTTCATTGATCAGATTCTGTCCTGAACTGTTTTTATGACAGAAATAACAGTGAGGAGTTATTGATATGGTTTATCCACTTATACATGAAGTATTGTAACAATGGACTCAGTGTATACACTAACATGAACGATCTGAAGCTACTTTAAATTAAATCAGTAAACCAGAAAAATGAATTAATCTCCATTTCTAAGTGATTTGTTCCGATTCTGCTGTCAATGCCTGACGATGTACTTCATTACCATGAGCACTAGCTAATTGACAACCTTTTCTGAGCATTCTCAAAGACAAGGCAAAACCTATCTGCTAATAAAGTCTGAAGTTTCTCTTGTATAGGGAATAGGTCTCCCTGCATTGAGTTTGAGATGTGTTAGCAGAAAATGGGATATTATAAGACTTTCATTGTGTATTACTGCTTCATCAGAGCTAGAGACATTGCAGAATGGCCCCTGAGTCAAAACTAATGACCAGATTTTCACTTCCATACCTGATTTATCTTCAGTAGCACTCTCCTGGCCAATTTTTGTACTCCAGGGGAAACTCAGCTGTACTTGCTCCTAAATGTTAACACAATGTTGTCCCGTAACTGACTTAAAGCATGCCAGATGGCATGCTTGCCTAGGAACATTCTCGGTGTCCTGTCCTAAGAGAGTCCCTGGATCATTTCTTGAAAGCCATGATGTATGTCTCTGACATAAGGCAGGCAGGGTCTACTCTTTCAGAAAGCTCTTGTCATTCATATTTCACTAGTTACAGAGAAAAGACCTTGGAGGGGAAAAGCATCACCATTCACATGTTCCTTCAATAAATATAGGATCAGTTACACAGGGTTTTCAGGAAAACAGAAAATATTTACTGTGAAATGCTTTCTTTCCCCATGGAGAAAACATTATTTCAATTTTTCAGTTCATATCTTTTTACATCAGTTTCAGAACTGAAAAAGTTGGTTTTTGTAATGACAGCAGCACCTAAAAAAAACATAGATAAGAACACTTAGAAAATTCACATGCTTTCCTTGAGATCTGAAATATGATTTTCCTTTAAAATAATATTTTAAAGGCTTTCACATGCATTCCAAATACTTTGAAAGTTCATATTTATAAATGCAATTTCTGTGGAATGTAATTAAACAGAATAAGACAGAAGTCCACTGTATTAAGGAAAGGAAGACTTTGGGGGCACAAATGGGAGGTAAGCTTTCCCTTTTCTTTCAGTGAAAGTAAGATTCACATTTTGTTTGGGATTGAGCATCAATGACATCAATGGCATAGTCTAGCTTAGGTTGTTCTGGATCAGTTTTTAAATATAAACTATAATTTTAAACCCATCTTGGAACCCCATGTTTTAAGAAAGTAAAAATTCATGAAGTGTATGAGGGCTTGTAAAACTGTGGCTCACTAAAGGGGCTTCTGTCTACTTCTACTGTCTATTCTGCATAAACTTACAAAAAGTTTCCTTTATTGAAGTATATTGTAGTGCAATAGGAGCATGCTCTCATGCTTGTGGAATGTCTTTTGTAAAAAGAAAATATTTTGGAAGCTACATCCATGGAATGAACACAGATTCCAAATCTGACTCTGTCCAATGAAGATGCTAATCAGAAATGTACTTAAAGGATGGAGTAGAAAGAAAATCGGGAACTCACTCAAGTCAGTGCTGAATTCTTGCAAGTTGCCAACAGTTTGGTAAGATTTTTTCCTGCCAACAGCAATAGGATCATAAGTTCATCTTAGTTGTGTGGCAACAGGCTTGATGTTACTGAGATTCACTGAGTTAGCAATAAATATGAGACCAGCTGTAACCTTAGAAATCAGGATAAACAAAGAGACTGGAGCAGGTGAGAATCCTTTTAAAGGCAGTAACATCTTTTTAACATAACAACTGAACTGATCTTCACTGTTAGAAGTTCTTTCCTCTAGCACTAGCTGAGTCTCGTAGCTGAACATCTTATTTAGGCACCGATTCCCATTCACTGGACCAAACAGCTGCATTAGTTTAAGGAATAAACCCCTCATCTTTCTGCTTTGTTTTCTGTCAGAAGTACTGCAATGGGACTGGAGTAATAGAAGCAAATGTGTTTATGCCTCAGTATAGATTAATTGGTGCAATTCTGCCACTTCTAGCTTCAGAGGTGCAAACACACTTTTCTTCTGTCAGCCCTTTTCAGATTGTCCAGCAAAGTGGTAAATTAAAAACTATCTTCAACCACCACAGCTAGATTTGCCAAAGGTTTTGGTCTTGTTTTTTTTTTTTAGTGACTCATTGCAATAAGTTCCCTTATTGTAAATACATTATTTAATGTTTCATTTTTTTTTGTATTTTTTCTCTCAATACCTAAGACATCAGTCCTGACTGCAATTTTCACCAAAAGGATTCAATGACAGCACAAGTCATGAGAAAGGAAATTTCCAATATAATTTATGCAGAGCTTTTCTCTCTGATATTTTGATCAGAAAATTAATATAGACTCACTTAGTTTGTAAATCGTGGCAAATTCATTATGTGTTTCATGACAACCAGGGAAAAAGTTGTGATGTTTGTATTCCCTATTTTTTCCTCTCGTTCAGTTCCCAAAAAGTTAACTTCCAAAGGCAAAAGACTACCTAGCTCCTCTCAGTTAAAAGTTAAGAGGTACACCAGGAATTTGCAGAGGAAAGAGAACAAACTGAAGCTGGTGAGCTGTTGTCTCTAAGTCTTAAGTTGTATTATTTCTTTGTCTGAATATCTACACTTTCATGAACAAGATTAATGATACCTTTAGGGCCTTGTTGCCACAGATCTAAAGCACTTGGACAAAACTAAACACATCAAGCCAGGTCCTAACCAGTCTTTCAAGGAAGCAACAACAGCTTGCGCCAGCTCAACATGTAATATTTCCTTTGGATGTTTTTAAGCATAACTTACATTTTTTATTTGAATATCGGGTGATTTTCTTCCCTCAAAGTGCAGCTAAACTAGCCTATTAATACCAGAAGAGCAGGGAAAAAAAGTTTCAAAACTGTGTTCAAACCTGCTCCTGCATGAGACTCTCAGAACAACTGCATGTGGGCTTGTATGTTCTCTTGCTTCCTTTGTATGAAATTGCTTAGAAACAGAACACAGTTGAAACAAACACTTCAGTAAGCTTCTTGAAATGACCAAAAGCCAGACTTTTTTTTTTTTTTTTTTTGCTAAAGGGCTGCAAATACTTAGGTCATATTACCATTGATAGCAGTTTATTTTGTTTGTCTGCCATAGCTGCAGATGACAGAGATCCAAAATCCATTTACTTGAATAGGCTTTGGATTGACTGTGGGGAAAGGATTTCTACTGTAGATAGGAATGCTAAAAACATAATCATTTAAGGCTCCAGTTTCAGAAAAATGATTCCAGCCTCTCTCTCTGTCTTGCACATACACTCATT
The DNA here is from genome assembly GCF_036417535.1 of Chlamydotis macqueenii. Classification (NCBI taxonomy): domain Eukaryota; kingdom Metazoa; phylum Chordata; class Aves; order Otidiformes; family Otididae; genus Chlamydotis; species Chlamydotis macqueenii. Next base: position 11,489,602 of record NC_141556.1, on the reverse strand, counting down.
TGCTTAGGATCAAGTTCTCTCTCCTTTGTTCATGCTAGATAACTATAAAACCACCAAAGCCATTCAAAGAACAAGGTGCAATCCATTGTGGATAAAGCTTTAAGTACTTGCCTAGAGGTGGAAATTTTCCCTTCAGGCATTGCTGAAAAGCTATCAGGCACACCCTGAAATGAGGTCAGCAGATTCCCATGTGTTTTTACATGCAACATTGTCATAAAAAACCCACTTGTATTAAAATCGCATTAAGCTGCGAAGTCAGGTACTCTGTGGCTAGAGTATGCCAGAACCGGTGTTGTCCTTTCTTCACCAGATAGAAACAACCTCGCCTCAGGCTGGCTGTGCTTTTGCAGGACGGTAACTCACAGATGCAGAGTGAGTGGTCCAGACAGCACTCACCAACACATACATGCCTCAGACTTCCTCAGAACAGCTGAAAACAGGATTGATTCAGTGACCAAGCAACGAGGACCAAAGCACAGCAGCCAAGTAGCTTGTTGCTATCAATCATTTATTTTCAACTTTCAAAAGAAAATAAATAATTTAAGAGGGCCAGGGGTACATGAGAGGAGGAGAGTAATGGGGAGAGAGAGAGGAAAAGGGAGAAAGGAAAGGGAGATCTGACTCAGTCAGTGAATTATTTTTTTTTTCCTCTGAACAAAAGTTCAGACTTATGAACAATTGAAGATCTTCTGAACCGAGAACTTAAGTATCCCAAGGAGACAAATAGTAATTTTCAGTTTCATCTTCTTTTTTTTTTCTGTGATAATCCAAACAAGTTATCTTTATGTGATTCATTAAATCCACATATTTCTATGCTAACCAGATACCAAATAATATAAATTAACTTGGAATGGGAAAAAAGGAATAAATTAAATACATTTTGAAAACACAAAGATAAAATTTCATGCTGAACATAATGAATGCAATTTCCAGAATCACCTTAGGTAACACAGAAACTGAAGACATGCCAAGGGACTGAAGCCCTTACAAGGCGACTTGGTGCATCCATCAGGACTTGCCAGGAATTCTGTAGACTTAGGTGCTCTCCTGGCTTTGTCACTGGCCCATTGGATTAATATGCACTAGCCACTTCCACTTCTGACAGTTTTCTAATGCCCATTTGATTCACTTCAGGATTGATGACAGAGAAACTTTATATGAGATATGTTTCACTCAACACTTTAAAATATCTGCTCTCTAAAACAGGATGTTGTTTGAATGTAAACAAGCCATGTTATTAGGACATGTGACACATGACAGTCACTGGAGCAGATAGGCATAGGAAATCTGAGGCTGAAATCCATCTCACAAAGACACCTAGATTTAAATGCCAACATGTGAGTAAGGTAAATAAAGATCTAGTCAATGGAATCTGGAGAGCTACTTGGGATGAGACTTGTGCATAGACAAAGGAAAGCAGTGCCACTGGATATACTCTGAGGTAGCCCACCTTGCATTCCAACTCCCAGAATGATATGGATGTCCCAGAAGTGCTGCATCATAACTGCCAACCCCGTGAAACTGACTGAGTTACAACATTAGATGTCCAAGTTTAGTCAAAAGAATCTTGACCCAAGTAAGTTTTTACTTTGAAGATACTCACTTTAGGATGAATCAAGTAGCCCCTGTGTGTCACAGACTGCACTGTATAAGGACTCAGTTCAGTTGCCCTTGTTTAGTGCCATTTAAGATGTCTTCAGGTGTCCTACCTGGACTCCAACTGATGGTCCAGAAGGGCACATTGTTTCCATGGGTCCTGTGTCTTACTTGTCTCATCCATGTGTGCATTTGTGATACCCTATGGCAGCCATTCCAAATGGCTCTAGAAGCTTGTGTGAGGTTAATAAATACCAATTACTGTAAGTTGAGATGCTTATCTCACATGTAGACACTTATACATAGATACCTCAGGCTATGAGTTGGATGTTATTTTACAAACCCCAGTAGGATTTAAGTTTAAGATCAGTGTCAAGTTTCTCTGCATGGGCACAGAAGCAGCTCTGTGAAAGCACAAAGGTGGAATATGCGGTATTTGCGGCATTTGGGAACCGAAAATCAAAATATTCAGCATGTGATAATCACCTAAGTTAAAAAGCAATAGAACTGTAGTTTCTAGCACTGAATTTGTGGCTGTAAATTGTAGCTAGAACCTAAATTTGACATCAAAGCAATTTTTGAAGTCTGATCCCAATTCACCCACGGACCAACGGCCGCTATTCTCTCTATTCATGGACCTGTTAGCAATTTGGATACAGTTTTAAGTAACTAAGGTAAGAACAGGTGTCAAAATTTCACAGTTTGCATACTTCAGTTCATAGATGTTTTCTATCATTTTAGACTGCTAAGATTTATTTTTGTTCAGAACTCTTTGTGAAAACTTTCTTCTGAAATACAAATTTCCTGCAGGGCTTGTTTTTCCATTTCTGAATCTTTATTAAAAAGTATGTCACAAATGTACTCCCATTCTTATCACTTCTTTCAGCAAAATAAAGAGAATGGATTGGGATAACTTTAAAAAACTCCTGGTTTTATTCTATATATTATTTTGTGAAATAGCATACTGTTTGAAACCAAAGCTTCCTGATTAAAAGCCAATGTATCTATTACATTCTGGTGACAGTTAAAATTACAAGGATACATACTTTCAGTATGTGAACTACATGTGAATTAAACATCTGTCTAGTATTATAACATCAATATATAAAAAAAAAAACCCAACTATTAGAGCCTCAAATTATCGTCTTGCAAAGCTGGGAGACTCATTCTGTCTCCGGGGACTTCCAGATATTAGACTGATGCAATACTTGTTCTTAGCCAAGTAAACTCTGTGCTACTTTCTTTGTTTCATTATGTATAAGTATGTACATGCATTGTTTATAACTATGTATACTAAGCAAGATCTGATTCACAGCTGTGAAACTAATTATGTTCTATATACAGTGGATTTCAGGGAAAATAATTTTATATCTGTACTACGACTCTTCACAGCGTTTCTTTTCTTGTGTGGCAAAGCTTTAAGGCCAGGGAGAACAACAGATGAATTAATTCTTTGATTATATAACAGGCTTAAAGAACAGAAGATTAAAGGTACAAGCAAACAAAAGAGAATAACTTAAAATATATATTGAAACACAAACTTGTAGCCTTCAGAACATAAGTTAACATCTTAATGCATTAACTGTTTGTCATAAGAAAGACATTTACCCTATAAACTGTTGCTTCAGCAACCTCCTTCTCTGATGCAGACAGCAATGCACAACAATGGAAAGTCAGCAGTCCTGCCTGAATGTGCAGGTGAGAGGAGCTCAAATGGAAGAAGGTCAGTGGGTACTTTTCAAAGTGTGAATCTAGGCTGTGAACAGCTTCCATGCATCATAACAGCAGCAAATGCTTTTTGATGGTTTATAGTCTGAATTGCCATTTATAGAAACGTGCCATTGGTGATTTTCTAAAATTACTCTGACCATGAGGCAGCGCAAACCAAAGGGATTAAAAATTGTTTTTCTTTTACAGTCAAGGAAATAAAACAAGGTCTCTCTCCAGCATCACCAGCTGGTTAACATCTTTCTAAGAAATCCTGGGAAGATATCTGGTGGCCCCCTCTAAAACAGTTTGCATCAGCAGGACTCCAGTCATTCCTCTCCCTAACCACTAGTTACAGAGTAAAGCTTCCTCCTGCTTTCTCTGATCAATCCTTCTTGTGAACCCAGCTCGAGTGTATGAAGGGGAGGTTATAAACATGCAGGATCCCCGCTAGTCCTTCATTACAGTACTGTCTTTTACTGAGAAACAGATTGGGCACAGAGAGACTGATGGGAATGATCTAAGCCACAGAGTATTTTGTGAGACGGGTAAAATCATTTCACTAACACCTATGTTTAGGTGAGACCAGAAGAGAGTTTCAAGCACTAAACTATAGTTTCATAGGCATTCTTAACTGCAGCCCTGAGGTGGACACTGAAAGGTTTTGGTGCAAGAATCTCAAATAAACTTTGTGATGCCTTTCACATTTCCTATTAACTGTATTAGTGCTGTTGAACCAGTTTCAGAGCCTGTGTCCAACAGAGTACACAGGATACAGAGTGGAGATCTAACTATGCATTGTGAATTCCAGCCCCATGTTTATGGTACATGAATTTTAGGCAGTGCAGTGCTAAGATGAATCAGCTCTTCACTCTTACCTGAAATTCAAGCAAACAAAAAAAAAAGGTTGACTCATTCAGCATTGGACTTCAGCAACTCTAAACATTTTTGAGAATTAATTTTTTTTGTGCTAATTCTCTGTTTAACACTTTTTACAGGAAGATCTAGATTACTCGTTGCAAAATAGTAGAGTGGAAATTATCTTAAAAATAAGAGTAAATCAGAAACTTAACAGCTGAAATTTGCAGAACTCATTGTTCCTCCTGAAGATATAAGCCCACGTAGGGAACAAGAGATCATTAAAGTTAATATTTTTCCATTCCATCTATCCATACTAATTTTAGGATTTTACTGCTTTAGACTTTTGAAGCCAATTCATACTGAAATCATGATGTGCCATACAAAATAGAAATTGGAACATGTTTATTTTTTTGGCTCATGACAGTTAAGTAGGTGAAATCATCCTGTTTTAATTACAAAGCAACTCCCTCTCAACTATGTTTCTTATGTTTAATGTTTTTCCCCTAATAAAATGCAAAGGATTATTAATACATAGAAAAACTTATGCCATTTATTGAGAAAGAAGAAATATATTTCCTGTCTACTATGTCTCTAAATATTGTTCACTTTTCTAGTTCAAACAATGCCACTGAGTTAAAAGTAGCTTTTGCATAAGGCAAGATTTGACCTCATTTAGATTAATCCTGAAGAAGGTATTTAGGGAAAATTAGTAACATACTGAGAAATGTTAGTCTAAAGTCACAGGGCAGGAAAAATGGGTTGTAGCAGTCTTCTTCATGGTAAAACTACACTTCATTTAATGCAAGTAAGATGAGCTACTCAGAAGCAAGTTATGTTCTCCATTACGCTGGAAATATCCTTTCAAACTGAAGAACTGTCCCCCATCCTACCAGTATTCATTACATGTTTTTGATATACAACTTTAAGTGCCAACCGATATAAAAGACATTAGGTCAAACACTTGTCATAACTGTTGTAAAAGCTTGTATCCTGAAAGTGCCATTTCTTGGGCTTAGAAAATACGTAATTCTACTTAGGAGTGTTGATTTATTCTTCAAACACAAATGTCATGGGTACTCATCCAGAAGGACAGCTGTCAGAGAAGAAGGAGCTATATTATTTTCTTGATGTCTATCTCGGTGCCAAATCATATTCTCAAGGGCAAGACACTTGGATTCAAAGCTCCTTAAAAGTGAACTCTACTAGACATTTTCCTCTTTCAATAAGAGACCCTCAACTACCAAGGTCTTGTTGCCTGCTCCTCCTGGTGGAGCTTTTGAAACAGCCTCTGCCTGGAGATGGAGCAAAACTTACTTATCCCAGTCTGTGAGCACACTGTTCACCTGAGAAAAGTCTCTATTCCCACTATTTTTTTCTGGTTTTTTTTTTTCTACGATTCCTCTTTTTATAACAAGCATAAACAGCCCTAGAGAAGGAACTAAAATTTGCAATCCTTTGCTGATGTCCAGAGTGTGAAATCATATTCCTTTCTTCACATTCAATAAGTCTTTGAAGATTTCCCTGAAAAAAAACAGAAGATGTTGACCCTTTCAGTAGTAGGAAAAACACTGAACTAACATTTCATATGACCTGGAACAATGTTTCAACTGTTGCTTTGTTAGTAACTCTTTTAATCATAGAATAATAGAATAATAGAATAATTTAGGTTGGAAAAGACCCTTAAGATCATCGAGTCAAACCATTAATGTTTGTCCTGATTTGTTTTGAAAGGGATAGTTTAAGGAGCTTTCCAGGCTGTGAATCCTAATCTCAAATACGGTGAAACACATGAGCCTCTGTAACACAAAATCTCTCTTTTCCTCAAATATGTTATAAACAGATGTCTGCCTCCTGCACACTCTACAAACTGCTTACAGGTGGCAAGGAAATTGTTTTAAAACACCATAACAAAGATTCAGAGTAAGCATGTACCACCTACCTAAAGAAAACTTAGAAAATCCCCAGAAAGTCATCACAGAAGAATAACACAGGACATTAGAAAGAGAAGGGCATTCTTCAAGAAGTGGAAAATGCTTTCAAGCAAGAGAAGTGGAATTAAGCATAAACTCTGGCAAGTCTAGAAGAATATAGGCCAAAAATAATTTTGTTGAATAATTGCATGAGGAATAAAAACTACGAATAAAATTTGTTTAAACATATCAAAAGCAGGAAGTACATCAGCTTCTCTTCAGGGTTGATAGATGACATAAAAGGTAAAAAAGACTTTCTTCAACAAGGTGCAGTCATAGCAGAAATATGAATTATTTACATTGATGTTCACTATAGAGGAACGTAGGTAAGCTCTGACACTGAGCTTTTCCTTATGGCAGACAAATCCAAGGAAATAACTCAAACTGAAGTGTGCTTAGAAGAGTTTTAGAGTTCTGATGAGCTTTTTATCATTGATAACATGAAGAAAGCAAAATAGTTTTCCCTTGAAAATTCAAAATCAAATTATATTTGACATTGTCAGAATAGCTCAAACCAGCTCAAATGCTGAAAGACTGAATGTGCTGAATGAAATGGTGTGTTTTCAAAGAATCTGTCAGGAGAAATCCATGAAACTGCACATTAATAAGCCTCTTTTGTCTTGAACTAAGCAACCAAACTGCATAATAAACCACATGAATAAATGTGATGTTGTCGTAGTTCAGCCCTGATCGGGACCAGACTATGCAGTCTCTCTCTCTCACTCCCCCCCCACTCCAAGAGAATAGGGGGAGATAATATAAGGAAAACGTCTCGAGGTTTGGGATAAGGACAGGGACAAAATCCTTAAGGTTACCGTTACGGGCAAAACAGACTCGACTTGGGGAAAAGTATTCATTTCTTTCTAAAACTAGCAGGAGAATGAGACAGGGAACAAGATAACCTCCCCCAACCCCTCCCTTTTCCCGGGCTTAACTTTATCTCTACTACCTTCTCCCCCACCGAGCGGCACAGGGGGGAAGAGGGAATGGGGGTTGCAGTCAGTTCATCACGCGATGTTTTACGCCGCTACTTCGTCGTCGGGGGAAGAACTCCTCACATTCCTCCCCTGCTCCAGCATGGGGTCCCTCCCATGGGCTACAGTCCTTTGTGAAACTGCTCCGGCGTGGGTCATCTCTTCCATGGGGTGCAGTCCCTCCAGAACAGCTGCCCCAGGGGGCCCTTCACGGGCCACAGCCTCCTTCAGGCCTCCACCTGCTCTGGCGTGGGGTCCTCCACAGTCTGCAGGTGAATCTCTGACCCTCCGTGGACCTCCATGGGCTGCAGGGGGACAACCTGCTCCACCATGGTCGTCACCACAGGCTGCAGGGGAATCTTGGCCAGGAGCCACATTACTCCTCCCCCTCCTTCTGAACTGACCTTGGCGTCCCCAGCCATTCCTCACAACAGGCTGGCACACGCCTCTCAGGCTCCTTTTTACATCTTATTCACTTCTCATCTCCTCTCCACTTCTTGCAGCCAGGCTGGGCCGAGTTGGGCCCAGCTGGCCACCCGGCAGGAGGCCAGAGGGTGAGGCCTGCAAGGCCCACAAGGCTCGCGCCTCCCCCTCTCTGCCCCTGCTCAGCTGCTTCACATCTTCTCCTTCCTTTTTTTTTCCTGTTTTCCCCTTCTTAAATACATTATCACAGAGGCATTATAACGGAACATTCTGCTACCAATTGGCTCGGCCTTGGCCAGCAGTGGGTCCACCCTAGGCCCGGCGCAGTCCACTAAACAAAGGGGAGCGACTTCTAGCAGTGTCCAACAGAAGCTGCCACCTTAGGCCACCCTCACTAAACAAAACCAGAACAGATGTAACAAGGAATACTCGGCATGAGTTTCACTGGGAGAAATCATGCTTTACTACAGACCATTTGTGAGAAACAAGGATCACAGGTGAGCTACCTATTATACTATACCTGGATTTTCAAAGAACTTTCTAAAAGTTCCTCATCAAATAATGATCATCAGCAATTAGAAAAAAATAGGATGCTAGTAAAGACAGAATAAGAAATCTTGTACCATTGTAGAAACCTGTGGCAAACACAGGCCATCCATCCTATGTAAAGTGTTCCTCACCATCTCCCTCTCCAAACATATATAGTAAAACTTGTAAAGGTATAGAGAGCTGTGACAAGGATGATGAGAGGTAAGGAATGTTTTCCATATGAGGAGATTTTAAATAGACTAAAAATCTTAGAAAAAGAAGGAACTGAGAGTGATTTGATGGGTTGTAAAACCATGAATGGGCTGGAGAAGGGGACTAGGGAATAATCATTCACTGCATTTTATAACACGAGGATGAGAAAGCACCAAGTAGAATTATCAGGGAGTAGGTCTGAAGGAAGTGAAAGGAGTACTTTTTCATACAACACCTCATTATACTATGGAACTCACTGCCACAGTTCGCTTCCATTGCAGGAAGTGTAAATGGGTTCAAAAACACATTAAACAAATTAAGGATTGGAAGATCCATCAAAACCTAATAAACTCAATGATGTGGTGCAATCTCCAGTTTGAGAAAACTCAACAAGATATGACTGGAAGCTGCATGGCTGTGCAGTTACCAAATCATTTGCTGACCACTGTCAACAATGTGATATTGGCAAGCATGAGTTTTAAATCTGACTAAATCCAGATGTTTTTCTATTCTTAACTTTTCTCACAGTTCCCAGTGAGTTCTCATTACCCTCAGCACAGTTCTTGAGATACATTATCCCTATGTTCAGTCTTTAGTGACCATCTTCATCTGACTTAATTTATTTGGGCCTGTATGTTGCACATGCATATCCTCATTCTTCTTAGACCCTTGGATTATACCTATGAAGAGAAACTGACATTTATTTTAGGTCAAATTCATCCAACTAGGACCATATTTCACTCATTGGAAGTGCATGTCTGTTTCTCTTGACCACTCAGGTTTTTAAATTAGGCATCTTAGTTCTGGGTAGGACAGATCTAGATAGTAGAGTAGTTTTAGATTCCCTTAGCTCTATTAAAATAAAAAGGCGGGGGGGGGGGGCGGAAACAGGAAGAGATGAGAAGAAAGATGAGAAGATATCTAGAAACAGAAATGTAGTATTTTTAAATGTTTAACACATTTTCACATGTGACAATTTCAGTCTTTAATTTTATTTTTAACTCATCTTCTCCAGTCTTCTATGTTTGAATAATATGAACAAAACACTGAAAATTATTCATCTGTTAACAGCTTTCCTTGTCATTGGACTGCAGAGGAATGCTACTGAAGGGGAAAAAAAAGTCACAGTTTATAAGGAATTTAATTGAAAGTATAATGAAGAATTTTTCATATTTTGTAGAGAAGATCCAACAATCTAAGCAGAAACTGTAGTTTTCAACATATGTTTCATCATATGCATTGCATTATATTCTAGATATCATATAGTATCTGTATACAGATCATTCCACAAAAACGATTCCATATGACCAGCTCAGAAATAGAAAAGAGCAAGTAGTCTATTAAACACGTAAGAATAAGATAAGAATAAGAATATATTAACCTGAAGATATTGGGTTTGTTTAAAGAACAAAGATCAGTATCCTGAACAGTAGTATTGTTTTAAATATGGAAACTAAATGCATTCAAAAGATAAAAAACACTTTACTTGACTATTCCGGAAAAAAAAAAAAAAGAGACAAAACGCAATAATGTGGTTTAATTATGCTAGAATGTCACCAAGTAATGTAAGATCATGACCCTTGTAGACAATAGATCACCATATTTTCTCTATTGCTTTCAATTGGTTAGATATCCCATGAGCCTCATATTTTTCTGTTTGATTCAGGCACATCACTGTCCTCCGCTTGCACAAGAGTTCAGAAAGACGTATGCTTTTCACCATATATGGGCAAAAGGGATCAGACAAATAGACATTTCATCCATGCTGTAACATCTTCTAGGTCATTGTGAGAGACTGTGTCGAATGTTTGTCTCAACATTGTCGAAGCGTCAAACCATCACCTAAACAATGGTACATCAGTCAAACCATAGGACTGGAGTCTTCCTGTTTTTTCCTGCAAGATGATTCCCTTATCTTGCAAGCCAGTCAAGCCACAGGGCTGGAAGCTTCCTGTTTTTTCCTCCTATTTTCCCACAAACCTGAATGCAGAGCTGATTCTGCAAAATTTAGCCTTACCCCTACGTATGCGCCCAGACCCAGGCCAGAAAAACAGAGGGGCCCAGAGATGGTATTGGGCATGCGTATCACCGCCAGGTGAGGGGTGCGGCCAAGCAAACCCGCTCTTGGAATATGTGACGTGGATAAGACGAACGATAAAAGGACAGAAATGACCAACATCGGACGGAACGTTTCCCCCACCGAGTCAACTGGACTGTCGGGACGCCGCAGCTCCGTGGTGGTAGCTATTGCAACTGAAACTCTTTTCCCTCTTTCCTTTCTTTCTCTCCTTTCTCTTGCATTTGCGAACTTCTTGTCAGGTTAATAAAGTTACCTGGCGCTTGACTCCGTTTTGAGTCTTAATTCTGTTCCCGAGAAATACGAACAAAACCACGCTCCGGTGTGTGTGAGGTTGGTCTAGCCACCCCTAGCCTCCCAGACTCGTCTGGGGTCGGCTAGAACGCAAGGGGGCCTTCCTCCCACCCGAAATCGGAGCGTGACAGTCATCGCTAGCATTTTCAGGAGGACTCTTCTAATTCCAACTCCAGCTCAATGAGCAACTGGTGAATGACTGATCAGTCTTTTAGAAAATGTCAATTTTCTTCACTGAGACCAATACTTATGTCATCATACTGCTGTCAAAGAATGCAAGAGAGGCATTAGCTTTTGTAGAATGTGCTTTCCTACTCACTTCACAGGCAAGCCCAGCCTCATCTGAAACAAACCAGTAAGTCACTAAGTCATTCAAAGACTATGAGTATTCACACCAATTAACCAATTTACATATGCCTATGTTCCAGGGCCTACACGAGTCTCTTTTAGGCCCTGAAGCCAGTTCCTAAAATCTGTCACACATAAGTGAGGTAATATCTTACATTCTTTCACATATGGCTGTAATTTTAAACTTTAGTAAAAAAAAACATTTATTTACAGAAAAGTGTCCTGATTTTCATAGGTTCTATACAATAAGCCTTTACCAAGGTTTTCTAGATGAAAAATTTAAGCTTGAAATGGGCAAGATTCTATACGTATTTCAAAACAATAGATTAAAATTACCTATGTTTGAAATCATTGGCATGCCTTTGTGTTTTGTGTTTTGGTTTTTTTTTTTTTCGTGAGGTAGCTTTTGTGAGAGACATTCTGCCTCTACTATGCCAAAGTAAAAAAAAAAAAAAGAAGTATGCTTTGATAACAGCCTGTCTTTCTTGCTGCTGGGATGCTATTACTTTGTGTTTCAAAGAGCTGGAGATTGAGAAAAGGTGTTCCCTTTCAGTTCTCAAATTTCATGACACACTGCTTTTTTTTTTTCCTATCACATGGGAAATCCCACTCAAGGGAAAGGATATATAGGAGTACAACTTGCAGTTACTTTGAGATGACAAATACCATGATGAAAAAAAAAGAAATTTCCCATTAAAATAAACCACATGTCAGATTTCAGCTCAGATTCAGCCAGCTCTCTACTAAGGAAATATGCCTTAGCTGTAGATCACAGAGTAAATACATATCTGCTTTACTCAAAGTGGCCCATAGAGAAACAAACAGAAATATGAGCTAGCGCTGACTATGAGAATAAACAGAAAAGCCTTCCAGGAACAGGCCATCTCTTGCTTTTACCAACATATTCCTGAAATAAAAAGATGCACACATCTCCTTGCCTTAGGCAATGCTTAATTACCTTATATCAAAATAAGCTGTGGAATTCAAGGCTAAACATATCCAGTGGATGCTGGACCTCATACTGCTCAGGATATTCCCTGTCGCTGGATATAAAAAATCACAAAGAACTGAAGCTTGTCACAAGGTCCAGCAAAATAGAATTAATTTCCTTTGTCATAGCTAAACGGATTTCTCAGAGACATCTTTTTACCCAATTAAATATAATAAAAAATAGATTTCAAGAGTAAAGTAAATACTGAAAATGGGGAATAAAAAATAATAGAAAACTCCCCTGTTACAAGTAATTAACTTTCTCCATCCTTTAATTAAGTAAACCAGGGAGGTATGCTATGGGCTTAGCATTGATGTTAGTCCCCTTAGACTAACTCCATTCCCACAACAAGCAATGTCGAAGTGCTTAGGAATTTTTTGATGGGTATTTTTTTCCTTAGTACTATATTGTTTCAACAAAAGGAAAAGATTTATCAAAAGTGTATATATTAACAAATTTTCTTTGGGCTAAGTTTCATGTCTACCAGGAAGAAAACTCAGAGCAGGAATGCTATTATTGCTTCTACCTCCCCTACCTTTCTTTCACTCTCCCTTAATCATACTTCGTTCTCAATTTCATAAAATCTAATTTTTTCTTGACTCAGACATTCAACAAAATCTACACAATGATTGCTTTCAGGTCAGCCTGCTTTGGTGTAATTCCTTAGATACACACTGGGGAATAAAGTATTCCAGAAAAAACAGGTGAACTAACTTTCCTGATGTGAGAAAAAGAAGTCTTGAATGGCCGACAGGGTTTCAGGCCTGAAATTTGAAATGTCCTAGCTGTAAGGTACATCTCATCCTTCTTGGATTAAAAGTCAAGCTTGATTTTTTTCTAAAATATTCATTTAATTCAATTCAAGACCCAGTCATGAGTAAATTATATAGGCCTTATTAGGTCATCAAATATTCTTTTCTCAGCTGAAGTATTTGAACAGCTTTTAGGGAGTTGTTCTGTGAATGGAACAATCATTATCCACACACTTCATTGCAAAGAAATAGGAATGGATTGTTGGAGAGATCCTAATCCATATGTAAAGCTCTCACTCCAGTTGAAATAAGCCCTGTATAGTAACAGACGTTAGAGCAATTCTGTCTGTGGTCTTCTTTAGTGAAAAAAAAAAAAACAAGCAGAAAAAAAAAACCAAACCCAAAAAAAAACAAAAGCAAAGAAGCCCATCTCATACATAGTTGTATTGCACTGTAAAACTAACTAAATAACTAAAATAATTTCTGGTGAAATTGAATTTAAACAAAAGTCAGACAAGGGAAAATTACTATTGTATCTTTAATGGATATACAGTGGTGCTTCAATGCTCACTGTCATTGCAAGGCTATACCTGAACAGCTGGATGGCAGTAAAAGTGTCCATTTCTATTATGGTATTGACTTTACGTTTCTTTAAAAGATCCATTTGGTAACAGTTTTACTATTTTATATTTTTTGCCACAAACTTACATTTAATGATAGCGTTTCTAGCTAGATATCTTGGGTTTAAAATTAAATGTAAACGTTTACTTAATTTTTTAAATATTATGTTTATTACATTTTAAAAGTATGCATATGCACTCACTGATCCTTTTTTTGGTTCAAAATCTGATGAATATAAAATTTAATTTTTTAAGCAGAATCTTCACAAACCACATGTGCTTTGGGAATTCATTTGGTTCCCTGCTTCAGGATATTTTATGCAATCTATTTATCTGTCCATTTGGCACAAAGTAGGAGAATCAGCTATATAGGTAAGGTACGGTACAGAAGTCATATAAGGTAGAAGTATTTGTATAGATAATGCTTTCAAGGATAGGCTGAATTTCCAAGGTTTTGGTTCAGTTATTGATTAAAAATATTTTCTTCTTGATTATTCGTAATAAATTACCTACATTCTTTTTCATAGTCTTCAGTATATATTCCAATATGGGATACCTCAAAGCTGTGGAAAGTTAACAGCCCCTCTGCTTCTTGCTAGGTAGGCACAGATTAATTTCTGCAGGAGAGATCTCACTCCGGGTAACTCATTTGATGCTACCAACCCCAGTTTCATCCTCCTGCAAAACTGCTAAGATTCTCACACTTGTTTGTCATTGGAGGCAGTGCTGGTATCCACAGCATTTTTACATGGATTTTTCACTTGTGAGGATGAAAAAATAAAGTACTAATTTGAGATTGCTTTAAGCATGAGATATATTTCCTGAAGTCCACCAAGCCAGAGTAGATTTAAATATAAAATTGTACATCAAGACACTAAAGTCATGAGCAATAATGAAACTCAAATATGATCCTTTATTTATTCCCATGAAGAGATCAGCTCCAAAATAAATTGTAGAACTTGTTGAACTATGACTAGGTAGATCATGTGATGGCTCCTTTTCCCAGAGTGACTTTCCCCTTGAACATTATCACTCCCTCAACAAAACATTTAAGCTTGATCCAAAACAGAAACCATAAAAATTTATATTCTTATAATCTGTGATTCTGGCCCATATTAAAAAGCAAAAATTAAAGAATTACTTGTAGTCTAAAGTACATAATGCCCCAAAAGTCTTTAAATCATATGCTGACTAAAACTTGATGAAAACTGGATATAAAGACTTTTTTTCTTCCACATATTTCAACTTGCATTGCATCCCATAATTCCCTGTATTTGCCAAAATTTATATTATGTTTGGAATATTATTTGGAAAATGAATATTTCAAATGAATATCATGACATATTTCTTTCTTTTCTATGTCCCACAGACAGCAAGTCATCTGTCCCTCTTTTTTCTCTCCTGTATAATAGATAACTTTGCACTTCAAATATCTCCTCTTCATCTTTGTTTCACAGTTACCAACTATCTTTTCTCCCCAAAGACCTAATTGATAACATGTTTGGAGCAATGTCTTTTTGACTTTGAGGACTGGGCCAATTCAGACCTGAAAAAAGGCTTGTGTGCTAGAAATCTTGTTTATTCAAACTATCTCAGTTGCTCTCATAAAGGTGTTCCCTTACAGGAAGCTGTCTGTCTCAGTGAGGACACCAATTCACAAATAAAAAAAATCTGGTTTCTGTTATCCATTAGTCTATCTTTTATTTTTAGCTCAATAGTAAAAAAAAAAAGAGATGAAATGTGACTAGCAACTAATAGAGTCGTAATGTAATGTGGTTAGCACAGTATAACTGGCAACTAATCACATACCACTAAGAATAAATAATTCATGACTTTGTGAATAACCACTGAAATTTAATGTATTCACAAATACAATGATCACCGATAATTACCAGTAGAAACAGAAGTATACAGAAGTTAGTATCAATGACTTAGAAAATAAAAGACCAACTTTTCAAAGAACAACCCAGTTGAGCTTAAGCCGATAACAAAAACTTGGAGGCATCATCATTGCAATTATAGCTGGAGTTGTATGATTTCACCTTTTTTGGTATTATATTTCAAAAAGTCTTTGTTGAAAGAAATGGCGTGATGGAAACAAAAGTGATGAATGCACTGAAAAATTGCTTCCTGTCATAAATGACTTTACAAACCTATTGGGAAATTTTTCATGTCTACATCTGGTAGATGGTGACTAATGCAGGATAATCAAATTAGAAATCATTCAGCCAGTAGGGACTAGTGACCACACGAAGGTCCAGTGACTAAAGCAAGATTAGAAGTTGATATGTGTAAATCACAACTGATTCTAATCAGAAACAGATGCCTGATTTCAGACAGGTCTTCATGGACAAGATGTCAAAGAAGATTAGAAATAATTGAGTAGATGGAGACAATGAAATGCAGACTACATTATAGTACAAAAAAACCTACATTATAGTACAAAAAAATCGACAGAATTCTATGCAAGTAGGTACACGTAGTTTAAATGTACAGTGTCCACAGAAGAAATAACAACTAAAAAGAAATATTTTCTACCTGATGATTGTGTAATTTAAATGAATAATATTTAGTGTGCACATCATGTGTAAACTTATTGTGAAATTGTGAATTGTGTAATAGTTTATTAAATTTGACATATGAAATAATATTCCCATTCTCTGATTTTCCGTGGGCTAACAGTATCAGCATCAAGCATTTGCTATTAATTTTTAGACTAAAAATATACTTTTGAAGATTATATGCTTATATTTGTCCTAAAACAATTCTAAACTGTAAATTTACATTTTAAAATGTTCTTACCAGTGAATATCGTTAAAAGTCATGGTATAACTGCAAAATGAATTTGTTGTGGCATTTATTTGTTTTCTTCTGGAAATTTTACTGCAACTTCATGTAACCTTTCTATCATTATTTATATGTATATTTGGTTTTATTTTACAGGTGCTATGTAGAATGTGTTTCACTGTCTAATAAGGAATATAGGAGGTAAAATAAGGGACAGTATAATTTTTCATATTCAAATCATTTTCACAATCCATTGTCATAATTTAGGAGTACTGAATATAGATACATGTCTCCATCAGTACTCTGCAGACTAAATAGTAAACATACAACATCTCCTACTACTAGCTTATTCACATAGGCACGGAAAACTAAATATAATGAATCATATGTTGTATTACGCAGGTTTGAATTTATGCAGTATATCTTAAATCGAGAATGTTCTAAACATTTGCCATAGAAGGATTTCTAGTGCTAGCAGAAGACAAAAATACACTCTATAAAGCCATGATAATGATTTACCAGTAATTTGCACAGTAGTGAGCACAAAGAAAAGAAGTCTAACAGTTCAAATATCTGATTGATTTTAGCAAAGTGCTTGTGAAAAGCTAGGACATAGGTTTATTTTACTAAATGAGATATTTTTTACAATTCTTTACTTTTTAGTTCTTTTCTACTTTTAATTAGGTGTTTTTTACAGACTCTGATTGTTTGACAGCTTCTCAGTCTGAATATTCGTGTGACTCATTACACATTACTCACACTTTCTGATTGTCCAGCTAAGTCTCATATGGCTCCATCTCCTGTCTGGATGACTATTTTACAAATGATATTTGTTGATCTTTAATCATGGTTCTGTATGCAAATACTCCTGTGAATTGAGATTTAGAGGAACACAATACACAAACACTACACTGATATAAATGTTTTTCTAAGCCAAAGAACAATTTAGACAAAGCAAGAGCTGGTGAATATTAGTAAAAATGTGAATCAGAGGCTTTCCTGCAAACTGGGTGGGTGGGGAAGTTTAATAGAAAGGACTGAGCTTACAATAGTTACACCTTTACATTTGCTGATTGAATAGGGGCATAAAAAAAATCAAATGGATTTTTCCACCAATAATATCTTTAACCTAAATGTTCTTTATTGATTTTAGTGGTAGAATCTTCAATATGGGTTTAGGTATAATGCAAAAGTTTGTTTCGACTATCACATTTATAATATGCCTGGAATCTTTGCACGTAAATGAGATGACTTTTGAATTGCAATTCTGCACCACTAAAAACAATGTCAGTAAGAGCAGGCTCAAGCTGCTGGCTGCTATTAGAGCACATGTAAGTCATGTATGCTAAACATAGTGTCACTAATCCAGGGATGAAATCATACTCCAGTGCAGAAAATAGGAACTTCAACTTATCCAGCCGTATACAATAGTTTCCTAAAGATCAAGACAAATGTTTGGACTTCTACTCTTTTTACAATGACTGATAGATTAAGAAAAAAAAAAGGAATTTTTGTGAGTATATATAGGATATATTTAGTAGGATAAATTCATGACTTAAAGTACATGTGTAATTGACATCTAAGTCCTTCTCAGCTTCTGAATGCAAACACTTAGAAACAGGATAAATTAGCAAAAGCAGAAAGTATATTGCACACATTCAACAGATAGAATTTTTCAGCATTAAAAACTCCACATTTTGTTAATTCTTTGAATCAACAACATATGTTGTTTACTTATTGTTACATCTTGCAGAAAAAAAAATAAAGTTGGATTCAGCAAATAATGAGCAGATGAATTTTGAAGGAAGAGGACTGTGTGGCTACAATTACAAATACCAGACAGTAATGCCATTATACTGTGGGCTTAAGGTTTTTCCACAGCAAAATAATAGCCTACTAGGCAGACAAACAAATTAGCTGATAATGGACCTCCCTTCCACAACTAACCTTTAATCCAAGACAGTTCATTTAACTAATAAGGAATCCTCTTCTTGTACTACTACGATAATATGAAATTGATGTGGAATTGATAAGCTGAAAAGAGTCAGTCAAGTTTTTGACCTTTCTCAAAAGTGCCTTTAATGTCAGCTAGACGAGAATGTGAGGACTCAGTCTTTTGGGTAAATCTCCAGTGATGTAGCCCCTAGAAAGTCTTAAATAACTTCCTTACTCATAACAGGCACTTCAGTCTGACTCACAAAACAGACTAGCATGTAAGTTCAACTCTTGGTAGTGGTTTGAGTTCATCTCACTTAGCTTTAACCAGCTTAAATATAGGGGTCTAATCTGAACTAGTCACTTCCCCACATAAGTTCCTAAAAATTTTTCAGTTTCTGAATTTTCCTTGTGAAGTCCTTCACATTCTAAAGGATGTGCTCTGTTTTGAGTAAAATATCGTAATTAACTTAGTGGCTATCTCATACTTTACTCCTTTGGGACTCACAAAACAGGAGTTTTCCAGCCTTTGACATCTGTTGACCAGCAATTTCAGAGTATATGCAAATCCTCACAGAGGCAAAGAAGGATGAAGTGTTGCCATTCTTCTACAAAAACTTTTTTCTATTTGATTGCTTAGATGATGGAGCACTCAGCCTTTTATTCCACTGCCACGTGATAAGGTTTGAACTCACTTTCTTCACAGTACTAGGACTAAGAAGAAGTAAATGTGCTAAGTAGTAAGCTCTTTGGAGAGAGGGCAAAAAGAAAGAGAAAGAGAACACAGATTTCCTCTCTTCTTCCAATTTTTCTCAGGCTTGTCTAATTTTCACAAAATGAAATAAGAGTAAGCCAAGAAACAGGTGAGGGTATTTTGCCCTGAAGGCCGTGGAAACAAGTGTGAAAATGTATCTAAAATGTAATGTAAGTCTAACCAGATTTTGCATGACAAAAGCAAGCTACTGTAATGGAATTGACCATGTTACATTAGTACTGTTTGAAAAAATGAATAGATTTGTGATAGAAAGTACATGTTTTGGGGTAGATATTCTCTTTACCTCATTTGCCACTGAGTGCAATGTTATCTCACTTTGTAGCAGCTCTCTAAGACCTACAGTGTCAAAAGAGATGAACTGCTGCCATGACTTTACCAGTTCTGGTTTGCATTACTTTGCTTCTAATTTTTGAATACATGTTTAATCACCCAACCCAGTATAGCTGTCTTTCTAACCATACATAATCAAAGGCAAAGGGCTAGGGAAACATATAATGAAAAGAACAATGCTTTTGGCTTATTGTTTGATATAATCAACAGGTGTGTAATCAAAGACTGCTGCCATTACTGTCATCAAGTTTTGTTATGGATTAAAAACATTATGAATTATCACAACAAGACTTATTTGCTCATCTGCTCCCCTCATTCCCACGTACAATACCATTTGAAGTGATGTGTTCTCCCTTGAAGGTGGAGCTTCCAGGATTCCTCTCAGCACACTACTGCAGATCTCATGCTTATGTAATTTGTGATTAACTGTGCCCTGCTTTTTCATTTTCTTAACTGTTATTCAAAATTCTTCTCTCTGCCTCACACGTTCTTTGATGTAGTGTTGCTTGGGGATCACAACTGATGGTGAAGACTGTGAGATGTATTGGCAATAAAGTTTCTGTGAGCAAGAGGTGATCTGAAGGCAGGTTGTGCCTCATTATCAACCTGCAAGAAGAGAAAGTTAAGGAAATTACAAGACCCAGAGATAAGGCAGGAATGAGCTTTTTCTTTGTTATGTTGGTGGATCAGAGTCAGCACAATAAAGGAAACAATATTTCAAAGAGCACACATGGCCCCACAGTGCCTATCAATATGTTAACAAATGTCCCACTCAGTTGGTAAGACAGAGGATGCACTAGCTGATCACTAGTTTATACCATAATCCCAAATCCTTGTAACACTAGGTGATACGTGTATTTGTCTTTCTACTTGTAGTACCTTAACTTTTGATTTAGCCCTGTTTTTAAATATTTTTCTGTGACAATACCAAGCATGAAACAATGTTTTGCTGCAGTTGCATCCACTCTGTTACTTCTTTGCTAGACAACCTTTCCTTAAACCACTGAATTTAGTTCATGGTGTGTAAATTTCAGTGGAGCTGTGTTCTTAGAATGAGAGCAGTCCAGAAATTGCTTTGGGATCTCATCTTCTGCCCCTTCTGATACTGCTAGTCTTCATACAATTTCAGAAGGATATTCCTTGAGAAGACATATCCCCCAATCAAAGCAAACATTTTGTTAGAGTATTTTGAAAGGATACTTCAACAGAATAGTTTTATTAACAATAGACCATGAAACCGACTCTGTTTATGAGCTTAAAAATTCTTTGTTTAAGACTTTAAGAGCTAAAATGTGATCTCAGGATCCCAGTGCATACATTCATCTCATAAAGGATACTTCCTTGTATGTAACATTTTAAACCTGAAGACCACTGATCAGTTTATCTAACGACAATTAGTGTCACTTTATCATAGTGAATGGCCAAAAAAAACGTAACCGATCTGGTCAGTTATTACTAACTTTGTACTTGGTTCTTTTATCTAATCCCTACATTCTCAAAAATCCTGTGTTCCTTCTGAAATGATTCTACAGTATGTTATGGATATTCTTGATATACTGATAATGTGAAGACCAGCATATCACTGAGGATCCTCTATCCAAAAAGAAAGATAAGTATCAGCAAGACATATAGCATATTGTTGTACAATCACTTTTTTTTTTGTACTAAATAAAGTTAAAAGTAGTAAATAGTACAGGCTCAAAGAAGAATATATGGTATGCTCTTATAATTATCTGAGAGGAGCTGATTATGTGTATTCTATTTTAGCATTTCCAGGGAAAATGTGTTCCCTTGCAGTAAGTTAGAGAGACACTACTACCCTCTTTACTGCTCCATGGATTTCCAGAGAGTATAAAGTGGATGGACTATGACATTAAAACAAGAATCCAGGTAGTGCAGAACTATGTTGTTTGGTTTTTTTTCAGAAACCACCTACCTGAATTGAATGTGATTTCAAATGACAGAGTAACATGGGCTGTTGGAAAAAAAAAAATCCATCAAGATATCTCAGACAAAGGCAACAGGAAATGTAACATCTGGTGACCCAAAAATAGAAAACGTTTCCCCAATAACTGCAGCATTAAGTGTTTTGAATGACTGAAGGAGAAAAGGCTCTTAAGAGACTTATGTACAAATTACCTTCAAGGTTGATGCAGGCATACCACAACAGTAAAAATCTAGGAAGAAGTAGATTTTGGTCTAGAATTCCCTAAAGAGAGCTATATGAATTGCAAACACCAGAATTTGCAGTAGAAAGCAGCAGTAAAATGATGTCTCCTTTCTCAACATATATGCCTTCCTTCAGCTTATCTGATTTTATTAGAAAAACAGTATTTTTATTACTCTTTTTGATCCACTGGCCTCAGAGTTCTGATGCTGTCTGTAGATGCTGTTCCCTGCTGTGTACAACAGAATTAAATACACAAACCCAGACAGCTTAAGCCTGTCAAAATCTTTCTAGAAACCTGTCTGTGCATGCAAGGATGGCAGATAGAAAAAGCTTTCAAGTTTATTGAAATAATTTACGTCTAAATCATTCAATCCAGTCAGTAAGTTCTGCTGAATCATTTTTCATACGGACATATCTGAAAGACACTTCAAGATGGATTCAGTCTACAAAGTAGTTTAGAAATTAATGAATTTTTGTTGTTTTAAGTGACGCTTTAAAAATAGCAGATTTTTCCTTTCTCACATACAGATGTCATCTACAAGCATTCCCTGTTCTGCTGAAATTCTATCATCCTTTGAGGCATCTGGAGTTGGCTGTTAGCAGAGGACAGATAGAAATATTGGTTGTCCTCTAGATGGATAGGGTATGACAAATTTTCTTTTGATCTGCCTTGAGGCACAGGAGATTTCAGTTCTTGTCTAAAAAGGATGCAATGCAAATGTCTTGATGTGAAATAAATTGGAATAATTACAATAACTGCCGAATTATACATGGCATGAAATAAACCTCAATTTCCATACAGTTCAGGAAAATCTAATGAGGTCTGATGTTTACACCTATTTCCTGGCTCCAAGTCAAGTTAATTTTCTCATCAAATCTGATTGGCTCTGGCAGGATCAGAATATCTGGCATTATAGTAATACAAACATTGACAGTAAAGTTTTATAACACAGTATTTTAATCTATATTTATGTTAAAAGTAACTAGTTTGTCTTTTCTCTTTTTTTCTACCACTTTCACTTTTAACCCATATTTTAAAAATTGGGTTTCACTCTCTCAGCAATCTTGATATATAAAGATGTCTTACTTCATTCACAAATGGAGAACTGTAGCATAGGGTGGAATAAATAATTTGGTTGAGTTACGGAAGTATGAAATCCAGAAAGCTTGATTTTGCTTGATAGTATGATTCAATGCACCTATACTCATCACTTGCACCTAACTAAGAATCAATGAACAGCAAGTTTCTGATAAGGAAGGATAGGAGAAGCAGTTCCGTTCCCTCTCCCACATAAACACTGTAATGCTATCTAAGCTGGAAATACAGGACAAACAATAGCAGATGAAAACCTGATGCCATAAATCCCATATCAGTTGAGACTTAGATCTCCAGAGTGTATCACATCCAAAACAGCAGCTGTATTTTCCAGGACAGTCTAATCTTGTATTTGTGATCCGCCTCCTTTCACAGTCTTCAAGTTTGCCTCAGGTTGATCACAAGTACTTCTGATGAGATGGCAGTCTTTTATATACCAGCTAAAGTGCTGATACAATCCAGTTTATGGGGAACCATACTGGAAATCTGTATAAATGTTCTGGAGAAATCCCGAAAGTTTTATGTTGTTGTAACTGAAGCCAAATTTCATAGTTGCCAGATACCTGCATGTAGATTAGGTAACTTTCATATGCTCGTTGACTGGTCCAGGTTAGTGTCTATGTAGTGATTCAGGTCAGCAGACCATGGCCTCAGGGAGGGAAACACTCTGTTGGGATACTAGATTATATTTTGAGCAGAGCCTAGAGTCCTGCAGATATGAAGTCTCATTCATTTTGCAGATTTGGAGATTTCTACTTCTGCACAAAGAAAATTAGTAGGGGGCATCCCAAATGAATGGAGGAGCTGAACATTTCCTGTTATTTCACTGTATTCTCAATGGAAAAAGACAGACATGTACCTTAGTCTGGGTTTCTCTCAGGTGGTACCTAAGTTGCATATACAAGCCACAGAGCAGACATTTGATTTCAGTAGCCTGGAACTCCACCTGCAGATCTCAGAAGTGCTTATTTCTTTTCAAAAATGTTCAAGAGATGCAGGAAGCTACATTAGAGAAGCTCAGATATTCTGTCTTCCCCTTTCTGAGGTCAGGCAGTTCAAACTGGAAATGAACCAGTACCTAAACTGAATAGACTAGACACCACCATATTATAACATTAAACAGGAATTCCTGAAAGAAGGAACTCAAGTCTGTGGTTCACATGCGAAGCTCAAGGTCTTTGTCTGGAAGGGAAGTTCACAACTGTGGATCAACCTGCCAAGTCCTAGCATAAGCCATGGCAAGAATAAGAATATGCATATGAAAATAGGAAAATCTGTCTGGAAACCAGCTAGGCAAGTGTGATTTTGTGCTAAAATATGAGGAAAAGGGTAAGGCTAAGCCTCAGCTTTCCATGGGCTGCAAATTCCTCTCTCTGTGTTAGAAGAAATTATTTCTTTAGTGTTCAATTTCAGAGTTTAATGCAGAGATTCAAACTTCATCTGGGCGTTGATGTCTTCACAGGAATGAATCAGAAGGAAATTTGTGCTTCTTCACTACTGCGTAGTTATGGTGACCTTCTGGCAGATGTGTGTGGATAAATTGAAGGGAGATTTCCTTATAATAACCCAAACCCTCTCCTTTGCCAGTCTAATCTTTCCCACTAGATCCCCACTCCTGTCCTGCAGTCAATAGTGAGCTAATACAGAAAGCTCAGAAAAAGTGTGCTGGCATTACCTTGCCATTGCAAAGTCAAGTTATCAGGGTAGGCTGTAGGAAGCACAGCCTGAACAGGGGCTGAGTTTCATGAGCATCCAAACTGATTTTCAAGGGAAATGTGCTGTAATCCAAGCAAAGTTTATTGAGATTTGAGTACAGAAGTTGGTTTTGTACAGAGCCCACAGGAAAATCAAGCAGAACTAAGACTCTTGCAGTCAGAAGGAAGGATTTTAACTGGTGTAAATTTTTACCCCTCGGAAAGCAGGTGGACTGATGTTACTGTTTGTCAGCTGAAGCTTTGGTCTTGTATATTTGGTTTCTCATATTTCCAGGAGACTGGTTTGGGAAAATAGAGAAACAATGCTCATAGTATAGACATTTTCAGAGGCCTGAGGGAGATATTTCATAAATACATGAGGCTTCATTCTTGACCAAACAAGTCCACACAGAATTTTAAAACTGATGAACCGTCCTTTACAAACAAAGTGAGAACACTGAAGATATACTACAAAATTAATTAGTATCTTTCCATGTTTGCCATATTAACTAAAACACAGACTTAAATTTACACCAGAAAATTTTATAGAAACTTGGCAGAAACATAAGTACAAAATCCAGAGGGAGTCAGAATCATTGTCTTATGTAATACAATGAAATATATTGGTAATGATTCAGAAGATATGACAGAAGTTTGCACTGTCCACATAATTTCAATATATTTAAGAACAAAAAAAAAAAAAGAAGCAGACAGAATAATACTTCTCAGTAAGGATAATTTTACTGTTCCAGACATCACGTGGGAATAATAGATCTGTAGAGACAATAACATTTTCATATCAATGAGTATAATCTCACTGCTATATTGCTGGAACTAAACTATAGTCTTCTGAACACAGTGATCTCCATGGATCATTTCTTCCAAGTGACTACTATGTGTTAGCCAAACAAGATTTCTTCAGACAGTACGTGTTTTATATCACTGTGTATGCATGTTTGTGCATGTGAGTGTCCGTGTGTAAGTTAGATTTTTTACAATAGTCTCATCTGAAGAAAAAACTCATTAAATAGTATCCCAGCCACTACAGAACATCTTACAAATGAATGAGCATTGTTCTTTTTGACTAACAGCTGCTTTGAGTTTAAGTAGTTTACTGTAGCTAAAAGCTCTGACAATCCAGATACTTCTTACTATCAAGGTTTATCTCAACCTGCTAAAGTCTAGATAAGAGGTTGCCAGTTTTCCTGCTTCAAAGGAGACAAGAGTAATTGGAACTATAAACTCTCCCATTCATCATTAAAATGCACATTTTTATAGGACCACAGAAAGCATCTGTATCTTTACTAAGACAGGGCATGCATTAGACAGATTTAAACTGAGACTGCTCAATACAGCAGATCACTTGTCTGACATTTACAGATGTTAATATGCACATATTCATTTCAGAAGAGGAAAAAATAGCACATACTTAATCAGAAGATTATTTTACAAAGTGAGGTCCTCATTCTGCACAGTTCTTTGCTTTAGCTGAAGCCAAGAGCCCTTAGTCCTTCACCAGAGTCATTCAGTAACTTCCATGATCGGGTCCTGTAACTTTTTTCAGTGTAGTTTCTCTCACTTGTGCCTTGGCATAAAGACAGTTTCTTAGAGCTAGATCCAAGATCTTTGCCATCTTGAAGATGATTACAAACACTGTGCCTTGGCCAAGTCTGACAATTATTCCACAGTCCATTAACAAAAAGTGGAATCTACCTAGGAACTAAATAGCCCTCGTTTCTATAATATGTACATATTTCCTTATGATCAAATTGCTAGAATCTTTGTCTTTTTTTTAATAGCTTGCAAATTCATCAAAGATAGAAACAGTTTCAAAGAGAGTTAAGTTTAATTCTACAGGCTGCCATTATATTCAGAATATATAAATTCTGCAGTCTAAAGTAAGGTTTTGCCAGAGAATGATTAAAAAAAAAAAAAATAGTTCCTTTCTCTTGCACTCAATAACTCTAAAATCAGACCCTGCTTCTTTCCACTGGAACACTGTAAAGAAGGTTGCCTGACAAGATGCCCATTAGTTTCCCTTGTAAAAGATATTTTAGTGTTATCATAAAAGAGGATTTTGGTTAACAAATCACTGACAGATAAAAGTACAGCACTTCTTACAAATCTAGAGGTTTCTATTAAGTTTTATCAATTGAAATGCTGTCTCTGTGTATTCTACAAATGGTGAGTTTTGCAGGATATGTGAGTAGCCTCCAGTAAGAAAAATTACTTTTTTTTTCCCTGAGAATGAATGAACAAGAATCAGCTGCACAGATATTCTGAAGATTTTTTTATATATGTTTAGATGAGTTTCCTAAGGAAACAAGATCACAGAATCACAGAATGGTTGAGGTAGGAAGGGACATCTGGAGGTCAACTTCTCCAGTTTCCCCTCTCAAAGCAGTGTCACATACAGCTTGTTGCCCCTGACCCTGTCCATGTAACTTCTGAATATCTCCAAAGATGAAGACTCCAAAACATCTCTGGGCAATCTGTTCCAGTGTTCAAGCATCCTCACAGTAAAAATGTGAGGTTTTTTTCTTATCTTCAAATCTGATTTCCTATATTTCAGTTTGTGTCTATTGCCTCTTGTCCTGCCACTGGATACTACTGAAAAGGGTCTCCTTACATCTTCTTTACCCCCTTTCATGAGGTATTTATACTCACTGGTAAGACACCTCTAACCCTTATCTTTCCCAGGCTGAACAGTCCCAGCTCCCTCAGCTTCTCCTCAATGTAAGATGCTCCAAGACCTTAAACATGTTTGTGGCCCTGCAGCACAGGAGGCTGTTGACCTGCTTTGCTGTGATCGTGCATTGCTGGGTCATGGTCAAACCCCCACTGTTCGGGTATTCCATTAAATCAGTAGACTCCTGGAGGATTTAAATAGGATAATAAAGAAACTACTTCTAAATTCCTCTATAATTGATATTATTTCTTACACTAAATAAACTTAATGAGCCCAAAGCCCAAAATAATATTATATTTTTATACTACAGAATTCTGACAGTCTGTTATAAAACTTTCTGTGTACCTCTCTCTATGTATAACTACTTTAGAAGTCCTTCTAGATAGCTATGTGATTAGGGTTTTTTTTAAATATGTTTTGCCAGCCTATTAGCATCTTTTATGACAAGAGTCTATTTTATTTGGTTTTCTTGCTTGCATCTTGAATACTATTTGTCTGTGTGAATGTGGTTTGAGGTTCCTTTTCTAAATCCCCAAATGTATTAGTCATATACATACTCTGAGACCAAGTTTTATAACAACCTTTGATGCTCTAACCTGAGCCTTAAAGAAGATTTTCTTTCTGAAAGGTCATCTAAAAAGAGAGGCCCTTTCATTGTTCGGCAATTACTTCATACATGTACAAGGGCCTACATGTGCCTACTCTGTTCTAAGAGCATGCAGAACAGAGTTTTGGGGTGGTTTTTTCAAGGATACGAAAAAATGTCAGTGCTGAATTTCCTCTTCTCAAAGAGTTGTTGCGTGGTAGAACTGAATGAATTTTGAAGCTGAATTTTAAATTCTGGCAATCTGAACAACATTGGCATATAATTTTTCAGCAAGATGAAATATGCATGTGGAAGAAGAAAGGAAAAACCATGATACTTGCAGTCTAATCCATTTAACAATCTGTCTCTAATTTTAATGATGTATTTGTCATTTTATTACTCATGAAATGTCATTTATATGAAACTGTCACTATGATATTAGAGAGGAACAGCTTGTCTTAAATTGTGTAGTGTCTTTGCCAACTTTCAATGTTAGTTGTATTCCACCTCTTTAGAATTTCCCTTACGCTTTCAATTCCGCTTGGATACTTTACTTCATGTACCAAACTTTTGCACATAGCTGCTGTACAAAATGCATGCATTTAATCTTGGAGTGGATACAGCATCTATTGTGTTTAGGTAATTCAACAATATGGAAAATATTCTGAAAAGCCTTGTGTAAATATAGTCTGATGTGACATAAAAATCCTACAGGATCTTGAAATATCTATCATAATTTTTAACATTAATATTGAACAGATGGAGTTGTCATAGTTTTCAAAGAAAACAAATTTTTAAAAAATAAGCAGTGATAGTATATTTCCTTTTCTCTGAAAGGTACTTAAAATCATTTTCTTCATGCTTGATAATCACTGAGCTGGAGGAAAGGTAGTTTTCTTTTTTTTTTTCCCTATATTTATACGAGCAACTGTGCTTGGTTCATTACAGTTAAATGCAAAAAAAAATTCACAACTAGTCAATAATTCCCAAATTTGTTAAATATTACTTGGGAAATACAGACAAACAAACATAAAGGCAAAGTTTATTGTGTATTTACACATATAAGGGATTTAGGGGTCTTTAGGTTCTCATCTGCCTTCTTTGAAAACTGTACAAGTTTTCTCAGGTTTTTGTGTTATTTTCAAAATTGTTGCTCTGAGTAGCTAGAATTAACTAAAAACTTTAAAATCTTAAGATCCCATATCCATCTATGTCTTCTTTGGTAAAATGAAGGCAATATCTGCTAATTACCCTTCTGTGGTCTCGTGAGGATTCAGGAGAAAGCAATAGCATTTTGTAGAGCATTTTGAAACAACAAACATAAGAGAGTTTTAATAAAGTTATGTTATTGAATTCAATGCTCAAACCCAAAGAAGAAAGTGTTTTTATTAGAATTAGATTAAATTAGGGCTGAATTAAGATTAAAGATCTTTATTAAAAGAGGAGCATTTCTAAACTGAAACCTTCTATTTAGGAAGCCATAAGTAAATTTTTTTTCCATATTCTCTAATGAGTAGTCACTGGTTTCCACTTTGAAACAAAGTCTGTCCATTAAAAAGTAATGATTTTTAGTGGAAAAAAAAAAAGAGGAAATTTGAAGAGTTCAGTTACTGAATGGGGGAAAGATATGGAGGATGCTTCATGCTAAACAAAGCAATGAAGGTTGACACTCCCTTTCTCTGGCACAAAACCTTGACCACTGCAGGAAGAAGTATCAAAAGCTTTCTTCTTGATACTCCTTGTACTTCTTCTGCTAAGCTGGAAAAAAAAAAAAGTATTATCATTATTTAAAACCAAAGAATCAAGGTTATCCTGGTGCTGGGAGGGCTGGTGGTTCCCTGAACCAGGGGCTGGGGGCTCCCCAGGGCAGCAAGGCAGGGCCCATTAGCCTGGGCCTGTCCCCTCTATCAGGGCAGGGTAGGCTGAGGGGCAGTTAGGGCAACCCCAGCCCCAGGCTTCAGGCACCTCTCTGAGGATGGGGACAGACTGACACTGGGATGAGCCAGAGTAGGTGGAGACAGTGTCCTACAGCCTCACTGGGGCAGGGACTGATGCCCCCAGGGGCTGGAATGGGTTTTTAGGCTGTGAGTAGGGCTGGAGGAGCCCCAGAGATGGGCAGGGACATTAGGGCTACTGAGTCCACTCGGGGTCTCAACAGACAGTTGAAGATAAAGTGACTCTTGATGAGCCAGAGGCAGAGACAAAAACTGGATACAACTCAAATAAATTCTCGTTTCATGATCCATATTGCCATTAAAAAGAAGTTTAATGATAATAAAGAATTGATACATATGTTGATTGCAAAGGGCTATTTAAGAACCTATTCTTCCTCTAGGGAGGAGCATGTCCTCAAGTTCTTCCATATGAATCCTCACTTGTCATCAACATTTGTTTTTAATCCACAAATCTTCCATGCTAATCTCAAAGCAATTACCTTGTTTGTAGAGCTGTAGAATCAAGCTTCGCTGAATAACTTACTGGAATTTCTTGAATATAATTCAATTGGTTTGACCAAATAATTCATGTGATTTAGGTATTTGTAGTACAATTTTCAAGTGTCCTTTTCAAGTCTTTTTTAATCTTCAGAATTCCTTCTGAGGGTGGACCAGAGTTTAACTTATAGAAAAAAAGTTTGGAAAGCCAAGATCTGGTGCTTTTATACCGATACACATACACCTTTTCTATAACTTAATGATAAAGGGGTTTTGGCCATGCCACATGTGAATGTTTTGGGCTTCATTCTGATCTTAGATGAAGCACATATCAGATGCAGTTATCATCATGTTATAAATATATATCTATATTCTATCAAATAAATGTCAGGCCTGGTATACAATCTGTTATTTGTAATTCTGAATCCTAAGAGATGTGTCTAGACAAGTAATACAGATGTTGCAGAGATATACACTCTAAATTCGACTGCAGAGCACAGGCCAGTTATAGGTGCTCCCCGCAGACTCTGAAATAGTTGGACTGAATGCCATTACAATGCAACTATATTGAAGTGTTCTCTGCATTGCCTTTCACCTACACAAAGATACATCATGAGGCATCTAATAAGACTCTGAAGACTAAACCACACCACCACATCTGTTTTCACAGGAGGTACACAAACTGTACTTAAAGCAGAACTAAATTTGAATGTGTCCTCTCCCATATAGGTGCAGTTGTTAAGCCTTTGAAAGTAATTTTAAGTTGTTATTTTAAAAAAAGAGAAGAGGAATGAAAGAGAGCCATTAACTTTTTTTTTTAATGTCAGTTTTGGAAGTCTTTTTTATGTTTATGATGTTCCTGGCTTAGATACTGTATTAAACAAGTACCGTCCACCCCTTAAATCCTTACTTTCATTCCGTCAAAGTCCAAATGCTTTGTAAGTTTCACTGGATGATTTGTGTCTTCAAAGGCAGGCACTTGTAAATGGGACACAAGTTTATGCTTGAAGTTAAACATATGTTTAATTATGGTTCCAAACAAGGACCTAAGTGGTTTGTTACAGCAGAATCTATTCATATTGATACTGTGGTGCTAGACACATCAGGAGGTGCACAGTCTACCTATTCTGGCTGAATGTATATGGGTATATTCAATACTTAGTAATAATATCACAAAGTTTATGCATGAGATTCTTCCTCAACACTTTGAATATTATGACAGAATTTGAAAAGCATGAAAACAGACAACATGATGATAGCATGTACAGATTCATTTCTTGCTAAAAGTATGATGTTCCTGCTGTGGAATTTTAAAATTAAATAAAATCTAATACATTAGTTATCTGGTTCAGCTATCTTGTACACTACAAACTGACTGCTTTCTCTCATGCAACATCCCAAAAAACATTATGTTAAGATTCACATCAAAGATAGCCTGTTAGGAAAAATACCCACTTTTGATTCTTACCCTCTTCCAGCTACCAAAGCTTTATGCAGCTAGCAGTCTCCAGGAACTACATCTCATTTTTTTTTTTTATTTTCATGGTTTGACAGGCTGCACTGCATATGTCCAGACAGAAGAATTAATAAAATGAAATATCCTTGACAAGATTTAACAGCAAATTTTGACTGCTACATGGCAGTGCAAAACTACTGTAAACAGAGCGATTGAAGATATTTAGGCAGCTCTGTATCATCGCAGCAATGCAGCAAAGACAAAATCCACTGCTAAGCCTGACCTTGCAATATTTCACATTATTTTTATGTTTTTCTTCACTTCATCATTTAACTTTTTCTTACAGAGATCCTAACTATAGAGCTAGCATTTAGCATCACATCAGTAGTAGCCTCCGTCCTATATAATTCAACTGATCTAGCATCTATTGCAGTACATCTGAAGCAAGGTGACAGAATCTCCTGTAATCAGATCCATTCTAGTACATGTTATTTATTTCAGTGGAATAAAAATAAATTCTAGAGGCAAAACCGAGCCTAGTGAGTCATGCCTCTAAATGGGCTGTCCATCTTTGCAGCTGCAGTTTTGTGTCAGACTACAGGCACACAATCTTTATTGTGCAAAAATCATCTACAAAAGCACAGTTCTCAAAAGGGTGATGTACTGGACAATATCTTTAAGGTTGTAAAGATAAAATGTTAGATCTTTTTAGTTTCTATATTCAGTGAAATATTTTCTTTTCCTAAGAGCTGATTTTTTTTTTTTTTTTTTTTAATATAAGACAAAACATTCAAAAAGGCCTGGAGGGAAGTCTAGCACACAAGTCAGTAGTAACAGCCTAATGCCTCTCTACTATTGGAGGAAAATATGTTTTGGTTTCTTTCTTCTTAGTCAAGTAAACAGATAAATATATTTCCCCTGGCTTCCACTACAGCAAGTTGGCAGTTACAGAAGAATCCTTTCAGTTTTGATTTCCTGTCAGCTTCACTAACAAATGACCGCAGAGTACAGAATTCTCTTGGTGTGGTTTTTATAGACTCTGTGCCTTAAAATGAATGTTTCTGAATGAAATCGCTGTATGTTCTCACTTGAAGGGGTTGTTTTGTTTTCTGTATGCAGTGCATTTCTCCTTTCAGTGAATGTGTGAGACTGGGAAAATTATAGGAAGGATGTGGCCTGAAAGCGAACATTTTTTAAAAAAACTTTTCTTTCCTTGATCCTCATCTCCTAAGTTGCAGTCAAAAGACTGACTAAATTCAGATACAGACATAAACTGGTTCAAAACACTTCTTCAATCAGCTCATAGCAGGCAGAAAAAACAAAACAAACCAGCTCCATGTGCAAAGGGCTGATCTCAGGGAAGTCAGTGGCACACTGCTGAGTGATTTCAGTAGAGCTTGCTGAAATTTCTCTCTTGAAGCTGAACTTCTTCTCATAGGCCAATCTCCCAAAAAAAAAAAAAAAAAAAAAAAAGAGACCTGACAACAACAGGGGTCATGAACTGTGGTCAGAAGCTGTGTGGTTCCTAAGCTCCTCAGTGGCTGCTCTTGTGGGCTGGGACCTAAAATTACTGCCCTCCTTTCTCACGCTTAAAATTCGCTGAGGGTAACCTCTAGCCCTTTCATTTGTCTCTATAGAACTTCTCTATTTCAAACCAGGCATCAGCTCACTACTCCTGTGCTGGCAGTAGCCCATCCTGATGAGCAATCAAAAACCTACTGTATAAGCAACAGTCTTTTCTTACAGTTTTTCTCTTTTCCAGAGTGAGTTTTCTTTTTCGGCTCTCCCACGCACCACTGAGCTCTGTCATCACAGGCATGGTTTCTGGAGAGAGTAAGGCAAATATTGTAGAAATGCCACTCCACTCAGTGCATTTGATGCATTTTGTTCTTGACCACACATGTGCCCAAGCAGCCCTTTGCTCTGTGTTTTGCAGAAGGAAGGTGTCCTGCAGTGGAGTGCGCAGTGCTGTTGCTGAATCTCCACTGAGGGACATAGGCAGCAGCGTGGGGCGGGAGGGAGGGAGAGGAGAGAGGCAAAGTGACTTCATCACTTCCACCCTTACAGAGAAGATAATGAGGAAAGCACTTTGCAAACAGAGAAAGTGAAGTGTCTTTAGACAGCTAAGGAAGCCAAAAAAACTGCCAAGAGAGGAGTGAAGAGAAGAGCATTCCAAAAAACTGTCCTTAGCAGACCATAAATCTTACCCAGCGGACAGTTCAAAGACATCACTTGCACCAGCCCTTCTATTCCCTATTTATTTTCTTCCTATCAGCGTTAAAATAGAATAGTAAAGTATCAAACAAACAAACAAGAATATAAGCAAGAAAACCCACTAGAGAAGAAAAAAGAACTGGAGCCCTCATCCATCAGCAGCGCTGAGGAGTTCCTTGGATCACACTGTGCTGCAGCGTGCGCAAACACCACTGCCGCACCGTGTCCAATCCAAGAATGGAATTCACAAACTCTTCTTACGTGTCTGAAATAACCATTCAGCGGCATACGGGAATGCCAAGGCTATATTTAAATAGCTAAAAGAGAAGCATATCCAAACCTTTTGTTTTATGCCCAACTGAGGTGCCTTTCTGTAGGTTTTGGCTCCCCAAACTCACGTCAGCCTCACAGATTCTCTGAACTGCTTTAGAGGTAAGGAGCATTTTACATTCCTGAAGAATTTCTCAGGGAAATGGGAAGAAAAGTCTGTCCTCTCCAGAGTGGAGTGGGAAAGATAGGAAGCTCTGCTGCCAATTTTGAAAGACAATGCACAACCCATACCCAAATAGGCGGGGAAATACCTCTCTGGAGGAAGCTGCACAGAGCGGGAGCCTGGGGAGGTAAGGAAGCACGCTGGAGGGAAAATAAATGGATTTCAGTTGGAAACCAGCCTGGGCTCTGTCAAACATACCAATAAAACTGACATGTTTCTGCAGACGGAGTTGGGAAGATTCGATAAGAAAATTTAGTAGCTTTAACACAAAGGCCAGATAAAGAAAACTGAAAAGCCTTTTTGATTTTGTTTTGTTTT
Organism: Chlamydotis macqueenii; assembly: GCF_036417535.1. NCBI lineage: Eukaryota > Metazoa > Chordata > Aves > Otidiformes > Otididae > Chlamydotis > Chlamydotis macqueenii. The sequence goes on along the minus strand of NC_141556.1, from coordinate 11,455,273 downwards.
TGTTTTTGTTTTTTTTTCCCCAAGCATGTGTATAAACCAGGCAGGAATGTAGGGCTAAATAAAAAACTTTGGTAGAAAGTTAAAGGAATTAATGCTTAGAGATTAGTGTTAGGGACTTACTTGAACTAAAAAGTTCTTAAAACTAAGTAGCATCAGAAGGGATTAAAGAACATCAGGCTTACAAATACAGCCCGACCTAGCTACTAAGATAAAGTGAGAAGTCAACCTGGAACTTTAGAAAACACTCCTAACCAAATTAACTAAGAAAACAGCCCAAAAACAGCTCCAGCAAGGCAGCAGGTTTCTACCAAAAAGAAAAAAATTTAAGACATCTTTTACATTAAGGCCAGACTCTGGTGATACCTAACAAAATTAAAGTGGAATAAAAGGAAAAAACGCATCTAGAAGGGCCTCCAAAGGCTCATACACCATTTCAATTAGCAGGGTAGATGCAAATAATTAATATTGATTCCCTAGAGAGCGTGAGCATGTCAAGAGCCAAGGCTGAGCTTTTTAATTCCTGACTTTTGGGGCCTTCACGTGCAGATTATAGTTTTACTGATGGGTCCAAACCAGTACACAACTAGCTGAACACTGGTCAGGTCTACTTGTCTGCCAGAGCTTCTACAATCCTGCAGGCAGAAGATACATGTGTATACCACACATGAACAGGCACACACACAAAGACATGTGTAAACATGCTGTCACTGCAGAACTGATTGGATTGGTTTGGATCCAGTAAATCCAGGCATATAAGATTTTTTTCTCACAATTCAGGCTTACACTACAAAAGTTTGCCATCACAAACATGCAGAATCGGGATGTGAAAAATTCATACTCCTGGCTGTCACCACTAACCTTCCTCTTGTTATCCTTGGTTATTAGGCAAAGTGAGATAAGTGCTTCTGGTAGGAAGATCTTTCTTCTCAGGTTGTGCTATTCCTATACTAAGGGACTTCAGTGAGCCCAGCTCTGAGTGAGAGGGAAAATCCCAGGTTATAACCCATTCCCTGAAGTATCTGAGCAGACTGAGAAGTTCTGAATTAGTCAGCAAGATACCATGTGAAGGCATCAGTGTGCATTTGTGTGGGTGTGGTGTGCATTTGTTTGTGTGTCCATGTGTAATTTGTGTGCTTTAGTGCTCCATCACCTCTAGCCTCTGACTATGTATGGACAGCTTGGTAAGGAGAGAGGGCTGTGGAGCACCTCTCAGGGATTGCCAAGCCTTGTTGATGTGGGGTGTGTAGGAGCCATCTAGCCCAATATCATATTCCTTTCCCCATGTTAATCTACTTGACGACAAGCTAGGCACATCAGTGTGGATACTTGAAGGCTAGTATCTGAATATTGCAGGACTGCTATGAGTTTTCACCTCCTACAGGTATTCTTAGACACATAGTCTGAATATGTTCAACGGGAAAAATTAAGGCTATGTGAGGACTGCCAACAGAAACATAGGCTTCAAAGAACTATAGGATCAGGCAGTAGTTGCCCAGAGAGGTGATGGATGCCCCATGCCTGGAAACATTCAAGGCCAGGTTGGACAGGGCTCTGAGCAACCTGATCTGTTTGGAGATGTCCCTGCTTCTTGCAGGGGGATTGGACTAGGTGACCTTTAAAGGTCCCTTCCAACCCAAACCATTCTATGATTCTATAGTTGGGACTCAGCTGCCTGATGAGGATGCACAGCAATGCAAACTAGCGGCTTTCAAGTGCATGCTTAATACAAAGCTTCCACAACTTACACTGCTGTGAACAGTAAATTTTCTGAGCTTTAATTTAATTAAAAAAAAATAATAAGGAGAGAAGAAACTATGCAATGGTAGTTCTGCAACTGCTATGTGAAGTTACAGTACTGTTAAACACAAGGCTGAACAGCAGATGGCATATTTACACCCAAGACATCAGACTATTGTTGACATGGTTTTAAGAGCAATGTTATTGTAAATGCATATTTGCTCAGTCTGTGTATCATGCTGACATTAATCCTCAAGGAAAGAAAACCATCTGGAAAATTTTCAGTTAGTATAATCTGAATTGAATTAAATACTATAGACTTGCATATCACTCAAGGTAAAACTTCTTTCAAGTGAAGAGAAAGACTATCCCCTTGTTTGTGTTTTACACTAGCCTCATCTAATCCAATGTCTTCCTCTAATGTCATATTTCCTGCCTTATTTTCAATAAATTGCTATGAATTGCACTCTTCTGTATATATGTTTTCTCCCAGTAGTACATATCAAATAACCCAGTTGAGAACAATGCTCGTGTGAATAGACACAGCTTGAGATATCTTGAGCAAATGACATCTGGGCTCTGAAGTTGTACAGGCTTTTGCTCTAGTGGAGAGTCTTTCCCTAAGGAATTTATTACTATGTGTATAAAAACTATGTTCATAGTAACTGCATCCATCATGGTATTATTATTAATAGTAATAATAATAATGAAAAATATTTTATAGTAAACAAATCAACCAATGCTTATATTCAGTTAGACTCTGAGCAAAGTTGATAGTCTACAGTGGAACTTTGATGCCCAGGTTTGAAACAAAACACACACTTTTCTCCTTTGCCACTCAGTACCAGCTTGGAACATTCCCTGAATTCTTGACTAAGTCAGGATCTGAAACAGTCCCATAATAAGGTCCCCATTAGCCCCACACTGGAGTTTTGACAGTGATTTCAATGCAAGCAGGATCAGGTCCTCGGATACAGAAACACAACTTGCGCTACATCCTCTGAGACTATATGGAGAAGTCATAGGACCTTCCCAAGTGTTCTGAACAAAAATGAAACAGCTTTAGGAAAGCTAAGGCTATGGAAGCTGTTCTATTGCTGCTTTTCACACTATATATCCTACGTTATAAAAACTGAGACAACATGAAAAAAAAATATATCTGTTCATTTTTAGGGCTTACTTTGGTATTAACCTTTCTGTGGTTTGCCTTTTTCCTCCCAGCTGTTTTCTTTCCTATTTATTGCATGTGATTTTTGTCAGAACATAGCTGTCCAGAAATTGGTGCTTTTCAAGGCAGGGTAGATACACAACTGAACTCTACTAAACAGCTGCTCTGTTTACACAAGGCCTGTTAAATAACAAAGAGCAGAAAGCAAGTACTGAGCATCGATGTAGGTTTTCATCATTTATCACCCGCAGATTACAGTGTCCATGGAACTACAATAGATAAAATCACAACAGAATGTAATATGAATGAAATATCCCTTTATAGATCTTTGTTGTGCAAATTGTTGTACAAGCAGTTAATTCTCATGGGTCCCAGGAAGTAGGTAGGTCACCTGAACATCCTTAACACTTTGAACGTAAAACTATAGCAAGATACAGTTTGACATATGGACTATTTCTAAATTTTTATAATTTTGGAAGCATTCCTGCATGGTTGAAGTTATTGGCAAGTCTCCCATTGATTTCAGGAGTTCTTGATAAAATCCACTGATTTTATGAATCAATTAGGAAAACATTTATTGGACTAGAAATAAAAAGAAAGTGATGTTTACCAGGGAAAATTCAGAATCAGACTTCAAACACTTTGCACATGAACTTATTTGAAGAATGATTCATTGTTGATATAGCTGGAGTTGTTAGCAAATATATATGTTTAAATCATCAAAATTTCAGCACAACCAGAAATGCTTAGAACTTTGAAATTTCGGCTGGATAACAAAAAAAAGAAGTAATGAACTTACTGTCCCTTATTTGAACTTTCCGAATCATAATGCCGTGGTGCTATAGGAGGCTGGTAGTGCTTGGCTGGACAGAGGCACTAATCTGGAGGGGCTGGAAGGGGTCTTGCTTGTTTCCTTTTTTTTGCTAGCTATTGTTGTTGGCTGGCGCAGCAGTAGCACCTAGGTTTGTGCAAACTATTGGTCTCCTTTGCATCATCTTATGTACTACCAGTAGTACTAAGTGATACAGTGAGGGAAGCCCTTTCCTAAAGTATAAAGTATATTAAAAGAAATACTTAAAATTCCAAGCCTTTCATACTGAAATTGTATGGAACTACAAACCTCTTGGCAAATACTCGTGTTTAGGTTAAGCACATCCTTTCCACTGGAAATATACTCCCTCTGTATCATCCTTAGGCCATTCTCAGTGCAGAATTCCCACTGGAAGCTCTTGGGAAGACTCAGCAGGATCACAGCATGGATTTGTCTGGGTCTTTCATTTTATCTGCAATTATGCTATTGGACACATTAAGTTCTTTAAAGAACCAGTCCTTCTTACTCTGCACACTAAAATCCCTCACTGAAATTAGACTTGGGAGCCACTCATTTTTCTAAGGCTCTGCCTAGCAATGGGGTTCCAAACCTTCTTCTTTAAATAAGAAATATGCTAATTAAGCTGCTGGTTTTTTATAAAATACTTTATTAAGAATAAGAGTAAACAAGGTTACAAAAATACCAACTTTATTAACTAATGAAGATGCCATTAATTACAGAAAATTTATAATACAAGTTATAACCACAGTGTTCCCTTTCCATTAGGCATTCAGTTAGTTGCATTTAATGGGAGCGTTATTTTTCCCACTTTAATATGAAAAAATACTATTATCATACACTGAATTCCACAGGCAGCTCCCTAAAGTTAGATCCCATGCAAGGAAACCATACATAAATGCCTAAGAGTATGTTTAAAAAGGAACACTGTAGAATTTTAGGGTGAAAAGCCATGTTAGTTCCTGCCAGCAGCCCCAACATTCATAAAACAATAATATACCAGTGCATGTGAGGGAGGAAGAAAATAATTGATAAGGAAACAAGGCTAAAGAACCAATCCAATAGGTTGTATACAGGTTGCACAGGAGTCAGTTGGTTTATATCCAGTCTTCCAGAAGGATGGCGATAAAGCCTCACCTCCTGTTGCCGTTGCCCTGGAGTTAAGAATCTGTGTGCTTTTTGGTGTAGGAGGATGCATGTAGTTCAGTGCACGGCTGTTTGGAAAAGCACTGAGCAACTTTCAGCCCCTTGGTCTTTTGACAATCACATTCACTAATTTCAAGGGACATTTTGCCTGAGTAGATTTGGACCCTCAGAGATATATTTGGACCCTCATCTGAAAAGCTCTAACTCAAGTGAGTAGCTCTGTCAAGTACATTGGCATTACCTGCAGCAAGGGTCTGCAGAATGCCTCAGAGAATTTTATCTACAGAAGAAGATTTCAGCAGTAGCAGCAAAAATCTAGACCAGTATATTCCCATTGAGAGCTACAGTTTCTCTGAGGGTGATGAGGTTTATGAGAGAAAAAGAAATAGGGAAAAAAGCTTTTTTTTTAAAAGAAAAAATGTTTTCATTAATGAAAGTTCCAATGCCCAAAGAAAATCAGTAATTAAGTCAAACTAACTTCAGTATCACAAAATCAGCTCTTGAGTTTTAATTTCAAAATTGTATATCCAGTTATAACACTTTTCAGAGACCAAGGATTAGTTACAGCAAGGAGAATGGAGATTAATTCAATGGAGTTTAAGAACATCCTTAGATAGGAATTTAAGTTCTATATCCTTTAATTCTAATATGAATAAAATAATATCTACAAAGTAAAGTCCAGATCCCACTGAAGTTAGTAAGCGGCTTTCCAGCAATTTAGATGGGCACTAGATCAGGTTCCCTTGTTATTACAGAGAGAAAAATGTTAGAACAGTGAAAAAGTATCTATCGAGTGTCCTTTCTTAAGAGAATCCTGTAGTTATAACAGTTGCCTGGTACGGTACCATTGGTACCAACAAGAAATATTCACAGGAATAAATGAAGTACAAATTCATTACCACATATCATTATTCTTCTCTTCCCTTGCTCTTCAGAGTCTCACGTGCCCTCCATACTGAGATAGGGAGAGCAGTAGCACCTGAGAAGCAAGTGTATGCAAACATGTTAAGTTCTGGAGCGCCAACTCTGCACAATTTATTTTACTGAGGCGCTGCCCAGAACAAACAGGTAAAAATCCTTACATGTTGTCTAACAAAAAACAGTATTTTTATCATATATATATATGTGTATATATATATATAAAAATCACAGTCTTCTGCACAGCAGAAGCTTATAACTAAAATATTTTAGGATTCGATTTTTTTTAGATAGACATAACAAAATACCTGCAAATATAATACAGTGAGCACATAACAATTCTTAGAATACACATAGTGAACATGGAATTATATGTTTTATCCACATTCTACCGTGACTGAAAACAAAACTCACTTGGAGTTTTTTAGAAGTCTCTCTTAAAAAGTTAATCCTTTCAATAAGATATAGTCAGTATGTACTTAGCAAGAATACACTCTTTACATATGCGGCAATAATTAACTGTAAATACAACAGGCTAAATCCTGCCCTCTTTGGGCCTGGTAAGTAAGAAAGTCAAAAGGAGTATAAAGACTTCAGAGGCAGCCAGAATAGATCGACACAGACTATCTGTGTAGCATCCACAACCTCAGATCCGCTGTACAGAGAAGTCGCATCTTGTCCAAAGAGACTATTTACACCAGGAGGAATTTCAGAAGCTCTGCTTGCTGAAAGGCTTCTTCCTATGTACCAGTAGAATCTGCTGGATGCTTGACACATATCTCAGCCAGTCAAGCCACTTAAGCATGAGCTGAAACTCATCCCAGTTCACCACCAGGAGATGTAAGCATATTTGAGTCCCACTGAAGTCAAAGTGCACATCTGAAGAAAATAATTTTGTCAGTCAACATGAGGGCTGCCGCCCAAGACAGCTCCCCTGAAGTGGTTGCTTTGTGCCAGGGCAGAATTCAACCCTGTGTCTTCTGAATGAAATGTCCTTTTACACGTCTACACCACGATGTCAGCTAGTGGCTATGCAGTTAGATATGATACACATACCATACAATTTGCTACTGGAAACATTTACAATTACATAGTCACAAGTGAAGTAACAGTGCAGTTACTTACATAATTACATATACAGTAGTAAAACTAACAATTGGATATATGTTGTATCAATTTTCCCAAAATTACTGGGTAATTGGTGCCACCTATAACAACATATTTGTATAAAACTTCCAGCCATACAACTAAATGCTTAAAGGAGAACAAGCACTTTTTATAGACTCTGATTATTTGTTCCCTTTCCCCATCAACATCAAGGAAAATGGTGGTTCTACACACAGGCAGGAAACACAAGCTACTAAATTATTGGTGATGTTTTCCATATTATGTACAAGATCATAACAATCTTTGAAATAATTTTATTACTCTGAATTATACAAAGGATGTAATTTTTTTTCCAAATCTAGGCAAGGTTTTATTAAAAATCTTAAGTCTTTGAAAGACTATTAATGTATAAATTACTTTTCCCAGTATCAAATCTCTGGCCAGATGTCAGATTCAACTATTCTTTTTCCTGCTGTAAATACAGAGTTACTTTCATGAAATAACTAGAATAAATGGAATTTTTAACACCTGTCTGTTGAGGAAGATTTGGGTATACTGGATTGAAATTTCTTTTAATTGTCAAAGCCTGCGTGTAATCAGCTAATCAGGACTAATTTTTCAAACTGTGTGAAATACTCTCTTTAGCATTGTAAATTCACAGTTATTTCTGGGACTAACTTGAAACAAATGATTGATAGTTTGCTAACCAATCCACTTCTATGTCTCTTCTCTGATCCAAGATGGTTTTTGAGATACCTGTTAGGGGACCACATACACGCTGAAGGAACCAAGTGCAGAACTTAAGTCTATAAGCACTATGTAAACGGAAGTGATATTGACTTCTATGAGAACGCTGCTTATGGCAGGCTTGTCAAAGTCCATCAATAATGAAAAGATTAATTTCTAAAGAGACTACTTTTAAATGAAATATTTAAATCTTTGACCTCTTATAAGGGAAGAAGAGATATATGATCATATATGCTGTTCTTGACAGATGCATATACCTCTCAGTAGGTCTTTTGTCATATAGGAAGAGAAATATATGGCTCATAGAAAGAATAAGATGTGTTAAATAAAACTGTAATCTGTTTCTCCTTCTAAGATGAACTGAAGAGCAGCATAAAAGAGGTCATATGATCTATTTCTACAAAACCATTTATCATCCAGTAATAATATCTTGGCAAAATTGTTTAGCCATTCAAGTATCTTCAGGAGATATGTCACCATACTTGCATATACTGTAAGTTGCTCCAACACTTATAAAACAACACTGATAGACAAAAACACCAAAACCACCCATAAATATTAAAAGAAGCTCAACAAACTTGACTATCAAGTAGTTTAAAAATTGTTGATCTTTACATTACTCATTAATTTCATGCTGTCCAAAATCTTTCTTTGAATGGAAGGTGTTGAGTTTTTCAGGGTTTTCTGTAGGTCATCATAATTTTGTGTATCCATCGGGAGTAATATGAGACCCGAACAAAAACCCCAGGACGATTTCGAATGGCACATCCGCGGCCGGGAACAATGACACCAACAACTATCTTCAGCCTGTTTTGTTCACAAACCAAGGGACCACCGTAATCTCGCTAGGAAAAAATAAACATAAAGAATGTCACTTCTCAAAATGCTTCAAGGTACAGGTCTTACCTGTCTCCTACTGACTGGTTTCTTTTGGGGATGACCTAGCTCAATGAACAGGCAATAGAATTATTATTGCCATAGGACAAAAATCAGCTTCTGTTATCTTTTTCACAACCAGAACTTAGGCGAACCAGCACCAAGGTTGGCCTTTGACCTTTGGTTGCTTCCTGTGCAAATTAAACCCTACGATCTATCTTCACATGTGATTCTAGTGATTTCAGACTACCAGATCTTACTCTCCTCTTTCAGCTACCTGCAAGCATATCTGTGTATGTGCCTATAAACCAGGTGAGCAGAAAGTGAATTGACTGATAAACATCTTTGTTGTGATAACAGGCTTTGCATCAAAGACTACTGCAATATCCTCTTGTCAGTCAATCACGTTGCAAGACTCTAGGATGACAATCTATGTGTACTAATAGGCAAGGGGTGTGGAGAAATCCCAAACATAGTAAAAGGTAGTATTTTGTAGACATAATTTTGAGACATAACTTGTTAAAATACTCTTTTTCTTTATTTTGAGTGAATGAGACATCTGTGCACCAGTACATGCATTCAGTGAAAATCTGGAGTATAACCAACTCAGATCAAGCTCTTATTTAGCACTAAAATACATCCAGTTTAAATTAAATTGAAATGGTAATTTAGATACATTCACATAGATTTGGGACTTGAACATAGATACTGTAGTTTTTAGCCAGGCAAAACGTATACTGAACCTAGCAAACTAGCTGCAAAACTAGACAGTACATGTCCATATCAGATAGTGAGACATTGTTTCAAAAAATAAAAGCTGATAATTAGCATTGAATTCTCTCCGGATCACCAGAGAAACAACAATGCTTGACCTTTATTTGGTTTAGGGTTGTTTTTTTTTTTTTCCTGACTGACTGCAAATTACTTTCCAAATGAACAATGAGCTATGTCAGTGCCATCAGAGTGGCTCATAAAACACTTTCAGGAGTGGAGTTTCACCTGCCAATCTGATTTTGTTTCTCTGTCTGTTCTGTGCTGAGGAAAGAAGCTTCAAAGGGGAACTCAGGGAGCAGGAAGCCACACATTGATTAAGACTGATTGCTAAAATTAATTCAGTCCATTTCTTCATGCAGGGGAAAACAAAGTGCAGGATCCATGCAGATGTTTCATTTATAAGCCTTGACATGTCTAAGAGCTCATTTATGATTAAATATTTGATTTTGAAGAAAATATTTTCCAATAAGAAAATGATCCTGTGGAATATTAATAATAGATGGAAGAGGCCTCAACATCATGAAGATCTAATTTCTCCATGGTTTGGTAGTATCTTTGGGTAGGGAAAATTTCACTGCTTGGTTAACAACAGTGTTAGGAAATAATCTGTTCTACTCCAGATAGTAAATGCATAATAATACTCATAACTGCTCTCCTTCTAGATATCGTCTCATCTGGCAAATCTTCCACACACACAAAAAAAATATTTTCTTCCTGTACTAAATTATTTACAGCATTTCTCCTCAGATGTCTTTTCTCCATCATCAAAACAAGCAAAAAAACTGTATCAAACTGTACTTTCACTGGAGTAGTTCTCCTGATTTCCCTGATACGCTGCTCAGGCTTGATTAAGGAGGCCAAGTGCTCCAGCCTTCTGACTAATACTGAACCTCAATTTTGGATCTTTCTCCTTCCTTCATAAATTTATCAACTCCCTCGAGCTGTATTTTGCATGCAAGTCCTCATCTAACTAAGTAGTTACATTTGCTAAAAGTGCTGCTAAAGTGTTTAGTCATATGAGTATATTTAACATTTAATGCAGAGAGAATAATTATAAAACACTCTAGCAAATTATTTCTGGGAAAGAAATAGCCAGGCTGATGGCTCCTAAGAATGTATTACGAAATGTAATTCTTACCTCACAAGGCCCAGCACCAATGGTTTCAGCGACAGCACAGATTTCTGACTCATTCACAGTGATCTTCCCTTTGAGATATTGGTTGCATTTCTCATTTCCCAAAATAAACAGGTTTGCTACCCGGAGAAGGCCATCATAGTTAATTACTAGGATTGAAAAGAGAATGAAAATGTTATTCTATTTTAGGAAAAAAAAATAATTGAAGATGCAGCCCGGATAAGCTTACTCATCTTCAGTTATTGTACTTTCTCTGTAGTACTCACATTTTTGCCCATCCTCACTGTTATAATGCATTTGTCTTTTGTATTTCTGATATTTGCTATAAATGGGATTTGCAAGAATTTTTTTTTTTTTGTGCGCACGTCTGTTCAGTTCTCTGAGAATATCTGGAGAAGTTTTCTGTATTAGCAGAAAAAAGGCCGGGTAACTGGGTTTACCCTACAGTTCACAACCAGCTTGCCCTATCAACGTCACAGAAATCAGAAAAACGGAGCCTAAGAATGTTTTCACTCCCATCAGTGGAGTAAGGATTTTGCTCCCTGCCTTAAACATGAGTTCATGTGTAACAGTGCCTGCCGTGGCCTACAGAAGGATGTGTGACTTGAAAAATACTGTAGCAGAGCAGAGGAGTTTTTCTTTTCATTCTGTGCTGCCTCAGCCCCGCTGAATGACTTTGTGCCCGCAAGGGCAGAGCCACAGTTTTGTGCAATCTCCATTCACCACTGTGAAGGTCAGGAAGCAGGAGCCCTGTGGAGCTTGCTCTTGTTCTACATGTCAAAAGACAAGTCTCTACAAGCTGCAAAGATAAATGAAGGACCTAGACCAGCCCATTCCCTGCATAGCCATCAAAAAAAAATGTCAAGCTTGCCCTTCACTGACTTATTATCTTGTTTTCTTGAAAAAAATGGATGTAACACTTCTTGCTTCCCTGACTAGAATGCTGTGAGGATTACATTAAGCAGTGCATAAAATACAGTACAGCGTCCTTGGATGACAGATGTTATGTATTTACTGTATTACATAACTCCACAAGATTGCAAATTCCTTATCAGTTCTCTTACGCTAAGCTTCCCTGTGATGCTGCCCCGTGCTACAGCCCAACTTCCCTCTCCCCTAGACAGCCGTCCCCCCCGAGGATGGCTAATATGGCCACGCTGAGAACATCAAAGGCAGTCATCTGGGAGAGGGCTGGTACAGATTACTTGCCACCCACAAAGAAATGCGGAGTAATGGTTACAAGGAAGAGAGTTCCAGAATTACAATCTAGTTTCTGCTCTGCTTCCAGGACAGCGTGAGTATGTTGCTGCTGCTTGCTCAGGGTCTGTGGCAAAATGACATTTGAGCACAGTAATTATTGGAGTAATTATTGTCAACTGGCAGCTATTAACTTTATCATCAACACATAATTAGCTACATCTAGTATTTACCAGACTAAATAAATTCCTGTTCTCCCACATACTTGTATTTACTTTTCACAAAAACTGTGTTTAATAAAAATTAGTAAGGTTGGAAAGTCAAGTACTCAAAAGTTAGGAAATGCCAGACTTAGGGCTGCTTGTGCATCCTTAGTTCACTGTCTTTCTGTATGTTAATTATGTCTTTAACTACATGATTCTGTACTAGTTTTTCCACAGGGCAGTCTGCTTTGGGATACAGCAACAGCCTGCTCGAGTAGATGAATCAGAATTTTTTTAAAAAAGAATTAGAACTCTGCAAAATAATTCTTCCAGATTTTTTAAACTGGAACAAACAAACAAAAAGATGAAATAGTAGAAAATATTTTGTATTAAATCATCATAGATCAAATGCTCAAAGATTTGTAAAATCAAAATAAAATTAAAATTGCTTTTTATAACAAAAGTGTTGGACAATCGTGGCATCAGGCAATACCAGCAGCCTCACCTATAATGACAAGAGGAAGTAAGCTGTCAACGTATTCATTTAGTTTTTAAAAATAGTTTCTTACATCCAGTGTATCCCCATCCATAAACACTGCAACTGGTCTTCTCTGGAATGGTACATCCGGAAATGGGCAATCGGATTATTTCTACAAAATTTGTCAGTATGGCAGGTCTGAAAGGAGAAAACAAGTAATAGATGTAATGGATTTTGCTTAACCTTCTGAAATGTATCTTAAAAAGGACGTTAAATCTATTAAAGACCACAGCAATTAAAAACTGTGCCAATTCTTTTCCTTTCTTTTCCAACTTTGAAGAATATGATGGATTCTTCTACCTATTTTTTGTACTACAGCTGTTAACTGTCAAAAGATTTCTTGAAATGCTGTCACCACTTTTATGCTATTTAACTTGGATTTTCATCTTAAAAGTAAGTAATGATGGCATTTCATTTGAATATATAGTTTTGCTAATATGGAGAAAGTTTGAAAGCTCATATATACACAAGGATCTCAGTTACAATCTGGTGCTTATTCTATAAATTAAAACCATACACTAGTCAATGTGGATTGTTTTTTTTTAAAAAAAAACAAACACAAACTCAAAAAACAATACAAAACAAAACAAAAAACCTCCCAACAAATCTAGACTTGATTATCAGGAAAAAAGTTGCAGGCATAGTTTTTCAGAAGTAACATCTGTTTTCTAAATAAGGTAGATGAACTTGCATTCCTGCATATATCAAGTAAAATTTCTTACAATCGGAATTTTACCCCATGGAGACATCTGCAGTATTAGAGATAGTAGAGAACTGAATTTGCAAATCTTATTTAGGAAGAATCTCATCAGTCAGTTGAAAATCCTGGAACTGGCAATAACAGCTACTAACCTGCTAAGTTTCAGTAAGACCAAATCTGACCCTGCAGGGCCATATACCAACTGGGAGATGTTCAGAACTTGTCTATGCTTCTCCTCTCCCTTTCCTTTGATATTATGGACTCCAAGCCAGGCTTTGTAGTCTTTCAATTCTTTGTATCTAAATGAGGCAAAGTTGGTTAGGGTTTTGCTGAGCGTATAATAAAAAAACTCAAAAAACTTTGCTTAATTATGCTAGAAGATCTTAACTAATATTCTTCAGCAGAAATTAGTTTATGCTGCCAACTACTATTCCAAAATCAACATGCTTGGATGTAAGTTTTTGGTCTGAAGCCAGTACATAATTTTATCTTTAACTGTTACTAAAATCTAATTTTTTTTCCTAATAGTATCCAAACATTTAGATCACTGGACAGTATGAACCTTTGAACTTTTTTGAGATTTACCCAAGTTTTCTATTTTATTCTGTCCAGTTAAGCAGAAGCATGAGATTATTTTCATAAAGAGGCAATTGTCTAACCATTGCACTTGGAAAACATATTTATACTTCTATGTAAAATAACCAGAGCTCTTTTAGATTAACAACACTAATAACAGAAAATATCAAGGTCCCACAAGACTTTTACATTAGGAAAGCAGTGCTAAAGCCAAACAGGAGGGAAAAATGCTGCATTTAAGTTGAAGAAATGATGTGCTGATAAGTGCCCGAAAACAGAAGTGTTTCAATATTGCAAAGCTACAGACTACTGTACCGAGAAGGGAAACACTGCCTTGCTGTTAGAACCCACTCTTCTTTTATCAAAGTACCTCCACAGATATGCTTATTCCTGGAGGGGGAAAAAAAAAAGAATAAGCAGAAAAATAATAATAAAAAGTAATAGTGTTAATTTCTACATAGCCAAAAACTTCAAACAATACTTTTGCTCCTCGTATATTTTTGCTGGTGAAAGGTGGCTGACTGACAGCCTGCAAAAACGTGTCTCTGTCCCTTTGCTCTACGTTTTCAACACTTACAGTAGCATAACTTTACAGAGATTTACTCCAAAGTATATAAACCAGGAGGAAAGAGAAATTCAGTTGCTGTGTTCATTTAGTGGTTTCAAGTTGAAATTATTGAATGATTTTAAATATTTTTTTTTTTTTAATGTAAAGGGGAAAAAAAAAAAAAGGTAAGCTACTTTTTTGTAATAGGAACTGGACTGAAACATTCAAGCAAGTCCCCAAAACTGCCACCAGATGTAAACAACATTTGGTCATTATTCATCTAGGTATTATTCAAAGCATTGACCTCAAGGTGAGGAGTTCCTATTTGATTACCGGCCCTATGAGACTTCTGTCCCCACATACTTTAGTTGGAAACAATCTGCAATATATGACATCCTACATGCGATTGCAGAAAACCTGCAGTATAATATATCAAGTAAAATTAAAGCAATTAAGCATGACAGTTCTTTCAAAAATAAAGATGACTGTGGAATGCAGATTAATTAGTTTCCTTCTTTGTGCCTCTTAAATCACATTTATTTTCTGCAGCTCTTTGGAAAGTGAATCAGAATTGTCAGCAATTTGGGAAAAGCTTAAAATCTCACAATTTATAAATTCAAATCACACAAATGTTCAAAGCTTTGCACAGAACTGCTGGAAGGAGCCCAGACTCTATATGGAGTTCAAAGACAGCAGAATAACACAGATGCTTGCTCCTCTTTTTTTTTTTTATTGCATTTTGATTGAGGAACAAAATATCTGGTCCAAAAGGCTGGACTCTTCTTAAAATATAGATTCTGCCCGGTTTTATTAGAAAAATGTCACAATCAGGAGTATAAATATGTTCTTGCATATTATCTTTGCATCACTAATTATCAAAAGGAATTTACAAGATTCCATCATCTGCTTTAGAAGATGGATTGGTACACATAGGAATGTTACACTTATTTAAATGTGGCACAAACCCAGAGCTGATTCCATGAAAGAGATTAAATTCATCCAAGTATACTTAAATATACCTGATAACATAATTTGGATTGGATCTATAAGAAAATATGTCATTGATTAATTTTACACTTAGAAGCGGGCCTTGGTTGCCAAATATGAATACAAGTTTCTAAGTATCCCTAAGCCTTTAGGAATCAGACATGGCAATTCCATTTTGAGGTGTACCATTAGTTTTTGCAGTCTTTAAGATTTTGTTTCAGACAACATTCTTGTGCTTCCTTGGTAACAATACAAAGTAAAACTACAGTTTTATGCCCACATGTAATACTTAAAAATATATTTTGCTGCTGGATTATTCCAGGAATCCGTTTTTTTTTTTTTAATAAAAAAAAATTTGCAATCTTTAAGCACTCATCTGCTTAATGGAATTTTGTTGCATAGCACAAAATCCAGATTCAATTACCTTAACAGTAGCTATTTAAATTGTAGGCATCTAGATACAGTTCACACTTCCAGCTGATGAGTTATGAACCAGAGTAATGAACACAGGAAACAGTAACTCTGTATTCTGGCTTTTACACAGCAGCAAAGTAAGATCCACCATAATGTAATGCACATTTCCAGCTGTGTATGTTAGGGTCTTGTTTTACAGAATGAAAAGGATTTCCCTATACCTCCTACTTATTTTTTTAATACAGGATACACTTCAATTGCATGCAATGATATGAGCAGAAAGCTAAATATGACATGGGTATAAATCCAACACTTCAAAACTAAATAAACTGCTGTTAAAATTAAAATATTGATGTGAAATTCTTTCTTTTTTTTTTTTTGTAACAGCCTCTAAAATAAACCATTTAATGCTGAATGCTAAACAAATGTTATGAAAAGGTCTGCAGTAGCTAAACGAAAGAGCAGAACACTATGAATGCTTTCCAGGATTATGTGTGTAAGTTAGTAATAATGAACATACAAACATTTCACTGATGGAGTGAATATTATGGAATCGCTTCATGTTCCAGGAATGCTGATTTTCTGCTTTTACAGGATTTAACTGCAATCTAGAAGTATTTTTATTATGGTCTACATTTTCTACAGTTCCGAAACAAATATCCTGGTAGATATGTTGTCTTTCTAATCAAAGTGACAATTACCTGTATGTCAAACTAACCACCCATCCTTCGTTAGTTTGTGTTGGGATTCCATTTACAACTCTCAAGTGTTTTGTTGAGGCACAAGGAATGACAGTATCTGAAAGCAGGTCCAGAGATCACATTTTACTAAAAACAGCGGAAGGAAACCTGTACAGTTGCACATAAGGACCACAAGAAGATAAATATTTATCACAAATTAACTTTCCTGTGCTAATGAAATATATTTCTAGAGCATCAAAACTATTTCAGTGAAGCTGGATCAGTCTATAAAAATATTCTGAGGGAATATAAAATACATATATTTAAATAGTTTTGTTATAGAGATTTACACAGTTATAAAACAAACATTACCATATCTCATGACTGGAAAGACAGGATGATGAGACTAGATAAAGGAGCATAATAAAACTATTCTACATTTTCCTCTTGTAAAAGCAATTTTTCCCAAGCTGTATGTTTTGGTTTTTTTTTATCTTTAACTCATCTTTCTCTTGGTTCCCAATAAAAAAAAATAGGCAGTCTTAGAGGATATAATACATGCACTGGACAGTACATCTGCAAACTTACCATCCAAGCTGGTTGTAGTAGGAGTTGTATCACCTTCACCTAGACAGACACACAAGATATCCATAATACAAAATTACAACACATCTAAAAATTGAATAGAGTGAAAAATAAAGACCAAATGACATATTGTTAATTTTAATAGTTCAAAAAGTTTAAATCTTCTATGATTTCTTTAATACTCTTCAAAAGCACAATTTGGCAAGAACTAACAAGAAGGCAGAATTTCATTCCAATAGAATGAAATGAGAATTAAGCATTTTGCAACCAGAGTTTCAAGAATTTTTCTTCTTGGCTGAATCCTGAATACATCAGACTATCAATCGTGTTTAATTTACGTGCTTCATTCGAAAAAGAAAATGCTGAAAAATGAAGTTGTGACTTTTCTATAAGCTTTCAGGAACTACGGAAGTTATGTCTATTAAATCCAAATCCAATTTAATGAAAATTTCTCATTTTCTTAAAAACCTCTGAAACTTCAAAAGTCTTTACATGTTGCTATCAGCAAAAACCTATCCTTATAAAAATGTGTTTCCCAAAATCTGGTTTGGTTCTTCCATCTAGTCCAAGTCAAAATACAGTTACCACAAGATTGCTTAAACTGGGTTCAAAATTTGTACCTGTATTTTGGGTGACTCACAGGGCGACTCAGCATTATGAGCTAGAGGTACAGGTTTAACTACAGAAAATTTACACAGGCAAAATTGAAATAGTCTCATCTAACTAGATTTCCATCATTAAGAAAATACAGATACATATATATAAAAGTGTACACTTACATACGTAGTTCAATTTCTGTGTGTACGTATACATATGCACACATATGTGTATTCAAACGTGCACGTAGGTATGTATACATATATATATATATATATATAGTGCAGTTTGAAGAGACCAGTTAAAGGCACTGATTAACCACATTTGGGAACTGCCAGCATTTTGTCTGTACTGGTTAAGCTGGTTATCAGTATTCGAGTGAGCTAGTAGTAGTTTAATACTTGTCCACAGAAGTTACAATTGTTAGACAGACTTATTCCACTCTGGAGTTTGATTCTTGAAATCATAATACTCACCACTGCCATATACCCTACAAATGTTTGCTGTGACTATTTCTTCAGGAAGTCATAGATCCAGATGATGAACTCTGAGTTAGTGAAAAATATTTCTATTTCTTCTGTGGTTGTTCTTTATCTACAAATAACCTTTTGCACAGCATTTTACTCTTTACATAGATGCCAAAATATCACCTGAGACTTCAAATATCACCTTGCAGAGATGCTGCAGTTCAGAGTATGAGGAAACACAGCAGACTGCTGCTAGGAATGAATGTAACAGTATCCTTAACCTCTAGGGTTAACAGACAGGCATTTAAAAGCCTGTTTTACCATTTAAATGTTCTCCCAGGGTATAAAGTACAGTGATTTAGAAATAAGAATTGAAGAGAAAAATTTTGAACATAAATAGGAATTGCACATTTTTTTTTGGCATAAATATATCTTTTTCCACTTAACATCAGTTTATTACTGAATTCCCTAGGATTTTTAATTCTGTTTATTTAAGTTATTTAGACTTTCACATGCAACTTTGGACGAGTGATGTTCCTAATGCTTACCAGAAGCTAAATCATCCCATAAATATCTGAAAGCAGAATCTAATCTACATAGCACATATACACTTCAGCACATATATAGTGAGTTATCCTAACTTTACAAACAAATACAGAACACAGAAAGAGACTATGAAGCTTGTAGCATGGAAGATTACTGTCCCCGGGTTTCTTGAGGCCACAGCCAGCATTCTGACCACTAGACAATTCTTTGTCTCCATCCAGCCCTCATTCAATAGCTAGATCTGTTGGAAAATGTTTGACCATCTGTAATAGCCCTTTTATGCTCCTGCTCCATAAATGAGTCTTGAAATCTCCAAGCCAGTAAAGGAAAAGGACCCCTTGTTCATATATTGCACAAGCAGCTGCTCTCCCTTCCTTCTCAGTCATGCACAATTGATTCTTGATAGAATTACAGGTTTTCTGCTGCCACAAGTGACAACAGAAAGGTATGCATAGGCATGTGACGCCACGGCTTCACTGGGACTGCACAGTTGACAATGCCTGAGGCACACCAAGTACTCACATCGAGAAATAGGGCAGTAATCCCAGGGAACAAGAGGATCATCTGTGTAACACCAGGGACCATGAAAATCATCATCTGGATTGCGGCAATAGTTTTTCTTCAGTTTACTAACATCTGGTTCTCTGAATATTTGTATATGCCTACAGGGAAAAAAAATTCAAAGTGCTGAAAAGCTTTATACTATAGCCCAAATTTTCAAAGGTTAAATGTTCCTTTGCTCCACGTTGTAATACTAGCTGGTTGAGAAGCCCACAGGTCAGGGTGTAGGGCTGGTTAAAATCAAAGGGAAGATGAGGCCCAAATATTTGCTGGATCTGGGTCCAAGTTTCCTCTGGTTGATATTTTAAGCACTATGTCCACTGGACAGCTGGGAGGTTTCTAGATCTCCCACTTGAGCTAAAATCCCTGGATACTCTGAGGAGGGATCTTCACACTGATTAGAAGAGTGTCTGTGTTGCCCTCAGCAAATCTGCAGGCCTCTCTTGGAGCACTGGTACCTTCTCCCTGCAGATTAACAGTTAGCACAAGGGAGCACTGAATCTGCAAAGAAAGCTGAATCTCAGGCAAAGGAAAGACAAACGCAAAAAAGTTAGCAAGGCTGAGCAGCAGGCAAGGAGAAGGATGAATGGCTCAGACAAACTGCAGTTCTAGGTCATATAGGTTGCAACCCTACACGAGATACCGTAAAGGTGAAAGTCTGGAGGGACAATCTGAAGCAGATAAAGCTGTTTATCTCTGGCTTGTCAGACAGAAGGGCTTGTCAGACAGAAGCATACAGGCTTCCTAAGTTACAGCTGCCCTGCTCTTTTAGTTCAGAACCAACCACGCATGCTGCTTCTAGCACATCCATAACCAGAGTAAATGCTGTGGTGAGACAGATAACCTCCCAAAAATCTCCCAGATGCAAAATTGTGGAAATAAGAGAAGAAAGTGTGATCTATGCTCAAGATTGTATGAACATAATTGCATCAAGCATCCAGTAGGTTCAAACGGTCTTATTCACAGCTAACTGAAGACTTATTAGAGCTCTCAGGAGTCATGGTCTTAAACCTCTGCCTTGCTCACATGGAGAGCACACTGGAATATGTATGCTGTCTCTGACCCTGTGTGGGGAAAAAGACAGTCCAGTTGGTGGTTCCAGACAGTGCCGCTGAAGTCCGCCTTTTGCAATACAGCTTCCCCAAAGGCTGACTTACTGATTTATATGCCTTCATCTGACTGACCACCAAGTCAGCAGCAGGAATCAGGGACAACCAAATTACACAGGGCAGTGGCTAATATGTTGGGCACTATGACTGGTGAGCCTGAGCACTAACTTAAGAACAAGTACTAAAAGTAATATAGACATAATGAAACTAAAGGAAAATTGAGAGAAAACTGTTTACATCTTGGACACTAATGTGCATAATATCTCATACAGAGCAAAATTTTTGATAAATCTCTGTCTTTGTGCAGTACCTGGAAGCCATTGTTCTTGTCACTCCTGAGATTTATTAATCTGCTGTTCTGAACCAGCAGAGGCAACACTGAAGATCCTGACATGATTGAAAAAGTCTTGGAAACTCACAACTTCTTTTGTACTGCTGATTCAATTTTACTTTAAAAAATAAATTAAAGTAACTTGAAATTTCTGCTACTTGAATACGAAGTCAAAGTAATGATAAACAACAGAAACTGCAAGTCACTTTAATGACATTTTATGTCAGTGTCATCAGACCACAGGCTCAAGATGCAATTTCAGTCTGCAAGGGACCTTAGGTGGTTTCAAGTCCGACCTCCTGCTTGAAGCAGCATGAACTATGAGATCAGATTGATGAGATAACCATTTCCTGCTTTATTCCTGGTATCATCTCATAGAACAAAACTTTCAAGGATGAAGATGGGGTAAACCAGGCCAGTAAACTAAACACTAAGAAACATCCCAAAGCCTGCAATTAGTGGTTACCCTGAACAAAGACATGTTGTGTAATATATTTAAACACCGAGAGAAAAAAAAAGGGAAAAAAAAAGATACTAAAGCTCTAGGGCATAAAAGGCTATTTTAGAATCACTGCAGAAGAAAAAGAGATGCCATCTGGAGGCAGTATTTATTCAGGATTCACTGAACCATCTCTTTCTGTTTCGTATGTACACACCTACGTAAGTCTTCAATATTCTTGTCCCATGTGGAGCAAGTTAGCCCAAATCTTGTCTTGGATAGATTCCCCATGTAACTCTTGCCATTGCCACGATAACAATCTGAATAAGAATGTTGAGACAAAAAGAAGTAGAGGGTGATTGTGCAACATTGAAAAGAAAACTCTTCCTTTCCATCAGTAATCCAAGTAATTAAAGACAAGTGTTATATTTAGCCAACACTATACAATATAAATCAGACTACTATATAAATCAAATCAGGAAGCAAGTTTTCAAATTTAGATACATAATCTCCTGCTTGAGGCCTTCATTCTCAACAGAGTAGCTTTTAAAATTTTGTCTTACTTAGATAAACTGGGAAAATTTCTTTCACAAATAGTTAGTTTATGGTTAATTTAGAAGGGTCACACAAACTATTCTAAAAGTTGTTCAGAAGCTGTTTTATGCAAAACAAAGCAAAAAAGCCCCCTTAATCCCCCCTCCTCAAAAAACAGACACTCTTAGCCTATTTGAAACAACTTACCTTTTTGTAGATTATGGATACTGGCAAGAGCATATAGTTCTAGACTTAAGTTCTACTTTGGTAAAATAAAAAAATCAACATGACTTTAACTTTAATGTAATTCAGAAACTTGCCTGTTCACTCCAGCAGAAGTCATGTTTAATTCATAAGCTTTTATCACAAGCCTTTTTGAGACTTTTCAAGAAGATTGTTCAAAATGATTACTACTATAAAGACTTCTTGTATAAAGTGTTTAATTTCATATTCATCAGTATTTAAACTTTTTGATAATTGATACTTTACAAAATCACAGCATGAAAGTCAAAGTTTAATCCTTTCTCTGACAGAACTCTTGTAATGGCAACTCTTCCAAATTTTAAGACAAAAAATGGCTAAAATTTAAATATGGGGACCTTAATGCCGTCTGATGTAGAGTTGTAGGTCTGAAGTCTTATCCTCAGTTTATGCTATGATTGACATCAGTTCTCAAGATGCAATAATATTCCTTAGAGTAATATCAAGATCTCATGGGAAAACCAATATTTGCCTGAAGACTCAGAGTGGACTTTACAGGCAGAGGTAACAACTTGAAATTAAGAGGTTATATGGGAAGTCCCATGTGTTTTTTTCAGCTTGACTCCTTTTAGACAGGAGCGTATATGGAAAAAATAAATTTAAAAAATCACTTTTGGTGGCCTCATATGAAATTATAAAATGACTGTGAACCAAGGAAATAATCTCAGCTCTGGAAAAAGGCCTTTCAGTCTAAGAAAGGTAAGACAGTGGAGCAGATCTCCAGCTAATATAAAACGGCACGCAGATTCACCTTGTCTAAAAATCAGATCCAACAGCAAATCTTTGCTGCAGCTTTCCCAGCTGGAATCGCAGCATGAACTGAGAAATGAATCTCATTTACACCACGATGATTCCCAAGTATTCAAGTAAAGCCGAAGCGGAACTACACAGGTGTAATACAGATGTAGTGATACCAACTTCTCTGTTTTCAAGACTGCCTATCTGCCATTTGGAACAGTACAGCATTCACTTAAAATCATGTTATCACCCTTCCCTCTGTTACCTTGTTCATTTGATACATCACACTTAGGAATCTGGGAGCAATAACCAATACGGATGTTTGGGTCAGTGGTAAAACACCAGGGTGATTCGGATCCATCTGGATTTCGGCAGTAGTTCTCCCTCAAATCCCTATAAAAATAAATATGTTAGCTCACAGCAGGGATAACCTAAAACCACTGATGCATTCTATTGCTTTTTATTATGAATTAGCAATAACATAGGCTCCTTAAGGTCTGTATGTTACTGATCAGTGTCAAGTGCAAGGAGATGAGGAGCCAGTAAGAACACAGTGTCCATAAAAATACAGGAACTGTAATAAGAATATGGTTATGAGAATTCATTTTCAGTGGACCTATGTTTTGACTGGATATGAGATTTCATTTGAAGATTAACAATATTTTCAATATAGTTTATTTTTATTCAGGATTCTCCATCAAAATTTGCATGCATGCTGACATTGGATACACCTGCAATCCATTACAAGTGCTTTTAAATACAAACATTGCTAAAGTGCTTAAAATTCCCTGTAGTTTGAATGGGTCTGCTGAGTTTAGAGAAACAGAGTCCTGTAGACTGTCAGCAATTCATTTAAGAAACTGAATCTTGGAATATAAAAAAAAATATGTGTTGAAATTCTATACAGCTGTTACCTTTAAAGTAAAAGTTAGCCACAAGGGAACATCTTTAAATGCCTCTCACAGCTTACATGAAATAGTCAAACCTCTTAAATGTAAGTTTTATTTTCCCATCTCCTGACAGTTGTTGCCATGTTCTGTGCATCTCCATATTTCACGATACTTTTCCGTCTGTAGCACTTACTGAAACAGACTATGGAAAGAATGGGCCTAATATTGTAATTCTTACTCATGTGAGTTTTGAGCAGTCATACCAGTGATTCTGTTGATATGACTCAAGCCATTGGCCTCAACAGCCACTACGCTTTCAATTATCTGAGAATAAGCAGTCCTAATATTGTTAGCCCCTCTGCACTGCTAGGAACTTTGTTTAAACTGCACGAGGGCCTAATCCTGCAGCAATATTTGTTACTTTGGTTCAGCACAAATTGTTTTAAGTTTGTCTGAGAAAAACCTGTGGGATCAGGCTCAAGCACTAACTTCCAGGTGAATTCAAGAGGGTCCTGAGACTGACAGAGGAGGCTCAGGATCAGTCCTATTTTCCATTGCAACGATGATTGTTACATTTTCAGTAGATGTGTTACAACGTACAGTATCTGATGAATTAATTGAACAATAGTAGTGAAGGGATTAAGACAACAAACCTAACTGTTTTACTCAGACAAACTGTTGTAACAGACATAATCTGAACTCAGAGCAGAATCTTTTCTTTACCTTGAAAGATCCACACTATTAAATTCCAGCACAAGCCCAGACTGATATTTAGCCATCAATAAAGACATTTAATACAAACCGGGCTTTGGGTTCATGCTGATCAGCTAGGTTTCCTCTGTGGTCAGTGAAAAAAAGGACTGAAAGAGCGTGACTAAGGTAACTGCCTAAAATAAGCAGATTATTCACATCCTGGTAGTTTATGAACTGTACAGAAAGGTTAGATAAGCAGTGGTCCTTCAAGTAAAAGCAGTCCTATTCATGCAAGTACATTTAGTAATGAGACGGAAAAAGGATTAAAAATATTGAAAATAAAAGAACTGTTTTCAAATATAAATGTCAAGTATTGCCAATGAGATTACACTTATTCTGAGATCTGAAGAACTGATTTTCCTCTGTTCAAATGATTTTCAGCATCAGCAAGTACAGTAAATGCATCAGCTCACAGAGCAGGGTCAGGGATCCTATGGTCTACTTTGGTGGCATGAATTTCTAAACATTTGAAAACTGAGCTCTTTGTCCACTGCAGTAACAGCCACATGTCTCTACTCACTTGCACTTGAAGTTCTCGGGTGTGATGTTATGCTGGTGAGGAAACTGGGAGTCCCATCGCTGGCACTGGATTCCACTCCATATGGTGTTGACCGTGCCGCGGTAGCCTTCACCCTGCCCCTGAATGCAAGTTGTTGTCTCGGTTGCTGCCTCTGTGCTGTTCGTGATGCTTTCATCTGCAGTTGGAGAGAAGAAGTGCTGTTTCATTTTCTTAAGATGGAGCCTGGCTCAGGGTGTCAGATTTGAACTCTACATTGAAGTTCAAATTGTGGTAATTGGAGTTTTTTGGTGAAATTGCCAATCTGATATCTTTCACAAAATAGTTTTCTCCTCTTCACATTCACAACATTCATGAAATAAAAATAGGTGCTAGCCTTCATGCTATCTTATCCACTTGCAGACAAGAAATCTGCAACATTTAAGACCTTTTGTTTAGCAAGACATCTGGCCCATGCTATATCATTGAAGGTCAGGAGATATATTTGGTTACTCTTTCCAGTTCAGCAAATATTTTCTCATTCGTTTAGCTTTACAAAACTGAGTGACCACCCATGTGCACACTGTTAAACATGTTAATACATGTTTGCAGGATTAAAACTCAATTGGTTTTCTCCGAAGAATTCTCAGAATATCAAGTCACAGGAAAAAAGATGCAGATTAAAAAAAAAAAAAAAAAAGATAAATTCTGCTATAAAATAATGAGTTAAATCCTCCTTGAAGCTTCTCTTTTTATGTCATATGTAGTTAGAGGGGGGAAAAAAAAAACCAGCCCAGCTTTTGGAAATCAAAGATCAGTATTCTCTACAGAGAGACAAATGTTTTAAAGACCAACAAATTCATCAGACTCAAGATCTTTTACAGATGTTGATATACTCTGTGTTCACCCTGGTGTGGGCTGTCTTGAACTAAATTCAGAAAAACAGCGGTTTTTTAAATGACTCATTCACATAACTTGAAAGACCCTTTTTATTTCTTATGCAATTTTCATAATTGCAAATTAATGGCACAGATATTGCATCAGATATATACAAAGTAGTACAAAACTAAATATACTACAGTAGAAGCAACACTTCTACAATGTCCCAAAAAGCTCCCAGCGTAATATTTTTGTAAGTAACTACCCATCTGCTGGTAATTGCTATTGTTCACAAGACTAATTTTATTAATGACCTTAAAAGTATTCATTGCCAGCAATAAGTATGTTAATAAAGTTTTAAAATTATATTTCTTCAAATGGTCCAGTGATTAGAACAATATTTGTGTGTTATTCATAATACAGTTCATTCCTGGTAACTTCAGCCAGTTCTATGAACTTGCAGAGAATATGGATCTTAAGGAAACCAAATGTCATAACAGATGGGTTTGGCTGATTTGCTGTCTAATCTTCTATGTTAAAGATCACTTCCCTGTCAGATGATAACATCAAGTTGTGCAGTTGAATTATACATTTCTCCATGCTGGAGAAAATTTCCCTTTTTCTCTTAATCTGGTTGATTTTTTTCACATCAGTGTTTCACAGTCAAATTAATTTCCTGTCCTTCCTTCCCAAGGCACTTTGTCTGCAAGGTTTGTCCTGTTTCAATGGGATTGTGAGCTCCAAGCTCATTCCAAAGTCAGAAGGACATTGCATTGCGAGTATGACAAGAAGGCTTCTGCCTTTCTGGTGGATTCATCAAACAGGCTTGCAGCTAGTAACTGTATTTTTAACCATTATTATTGACTTTATAAGTAACTGGACAACAAAAAGACAATGTGTACACCTAATAGAAATACGGCTACATATTTCTGCTTTCCATTAGCACTAATATATGGAGACAAATTAGAATTATATTCTAAGATAGCTCCTAAGCTATTAGACTGGACTGTGCTCTGCCACATTCAAACATATATTAGTCTTTTAAAAAAAAATGCAACACTTACTAAAAATGAAAGAGATGTGGTGTATAATTTGGAAAAAAAAAGTTACGCACCATGACAAATTTCAGCATACACGTAGCATCCTGACTGCATAATATCTCCTAAGTAAATCAATAAATTACAATTGTATAACTCTAGAAAATGTTTTCTTAAATAATAGTAAGATGCAAAAAATTCAGCATAATACAAGGCATTACAAAGACCTTATTTATATACAAGAAGTTACTATTTCAACTGTAATGAACTGTATAGTACACCTACTCTGTATTCAGTCATACTAGAGAAAAAGTAATTAGTTTGGCATTTATGTATCTTTGTGTGTTTTGTGTTTTGTTTTTTTTTTTTTTTTTAATGACATGCCTGCAGTGAAATAACTAATGCATCAATTCAGGCAAGTCCATAGAGTTATTTTGCAGAGCATTCCTTCTTATATACCTACAGATACGTAGCTCATCACTAAACTTTACAGTATGTCTGTACAGTGATCTCTATCAGTAGATCAGATTTTATAACAGTTTGTCCACGACAAAATGTTCTGTTTAAAGGAACCACATAAATTTCACTTTCACATTGTCATAAATACTTGCACAGTCAAGTCTCAAATGAAAAGACTTAGGTAATAATCACTAAGAGAGAAATTATTTCAAAATCTGCAATGTGTGATAGATTAGCTACTGCTACTACTTTGTTTCGGGTCTCAATAAGACTTCTAGTGATGGAGAGGATCACTAAAATATTTTTATTTGAATTAATAAAGCAATGCTATCATTCCAAAAGATCCACAGAACCCTACCCAAACTCTTCTTGCTATACCACCGGCATTTCCTACATTTTTTTTTTCACATTTTTCAAACCTGAAAAATGAGACCTCAAAATATTTCTGAAATGTAATTCCGAAATTATGAGGGCTTACGCCCTCAGAAACAACCTCTCTCATTCTGGCTCTTGAGTCTCACAGAAAGCTCAAAAATTATAAAAAAAAAACCAACTCAAAAAATCCTTAGTTCAGAGGGTGTTTTCTACAAACAGGCACTATGGGAACAATCTCCTTGTTCATGTGAATGCAAGATGGGCTGGAACTGCACAGGGACATGCAAAAGCTTGAAGAGTGCTACCTGCCTCACCAGGTGTTGCAGAGGTGGTCTGCAGACCATAAGGCAGTTGCCAAACTTTAAGAAGTGCCCAGGTTGTCCAACTTGAATAGTCATCTCCTTTCAGTACTAGTCTTGTTCTTGAGGCTAATTACTGTTGTCACCCACATAGCCAATTATCTAAAGTTTAGTAAGTCCGAGTACGAACATCAGATGTGCAGAGTGCTGGTGAAAAGTCCTGAGACCACAGTCACCAATTCTCTTACAAGGTGGAAACAAGATTAAGCTAAAAATCAGTAGGGCTGAATTCCCATCCTTATCCTAGCAATTCTTCTAAAATATAAACTAAGACCTGCAAATCCAAGGGCTTGTTCCAATAAGAAAGCCATTGTGAATTAAGTTAAAGATGAATTTAAGTTCAATAAGTAATCCTTACTATCCAGGCAGGTACTTCAATTTCATCTTAGAGGTACCTTTTATTTTTGTTGTTCCAGCTCTCTTTTTATAGTTCTGAACTGAGAGAAAAAGTACTATTAAAGGAAGATCACACAAAAGATCATTTTATAAAAAACTACTATTTACAATTTATTAATTAAATGTCACTTCATATTCCTATATGAAACTTCATTATGAACAGAAAAAATTGGTAATTGTCTAGCAGCATTTTGCTACTTTTGAACTTTGTTGTAATTTTTTTATATATATTCTGGATGACTCAAATTAACCATGTAATTCAGACAGCTACTTGAGGATTTCCTGTTAATAGAATTTCCACTTTCACATGTTCACTCTGAAGTCCCCAACCAAAGTGCAATAGTGCAAAGGTTTCATTTTTTCCATAAAACTCTCTCTATTCAAAATATATAACTTTATTAATAAGGGCCAGCTCATGCATTCATAGATGCTTAAGAAAAGAGGTGAAACATGATCCAGGGCTTTGTGTGTAAAGCCACAGATAGTCTTCTCAGTTCTGGTTCTCACAGTAATGTCAGCATGAGAGAATCAGCAGGGGCCTTGAGTCATTCTACAGCTGAAGTAACCAGTTTAGAGTACTACTTCTGTCTTTAAGCCTGATGACCCAGAAGAAAATCGTGCACAAATTTTAGATCAATACTGAAAGTCCTACTGACTTAAAAGAAGGTAAGGATTTTGCTGGAGTATTCATGCGATTTCATGGTAATTCTACATATGTATTTTTTGAAAATGACATAGTTGGAAAACCAGAATCCTAAACTACTTCATCAGGAAAATTCATGCTTTCGCTTATATTGTTGCAATGTCTTCCCTAGTGTGTCTGTCAATAAAAGGAACATGTGCTCTAATTTGTAACAACAAAAGTGTTTTAAAAGTAGCTTTTAAAAGAGGTGCCTAACCCAGTAAAGAAAGTGTCCTAAGCACATCCAAGTCCTCTTTAAACATGATCCATGCAGTTCTGTAAATGTCAACAAGAAACTTGAGTGATGTTCTGAGGAGAAGGCGCTCAAGCTCAGTTACACTGCTTCCAGGCATCCCTACCTCAAGCAGCACAATCTACAGTTCTAGGTGGTATGGTTAGTGGCAGTTCTGTTCTTTCCACTATCTCACAGTACATGAAACATGGAAAAAAATCTATGGATCTCTGCATATTCAGAGCTCTTAAATCTCACTTTCAAAACTATGATAGAAATGATGAAAAGGATCTGAGAGGGATCCTTTTCGAGGAAATGCAGATTAGGCATTGCATCCACAATCAGTGCTGGACCTCTGCAATACCGTCACGTGAAGCGAGGTGGAAGGTAACACTTGATCAACTACTAAACATCAGTGTCTTTCACTGCCTCCTTTCTATAAACATCTTTATCTTACATAAATATTAAGCTTAAACTGAGTGGCACTTTTATTTGCTTACATACTATGATTCATCAAATAACTCTTTAATCAGAACTTCAAATTCAAATGGGCAGTTCAAATCTCTGCTTCTAAAGGATGAGTAATCTAATATGGGCAATTCTTTGTCTTGCAAAAGTTCTAGGCACACTCAACTTTGCTTTTCATTACTTGCTCTTTCCTGTCAAACCCTGCCTATTGCCTGTAAGTACTGACAGCAAAGGCTAAATCCATGGTAAAATCAGCTGAGCTGGTTGGAAATCAGGCAGGCAGCAACCAAACATTGTCCTTACCACAATAATTCCACACAGCTCTACAGCTTTCGAATAACTGACATATGTAGCTTTCTCATTTCTGGGCCTCAGTACTTCTCTTCTCTATAGCACATCCATAGAACTGCATCTTTCCTTATTGCTGTTTTTTAAAAGCAATATTAGCTCCTCACTCCTATCTTCCCTGTAGTCCATGTCCTCATTCATGCCAAAGTAACAGTCATTTTCTTTTTTCATATTTGTTGTCACTGCTTCCATTTCTTCATTTCATCCTACACTTCTTTAATGCTGTTATAATTGCCCTTTATTCCTCTCTTCTAACTAAAAATTGTCTCAAGCCAAAACCACAGACACATATGTGAACAACTTCAAACCATTCCTGGGGTCCCTGAAGTCTTAATCCAGATCCAATTTTTGCAGCTTGAGCCATCTCTAATCCCTAATTGCTCCTGTCATCTCTTCCTCACAGCCCTGGCTGTAAGCCACAATGTTTTATGCTGCCTTCTGTGCTTGGAAATAAAGTTACAATGCCCTCCTGTCTCTTCAGTCTTAAAAACATATTTATTTTCTGAATGCTTCCTCCCACTGACTTTTTTGCCGAAAATTTTGTATATGAGCTGCTGTCAGCATTTTGGCTATAGAGCATACTAGCACTCATGACATGTAGAAAAAGCCACAAGCAGCATGCTGCCTTGTGGTCACTCCCCCGAAGAGAGGACACCTACGTTTTTGTATGTGGTCCAAGGACTTGGATTTGCAAAGCATTTTTTCTAATTAGTATTTCTTGTAAAATATATAAACAGTCCTCAACATAGCCATTAAAAACCTGTGTGAGAATCCAAACCGCAAAGCTATAAAGACATATAACTCATGATGTTCTCTTTTTAGTGTACTAAGATTGCACAGCCATAGCTTCAGAAAATGGAGCAGCCACTGAAACCCAGCGTGGACCAGTGTTTTGGGCTCCCTGCTACGAGGTGGGAAAACAGTTTTTCTATGTGACTCAAGAAAGCCAGAAAACTAAAAACAGAGCTCTGATATTTTGTGCTGGTATTCTGGTCATCAGTCTGGTGATATAACAGTAATATCAGAAATAGATTCTCTTTTTGGGTTATAAAGGAAAGCAGTGAGCAGTATCACATCTTACGTAGAGTGTAATGCCATATGCCTGTGCTAAACATCCCTTGAAAATATCTGCTGGATAAAGCACTGTCAAGATCAGTACTTTTGTATTCTTCCTCACATATATTCGTTCAGTAATTTCCAAAGGTCTACAGTTTTCTGTAGTGAAAATACAGTTTCGCATGTGAAATTTCCACTGATCTTAATATATCTTTTAGCTGAAGATGAAAGAAAAATAATTTCTTCAACTTTGCCTAGAAATGAGACAAAAAGCTTTCACCACAACATTAAAATCATTACATTGTGGGGGTTTTTAAATTTCATTTTGATTATTACCTTTTCCTCAGAGCTCTAATTGTGAATTGGGTAGACAGAGGTCATGCTACAGTAGTTTGCAGGAGATCTCCCACCCAATTATTTTACAAAGCTTAAACCAGACTGTAGATACTCAAGGTTTTGTGGACTGTAAGCTTACGTGACCAACAAAACCAGATGTGAATCCTTAGAACACTGACACATCAGCTCAGGAAATGCCAAAGGATAAAGGTTTATAAAAGTTGCATTTGAGAAACAGTTAGCTGTAACTTAGGAATTTTTTTTTTTGTAATAAAAACACTTCAAGGGAAAAGAATAAATCTAGTGTCCTACATATGATTCCTGTATTATCTAATAATTGGAGAAATGTAGGAAGCACAGATTAGTTAATATAAAAAAAAACCAAACAACTCAAAAAACACAAACCAAAAATCCAAAACAACAACCCCCAACTTAATGAATTAACTAAAAAATCGGAAAGACAATTCAGTTATAGAGCTAAGCAAGACTGTTCTCAATGGGGAAAGACTGAACTTTCCCTATTATAAAAGATTATCAAACACTAAAGATACAATTTCATGAATTATTACTGTAGTTCACAGGCAAGTCTTTCAACATGGATATGACTTAACGGGTGCCTGACACAAAGCAAGCAGTAGTCTTGTTAAGTTTCTTCTGTCTCTGGAGAAATGAATTACAGACGTTCCCAAAAGTGGCAAATTAACCTCACTTTTTTTTTCAGTGGAAAAATTTTGCTAATTTTAACTACCTTATACTGGATTTACAATGACATATAATAGCTCAGAGTAAGCTCAATTACTCTGCATCAGGAAGTACATTAAGAGTATTCTTACTCAACCTTTGGATTTCAAACAATTGACTAATTGGTGAGAACTGACTGACACTCCAACTCATCACACTGGCCTAAGCCAAGAACAAGCAAGGAGAGAAATTTCTGAACTAGTGGTGGCAGAAGCAGAAGACATGGCATAATATGGTCTGGTAAGAATTCCAAGTGAAGACGGAGAATCCCATGCTTCCTCCTTTAGGTAGGAATTGCTTATACATAAAGGTTCATGCCAGAGCCGCTCCCTCTCTCCCTCACCCAATATTTATATATATGCCAACTTTATAGAAAAAATACAGGATTACATTATGGAAATAGACTTTTTGTAAAATGCGTTACTGTATCTAATTTATCTGGATTTGAGAGACCCCAATAATCGTTTATCTTGGTTCATATAACAGCAACAACAACAATATAATACAGAGAACCCTAAAAATTAAACAGTCATTAAAAATCTCTCATTTTATGCTTATTGTTATTTTTCTTTTTCCCCCTCCTTTTTTTGCATTCTCATGTAAATCCAGTTCCAGATGAGCTTTATTATTCTTTTTAATAGAATCTATTCTCTTCTCTCCTCCTCCCAAGAGAGCCAAATGAATCTTACAGTGACATAAGCCTACTGAAGTGACACTTAGAGCTAGATGAAAAGCAGAGTGTCTGGTTTCAGGGATTTTTTTTAACACTTAATTTTGTTCAAAATTGAAACAGGACAACAAAGGAAACTGTCGTTTCTAAAACTGCAGCTCTAAGAGAAACTGACTTTCTCATGAGCTAACATGACAATGTGAGTTTCACTGAGCAGTTTTAGAAGCTTCCCTTTGCCTCCACTTCACGGAAAATTCAAAAATAATGTTTTCCCTTTTCTGCCTGTATTCCTGGGGACTCTGCCACAGGACTGGGGCTCATGAAGCTGTCAGACTTCTACACTATGGATTCAGTCAAAGTCATGTCTTGTTTTCAGAAATTGCCTGTATTCCCAATATGTTATAAACAAAGTATTTTGAGTAAAAAGAATTTTAAAAACTCCTTAGGTATTACAAGACTGCCTTTAATGTCATGCTTGTACACTGATTATTTCACGTGTTGTCAGTTCACTAAGGGCAAAAAGTTGGACCCTAAATCTAGCAATGAGAAGTATGAGAGACAAGAAAGGAGACTATCACCTGTAGATCCCACAAGCTGTGAATGAGGCAAGTAATTTCAAGGGTGCGAATCTCAATTTCCTAGTTAAAGTATGTCCCAACAAAACTTAATTCTACCATCTGCCTCTGACAGTCAATACCATGAAAGTCTAGAAAAATTACTTTACCCAGGTTTTCAAGGGAGGTTGAATAGTTTTACCTTCCTCATTGTCCCTGCACTGCTCATTTAAGACATCTCATTACCAGTAGAACAGAGCTGTCACAGCTACCACCAAAGTTAGGAGGATCTAGGCTTTGAAGATAGAACATGCTACAGAATGCTCTAAAAATTCTGAACTAAAGCATCTTAAAGTAGGCTTCTGATATTTGTATACCTTAACGTTACTTTGATTCCTTGTTTGTAAAGTGAGGATAACAAAAGCCACCATCTTGTAGCTGACGGATGAAAATAAATCAATTGCCTGTGGAGTGCTTTGATACTGGAGGGTTGAATATCACAGAGAAACCCATGAGGAAATTAATAACTCTGTCTTTAGTAAAAGGTGTGCAGGAACCAAGGTCTAGAACCACACAATGTGCAAGAGGAAAACAAAGGACTGAGCAGTTGTTGACAGCACTTGTTGACTGAGAAGGGAAGATACGCATGCATCTGCTCCCAAACGGTAATGCAGATGCCCAGCATGGCCAAACTAATACTGTACATGAGATCTTCATGATGATGTTGCCTCACTTTTTTAGTTCTTGATTTTCCAACATTGTAATGCAATTTCCTGTATGTACAATATACACATATTCCAGTGCTAAGTAACACACAACTCTTTCCTGTCCAGATCAAATATAATGTCTTTATAGGAGATACTCTTTGAAAGCTATGTTTTAAAAGTCAGTGAAGTGCAATGAATGAACTAGCTGTGGTCCTATATTGCTTGAACTATCTGTGTGCAAATTTTGGAAAGGAAACGGAAGCAATAAATTTTGCTTGAACTCACCACACGTTTTAATTGCACAGAACTCCCAGGGGGTGTTAGGGTCAAGAGTGTAGCACCACGGTCTCAGCTTGCCATCAGGATTGCGGCAGTAATTATCATCAAAGCCCTTGTCAGGATATCTGCAAACCACAACAAGAAACGTGTCAGGGAAGTCTTCCTGGCAACACTACACTGGCTTGTACAAGGTACTTAAAGGACATCCTCAGCAGAGACAAACAAGAACCAGTTCCTATTAACCTTAGGTCTGATCCTGTGAGAAGGATGCAAATACTCTTTTAACACTATTAGAAAGCTGATAACATAAAATCTTTTTCCAAATATACAGCAGAATCAGACCTCCACTGAGGGGGATTCCCTGCTGTGCTAATGCACAGGATACCAAATGGGGTAACTCCGCTAATTGCTAAACTCTTGCTCTTGTGTCCGTCAACTGATGACCAGACTCTAAAGCCATTCAGGTTTTTTTTAAACAGCCCAATTAAGTGTGGATTATATAAACACTGCCTGGCATGCTGGACTCATTAGGAAAACAGGTTATTCAGTGTAACAGCCCTGGGTTCAAACTGGAAGCTATTTTGAACAGCTATGTTACTAATGATAGCTCTATTTTTTGTAATAGAGCTCATTCTAGGTCATGCCCTCATTTCAAGCACTGGGGAAAAAAAGGGAGAAAAATAAGGAATTAACTTCCGTTTCCCTTTATCTCATTAAGATTTGAAACTATTGTGCCATTTAATTGTTTCCATGTTCCTACTGCCATCACTGAACAATCAAGCAAACATTCAAGATAAGGAGGTGCTTTTTGTACAAATGTGCTATATTAACATCTGTAAACTTAAGGAGAAGGAGATAAATGCATACTTTTTTTTTTCTCCAGCGAATACAAATTGTCTTGGTTTTCCAGTTTTATTGAAACATGTTTGTAAAAGAAACAAAAAGTGGACATGCCCCTGAGGGAAACATGAAAGTATGTAAGAGAACAATAAAGTTAACTACCTGGGAACCTGAATCCATTTACAACTGCAAGCAGATGTGTTTCGCACAAGCAGAGGAAAATATGATTTACAAGCATGTGCTTTTGCTAGGATGCTTTTCTGTCAAGCAATCATCCTGTTTTTGACTCATGCATTTGCAACCTGATTTACCATTCCTTGGGAAAAATCAGGTTCCTTCATCTACATAAGGAACAGGGACAGGATTTAAGTAGCATTAAAAAAAAAAAACAAAACCAACCTCAAAAAACAAACCACCAAACCCATGAAGGAGAAATGTCACAAAACTGAGAATTCAAGGACCCTCTGCAGTTGTAGCTCCCAAAAAAACATTCAAAACAACTGGGGATGTAAAGAGTCCACCTTCTAGAAGGCAAGTGTCTTTCATAGCACTGAATGCTCTGTCCTTCCTAATATTATTCCTCAGTTCCTATAGAAAAGGCCCACTAACACCTTTAAGATAAAAATATTAGGGATAAGATAACAACATAGCTTCAAACTACTGCACATAGTTCAACAGTGAGACTGGAGAATTCCCTGAGAGTTCGTCCCTTTTCTCTGCACACTCCGCCTTCCCCAGTACATTTGGGCACAGACCTCTTGCTTAGACCCCACAAAGAACCCGAGGTTTCCAAGATCTTTCAGAATCCAACATATTTCTTCTTTTTTCTCCCTGAAACTGCAGTAGCTGAAACTGAAATGAGGCATTAAGTTACACATCTGGTGTCAAAATCAAGATGTTTTCTCAGTTTCTAGGGGGGCAGAAAGTGTGTTAGACAAAGAGATAACATTTATTCTCTTTAAAGAGACAGATGCTGATCTCTAGCTCTGCTGAAAATAAACTTAGTCTCTAAAATTCTTCACTACTATTTCTTTTTTCCTTCATTTTGCTATAAAAGACATGCAGGACTGGAAACTTGGTTTTATATGAAGTAAATTTTCATAAAAGAGATATAAAGAAGAGTATTTTAACAACAGCATACTTGCAGTTATACTACACTTCAACCCTACTTTCCTCCATACAATAACTACCTGTTTTCACAGAATATTTGATTTTGAGCAGGAAATATGAGCAGCAGAAAACTGTTGCTTCTCTATGCTGTCTTATGCCTATTTAAGTCATCGTCCTCAATGGTCTTCCTTCCATACTGAAGCATAATCCTGCCCATGAGGAGTACACGAGAGAACTAGAGCTTCAGAATGCAATTCTGCATCCACTAATACCTAAAAAAGGGCCATGCAGGAGCTCTTTGAGGGGTTTCCTACTGCTAGCTTCAGTCACATCTAAGTAAACAGGTGTTATCAATTCTCTTCAGTAACTGACCTCTGAAGGGAATAAATGGGGAACAATTCATTGAGGTGACAAAACAAATAAGTGAGATGTGTTCACCCTGAGCTGAAAACTTTGTCCAACAACAGGTAGACTGGAGCGTTTGAAAAGATTACTAGTTTTACCCCTCTTTCTTCATCATTGCAACAGATGAATCCATAAATGAAATTATGTTTAAATCTGTCCAGCTGGTCCTTCCTGGTTTCCAAGTTATTCACACTACCTCTAGATGATACCTGTCTAGAGATTGCTGTATTTTAAGGAATCTTTTGTTCTGAACCTCCTCTCTTATTTTCAACTTAAATGACTACTAAAAAGCCCAAACAAACTAAAGCCCACAACATTTGTAAAAGCTAGTATAATCAAAGTATAATTGTCACTACCTTTAGTGACCATTTAATGAAGTTAATTAACATCAGTGTATTAGAAGTGTACTGGACCCCAGTTACTCTTCTGAAAGTACATACAGATCAGTTCAATCTGGATGGGTCGCTTTTTGATAAAAAAGTTGTTTTACTAAAGTCTGAAAACTCTCAAGAAGATGTCTTGTGAAGGAAATCTTTTAAGGAGGAAGGCAATGGTTCATGAGACTGCAGTTAATCTGAAAAGTCATTTTGCAAACAATCCAAAATTAATGGAAAAAATAAATTTCCTCCTGACTGTAAAATTATTATTGTTTGTACTCAGAAGTTCTATAAATGTTTCACTTCTAAGAAACAAAATTATTTATGTGACTTATTCTAGAATGTACAGTAAGTGCACGGCAAAACTCAGAGACAGATTATCTTCAGTCCCAATGTGCTAATACAAAATATTTATTGTAACAGAACTATGGGATAGCCTGGTATTAGTCATGAAGCAGATCATCTGAGACAAAAGGAAAAAAGTTATATCACATAAACTCCAAACTGCAGATACTTAATATTTTGCTGAATAATCAAGCTTTCTAAGATCTACCAGTGTCTGTATTTCTGAGTATAAAAATGATGCTTTATTTAGTGGAACACTTCTACATATATAAAGATACTTTCAGTGGAAGGTCTCAATTATGCTGAGTTTGTTGGTTCTTGCAGTCTTCCTCTGGCAGTTTAAGTTTACTCAATCTGTTTTATAAATGGAGTTAATCCAAAATCTAGAGTAAAACTAAAATGAAACTTTAGTCCAATTTAAGAGAAACACAAAGGTCCGCCTGTGTGGCCTAAACCCTCACATAAAATCCTTCCAAAAGGGTGTATTATAGATGACTCCTTGAGGTCGGGTGAATTTTACCCTCTAGGAAAAACCCTAATGTGGATGTAATTTGTCTTCCTATTTCTGACTCATCTTTTGGCATTATGTATCTATGTCTAAATTTAAAAAATTTAAAAGTCTGAAATATAAATTAATGTACATAAAATGCTAAACAGAACTATGAACTCCTTTTCCAGGCTGAAAAAAAGCATGTAGTGGGCAAATATTTTTGTAAAAAAAATTTGATACTTAAATCTGATTACAACAGAGGACCACCTACAACTCTAAAGCTGTTCAATATTTTAAAAAAAGCAGCATACTCTGACTTGACAATGATATAAGTATGTATTCACTAATTGTGTTAAGAACTCTAACAAAAATTTATTACTTTTAGTCATTATTTACTTTGTGATTACTTTAAGGTATTTTAAACTGGCTGAAGCTGCATCACAACATATAAAAAACATTCAGAGGTTAATTTTTTACTGTCAATGAAGCTAGTGAGGAAATTTTGATCAATTGATGCAGTGCATATACATCACTGCACTGCACAGCCACAGGATGTAGCCACAACTGCACTAAATTGCCTCTACTCCTCATCTTGCACCTCCATCATGACGGTAGCCAGCCTACACACACCATGGGCCACAAGCCCAAGCAAATAAAACTGGTGAACTCCATAAGCGTCTGTTCAGCTAATGCTGATTTTGCCCAACTAGT
This sequence comes from Chlamydotis macqueenii, assembly GCF_036417535.1. NCBI lineage: Eukaryota > Metazoa > Chordata > Aves > Otidiformes > Otididae > Chlamydotis > Chlamydotis macqueenii. Next base: position 11,416,831 of record NC_141556.1, on the reverse strand, counting down.
TCCAGAATGTGTGTAATTTGCAGATTATAACCACATTAATTTGCTTGGTGGGGAGGAGAGGTTACCTCTCTGGACGAAATTTGTGCTTGTGAGGTCTCTGAAGATCCCAGCGCTGACACTCCTTGCCCGACTCAGTGTGATCCATTGGCCCTCTGTAACTCTCTCCATTGCAGGTCATGCATTCAACTAGGAAAAAAAAAATGTACTAGTAATTCATCATGATGATGACTTGCAGCAGACAAAAAAAAAATTGTAAAGAAATCGAATCATATCCCTGCTGTTATAAATTGAAACCAACCTAGAGCAATATAAAAAAGTGGTATCTTTTAGTTAGGTTGGCATGGGAAATATCCTTTAGAATACAATTGCATCTCTTTCTTAGATCTAATCCAGATGCTTACATTTGATATCACTTTATAGGACACTTATGGTTTCAAGGCAGGTAGGTGTGAGCTGCTAAAGGCATTCATGTTCCTAGCAGATTTTTAACCTTACCTATCATTAGTAACAAAGAGAGACACACATCTAAGAAAGGAGTATTTTTTAGAGGTGATATTTTCTAACTAAATTACATTCATTATTATAAATCACTCTAACTCATAGTGTAATATACAGCACAAGTTTAAGTCCAGAATAATGGCTGAATCGCAAGTTCATGCAGTATAATCTGTCTCTTTAAATTCCTAGCACTGTCAGCTATGTATGATACTGTTTCTTTTCGATACTAATTATTTTTGGCAGCTTACACTATGATAAATTTTCAGCCCTGGTTTGGGAAAGTGGGTGGTGGAGGGAGAGTTAACAAAACCTACCAAAGGGATTTGAAATCACTGTTAAATAAAACGTGCTTCATAATTTAGAGTAAGAAGTCTTAAAATATAAAATTAATTCACCTTAATTAACTATAGACACATTTCTCAAGTGCCCCTTCATTAGAGTAATTGTAATGAAGGAACACTTAGTAAATACTAATTTATGCAATTGCAGATCTTACTCTTCAGTCAAAACATCCGTTACCAAAGTCTTCATCCTGCAGTGAGCTCCAGATCTTAATCCATTTGAAGCTCACTTAAATTGATCTTTAAATGTTAGCTTTTAATAGATTTGCAAGCCCCTTGTAAATCATTCTCTCCCTTCCTCTCTTCTTCCCTCCCTCTCCCTTTTTTCGCCCACCACTGCACAGCTCTTGCACATGACACATTAGCAGGAAAATTAAAGGCATCCTATCTTAGGAATCTAAATGGTTTGATTGACTGGAACTGAACTGGCTGATTAGCAAGATACAACAGCTCAGTCTGGAGGTTAACAGAACTTAAAAGTCAACAAATGCAATGGTTCACATGAAGTGTCTTTCAAATTCTGTGACTTGAAAGTCAAATGGAATTGGATTTATGAAAAGTTTTGCTTATTTACAGTATTCATTTGAAAAACAAAATGCCTGTTAGATTGAGCTTTCGTCCTGTAATTCAGTTTCGATATTTTCATCAAAAAGAAGAAAAGTTGATTTTACCGTGGAATGGCACTAGATGATTTTATCACATAGTAATACTGAAATTGTTAATGGATTCACTATGGACTAGACAAGTGAAAAACAGGTCACATTTGTGCAATCAGCACAACTTCATTGCTCCAGCTCCTCCATGACCTGAAAAAACCTGCCGAGCCTGAAAGCTTGTTCAGGTCTTCCAGAGTACTGGAACAAAACAAGATTCCCTGTTTCTCCAAGAACTGCTCTTCTTGGTACATAAGTTATTCTTGCTGAGAAATCACTTATTCTTTCTCCAAAGTCTATGAGCAACTGTCATGGAAACTACTGGAAGTTCTGCGTACCTGCTGCCAAGAGAGAAAAGGCAACTTTCCGTGCGAACCGTGCCGGCTTACCTTGTGAACAGAGGGGGATGTCGCAGACTTCATGGCGCGTCTCCGGACTGGTGGTGAAGCACCACGGCCCTCCCTCTTCCCCTCGGGGGTTTCGACAGTAGTTTTCCCGCAGGTCTTTACCCCGATAGCTCGAAGGCAAAAAGCTAGTTTTAAAATGACAATCATTACAGTATAAGAGCATGCAAATTTTGGTGTTAATCATACTATATTTTATAAACAATTAGAAATAATCCCATTTCCTTCTCCCTCCAACTTGCCTAATTAAGTGCACACACCCAAATATCTGTCTATACACAAATACACATCTTCAGTGAGGATTACACAATCAATGGTCTAAATCTGAGACAATCTGTCTAGCCCATAACTTGCTCTAGTGAGTTTTTCTCCCATCCCTCAGATGTCCAGAGCCAACTATCTGCTGCAGAGCCAGAGGCAGCAGCCATGCTCCTTGCCAGCTGTCGCTGCGCTCTCCTTCACGACCCTGTAACTACTCACACAATGGCGGAAGATCTTTGGACAAGGGGAAAAAATGTATGGAGTGCACAGGGGAAAAATTCATTGGGTTCATAGCCATGTCAGACCTGCCTTTCCTATGCATGTTGTGCACATATGGTGGGCCTAGCTGGGCTTAGTGTGTGCCTACTACACAAAGCCCACAAGCAGAGAAAGCTTTTCCCATCCCTGGTCAGGCAGCAGCTAGAACTGAGCATCAGGAGCATGTGAGCGTGACTGAGTGGTGGGACACACTGCGCCGAGAGGCTTTCACTGCCCGAAACCATGGACTGCCTTGCATTTCAGCATCAGAAATTTCCCCAGATCCCGCTTTAGCTGCCTTGCTTCATGTTCTGCCACAAGCCCCACAGTTGTCATCTTAGGGTCTGCCAAAAGACCCACTCATCATTGCTATTGTACAAATTAGTCCATTTAACAGCAACCTAGCTGACTTAAACTGTACTCCCGCTTTCATTATTTTTCTGCTTTTCCTGTAAGGGGCTATTAAATAACAATACTCCTTAAGATTTTTCCCTTAGATTAGGAATTCTCAGGCCAAAGCTAATCACTTTGTTTTTCTTCAGTGATTTTATAGAAATGTGAGCTAATACTATATTTTTTGCCTAACACACATTTTCAGTATGAGACTTTGCTGCTTGTGCTCAGTCCATCAAACATAAACTTTCCAGGGTCACGGGTTTGTGTTCTTAGCTGTCTGTAAAATTATGTGCTTACCTCTAGAGAAAACCCCCACATACACACTGACATATATAGATACACATGTAGGCACACACACATATATATATTTTTTTTTTTATATACATAAAAGTAATACTAGTTATTTTTCCCCACAAACTAGGGAACAGTTAACCCCATAGTAAGGAGCCCAACTCCAGAGCTGGTTCTGTTCAATGCCACTAGAAGAGCTCACGACCACACTCAGGCTGCATGTCGCAGACAAACTCAGTGGCACTTCACTGTTGGTTTCATGGCAGTGATGCTTAAACAGTAGCTAAATCTCTATAGTTATAAAGCACATTAAATTCCGAGTTATGCTCAATTCCGTGAAGACTTCTTTTTTTTTATTAATCGAAAAGTTGAGCAAAATACATAAAGGATCACACAAAACTTGTAATTCAACTTAATAAAATTATTTCATTTTTGAGCTTTCTAAGATTTCTTCCAGGGTTTTGTTTTTTTTTTTCTTTCTTAGTATATTTCAATTCTGGTGGAAATATCACAAGTGCACCTTTTATTCTGAAAATGCCCAATATTTTATGTTGTGTGGGTTTTAGGTTGGTTTTTTTTTTTTACATTTTTTGTTTGTTTGTTTGTTATGTTTTGTGGGATTTTTTGATCACCAAGGGAATTCAAATGTATCTATACCCTAAAGGGAAAAAAGAAGGAATAAAATTTCATATAACCTCTTTTAGAAGACTGTAGACACTTTCAACTTAGAAACTTAAACTAAGCAGTTGGGATAGTCTTTATACACAGACACTCATTTAATGTATATACAAAAGTAGAAGAGAAATATATGGTTTCTGATGTCCTTGGCAAATTCTATGTAACAAATGAATACATTTTTTTAAAAATGAGAGAGAGAAAGAGAGAGAAACAAAAAGTAAATTCTGACATGTGACATTTTAATCATGTTTTATTCCCGTTAATGAAATTTTTGGACTAATTGAAGTGGAAAATATCTCTGTTAATTGCATTGTGGTTCTAGTCAAGGCAATGTGGAAGTGTTACTTAAAAGTGTTTTTCTTTTTTTTTTTGGCACTTGAAGAGAATAATTTTTATGTCATGATTGCTGCCTATCAAATTGTTGCTTCTGTTTTTCCTCTGTAGTCCTGTAATATAAATGTCTCAAATTTTTTTTAGCTAAAGACAGCTCTGGGCAAACTGTTCTGATGGGATATTGCAACCTGTGTATGTGTTAATCTAGTATGTCAGTGAATATTACAAAATTTCATTTAATTTTTCTACTGGAAAATCTTTCTACTCAGAAATTATGTATGTTAGAAAATATAGGGAAAATACATTTCAAATTACATCAGATATACTGTCAGAACATTTTTTTTAAAAGTCTAAGTGAATAATAGCATTAGAAACTCAAGATGGGTCAGATATACAAACGTCTTCAACAGATACTGAAGCAACGTTTTTGAGGGAGGAAAAGATGAGATGCAGAAAAGACTCACCCAGAAATGGAACATACAGCCACTCCTAAAACTGAGTGTTGATTTAGTTCGACTACATTAGGTAAGGAAAAGAAGAAGAAAGCAAAAAACTGAAGCCAGAAGGAGTAATGGTAAAAACAGATTCAAGCACAGGAAAAGTCACAGAAACTAGGAAAAAGCCTGTTAAGCACTGGTCTACTCTTTGACCAGCTCTCTTTGAACCCATTTTGCATTGGCTTTATCCATTTAGATAAAAAACTCTTGAGAGAAAAAAAAAAAAAAAAGTCTTGTAATCTGTACTAGAATGGAGACAAGAAACAATGGAACCCTGATTTCATCTAGGAGTCTCCAGGTTCTACTGGAATACAAATATTTAAAAATATCATTTGTTAAATCCAAGCACAAGTTTAAAGTCTGAAGTTATTTCAATTCTTTCTAGAAAGATAATGAAAAATCAGTAAAGTACATTTCTCCCTTGAATATGAAAAAGGGATCTATTTTCCAGTGTCACTTTGTGATAATCAGATGTTGAGAAAAACTGACCTAAAAACCTAAGACTTTCATACTAATAAGTTCCAAACACACCACTACTGTCTGCTTCTTCCCATCTCCCTCATGTCTCTGATGATGAAATCATATTTTCTGATGTTGAAAAACAAAATTAGCATGCAGCCACCTCATTTATCCAGTGACCTTTTAAAAATTGAACTTATTGCACAAGGCAGGAGAAAAGTCATTCTCATAAAATTCATCTTAGAAGAGTGGCTGTCCAAATGTATTAGATAAAGCTGTGTATGCTCTATATTAAAATGTAATTTAATGATAATATATACTATCCAGGCACTTTTTTTTTAAATTAGTAATTATTGAGAATTCTTTCATTTCTAAAAGATGAAGATTGTATACTTCAAGGTGTTGAGTCTCAAGAGGTCATTGCTGTGGGAAATTATGGTATTTATCATACGTTCACAATTAAGAGCGGGTTTGATCCCACACTGAAAATCAGACACGCTACTGTCTATATTACAAGCAGCCAAGTCCAGTCAAGTTCAAGCCTGAGGCTCAGCATTGTAACACATCATAAGAGTAGAGAACCCAAGTATCCTTTGCCTTTTGATGTTGTTCCAAGATATCATCTTGCACACTGGATAGATTCAGTCAAGACAGGACTGAGCAGTGCACAGCCTGATTTCTCACTAGCAATCTCCAGCTTGGCTCCTCCTAAGCAAAGTGCTGAGTCCAGAGTAAAAGGCAGCAATGTGGATAGGAAGTTTATGGGTGAGAGGATGCTTTGTGGCCAATACAAAACGGTTCAAAGAGAAATGGTCAAAGAGTAGACCACTACTTCATAGCCTTTTTGCTAGTTTCCAGCAATGCTTGCTGTGTTTCGCTCTGTTTTCACCATTATTCTCTGGCTTCAGTTTTTCACTTTCTTCTCTTTTTCCTTAGCCAATATAGTTGAACTAAGTCTACTCTCAAGGTGTAGATATGGTCTCAGTTCCGCACTATATCAGGTCTTAAACTCAAAGGTTAAATCCCATATCTGCTAAGTCACTCTTTAGTTATTGCTTGCATGATCTGAAGGAAAGGATTTCAATAATCTATTCAGTCTTTTCCATGTATCTGCTGCCTCATCTAAGTGCGGTATAGAGTTTAATATATTCTACAAATAATAGAGAATTAATAGCAACTGTACAAAATACAGTAACAAAAATTATATACTGATCAAATAGGTGGGCTATTATCCCTATTATCCCTAGCTTCCTAATGTATTTTTTTAAATTATCCATTTCCTGGCAGTGGATTAGAAAACGGTGATAAACTTCCAGACCCCAGGTTGAAAATGTTTTGTTTCTGCCAGTAGCTAGGAGATCAAAAGGACATAAACAGAAAAAAAAAAAAAAAAAACTGACACAGGAGAGGAAGGAATCCAGACACATAGGCTGGCATTAGGAGAGACCTCTTTGGAGTAAGCCCAAGAAGGTAAGGATTTTCTGGGATCTGGAAAATGGCATCTCTTGGGGAAAATCAAGAATACATCTAAGAGGTTTTTCGTGTAAGGTCAGTTTTCTCATAAATTCTTTGTCTGCTAATAAGTCAAATCATGCTTTATGGAAGCTGTCTGAGCACTATTCCCATTGTCTCTGCTCCTGAACTCTTACCTGTGCTCATGGGGGATCATTGAATTCCAGGCTTGACACTGGATTCCACTTTTGGTAACAGATATTGTTCCTTTGTAGTCGGCTCCTTTTCCAATGATACAATTCCTGACATAGTCTATTGAAAGAAAAGAGAAGAAAATTAGAAATTTTGCTAATGTATTTAAAATTAGAGATCATCATCACTTGTCACGTAAAAATGTTTTTGAAAGCCTTTAAATACTTAGTTATTCAAAATACTGTTTAATTTTCCACAGACTTTCTTGTCTCTTTTTTTTTCAAAATATTTATCACTAATTTCCCAAAGAAAACTACTGAAAATGTTTCTAAAGTGTCTGATTGACCAAAAGTCCATGTCTGAGGACTTAAGCTTCCCACTCATTAACTAAGTAAATAAAAGTAATATTTAGTCAATAGAAGTAACTCATACAACTGAGCTTTTAAGAAGTAGCAATTCAGACTAGTACATATGATGGTAGGCAAATATGTAGGTTGGAAAACTGAGCAAGAGCAAGCGTGTAGATGAACTGGCATGACAGTAAACTCAGGATATTTGTAAATAAAACTGTAGGATGCAGCTTTCAGAAAACATAAAACCATCCCATGCCCAGAATGCTCCTACAGCCAAAAAGTCACTGACTGACCTCAGCTTTTTTTCCCCCTCCATAGCTGGAAAAACAAAATCAGTAAATAAATCAGTTACCCTTCTTTTCATACAGATCAAACGCATGGTCTTGCTTCTTTCTCACACCATTTGTCAAGCTGTTGAAGGATAACCAATGGCACCGTTTTGTAACTCTGTCATAAGCAAAGGCCCTGCAAAGAAAATCTGGATGAGAAAAAAAATCTCTGTGTGGTTTATAATAATGACACATGGCCTGCCAAAGAGCATGCAATGACATCAGATTTATTTTTACTGGGAAAGTAAGAGAAACAGCCCAAATTACTATTTAAACCCACAACTGTGCTGACAAGAAGAAAGAAACAAAGAAATTAAATTGATGTGGCCATTACATTAAATACCAGCTTGGTTGTTCACACTAATCTAAGAGTTCCCTTGTCATTTAAGATCTTTATTTTAAAAGTGAGATAAATGTGACTGAGACAGCATTTCTGTCTCCAGTTGTGCTGCTTTCTGGGGGAAAGGAAAAAAGAAAGACTCTAAAATATCTTCTTTACTCTGCTTACAGTTATGACTCTGAAATAGTTAAGTAAAGTATCTCACATTGATGGCTTGAGGAAAATTCAAGCACAAGGAATCTGTTTCTTGCCTAGAAAAACAGAGTTGTTTAAAAACAAGATTATTTTTATTTTTATGAATTATCTAAACTGTGATAGTGTACCTAGAGTTTGTCCTTGATTTGCTTTTGTTTTCTTTTTTTTTCTCTTATTTTTGACTGTTTTCAAGGGTAGAGTACAATGTGTGCTGAATTGAGTAAATTTGTGGAGGGAAAGATAGACAAACAGAAATCAGAAGAGTAAAAATACTTTTATTCAATATTTTATGTGAAATGTGCAGATCTTTTTATCCTAAAATCATTTGGAAAGGAAATTCCTTGAGTGTAGGTAAAATATTTTAAAAACAGTTGACTGCCTGGGTGGGGAAAATTTATTCCAATAAGAAAACAACAACAAACAACCAAACCAAACACTGAAAATTATTTTTTCCCTTAACTTTTCAGCACAACCAAATAACAAATCACTGACATGATACTATTGTCTGCAGCCCACCACAAAGTCTACATTTTTGTCAGTCATCTCAAACCTTCTGAGTTATTTTATTCTGACCTGAAAAGGCATTTTAGCACTACTTGATAATATCCAAAAGACACACCAATTTTCTACACTTCATCCATACTCTGGCTGTGCCATATTCCTGAGAATTCCATCCCCCAGCTCAAAGCTCTTTGATCTTCATTTAATTCCCCTCTCACCATACAAGTTTTTCTGTGTGAGATCTTGCTGGCTTCAGTGAAAAATATTACAAGATCCTATCCAACCTCCCCACTCTTCTCTCTTTCAAACATCCTCTTCATTATCATTTCCATCACCAAACAGATTTTTCATCCAACTGCTCTCTCTACTCTGTTGACTCCAAATGTTTCCAACCTGCTAACCTTCATCCTTCTGCCCTTGTTCAGCCTTCTGTTCTCTCCTGGCTAGTTCTCAAATATGAGCGTATCCAAGTGCCTCTAACTCCACCTTCACAAAAATATCCTTGACCTTTCCTGCTTTTCCAATCACATTTTCCTTTCCACTCCTCCCTTCTGAAGTGGGAATGCAGAATGCACTGTTTACAAACATTTCTTTCAGTTTCTGCCTTTCAGTTGCCTTTTGGTTTCTTTCCAGTTTGGCTTCAGCCACTTCTGCACATAAAAGTTTCTAACAATCTTTTCTTGGACCCAAATCTAGAGGGTTTTTACAACTTCCAAAGTCAACATATTTAAGCAAATTCTTGGACTTCCTTCTACTGATACTGTCGATCACAACAATTTTTGTTGTTGCTGTTTGTACTGACATAGTCGGTAGATTTTCTGATCAGATAGTGGAATCCTATGGTCTATACTGGAATCCCTTTCTGTGTAAACATGAAGATACTCCAGAAATAAAGCAGATAACAAAGGAGAAGAAAAGTACAGCTTTGTAGGTAAAAAAATGACATGTCTGCAAAAGTCATCTGCATAGCCAATAAAATAGCAACTATATTATCTTTTTCTCATCCATAAGTAATGTAGTGGGAAAAGCTGCAAGGATGACTGAAGAAAAACAGTGGGAGTAATGGACTGCAAATGGTGATGAAACAAAGGAAGAAGCACAGATTAGCAGCAGGTTAATAAAGCTGAAAGGGAAGGCAGAAAATGATGCACAGAGAGTTATGAAGTCAGAAATACAAGGTAAGTGAATCTAAGGAGTACTTTGATGGGGGGGTTTAGGAATAGTGTTATGGAGAAGAAACAAGGCTAGATAAGGATCTTGTAACTCAGTCGGAAATGATCAAGATCTGTGAAAGCATGATAGCAAGGGAAAAGAGGAAAGGTCCATTCTGAGAAGTGACAACAAAAAGATATCAAGAGTTAAAACCAGTAAGGACTAATGTAATAAACATAACACTCACAATTTACTTGCAAGAAACTTATCACAAATAAATCAAAGGTTGCCTCAATTCCCCCCCCCCCCCAAAAAAAAAATAAGGAGTAGCTGAACCTTTATAAGTCTGTAGTGCCTGGAATCTGCTATTTTACCACTTTCTGGAAGAAAAGAAACTCAATCCTTTTCCTGCTTGTGTAACTCACAGGGCACAAACCCAGGGGTTGCTGCTCTCAGGGCTTTTGTCACAATTATGTTACAAAGTATTTCTATTTTATTTGACCTTAATACTTAAACAAATTGAGTTCGCATTCAGAAAATAAAACATCAGTGCTGTGACTCAAGTGATGGAGAACTACTCATCTATGATTCTACGATTCTATGATTCTGCTGCACGGATACGGAGCATCAGAAGCAAGCCATGAAAGTGTCAATAAACAAAGGAAAATCCAAGTCTCATATTTCAAGTATTTAAAATGCCATTTTGTATTACTTAGAATCATAGCATCATAGAAGAGTTTAGGATGGAAAGGACCTTTAAAGGTCATCCAGACCAACCCCCCTGCAAGGACTGGGAAAATCTTCAATCAGGTCAGGTTGCTCAGAGCCTCATCAAACCTGGCCTTGAAAGTTTCCAGGGATGGGGCACCCACCACCTCTCTGGGCAACCTGTGCCAGTGTTCCACCGTCCTCATTGTAAAAAATGTCTTCCTTAGGTCTAATCTAAATCTAGCCGGTTTTAGTTTAAAACCATTATGCCTTTACCAATTGCATCAGGCCCTGCTGAAAAGTTTGTCCTCATCTTTCTTACAAGCCCACTTCTGTTCTTATTTTAGAATGCTCCCACAGCAACAAGTAAACTAATTGGTTGTAATTTAAGTTGGAAAAAAATGTCGCCTTGTAGTAACCATATGCTGGTACGAAGTTAAAGACTGGGGATCCTAGGAATAAAAGGGAAACATTAGTAATCACTGATTCCTTTAAAAGAGAACACATGTCAAATATGTGTTTACAGTTAACATCAAGAACTATGCACACTACAACAGGACTCATCTGGGGCCAAACGGGAAACCACAAGAATCTCCCCAGATACAGAAAATCCCTCTTGCTCTGCTGCACAGTGGTAGCCCAGGCAAGACCTAACCACCTACACCGCTGCTCAAGCCTTCCTTGCTAAAAAAGTGTAGGGGAAAATTGGAAATTCAGAGGACAAGTAGTCAGATTTGCAATTCTTTTTCATCTTCAGTGCAAAATAGTTACATGACTATAATTCTGCTACCTGTGAGTAGGATTCTTCTAAGCTGGGTTCTCAAAGTCCCGCATGGGTCCTTTATGTTACTTTATTGACTGATTATGGCAGAGAGAATTTCCCCCTTAAAGAGTCCATCAGATACTGACTCAATAGAAAAAAAATCTTCACAAACGAGAAAGTTTTAAAAATTCAGAGACATTCTAGATTATTATTCACATAAAATATAATCTATAAATATATACTTATACATTTTTTAAAATACTTTATTTACTACTTTTTATTTTGAGAACATAAAACATGCCAGCCAGGGCAGCTACAGCTAGCTTGAGACAATTTTCCTAAGCAGATGTTGAAATACAGAATTGTTGTTTGCTTGGCATTATTCAGATTTTTTTTTTTTTTTAATACTGTGAAATCTAATTTTATAATACTCCTCACTGCTGATCATCAGAATGCAAGGATCTCTTTAATACAGCCTGATCCATTTGGCAATGATATCAGTGGAAGCTCTGCCAATAGGAAAAGGAGTGGCTTGTACTATGTGAAAAATATTAGTGCCTGGAAAATATTTTCTAACAGAAATAAGTAAGATTTGCTCATAGTTTACATATATAAATAGTCAAAGTACAAAACAATACAAACTAGATCTTGCAGCACTGGAATTAAAGGCTTAAAGAAGGATTAAATTATAGTTGAGGACCTTTTCTACAAAGGAAAAGCTTTTGTTATCACATTTGGTCTAGCTTTGTAGTGATTGTCAAAATGTTTTTATGTTTCAAGATTAGGCTCACATTTAGCCCAGTACTCACCAGTATAGAAGCCATCCATTTTCTCCAAGATTCTCCTGCATTCATGTCCTTTCATTTATTGCTAATGGTCTAGACTATGAGAGGCCAGAGGGATAATTTAAGTCTAATACACGGGAAAAATAATAGTGATTTGTTCCAAAAAATAGTGGAGAATATGTACAAGGCAGACAAGCAATCAGCTGCAGGATGTGTTTCTAAGAGACAGCAGATGCTGAAGAATAGCTATCGTATACTTCTAATGATTGTGCAGCCCAGAAGGTTTGATTCCATTGTACCAGATTCGTTATATTTGCCAGTGAACTTAAGCAGCACATGTATCTGTGCTCCATGTGTGAGGTTCCCATTGATTGCAGTGGGAGTAATGTGCAAAGAATGAAGACAGAATATGGTCTGAAGTGGTGCTGAAATACTGCAGCTGTGATGTGTGACAATAACCATTTTATAAGAGACGTAAAAATCTCAGAAATGTTCACTGAACACTACAGTGCAGCACAAGTCATCCACATCTTAACATGAGTACATTTTTTTCAGCTATGTTATGGAAAAAATTACAGACTGGACAAGCTAAGAAGACAGAACAACTCAGGTAAAGCTTGGGAAATGACTGACACTCTCTGCACAGGTAGAATAAGATCAAGGAAAACAAAAGGCACAGTCTTCAGGTTGTCCTCCGGACAGGCTACCACTTATGATAATTAGAGAGAGACCTTTGGTCAAAGGGTGTTATATAGATTCCATTAGGAAAAAACTAATAAAATAATAGAGATACATAACTTACTTGCAAGTGAATGAAAGGCCTTTGTTCCTGCTGCATCTCTTGGCACATTGCTCAGTGGTATTTAACAGCTTGGTTTTTACTTCCAGTGTTTTGTTTACTTTAATAAGGATCAACTCTCCTGTTTTTTTGTAGTCATGAAGGGGATTTCTCCTTTTTCCTTTACCCTCTAAGAAAGATGTAAAGATGAAAAAAACACAAAACAACACTGTAAAGAAGAATGCTGAGATTAAACATGGCATTAGATACTAATAATATTTATCAGGAATTATAGGAACACTGGTACCCGAAGCATAGAGAAATTCACAACAATAAGGTAGAAGCAAGGTACTTGAGAAGAATTGATTATTTTAAATGGTGATCTCCATTCTTAAAAACAGTAATGGTAGGAATTATGGCAAAACTAATTTCAAATAAGGAATCATAGAATGATAGAATCATAGAATGGTTAGAGTTGGAAGGGACCTTCAAAGGTCATCTAGTCCAACCCCCCTGCAAGGAGCAGGGACATCCCCGACTAGATCAGGTTGCTCAGAGCCCTGCCCAACATGGCCTTGAATGTTTCCAGGCATGGGGCATCCATCACCTCTCTGAGCAACCTGTTCCAGTGTTTCACCACCCTCATTGTAAAAAAATTCTTCCTTATATCCAGTTTGAACCTACCTCCCTCTATTTTAAAATAATTACTCCTCGTCCTATCACAACAGGCCCTGCTAAGGAGTTTCTCCCCTTCTTTCTCATAAGCCCCCTTTAGGTCCTGGAAGACTGCTATAAGATCTCCCTGGAGCCTTCTCTTCTCCAGGCTGCATAATGCTAGAAAAGAGTAAGAGTAAGTATTTCACTCTTTGTACATTTTTTTTCAAAGCTCCCAAAATATACTTGGTAATAACAATAATCTGAGATCCTATAAATATTTACATTTGAAACTCAATTGAAAAGATGAACAAAGGTCTTTTTGGATGGACAGAGCATAGTTACAATCAGAAGGAAAAGGATATAAGTATTATAGAGAATCAAGACTTGAATGTGCTAAACTGTTCTTAAAACAGCAAACTTTTAATTACAAATTGTGAAAAGAAGTGGGGCCTGGAAGTGACATTAAATAATAATTTGTCCTCCATCTGCTCCAGTGAAGACTCAGTGCAAGTGTTGTGTCCAGTTTAGGTGTGACTAAATAAAGAGCCATTAGCCTACAGAAGAGAAGACGAGGGGAGACAGAGGCCACAGCATGGAAATAGTCTTCACTGTTGCAAAGATTTCTGCAAAAAGGAATGCACTAATCTGGTTTCTATGTCTCTGTTCAAAGGCCCAGAGAAAGGGGTATAAAATGGAGCAGGGAAGATGGCTAGAGATGTTTGACTAAAGTGCAAGAGGAAAAGTCTTTGATTTTTGCAAGAAAACCCCACAATTTTCCCAATATGTTTGTTTTTTCTTTTTTCCAGGTAGGGTTAGGAGAATGAATCCCTCCTTAATTTACAAAGTAGGTAATATTATTTTTCATAACTTTTTTACACATAACTTTTCTCAGCTGTCTTTTCATTTTTCTCTACAGAATCTGAAACAATGATAGAACATGAATGCTGAGCGTAAATTTATTAAATTTTGCCAGTCTTTCAAATATACGAAACCTCAGCCTAGTGCTCAGTTATCCTGAATATGTGACTCCTCATACAAATGCAGAGTGCACTTAGGTCAGAAAGTTTTTGCTTGGTGCACTCTGTGCGGACACTCAGAGTAAAGTCTATAAACTGCAATAGCCAATGCTCTGAAGGAGTTACTGACAGCTCCGCACACTGTAAAGCCAAAGAGGACTTCAGGGTGTTCCCTTTGCAGAACTTCCATCTGATCATTAAGCGAGCTCACATTTTCACTGGATTCAGCTAAACCACACCTCTCAGTGGTGAGTTATCCCTAAGACACCTAAAAATACACAAAAGACATTTAAATTAGATTTCATCAAGCTTCAGCCTCTAAAAAAAAAAAAAAAGAAAGAAAAGGAGTAGAATCTCTGCTCCAATATCCCTATGAAATAATCTTCACCCCATCCTACTCCCCTTCTTTTTGGTCTGCTGAAGGTGTACTATGCTATTCCACTGCACCTAACAGCTCACAATTTTAATTCCAACTACAAACATTTTCAGAAAAAAAATATTTATCTATTTACTCCCAAATCCATGTTATTATTATATGAATAAGATTTTGATGAAAAGATCAAACGTTAATAGTTTTGGTGCTGTGTTAGGGACTTATATCAGCTCTCCCAAGCATTTTCAGCCTTTGTATCTGTGCAGTGCACACAAAATGAATCATTACATTTAGGGAAATGCTGTGAGGACACTCTTGCCTTAAGCATCAGTACCCATTTACGGGAAGCTGTTGTGTCTACACTAAGGCTGCTTTATTTTTTGCTGTACCTATGATAGAGCCAAAGTGCTACAAAAAGGATTGCATCTGCTCTTTAAGATAACCACAGAAAAACAAGTCTTCTATAAAGCTTTTGCGGTAAATTTCTCAATCTATTATCTTACAAGACATATTTGTTAGTTCCATGTTGTCTCAGCCAAGGCTTTTATGTCAAATGGAGGTAAGAATCTGTATAGAAATATCAAAGTATTTTCTTTCAGTTCCTGATGCTAACATTTGCCATCTACTGATAAGTGTCATTATCTTAATTCCCAATGATAACAGCTTCTTAAACTCACCAGCTAGCATGCAAGAATATGATTTAAAAAATCAAGAAATCCTGTTCTGCCTGAAAAACATGGTTCACAGTTCTGCTTTTTTTTTCTTCTTTTCCTAGCAGTTGTCCAAAGAGGATTATGGGTTTGATCTTGCATTTAGCAATTCATAACAGCCTGATTTACTTTAGCTTTCAAACAACAACATTCTATGACTTGCCTATAATCCAAAAGGCAAAGGGCCAAATGCATCTGTGGTGTGACTGTTAGAACCATCAGAATAATACAAAGCTTTAGTTTTACAACTTTAACAACAAAATAAATTACAAATAATTGCGGCTTTTTACTTCAAATTAGGTGTTTTTATTATTAAAATCTTAAATCAAATAGTGCCCTAGAAATGTTCTACATTAAAGGTTAACATGCAATATGCTATAACTTATGTTCCTAATTTTTGGTTACCATTCATTTCAGTTTCCTAAACTGATTAGTCAGGACTTTTGGTTATTTCGTGGGCCATATCCTCTGATGTTTCTTGTAGCTGAATATCATATTACTATGGAAGTCTGATATTCCACTTAAATTTGAAAATAATAACAGCTGATTCAAACACAAAAGAATCCAGTCAAATATGAATCAACATTTTTTTCTTCAGTAGAAGGAACCACTGACTCAAAATATTTCTTCATTCGACTTTAAAAATTCCTTGAAAAGGTGATGGTGCTGGCCCTCTCTGCTTCTTAACATGATAGTAACCCTGGTTGAACAGAAAAAAAGAAGAGTTCATCCAGTGCCCAAGGAAATGGGAACTACCACATTTGCTCAAGTAGGGTCCAGCATTGGACAAGTACTTCATAATCTGATTTGGGATTTCCACAGCCTCCTTGCTGGATTTCTTCCATTTTCATAAAATGTTTAAATATTTACTGAAGAAAAAAGGTTCCTCACAGCGAAAGACATTTACCCAGGAGCTACAAGAACCCAACTTTGGGTTTCCTTATGACCTTTTTCATATGAGGGTTCTTTATAGTTTTCTCAAATATGAAGCATTAACTAAGATTGCTCAAGCTATAGAGCATCTGAGATAAAAGATTTCCAATAATACCTTTTATTAGAGTAGTTCCAGTTCATGCCAAATCAATAATTAGAGATAGAGAAAATTATAATTCTGCAGCATTTTGGTGGGAAAACTCACTAGGAGGTTGCAGTACTTGTATTCTAGAACCTACTTAACTGCAATTTTAATTATATGTATACAAAATAGAACCACCAAAACAGCAACTACTGAGAGTAATGTATGCTATAATATTCAATGTCACAGAAATTAAGACACTTTCTTGATCAATAACAGAAATACATTTGAATCAGCAAAGAGGTTTGTATTTTGATCTCTCCCACTCTCCACATATTTCCTAACCACTAGGCTAATGAGAAAATGGCACTAAAGTAACTTCCTTTTTCTCTTCTGACCCTGTGTCTCACATCAAAAAGGGCTTTGGGTTCCCATACCACCACACCTCTGTGCTGGTTTTGGCTGAGGTAGAGTTAATTTTCTTCATAGTAGCCAGTATGGGGCTATGTTTTGGATTTGTGCTGAAAACAATGTTGATAATACAGAGATGTTTTTGTTATTGCTGAACAATGCCTACACAGAGCCAAGGCCTTTTCTGCCTCTCATACCTCCTCACCAGCGAGTAGGCTGCAGGTGCAAAAGAAGTTGGGACAGGACACAGATGGGACAGCTGACCCCAACTGACCAAAGGGATATTCCACACTATATGGCATCATGCTGGGTATATAATCTGGAGAAAGAAGAAGGAATGGGGGTGATGTTCACAATTATGGCATTTGTCTTCCCAAGAGACTGCTATGCATGATGGAGCCCTGCTTTCCTGGAGATGGCTGAACACCTGCCTGTTGATGGAAAGCAGTGAATGAATTCCTTGTTTTGCTTTGCTTGCATGCAAGGCTTTTGCTTCACCTTTTAAACTGTCTTTATCTCAACCCACAAATTTTCTCACTTTTACTCTTCTGATTCTATCTCCCATCCCACTGGGGGGGAGTGAGCGAGTGTCTGTGTGGTGCTTAGATGTCAGCTGGGGTTAAACCACAACAGTCCTGAAACTATCTGATTGTGTTCTGTACCTCCATTAAAAATTCACACCTTGCAGAAAACAATAGGTCTCATACTGAGTTATATGAGCATCAAGAAATTAAATATAAATCTAGTTTCAGGCCATTTAGAGTTCAAATACCCAAACAAGTCAAGTTTCAGGCTTTCAGGTCTTAGTCTGACCACAGAAAGGATTTTTTTTTTTTTGCATTAGCTGTTTAGTAGTAAAAAACTAAAATAGCCAATATGTTACTATTGTTGTGAAAACTACAATAGCATACAGGACATCAACAAGTTTAAAGATGGTCTTTGCCCACTATAATGAGATCAAAACACTACTTGCATTGTCGACAGCAAAATTTTACAATGAAATTATCTGACTTTATTTACCTCATTGGTAATCACCTTCTCTTTCCTCTGCCAGTTCGGCTTTTTCTAATGCAGATGTATGTTTAGGCTTAGGAATCATAGCCTTACAGAGCACACTGAAACATACTGGCTGTCTCCCCTAGAAAATTCTCCACTTTTATGGACTTTTCATAGACTCTACAAAGCTTTTATTAAACAGGAGTTATGATGCATTTGGCATGTCAGCTTCCAGGGTTTCCAAGTTTCACTGTGGTCTACACAATAGTTAGTGCTTTCTTAAAGAAACACATCATGAAGTCTTGTGATAATGTGAGAAGCCTTGTTCTTTTAATTTCTTTCTAATTTTGCATCCTATATTACTATCTAGAACAAATGTATCAAAACTCAACATCAAATTTTCCAAATGAGAAGAGGAATACAATTGAATTAAAGGCTTATATTTAAATCAAGAAATCTAGATGATTTGGTATGGAGATTTATTTCCTTATTCTGTTTGTTTACACTTGCAGAATTCCAGCATTTTTCTAAGTAGTTATTTACTTTGCTGTGCTAAACTTTCAACTGTCTGAAGCAATTATTTTTTTTCTATTATCATAGTTACTGATGTATGTAAGTCTTCATACCGTGCATGGAAAGAAGATCTTTCATAATTTTCAGTTTTGAAAAAAATATGGATAGTCACATAACAACATCGCTGTTCATTAAGTTTGTTAGATATCAGCGATAAACTAAATCTTAGAGGGGAAAAAAATAAATCAAGAAAATGAAGATACATTAACTCCTTAGGTTGGAAGATACTGTGAGAGAACTCCAGGAATCAACTGCAGTCCTTCCAAATACTTCAATGAAATGCAAGATGGCACTGGGGAGACAAATTGAAAGAGAGAAATTTTCCACACACTGTGTAGGAAGCTCAGAGAAGCTGAATATTCAAAATATATTCCAGTAAAGAAAAATGGTCATATAAAGTAATACAATCATTTCAGAAATATAGACGAGATATAGCCTCTTTTTTAGCATCAATTGACATTTTACGTCTCTGTTTAATGTTTTTAATGAAGTCACTTGACCTTGAGCAGTTAACAGATGGATTAATTAGAGACTGAATTATTTGTGTTATAACTGATAAACAGGTCAGAATGTCAAAATGAGATTAGCTATTAACTTAATTTTGCAAACAATCATCACTACAAGCCAAAGTAAATTGGATTTCCCCAATGAGATAGAAAAAAGAAATTACTATAAGATCTGAATTTCATGTGACTTAGAATTTAGGGGAAAAAAAATCAGAAATCTGCCATCATATGAAAGACCTTAAAAAAAAAAAAGGAGAAAATAAATATAAATAAAGCCCAACTCTAAACATATCTGAAATAAATGCAGGAAAGCACAGTTAAACACAATAAATGTAGCAAATATTTTATCAGGGAATATCAAACTCAACACAAATAGCATGGTAACACTCAAGCAAAGATATTCATAAGTACGTATCTGAATGGAAAGAAAAGAAACAAACAAATGTTAGATCTCAATAAAATGTACAAAGCAAAAATCTGCAAAACTATGGATTATCACAGTGTCAGAAAACATTTTTCATAAGAGATATCAAAGCTGGATGCTTATCTCTGTATAAATAGTGACAATTTAATATGAAAATAAAAAATAAAGTATGCTTAATTATAAGCATAAAATTGCATTTGGCAAAGATTGTGTAAGAAGAAATATCAATGAGTAGAGTTTTAAATAAAGCAACAGTTCTCCGCATACTTGGGTTGAAGAATAGTATGTGAACGTAGTGAGGTGTTTAACTTGTCTATAAAACAGGGTTCAAGGGATACTTTTAATTAAATTCAATGATATATTTCCAAGACAATGCTTTTTGAAGGGTACAAAACATGAAGAGTAAATTGCACATTGGTGCAGGCCCCAATATGACAGCATTAATATACTGACTTCATTAAGGGAAAAAAAAAAAAAAGTTGACCAGATGGTGAAAGTAGATGTTACTAAACAGTTTGAGACACCACATGCTTAAGTTAACAGTATGGCCACAGTAATAAAATAAAAGATGTTAAAGGTGAATGTTGATACTAAAAATCATTAATAGAGTCATCAAAGTATTGTTATGTATGAGAATAGTTAGGAAGCACTTTTTAAGTAAATACATTCAAGGCAGTTTTCTTTCTGAAAGCAAGTCCTAACAGAGCTGCTTTGATAAAAAGAATTGATGTTCAGCACTTTTAACTTACTTTCATTTACTTTGACTTCTCCTTATGCCTGTCTCAGTATCAGAAATGTCCAGATTCCTGGCTAGAACGTAAAAAAAGTGAACACCTTTTCCAAATGACTTCTCATTTGGAAAAAAAAAAAAAAAAAAAAAGAGAGAGAAAAAAAGACCAACATAATAAGAAACTGAAACAATTCTGAAATGTGCCCAAGAATATAACTTTGTAGAGTGAATAGACTTAGATGCCAGATTAAGTTTAATGTGGTTATTTATGTAAGACAATAATTTGGCGTGAAAGAAGTTTACCAACCATACCCATGAAAACTGCAGTCAGCTGTATAGATGGAAAGTCACCAAAATAAAACCAGCTGTCCAAGGAGGCATCTCTAGCTTGTCACAATTAAACAGTTTCTCAGAAAGGTATCTGGAGGATAATGTGATTATTTTAACTTCTGAAATTTATTTTCTTGGCAAAAGAGCCATCATGGAAAAAAATCTACAATAGTAGTTCGAAGTATAGATACATAATATAAAGATAATTTTTTCCTTATTTTTACATTGGCTTTCAGTCTAGTTGTTCAGCAGATTCAGGAAATGCAAAAAGATATTTCTTTTTGGCTTTACATTGCATATTACCATCCACACGCACACACCCATGCACACATACCCCTTACTAGCAGCCACAAAGACTGCCATGTTACTTGGAACCCAACTTCACGTCTGTGCTAAGTCCTGCCTTTGTAACCCTCTCCTATCATCAGCATGAAAGCTCAAGAACCTAAGGATAATGCTAACAAGTGATAGTATATTCTAAAATTGGACAGTAGATGCAAAGCACAGCTCTTTTTCTTCCCAGAAAAAGGTTATCTGCTGAGCAGAATGCTGGGACCCACTGACAGAAACAAATGTTCTGCAGTTTGTACTCTGACTTGCTGTATCTAACCTCTGGCTAAATTACTAAGAGGATTTTCCCTTCTAAGATTTGTCTTCTTATGCATTTTGCACAAGAATTAAGTCCCCACCATTTTGCATCGCATTCCACAATCTTTACAAGCACGTGGCGTCTCCTCCAAGGCACCCAGGATGTTGTCCGCTTCTTTTGTGACGGGGTCTCAGCTGCCGCTGAGGATGCCAGGGCATGGAGTGCGAGGTGAAAAGAAAAACACTGGCAGGCACTTGGGTAAAACAAAGAGTGATGGACTGCTGAGGGCAGTGAAACAGTGAAACAGCCCCTGTGCAGAGTGATGAGAGCCTTGCTGCATGTTGTATACACAGAAACCAGTGCTGCCGGCCAAGGCCGGGAGTTGTAGGAAGAGCTAGAGCTGAGGGGAGACGGAGGGAGCAGCCAGGCCCCAGCTGGGCCAGCAGCACAGAGGGCTGCCAGGCATGGCTGGGCTCGTCAAGACAGCACATGGGTGGAGGCCCACAAGCCATTGCAAACTCCTAGATTTGCTAGATTTTGCCAACACATCTGACTAATCTGGAGCATATTCCCAGCTCTGTTTTACTGCAGCGCTGCTTTATGTGTAGGTGCTAACCACGTTCGGCAACAGTTCTACTGTCCTCTAAGGGCACTGCCAAAAAAAACCTCAGAAAAAGGATGGCGTAATAGTGAGGGTGTCCTCACCCTCTCCCAGGTCTTTGTAGTGGCCATATTTCCTCATGGCAAGGTACAAACATTGCTCACATCATGTCAATTCTCCTACTATTCACACTTCCCAGCCAATAATGGAGACCAATCCTTCCTCACCTCCATGATCCATCCTTTCTCACCTCCCTGCTGCCTTGCAGCCTCTGCCCTTCAGCCTCCCACCTCGACACTGATGGGGAGAAAGCAAAATTCCAACTCTCATCCACTACAGGTAATTGCAAAATGTTCAGGGCGACCCTCTCCTTTCCACATAAAGCTTTTACCCATCAAGAGGCCCGGTTATCCTGCTTTCAGATCTCCTTGGAAAAGTTTGAAATGCTTAAGTAGCAAACTAATGTTCAGCGTAAAGATCCATAGGGGAGATATTGCACTCTCTGAGGGAGGCTGCACATTTCCCTTCCAACCCTGGCCTCAGTTGAAGTATTACAATAATGACAGATGAGCTCCTCCAATAAGAAGCTTTCCTTTCCTTGACTTCAGTGCACAATTTTCCAGAGTTTTATGCAACATTTTAATCTCATGTCTTTCAACTCTATATTCTCCTGCTATGTTGCTTATGAAAATGGCATTAATAGAAACAGAAAATCTGTTAAGCAGGGTAAGTGCTGTACTACATGTGAGAGCAAAACAAGCAGCCCCTGGCACTGAGCACCAAAAGGATTCCATTAAACAGAAGGAATACAGTCTCCCAACTGGCAGAGTACCATTTCGCTTTGTTGACAGTATATAGTATAATGATTATCTACAGCTGGGATGGGGAAGTATAAATCACGTTAAATTTTTAAAATATACTTAGCTATGCAGACCACAGGAATATACAACATTCATACATCGATTATGGCTATGGGATTTTTTTTTTTTTTTTTTTTTCTAAGCAATAGTTATTTATAGGAACTGAGTGCAACTCCCACATCTTCATTAGCAACTGTGTCAGATCATCCAAACTACAGAAAGGGCTGAGAAATTCGAATAAACACACTTGGCTGACAGTCTTTTCACAGAAAAAAAAAATCTTTAATTTAAATAAATCTTTAATATTCACTTTTTTGCAATATACCAGTCTACTTTTTGCTCTGATTAAAAAGTTATTTTTAGTTTTACTAGATTAACATTATTAAGGAGATACTGTCTAAGAATAATGAATAATAAGAGTATGCGAACAAGGAAGAAAACTCCCTGATAAAGTTATTAGCTACAGATTAATTTCTTTGTGCAAGTGACAGAGACTTCCAGAATATTGATAATGACAAGGCGAGTAGTCTATAAGAATCTTGCACATATATCTTTCACTAATCACCATCTTATCTTTTACATATTAAAAAGAAACTCAGAAACTGATAATGTGGACAGCTTGCTGACATGAAGATTTCGTGGTGTTTTCTTCACCCTCCTTTTTCTTTACCCATTAATATAACTCAACATGTATTAGTCAGAAAACTCAGCAACACAGGACTTTGTCTTCGCACAGAGCTTAGGACATGGGATTCCAAACTTAAAAGATCCATTCACAGAACAAATAACACTCATCAGTAGGTACATGTAAAATTAGCTTTGACAGAAATGTAATAGAAAAAGTATGGACATGCATTAGCAAAAGACTTGTTTTTTTCCTATTTTCAAATTATGTTTTCATAACTTAGCTTGTTTTTCATATATAAAAATAATCAATATGTAGGCAAATACTAGTCTTTCTCAAAAATATCCCAGTAAAAGGAATTCAACATCCTGTACAAAGATATCATGTATGTTTAGAAAGTAATCAATATATTTTCAGAAAGGAATGACACAACTTTCCCTTGCCTACATTGTAAAAATCCAGACATTATTACTGAAGATTATATATTTTTAAAAAGCAAGGTAAGTGCAATGGCAGCGTGCAGTAAGAGTCCTCTTTCTTGCCCATAAGGCAAAACAATAGGTTTGATTAATATTAAAGCGGGTGGTGGAGGAAAGATAAGAAAGGGAGGGTTGCCAAGAAACTGTCACTATGAAAGTTGGCCAGAACACAAGTTCTACTCTGTGAAAAATTCAGGAGTTTTGGAAGTCTAATCTTCCTCCATACTAAGACAAACCATCCACTCCTAAACAGGAGAGCCCACTGGTTAGGGCACAACCCTAACCATCAGCCTACTGATCCTGGCAGTACTGAGGCTGTCTCTCAGTCTCTCCTGTCGGAATATTAGATAGATTAAATATCCACTGAGCTTGGTAAACTAACTACAAACCAGTACCAAGAGCCTACAGTCAGGGAGAACAAGGACTTTCTCTCATTCAAGAAAAGCGACCTGACTATCAGGAGAGTAAGGATGATCTAGCTTCTTATGAACTTGGCTATAGACCAGTTTCTATATCTTTGGCCCATGGAATAAAGTTGGGGGTGGGGGGAGGAGGGTGTTTATTCATTGGGGTTTTTTTTTCAAACTAGACCAACAGTTGGTGAGTTTCTGTCATAGGTGAGGATTTCTCAACAGCAAGTACCAGAAGCTACCGGTACCAGAAGCTATCTCCTGCCGCAAATTTCTCTTTCATTTGATCTAGGAAGAATGAAGCCAAATAAAGTTTCTGTTTAAAAGGAATTATTTCTGTGAAAAGTTGTGATGGGTCAGCATTTTCCAGTAAAAAAAAAAAAACAAAACAAAACATTTTCTCAGAAAATTCCTAAGCAGCTCTAGTCATCACTTCTCAGAGAGGTCACATGTCCGTAAAATGGAAATTGCAATGTACATGAAAAGGAAGATCAGAAAAGTGTAGTAGCATAGTGCTTATATCTCTGTGTCACCTGCTAAGAATGCCCACAGAAAAAAAAATAATCACTGAGCAGACTGAGCACAGAAGCTCTGGTCAGATGTTCAGCATCCTACAGAACCACACACTTACTGTAGGGGAAAATGACAGGTTTTACCGCACATGATGCTGCCAGTCTTTTTTTGACTTGCCCTCTCAGATCACTAAATATTCCACTTTTAAACTCTATTCCTTTTTTTTTTTTTTTAGCTAGAAAATGTAGTTATCTCTTGGAAACCATCAGCATCACTTGCTGTGCACGTCGCCTGATGCCCTCAGACCTTGCCCCAGGACCAGACACTGCGTGTGCCTGCCCTCGCTCTGCCTGCTCCTGGCAGATCCTTTCCCTGAATTGTGGCTGTCTTTTGTTTCTCTCTGTGCAAAGGTCTGACCCCAACAATGTTGGCGGAAGGAAGGAAGGAAAGGTTTGTAGAAACCTTTGCAAACTTTTTTTTTTTTTTCCTTAAGCTTCTCCCCAGAGAGCCAATAGAAACACAGAGTTAGCTCTTCAGATATCCAGTCCAAGGGGGACACTTCAGGAAAGAAATTCAGCTAAAGAGCTTCCAGCACTTGATTACTTATTGTTTGTTCCTGTGTGTGTCGTGTCGTGTCGTCCGTCCGTCCTTCCCCCCCACCCCCCCCGCCTCCCGGATTTCATCGGGAACGTCTAATGAAATTAGAAGTATTTCAGTCTGGAAACAGCACGCTCACGCCGCTGAACTTCAGCAAGGCTATTCCCTTTCAGCAGCGTCCTGTCCTGCGTTTTGGGTATCCCTTGTCAACTCCTGCTATCTAACGGTTATTCTACCACTTGGAAATTAAGGACACGTGTATCCTCCTGTCCTGATAAGGGCCGGGAGCAGCATGGGCAGCGATGCCAGTTCCTCTTCCCGCTCTGCAGGGCTCCCTGTCCCGACCCAGCCCCGACTCCCCCCTTCACCCGGGAAGCCGCCGCCTCTCCCCAAACGTGCCGTCTCTCTCCCCAAAGTGCTGCGCCCCCCACCTCCGCCCCGCACCGCAGCTCTCCGCGGGCGCGCCCCGGCGAGCAGGTAGAAAGGAGCTGACGGGCGCTGGAGGTGGCGGGGTCTCCCCGCCTTCCCCACCTGCGGAGGAAGGGGGGTGCGGGGGGTGCACCCGGTGCACCGCCTCGAGCACCCACCCGCGCCACGGCGGAGCCAGGGAGAGGGAAAATGATGTAGCTGTGAAATAGGGGTGGGGGGTGTCACTAGCGAAGTGACGGAAAAACTAACCTGCCGCAGGGATGGTGATGGGCAGCAGCAGCAGCTGATGGAGCAGCAAGGCTGGCAGGAGCTGGGTGGCCCGCATGGCGCTGGCGGCCCCCCCCCCGGCGGCTGGCGGGGAGAAGGAGAGGAGAGGGCTCCTCGGAGGGACCCCGTGCACGGTCGGTCACTAGAGGAGGCAGAGTGAGCCGAGCCGCTTTTTATTGCGATGATCTAAGTTTGCTGTGTGATTAACTGGAATGATCTGGGTCCCAACTCCCTCTTACGGTAAGAAACTGTTTAACAACATCCCCTCTCTGCCTCCTCTCCTCCTCCCCTCCCCAGGAGCTGCCTCCCCTCCGCCCCGCCGCCAGCCCAGGGAGAGGGCTCCCACCGCCTCATCCCTCCCTCCATCCTCCCTCCTTCCCCCCTTCCTCCCTCCCTCCAGCCCTTAGAGGCTCAGGCGGAGCAGTCGGGCCGGGCTCCCCCAGATCTTGCCCCCAGGCCGGTGTCTGCTGCTGCACAGCCCCCCGGAGCCTGCTCCCAGCTCCTCCTGCCCCCACCGCCCTCTTTGCCCTCTCACCTGCAGCCAGAACAAACTTCTCCCTGCCTGCAGACTTTTCCCTTCCAAACCTTCCCCTCTCTCCACCATCCCCTCACCCCCATTCCTGGGCAGCACCCTCATCCATAGCCTGTTCAGCAGGACTCCCCCACCCCATGGCCAGGGACAAAGCAACACCTGGTGCCCAGTAAAGAAACACCTTTCCTCCAACCTGCCCACAGCTGCCCCTGGCCACCAGTCTGGCCTTTCCGTCACCCTCTTTGGCCATCTGACAAATGCCACTTCCCCAAAATTGTGGCAACTCTGGGGAATCTAAAGGTCAAGTATCAGCTGGCTGGCGTCGCTCCATGGAGACAAGCCTCAGTCCGGAGCGAGGCCTGACCTTCCTTCTGTCGCAGGCAAAGTGGTTGTAATTCTTCTGCTGCACTTCACTTTAACCTCATGGAAGCAATGGCACTGGTTTTTGTTTAAAGTCATGAGACTGGCCTTCGTGACACGCGAGTGTTCAAAAATAAACACTTCAGGAAAAGTTTTCCCTTAATTTCAAACTGTTTATTTCTCCCATGCACCCACCTACCATCTATAGCACGAGTGTGTGACATCACAAACAGCAGGAAACTTTCCCTCCGTTTTCCACAAATAAACCAGAGACCTGCATGTGGCCTCGTGCCATCTGAGTCAGAAAACAGGTCTCCTTCTCCAGCCCAGACTAACTATCCATACTGCTGATAAACACCTTTGAGTGAAGCAGCTTTTCTTAAAAACTGGTTGTTTTCCAAGCCATAAATGTTCGTTGTTAACTTTTATTCAGTTTTTTCTATATTTCCAAAACATAGTTGTTTTTTTTTTTTTTTTTCTTCTCACCCAATTTATGCCCAGTGGTAAAATAAAATAAAAAAATTCCTTTTGGACATTACTGTCTCAGTGAGTGAAAGGAAGAGGACAGAAAGGAGTTGAGAGAGAGTCTGTGAAGAAAATATTTTGAACATTTGGCGTTACAGGAAAAACACATTTATGTGAGAAAAAAATACTTTCTGAAATCTGCAGAATGAAAATTGTTTCTAGGTTGGTTTTTTTTTTTTTCTGTCCTTGCTTTTCTCCAAAGAATAAAAGTTAATTTACAGAAGTTCCTTAGAGATGCACAACTTGAGAACAGAGAAATTATATTCCACTGGCCAATGACCTTATGCGAAATCCTTGTCCACTGCAACTGATAGAACACAGCTATCTCACTTTGTTTCTGTTTTCTGTTTTTCTTCCTGTGCTTAAATATAGACATAAATATAAACAATGAGCAACAAAAATAATCGAAGCACCATGCGGAGCCCAAATTAGCCACATTCTGTTAACCAGATGTATTTGACTTGTTGTCCATGCTTGTGATGAGTGACCTTTTTTGTGTAAAGCAGAAAATTATGTGCCATTAAAGTGAAGCAGATTTTTTTTTTTTTTTTTGCTACTGACTTCCCTAAGAGGAGTATTTGGCCTGTAATCAGAGTTCTCCCGAATTTTGGGAAGATTTCTGTTGCATCTCTTGAGGGCTGGGGTGCTCCCTAATGGAGGAAATATTTTGCTATATGGATTCCCATTATCAGTCTTGTGTATTATTCATGATGTATCTGCAGTTCTGCTTGAGAGCTCAATTCATGGGCATGAGCTTCTTTGGCTGTATGTATTATTCTGGGCAGGTGCAATGCCATAGTCCTGGTTCTCCATTTGTCCAATTTTGGGGACCTCTGGAGGACACTTCTGCCTTTTCCATAAGGCCTATATGTTTCCCCTCAGGGCACATGGAGTGGAGGGCCAGGGACAGAAGGGAGATGGGAAAGGGAAAGATGCCGTAGATGCTATATGCAGGCGCTCCATTTGTAGGCAGTCAAGACAAAGGTTTGCATCTGGATCTGGGAGATGAAAATGCTCTTTGGTCCCACATCATATACTGCGAAATGTAGTATGATCCTTTTTTTATCTTCTTGCCCCATGTGTTTTACAACTGAAGCATAATATTTTAGTTTAGTTCAGTCAAATTTTACATTGAAATGAAATTCAATATGAAGGAAGGCTGCAAAAACTGTATTTCATGCTTAAGTTTTAAAAAATAATTCCATGTTAAGTTTCAGTCTGCACATAGAGAAACTAAAGATCTAAATATGATAATCAGAAGTTGTAGGTTTTATGCAAGAATATTCTGTTATGTTTTGTGACCTTTTGAGGGTATGTTTTCTGACCTATAAATCTCTTTTTCAGTTTTTGGGGCTTAGCTGAGAGTGGGGATTTTTCTTTCTTTCTTTTTTTTTATTATTCTATTTTTTTTTGGCAGCTTTGCAAACTTGCCCTGATAATCTAAGTTTCAAATCAGTGTAGCTCTGTATTAGGAAAGTAGCATAACATTTCTGTAGAAGATATCTAGAAAGAAAAGAGTTACTGCACACTTTACCAAGATGCATTGGCTCTGGACTGCCTACATGATGAAAAAAGTTTGAAAAGCTTTATTTTGGTTGGAAAAGTAAGCAGACATGACCAAATACATAGAAACTGCTATTTTTAAATTCACTTTTCTGACCATAACCACAGTTGGATCTGTTTTTCAGATGTAACTTGCTATTCAGAAATGCTAAATATTCATAGTTTTGGCAGGAATCTTAACACACAGAGCAGTACCAAGTCACAATTAGCTTTAAAGGAAAACTTTTCTAAGTGAACCAGCATCTGTCATATTAATCACCTCTTGTTTTCAAAATAAACCTTTTTACTTCTTATTTATCCAGTATAGGTATTACTCTGTTAAGATCCTACCAGATAAAAAGCCCAATAAAATAAGCAAGTGCATGTAGTAATTATTGTTCAACACTGAGTTCACAGAATCATACAATAGTTAAGGTTGGAAGGGACCTTTACAGGTCATCTAGTCCAAACCCCTGCAGGGAGGAGGGACATCTCCAACCAGATCAGGTTGCTCACAACCCCATCCACCCTGGCCTTAAATGTTTCCACGGATAAAATCATAGAATCATAGAATGGTTAGAGTTGGAAGGGACCTTCAAAGGTCAAGGTCCCTTCTGCAAGAAGCAGGGACATCCCCAACTAGATCAGGTTGCTCAGAGCCTCATCCAGCCTGGCCTTGAACGTTTTCAGGGTTGGGGCTTCCACCACCTCTCTGGGCAACCTATTCCAGTGTTCCACAAATCACATTGTAAAAAATGTTTTCCTAATATCCAATCTAAATCTACCTCCCTCTATTTTAAAACCATTACCCCTCGTCCTGTCACAACAGGCCCTACTGAAGAATTTCTCCTCATCTTTCCTGTAGGCCCCCTTTAGGAACTGGAAGGCCACTATTCGGTCTCCCTGGAGCCTTCTCTTCTCCAGGCTGAACAGCCTCAACTTTCCAGACTGTCCTTATAGGAGAGGTGTTCCAGTCCCCTGATCGTTTTTGTGGCCCTCCTCTGGACTCTCTCCAACTGGTCCATATCCTTCTTATGTTGGGGGCTCCAGAGCTGGATGCAGTACTCCAGGTGGGGTCTCACCAGGGCAGAGTAGAGGGGGAGAATCATCTCCTTGGACCTGCTAGCCACGCTCCTCTTAATGTAGCCCAGGATGCGGTTGGCCTTCTGGGCTTCAAGGGCACATTGCCTGCTCATGTTGAGCTTCTCGTCCACCAGCACTCCCAAGTCCTTCTCTTCAGGGCTGGTCTCAATCCATTCTCTGCCCAGCCTGTATTTGTGCCTGGGATTGCCATGACCCAGGTGCAGGACCTTGCACTTGGCCTGGTTGAACTTCATGAGGTTGGCACGGGCCCACCTCTCCAGCCTGTCAAGGTCCCTCTGGATGGCATCCCTTCCCTCCAGTGTGTTGACGGCACCACAGAGCTTGGTGTTGTCGGTGAACTTGCTGAGGGTGTACTCTATCCCACTGTCCATGTCACTGATAAAGATGTTGAACAGGGCCAGGCCCAGTATGGACCCCTGAGGAACACCACTCATCACCGGTCTTCACCTGGACGTTGAGCCATTGACCACCACTCTCGGAGTGCAACCATCCAGCCAATTCCTTATCCGCCAAGTAGTCTGTCCATCAAACCCGATCTGGTTGGAGATGTTCCCAGTCTTTGCAGGGGTGTTGGACTAGACGGCCTTTAAAGGTCCCTTCCAACCCAAACCGTTCTATGATTCCATTATTCTGTGTATGAAAGTCGTTTAAGCCATTTATAGCCTGGTGTCCAATGACAGCTGATGGTAATACAGCCCTTCAAGATTGGTTTGGAAATTACTATTTCCAATATTTTGGGGAAAAAATAGTAAAAGAAAAATGCAAGAATCTATGTAGAGCACATTGCTATTAGTAGGAACTATCTGAACAAATTTTATGTGATCAAAATTTAGATAGTTCCACACCTAAATCCTTTATCTGTTAGAAGATAAATTTTGCAAACAAATGTGCAGGCAAAATGGTTATTTTCATAAAAATTCCCAGTAATACCCATTTGAAGTTTTTGTGAGTGTTCTGCATTGTGGCTATACACTTGTAGGAACGCAAAATATCCCTTACTCTGCTCAGATAAATTGTTCCTTATACATACTCAGAGTTTAGGTATGTTGACTGAGGATGTAAAACTTTTTGTTCAAATTTGATTCTTTCCTCTTATATTAGTCTCTGCAGTGCCAAGAAAGTCTAGAAATGTTAAATGTCATTGGCAGTGTTGTTAAATAGATTCTAATGTACTTTGTCTGTATTACTTAGGGCCTAATTTGATCTGCAAAACCTTTACAATAGATTTTTTTTTGTGTGTAAGAATGTAACAAAAAATGAACCTTTCTTTGACAGGTTGTGGTACTGACCATTGGGAAAGAAAAAAAAAAAAAACAGAATCTGAATACTTTTGATATGAAGCAATGGCCCTAGAAGCCCTTAGTTTACCTGCCAAAGTTACTGACTTACTTTTCTGAGGACAGTTACGCTCTGTACTGTTTAACCATTGAAATATGCGTACATTGTGCTTTTCCATAGGTGCTTCGTTTTTAGCAAATAAAGACGTGTCTTTTCATGCTTATTAGAAGATACATTCTCTCGGAAAAAGTAATCAAATCAAAGGTTTGGCCACATTCATGTGGTTATTGCTCAGTCTTCAGATCTCACTTTTTCCAGTTGTTGTTCTTTTTTGCTTTAGAAAGCCTTCATTTCTTTGCATATTTATGTAATTTGCAAAGCTCAATCATTATCAAGGAAATCTACATTTGTATATATGTTTTTAAGTACATCTCTAGTCTTTCTTATTGTTGAAAAGCTTAAAAATATCAGCCCAAAATATTCAGTCACTAAGGAAATCTCCAAATCCATTGATTTTAAAATAATCTGGTTTTTAAGTGAGTTTAATGACTTTAAGGCCTGAGCCAAATTATGTATATATGTGATTTTGACAATACAGTAATGCTTGCTCTCCAACTTTTATATATTCACATAATTCACCCCTCTGTCTGCATTTTTTAAGTCAATGAAAACCAAGATTGTGATTACACAAAGCCACAAAAGATACCTGACTGAATCTTTTTTTTTCATTTAACTGACTAAACCATAAAACTGAGGGTAGTTTTTCTAAAATATTTTCTATGTTAAATCCCAGACTGGAGAACTATTTTTTTTTATTTTCTAGAGCGTTTTTAAATTTTCAGAAATTACTCTTATTTAAAAAATAAAATAAATTTTTGAGAGTTTTCAACTGAGGACACAATTTTTAATTATAAATTATAAAGGATTTAGTGTACAAAAAAAAAAATACAAACAAACAAACAAACAAAAAGGATTACAATGAAAATTTTGACAAAAACAGTACAGCTATGTTAATGCAAGCCCATGTATTATTTTATTCAACTTAAGCGTGTGTTTTTAAGTTGGGAAAAGTTTAAAACAGTTTCTCTGTAGTATACAGAGAGATATGCTGAGAAGACTCTACCAAACTGATAATGAAGACCAGATACAAAAAATTAATGTACAGAGGTTTAAAAAATTAGATATTGCTGTAAAAATACTCTTAATATCTCTCAGACTGATACACATTTTAAAATGTATTTTCAATATGTTTTGAGTAACAAAAAATAAAATTAAACTGGACCTTGACTGTGAATTATACATTATAGAATAACTTCAGGAATTTGAAAATCCGGAGACTAAAGCACTAGCCTTTTGGATTCCAGAGAATGAAGTCTTCCAGAACTTGCTTGTCAAGAGTAAATTCTCTAGGATTTCATATCAAAGAGGAGAATTTCTACCTAGGGTGCTGTTAAAGATTTTAGAAAAAAACCTAAACACGGATTCATCAGTTTCCTAGCAATCTCTCAGAATGAGGACATATTAATAGCAGCTCAGAGAAAACACAAACAACAAAAAAGAACTCACAAGTCATGGCCATAAAGCATTGATTTTTCCTCGTTTAAGGTCTGCAGCCCCAGAGACTGAAAGCTTGCCAAGACATCAGAAAAGATGTTATCAGAGGAGGAATCTCAGCTTGGATTCTTTACAAGAACAAACTTTGGGTACTTTATTTGAATCAAAGTTTCCTTGTTTGGGATATGAGCTTTGTAATGCAGCTACTGGAAAATAGTCAAGTAGGGAAAAGAGATGTGTGGAATCAGGACAGGAACTCTTAAAGGAAGACTGGGCAAGCTGTTAAATTTCTCTGCTGTTTCCATTTCTTTAAATACTAAAAAGAAACCTTTTTCAGTACAGTTTTGTTCCTTAAAGATCTTATCACGGGTATTGCATTGCTGGTACTGAAATGACGCTGATAATGGTGTGATTGCTCTACATTTGCTATGCCAATAAAACACATACACTTTTTTGTCTATGCTATTTTTAGTATTATTTAGTACCTCAACACTACAGTGTCTATTTTTACAAAGTACCCAGTCCTCACTTTTCATAGAGATTAATTGTTGCCAAGCCTTTTTTCTTATAGGTTAAATTTGAGCATGGATGATTAAGCTTCACTGCATATTAAACAGTAACAGGATATTCTTGTCTTAGCATATTCTTCTGCTGAGGATTTTGCTACCAACTTCTCCAGCAAAAAAAAAGATTGAAGCAAGATTTGGATGTCTGAGGTCTGAAGTTCTAAAGCTGTCTGCTTGTTCATATGCATCAGCTTTGCTCAAATTTTCCAAAGTTTTGATTCCGTTCTTCATATCAAAAATTAAACTTAACAATTAAAGAATAAGTTTTTAAAATTAGGAACACTACTGCTAAACAAGTTGGTATGATGGCCTATTTCAATATTTTTAATCAGGCTATTAAATAAAATTAGCTTCTGAATAAATTTAGATTGATACGAATAGACATAAAGCAATGAATGCAATTACAATACTGGAACAGAAAAAACTTCATGGATTTTTTTTTTTTTCTGCTGAATGGTAGTTGTGGTCTATCCTAAACTGAAACACATTATTTCTGATTTTGTATTATTACTGCAAGTTTTTTTGAAGTCTTTCTTAAAGTAGTGATACATGGTCTAATATGCATTGTATGTCTAGCTCCCCAGACTAGTAACACTGGGTTTTAATTTAAGAATCTACAGATTGGCTTGAAGAACACAACCACAGAGACTAGAAATTTTATCTGACAGTAATCAGTGAAGGTTGTCTAGGGAAAAGTATAAAACCAGAATAAGTTTGCAGTGATACTACCTTAAAATGTTTTCCAGTGTGCCAGCATTTGATGGTCATACAATTTTTGGTGCTATTAAATTAATTATCTTTGCAGTGATTTATGACTTTTTTCTTTCTTTGTGCAGCCTACTAAGGTTCCGATGTAAAAAGCCAAACACAAATAAGAAATAAATCAGCTGAACAAGGAATTTTCAAATATACAATTTTGTGAATTACTTTTTACTTTTGGTACAAAATGTTTCAGATATAAAACCCTGGAAAATAATATTTTTTTAATATACTATGGAACAATAAATGTTCAGTGTTACAATTTACTTCCTTTTCCTTAGGAAGAAAACAAAATGCAACCAAACTCCAAGAAACTCTCTGTCTTTTACTTGATTTTAATGTAAACACATGAAAATTTTTTACTAAGAGAATAAAACCATTACTTCTGAAAATATGTAGATTTACATGCTACATATGTAATTAGCCAATGTATTTCTTCAGTTATTCCCAGAAGATAAAACAATATGGTTTTAATTCACATATTAAGGAGCAATGGCAACAAACTATCTTTATTTCTCCCTGAGATTATTTTATGCACATGTCCTTCAGTTATGGAAGTACTTCAAATAAACCACTGAGAATGTGCATTGAGCACTCACAGGAAATAGAGGGCTATGTCACTCAGCTTGAGATGAACAACATTTAAATTACTTTTCCTATAGTTTCACCAGGAGAAAAATAATAAAAAATAGTAAAAAATCTGGTATTTGTTTCTTAATGTTAAAATTGCAAGCACACTATCTGCAATTAATCTGTGTTTTGTGACAAGGCTATCTGATACAGTCCCATTGAAGGGACTGATGTAGAAAGCTGACTGTATCTGCAATTAATATTCCAAGTTTCAACAGGAGTCATAATTAACTCAAATTTTCAATGCTATATATCACATTTGGAAAAAAAAAAAAGAAACCAAACAATTTTGAGCACTAATTACTCTGGTAAACCACTTATATGCCTCATTGCCAGTAGCTGACAGTGTATATGGAATTTAATATTTTCTTTCATTTTCTTTCTTTCACTTTTTCTCTTCCTCCTTCTTTCTCTTTATCTTTCTTTCTCTTTTTCTCTTTCTCTTTCTCTCCCTCCTTCTTCCTCTTTTAATTTTTCTTCCTATTTATATTTCTCTTTCTCTCTTTTTCTTGTTTTCTTTCTCTCACTCTATCAGTTTCTCCTGTTAACTTTCTTTCTGCCTTTCTGCTTTTCTTCCCTTTTTTTCTCATTCTCTTTCTGCCTTCTTTAAATTTTATTAAAAATCCACACAATTACAGAAGTCTTCCTCTCTAGTGCCAATTTAAAAATACAATTATACAGTCTACGATATATGAATTAAGTTTGGCCTAAGAAACAAACACTAAGAGAAAGGTTTTCAAAGTGTCATGAATCTAGGAGTGAATTGTAGTAACTACAACTCCAGCTAGTAGACACTTTAGGTGCCATAATGAGATACATTAACTACCATCTTGTTAATTGTCTTCTTTCTGGCTTACCTTAGTAACTGTCAAAGTATGAAGTTACAACAGAATCAGAAAAAAAAACTTCTTCAAAGTGCAATAGATTTTCACATAAACTTTTTAAAGAGGTAAAGGAATAATAAGAGCTTTATAGTTCTATCACTTACACCAGTGTATCTTTCTAGTACAGATAAAGTACTGGCACAATAAACAGCAGCCTATTAAATCTTTATTTTCAGGGCTCTCCTGTTCTCCTGTTACCAGGAAGTTAAAAGATGGAGGTTAACAGCAGATACCAGCTTTTGTACTGATCACAGAGATCACATCTGAAGGTGTTACAGTTGGGAGCGGACGTTACAGAAGGACACATCAGGAATATGCCCCCCCAGTCTGTGATCTTGTTTAAGCTTTGTAGCACTCCGTGGGCCAAAAAGCAGAAACTGTTGTAACAAGTGTTGTAACTCCAAGGTTTTTTTTTTTAATTTTTCTTATAGCCATTCTCTCTTTTACATAGAAACTTGGCTTCAGAAAAGAGTGTAAAAGTCTACCTGACATCCTAATTCTCATGAATGCTCATTCCATTATGTTTTAGAAAAGGTATAACGCAAGTGAAGTTCAGGTTTGCCCTAAACTTCATTCTTCATCATCAGTAGTATAAACTAGTTGTTGTTCTGTGTGACACATTTAAAGAGGTAATAAAACATGCTCATGAATTACATCGTTGGTTAACTCCCATTTGTGTCTATGGGACACTCATGGCTTTAGACATGTATTCAAAAGAACTTTCTTAGGTCTCGATAGTCTTGGGACTATGTTTATGAAAATGGAGAAGGCATTTCAAAGGACTTTGACTCCAAAATAACTTACAAACTATTCATCAGAAACTCATGGAGTGAAGTGGAAAACCCATTTAACTTTATCCTGAGCCAAAATGCAATAAAATTTATTAAATACAAATCTCAGCCTTGTAAAATCAAGTCTGAATGAATAATGAGCTTTTGTGATGTTGTTCAAAGAAGACAATGTCATCACAGAAAAATACATAATCAAATGGAGAATCAGAAGACATCTGGCCAGCAAAAATTCCAGTGAAGTAGCAATGATGGTGAAATGAGTATTCAGTCAAACCTGCCATAACTGCAACAGGAAGGAAGAGCATTTTTCAGCAGTGCATCACCTACTTGTTGAACAACAAGGCAATGACACAATTTTCTTTGGAGGTAAAATCTCTGAAGACAAGAAGGCTGTGGAACAGCAACTGCAGCAAAGGGATAAAGCAGTCTGTTTATTTTTTTTAACTAGGTAATAGAGCACAAATGTTCTATTTTAAATAAAACAGTCACTGTATCATATCCAAATTTAATAAGTCAGAGGGAGAACAAAGTATAGTTACAATAGGTTGTAAAAAAAGTGTTCCACTTAGCATGTCTAAATAATAAATGCAGATGTACCGTCTGTGTTTGGAATGGAAGGTTGCCTACCCACAAATCCATTTTAAAAGGCATTTTTTATGTACACACTAGGGAACCAAAAGTGAAAATAAGGAACATAAGAAAACTTTCAGATATATTCTAGAGTCCAGGAAGTCTGTAAAAATATTACAAGACGGGAGGAAAATCATTGACGCCTATGATCCTTTCATAAATAGATGGGGAAACATATATTTATGCTTGACTCACACTGTGTTTCTTCCATGTTAGACCCCATATTTCCTACATATTTCTGTCTTGTAGTCCTCCATCCTTATTCAAGGAAGCCTAGTGTCCCAGACGTGCATTCTCCTCCTGAGAATACACCTGTTTGTCCCTCTGCTGCCTTCAGTTACCTGCCACATCCCACAGCAACCAGCTGGACTGGAGGCAGTGGGTTCATTCAGGGTGAACACTGAAAAGCACACACACCATTTTGGCGTGTAACATGACATAAACATATTGACTGGACACAAACTAACTTAATAAAACATATAATGACTCCACACTAAAGGGTCTTTTCCCAATGGAAATGTTTACGTGGGTCTCTCACTTCTACCTAGCTATCAATTTTGGGTGGTATTCATTTCATCTAGTGCTAGATATCTATGTTTTTGGCAATTTTGTCTGAGGTAATCACTTAGTTTTCATTGTAGCATTGTTAGAAATAAATAGGCATTCTGGAGCACAATTAATCTGACTGAATACAATAAACTTTCTAGGCACCTTTCAAGTTGCCCTCAGAGTATCTTGGAAGTGTTTACTTCCTCTATGTCAGATGCCTGCATTTATGAATGTCTTCAACATAACTCCTTTTAGGTGAAATTTGCTCATTGACTTTGATTGCAAGAAGATAATGAAATTAACCGAGGAGAAGAATAGGGAAAAAAAATGCTAATTGTGGGGTAACGTTAGAAGGGATGCACGTACGCTGGAGGGGCGGTCCGTGGTGACTCACGCACTGGACATGGATGAGTCCATGAGTGCAGGGGTTAGGTGTGTCCATGTACGTGGTGGGCTCGGATAAGTCCATGAGTACAGGGGGCAGGTGCGTCCACGTACGTGGTAGGCACGGGTAAGTCCATGAGTGTAGGGGTAGGTGCGTGGCAGGCATGGATAGGTCCATGGGTGCAGGGGGGCGGGTGCGTTCGCGTGCGTAGCGGATGTACGGGTATTTAACCCTGTGTTGCGCAGCATTAAATTGAAGGCTTGGCTTGACGGTATCCATGTGATGCCCTGCTTTCCCCGGAGCGGGGCTCCGGTGTGTGCAGGGTAGGTTAGCTGGCAAGAGAGCGGGCACTAATAATTAAGGAAATACATCCAATGAGGCAACAAGTACGTAAAGGGCAGAAATTATGTAGTTCTAGTGCACCAGTTAGAAAACCTTTCTGAAACCAGCGGGCTCACATGAAACTGTCATGCTCATAAATTTATGATGTAACACAGAATCCTCAGGAATTTGTAAAAAAATTATCGTGGACTTCAGATTTTGAGTTGAAAGACAGATAACACAGTAGGTCAGTACAGCACTCAGACTTGAGTCCAGCCTGAAACTCAGTAAGCTGAAATGAAGATTTCTTAGCTTTTAAATCACCAATAACAATTTTGGGGGACAATGAACCATTAATTCATATTTCCTGAGTGTTGTTCTACGCACACCACAGCAAAAGAAAAAAAGGACCCTACTTGAAGTGTTTCAGTATTTGTTTTAAATGTCTATAGTTTCACTTAAGGGTTCCAATTCCCTAACACTGAAAAGAAACCGTGAGTCAAGAATTTAACTCTGGAGAAAAACATGAATTAATCCCCTTACTTAAGCTTTTCCAGTTCATTTCTTGGTTTAGCATCCAGGTTCAAGGTGTCTTTATTGATGTATGCAAAGATATCTCCAAGATTGCACCTATTTGTTTTAAAACCAGAAATAGAACAGGCACAGCATTCCCGTGTTGGATTTGAACTAATTACACTTTCTGAGATTAAGTTAAGGTTGTTAGGCATAGCACCACACTAGCATGTATGTGTCCCTTCAGAAGCCAAAGGCAATGCCTCTGAATTGTCCTACTCTGCTATGTGAATGCGTCAACATGATCAAAGGTAGCTAAGGAAATATTTGCAACCTGGAATATGATGTAACTTTAAAATTTTTCTAAGTAGCTCAGACATCCAACTCTAGGTTATAGATTCCTTTTAGGGGATTAGTTTCCTAGTTCTTTAAAAAAAAAAACTACAGTCCTTGCCTTTTATATTCTTTGTTGAATTTATCACCATTGATGACAATAGAGGTGAATGGAGGTCCAAAAAAGAGGATGATAAAATCTATTAGGAGATTTGAAGCATTTGTATCATTAATTGAGAATGTTACTTTGAATCCATGGAATTTCCAGAACATAATCAATGAAAAAATATTTCTATTGCTAATATACATAGCACATATAGAAGTTACATCAAACTACTTACAGAATCCTGAACATTAATTAAAACTTACTGGGGATTTGAAGGTCAGATATTTTAAAATCAGAATGCAGTAAAAACCAAAAGTAAAGAAAAGGTACATTCTACAAGTTTCTTTATTCTCTTTTTAAGGAACTCTGAAATTACAAATCAATCTGAACTTTTGGACAGATATCAGAATTTAAAATTACAATTTCCATTTTGAAGAAGTTTTTAGATATTTTAAATTAAAATGAGAATTAATGTGTAGCAGAAAAAAAACCTGTAAAATAGAATAGAATTAAAATAGAATGAACTATTTTAGTTTATGCAATTCAATACATTTTTAATATTAGTTCCCCAAAATATCAGATTTAGACTTTTCATCAA
This sequence comes from Chlamydotis macqueenii, assembly GCF_036417535.1. NCBI lineage: Eukaryota > Metazoa > Chordata > Aves > Otidiformes > Otididae > Chlamydotis > Chlamydotis macqueenii. The sequence goes on along the minus strand of NC_141556.1, from coordinate 11,377,143 downwards.
AGACAGGAAAAACCTAGAAAAGTAAAAAAATAAAGAAAAAATTCTTATGATAATAAAAAGTAATTTCCTGTGTAGCTATGGTTCTGATTAAATAAGTCATGAGTTAAGAGCTCAAAAGGTCAATCAAACCAGTGTTCTGGTCATGAGGACAGCACACCGAAGTTATAAATAAATCCACAATTATATATTATCTAATTTTTTTAATGGATTAATTATCTCTCTGATGTTCTGTGGTTTGTGTTGTTAGTGTAGGAATCCGTATGGGAACATGTGAACGTAGTATGTGAATTTGAATATACATTATGTCCATGAATAAATTTCTTAGTCTCACTTGCTTTAGTTACTGGTTGCAACAATTCTTACCCATAATATCCAGAAGGTGTTGTGAGGCTGTTCATTCATTAAAATCATTAAATCTGCTGTGAAAGCTTTGCATGAGCAGTACTAGAAGTCTACAACCGAAAAAAGATTATGCTTATAGGATTATAACTCACAAAGGGAAAGGGTATTTTTTATATATTTGTGTAATCTTGTTTAATAGGTTTAAACCATAATTGGGTAAATTGGGAACTTCCTTGTCATCATTTTGAAGTATTACTACTATTAATGTTTCTTGCGAATATTATAACTGGCAGTCATATTCTTCCTTTATTCTTTAATTTACTTATCGATTTTATTGATAGTAATCAAATATTTAGAAGATACAAGAAATACAGCATTTCACACTTCCTTGGAGCCAGAATTTAAGCCAAAATATTTTGTTTGGCTTATTTTGTTAAGATTAAAAAATATTTCTCCCTCATTTTTCCACCATCTTTCATTTTCCTCAGATTACTTTATTAAGTTTTGGGTTTAGGGCATTTTGTTTTGTGTTAAATTTTCTGCAGGAGAACCTTCTGGAAAAAAAAAAGTTAAAAAAAAAAGCAAAAGAAAACTGGGATTCAAAATAAACAGTTCTCAGCTGAAACACCCTCGGTAGAACAGCAAACTCCTCCCTTAAACATTCAGATATATGACTGTACATGAAAATCAGATGGGCATGAGGAAGTGCTTCCATTTGCCAAATGCAATTTTGATCCATATGGCAAACAGCTGCTCTTCTGAGAAACTAGTTTGTTAAATCCAAACAGAGGATCTTGCAGTCAAAGGTAAACACATCATAGCACCTTGCAGTTTTTATTTGCTATTGTCACCACTGATAATGCAGGATCTGTTATTACATGCTGTTTCTTTCTTTGAGGGTAACCTCAAGGCAGGAGATAACAGATACACAGAATACAGGATCTGAGTGGTCACCGTTGCTGAAACACGCAGTAAATGGGAACACGATTCCTTGTAGTCATAGCAAATTACCAGAGACATTTTCAGGAATTTGTGATAATCCAGGGCTTGCACTGCGGGCCATTCAAGGAAGATTTCTTTTTGTTTTATGATGTTATTACTGCCACTAAGCGCTAACTTGTTTCTGCATCAACGTATCTAGGGTAAAACCTGCCAATTGATTTTATTATGAACAGTTGCAAGGGCTATTAAAAATCCCACCTTTAACCACTTAGAGTATATATGTAAGGTGAAGTCCATGCTGTTTCACTTCCTGAAGCTTTTTCTTTAATTTGGAACCCTAAATTGCGTTCTGAGTCTGAGTTTGCACCTTTCTTAAAAAGCACTTCCTTTCCATGGGAAAGACGTGCCATATTTCTTATCATCCACAAAACTGCCTCAAGGACGGCCTGTCTGGACATGTCCAGCAGCATGATAATCTGTGGGGCTTCCTGAGGCAGGAGACTTTCAGTTCTACGTTGAAATATCTTCCAGCCACACATGAAACCGTAACTGCAAGCCAATGATCTGTATGTCTTGTCTCAGGACTCTGCTCTTGGGTATCCTTTGGGTATCCTATTGGATTCACACAGAAACAGTTTCTCAGCTAACTTTTTGTTAGTCCTGAAGTTGTCAGGCAGTTGGACTAGGTGGTCTTTGTAGGTCCCTTCCAACTGAAATATTCTATTTTATTGTGTTCTGTGCTATGCTACGCTATTCTATTCTGTTCAGGAGAGTACAAATCTGGTCACTTCGCTGCAGCAAATGAAGCAACATCATTTGAAAACAGCAACTGGTCTGATTTGTATGTCTTTCTCATATTTTACCTTGTGATAATATTGTTTTGATGTGGAATTTTTCTCATCAACTTAAGGTCACTTACAGAGGTCAGCTGTTTCATTATAAAATTCAATAATGACACTTTTTTTTTTTAATTTTCACATATGTGGTGGGAGTATCTGAAGTGGGGAAGTCACAGACTAAGTGAAAAAGAAATAAAACATTTACTGCCAGTTTGTCTCTGGGATACGACCACAAAAACTAAAGGAGGGAGAAAAAAGGAAAAAAAAAATGACGCCAGATTGTCCGTTGGAAGGTACTGGAGAAGTCTTAGCAGTTCTAGTTTGAGTGAGATAAAGTCCGATAAAATAGTTGCTGTGTGGATACCTACACAGTTAGGTCAGTGATCATTTCAGTTCATTTTCTTTCTGTTTTTTCCTTTCTGGTACTTTTTATAAGAAAGACAAGGTAAGAGGATACAATTAATTATATTTAATTTTAATGAACATATTTGTCAGGAATATTTTAAAGCCAACTTAGATGCTTATTTAGTTTTGCTTACAGGTCTAACTTCATTAATTAAGTGCTTCAATATATTCCTTTATTTTTCAATCTTCAACTAGATTTAAATCTGAAGACGAATTTTTAACCTTACATAGAATAACATTTTATGAAGGCTTAAATTTAAAGGAAAACTGACACTCTGCAAGTGCTTGTAATTTTTGTCTGCTAAGAGAGGATATTTTTCCATAACTTTTCCTATTACTACTTTCTTAATTACAATTTTTTTTCTTTCAGCCTTTTCTTCTTGATTGGAACCAGTCACTAATGATTAAGGGATTATTTTAAATATATATGTTCCTTAAGGTCACTTAATTTGTGGCACTAGCACATTTATCTTCTCTACCAAAGTCCCTAAATTTGACTACTCAAGGTGGACTTCTAGTTGAAGAAATCCAGAAAGCCTAACTTTTTTTAACTCCAAGACTTGTCTTGTTTTCAGAAAAGTAATCCCTATTTTCTTATACTCTGCCTCAGAGACAATTGCTTTCTTCAGAAGAGAAATATTTATTATTTAAATAGTACTTGACTGTGAATGGAAGCCATATAGCTTGAAAATGTTTAAGGTGGGGTTTGGGTTTTTTTTTTTTTTTGTGGGAGGGAAGAGGAGGGGGTTAATTGGCTTACTTATAGTCTATTCAATGTAAATTCTAGAAGGTACTTATTTTTAATAAGTCTCAGTTACTGCTTTTAAGTAATAAGTAATATTCTGCTTTAAGGAGTTGTGAAACTTGTTCTCAAGAATACTGGGAAAAAAAAAAAAAAACCAAAGCAAAACCCCAATTTTAAATACACAGCATATAACATTGTGAGCTCATGTATTTTGAATACTCTGCTTGCGATAGTATTCTTGCTTAGAAAGGACTTTCAGTCTCCTTTTAAAGTATTATTTTGGTCTAAAAAAAATTAGTTATTTTTTCTGGTTACTATTCTGTAAAGGAAGAAATTATGTCAAAGATTTTATGAGACTGAAAACTGTCATCACAGTCATCACTGTGATCAAACAGAATCACAAAATCACACGGAACAGTTGAGGTTGGAAGGGACCTCTGGAAGTCATCCTGTCCAACCCACCTACTCAAGCAGAGCCAGCTAGACCATGTTGCCCAGGACTATGTCCAGATGACTTTTGAATATCTCCGAGGATGGAGACTCCACAACCTCTCTAAGCAACCTGTGCCAGTGGCCCGTGATCTTGCAAGTAAAACAGTGTTTTCTTAAGTTCAAATCTAACCTTCTGTGCTTCAGTTTGTGTCTGTTGCCTCTTTTCCTGTCACTGGGCAGCACTGAAAAGAGCCTGTCTCTGTTTTCTTCTTCCTTGAATTTATATAGATCGATAACATCTCCCCGAGCCTTCCCTTCTCCAGACTAAACAGTCCCAACTCTCTCAGCCTTTCCTCATGTGAGAGATACTCCAGTTCCTTAGTCATCTTTGTGGCCCTTTGTTGGACTCTGTCCAGTATGCTGATGTCTCTCTTGTACTGAGGACCCCAGAACTGGACACGGTACTCCAAGTGTGGACTCATCGGTGCTGAATTTGAAAGAGGTGATTCTTGGATAACAACCAACTTTCTTGGGCCACTCTTCTTTCCAGGGCCTTATCCCATGGAACTCTACCAAACAGATCATCAGAGAGGCTGAAATCTTTCATCTTTTCAATTTCTCTCCATCACCTCAGGAGGAGAATCCATGGTTCGTGCTTTCAGACTTGAAATTCATTCAAATGAGTGAGATTTCAGTCCAGTTTTAGACACATGAATTTGTGTCTACTTGTGAGTATCTACACGTGACTAAACTCATTATAGAATAATAGAACAGTTTAGGTTGGAAGGGACCTTTAAAGGCCATCTAGTCCAACACCCCTGCAAGAAGCAGGGACATGTCCAGATAGATCAGGTCAGTCAGAGCCTCGTGCAAGCTGGTCTTGAATGTTTCCATTTACCACCTCTCTGGGCAACCTGTTCCATTGTTCCACCATCCTCATTGTAAAAATTTTTTTCCTGATGTCTAATCTAAATCTGCCCATTCTATTTTAAAACCATTACCCCTCATCCTTTCACAACAGGTCCTGCTAAAGTGTTTCTCCCCATCTTTCCTATAAGCCCTCTTCAGGTACTATAAGACTGCTATAAGGTCTTATATCCAGCCTGAATCTACCTCCCTCCATTTAAAAATCATTACTTCTTTGTCCTATCATAACAAGCCCAGCTAAAAAGTTTCTCCTAGTCTTTCTTATAAGGCCTCTTTAGGTACTGGAAGACTGCTATAAGGTAGAGCCTTCTTTTCTCCAGGCTAAACAGCCCCCACGATCTCAGCCTGTCCTCAGAGGAGGAGTGCTCCAACCCTCTGATTGTCTTCATGGCCCTCCTCTGGACTAGCTCCAACAGGTCCACATCCTTCTTATGCTGGGGGCTTCAGAGTTGGGTGCAGTACTCCAGGTGGGGTCTCACAAGAGCAGAACAGAGGGGAAGAAGCACCTCCCTCGACCTGCTGGCCACGCTTCTTTTGAAGTAGTCCAGGATGTGGTTGGCTTTTTGGACTGCAAGAGCACATTGCTGGCTCATGCTGAACTTCTCATCCATCAGTACTCCCAAGTCCCTCTCCTCAGGGCTGGTCTTGATCCATTCTTCACCCAGGCTATATTTGTGCTTAGGATTGCCCTGACCCGTGTGCAGGACCTTGCACTTGGCCTTGTTGAACTTCATGAGGTTTGCACGGGCCCAACTCTCATGCCTGTCAGGTTCCCTCTAGATGACATCCCTTCCCTCCAGCGTGTTGACTGCACCACAGAGCTTGGTGTCATTGGCAGACTTGCTGAGGGTGCACTCTAATGATGATCTCTGCAAATGTAGAGGACAAATTGCATTATGTTTCTAAATATGAGTAGATATCAACATTGGTTGAGATTCCCCAGGGTAACATACCTGACCTTTCACTGATGATTAGAATATGGATGTCCTGTAAATATTTTGTGGTATCTTCTAATCCTATGCAACAGTCCTGGACATTCCACAACATCTCAGATTGCACTAGCAACCTGTGTGTATGTAATAGAATGAAGTGCTTTGCGGTATAGGCAACACAGTCAAAAAACCCCTAGTCAGCCAAGGAAATTTGATGTCTGCATTTGACTGATTTGAATGCAGACCTCCAGTGATGGTACACATCTAGCTCATACACAGACATCTATATTATAGACAACTAAATTCAGGTATCTGAATCTTGAATTGAGTTTCTTTGTGAACATCAAACTTTCATTGTAAAAAATGCTAGCAAAAGTTTGGTTTATTGCATGTTACACAATAAACACAATATGGTATTTTTAATAAGGTATTAAAAATTACTCTTTAAAAGTTTTCTTACTTTTCAAATACATATCATATAAATATTTTAGAAATTAGAAACAAGCACAATGTTCTTCATGCATTTTTAAATTAAATGGAGAGGAGAACTCAGAGGGAAAATATATCTCACAGGCAATTCATAAAACTAGATGCCACCCAAATAATGAAACACTTGCTACCTTCAGTTTAATTAGCATTCATTCCATGACAGGTACAAATAATATTCCCTTCTTCCCTCAGCTCCTGGTTTGCAGAAAACTACACCCAGGAAATTGAATCACACTGGAGGAACTGTCCAGTTCTGCTCCTTAAGCTGAATTACCAGGAATCAAGATTTTGACTCACATGGCATTCACATCCATAGATCAGTTTAGAGAACACCTATGAGACTGCTGTAACTGTTTACTGTAACCTGCCAAAACTGTTAGAGAAGAATGAGATACTACTGCCACTCATCAACACATGGTGTAGAAAAGCTGTGCTAGTTCATGGTAGGATAGTACACCTGCTATGAGTAGATCTAATACATCTTTCTCAGAAGAACAGCAAGCAGAAAGTAAAACTGAAATGCAGAATGTAGCTCTCAAATTTACATTATGAGTATTAGGGCTAATCAGATATTGAGCTACTCAGCTACATATTGCCTCACAGTTTGTCTTGTAAGAAAGTCAGGTTTTAATTTTGAATAATAGAATTGTAAAGTCTTTGTGTCTTTCTGAATAATAATTCTTCTTTACAGAGTTTCCAACTTCAGGTCAATGAGTCCAAATAACTTTTTATTTTGACAGCTTGCACATTTTTAATTCTTGTTCTCTTCTTTTGTAATTTAATCTTTCTAGACATTTTGGGTTTTAATTCTTTCACCCTGTTATCATTTTACCACTACCAAAGATAGCATATTGAATGCATGTTTATTTTAATTTCCATTAATACTGCTTAATATTGCAAGCAGATTAAAAGAATACTGCGAGTTTCACCAAGATGAATCATGCACAAATACTAAACAATCTACTTATAAATATCTGCTATGGGTTTCTTCCTCTTCCTAAAGAATGAAACAATAATCTTCAGATAATTTACCTTTACATTATTTTTTCATATCAAAAGCATAGTAAGGAATGACAATGCAAAAGACATCGTTCTCTTCAGAGTTGTTTTGGCGTATCCTGGGAGCACACATTTCAATGTAGAGAAAAACTGGTGGAAGGAAGGGCATCACTCTATGAACTTCATCACTAGAAGAACTTACAGAATGTCTGTGTTCTTAAAGTTCTTAGGAAGTCATATCTAAATATATTTCAAGATAAGAATGATGAAAAAAATTAAAATATTAAAAATATATAAAGAAACAGATAGATAAAGAAATAAATCTTCACCTTAGGGTTGCCCCATTGGAAAGATTTTCCAGAATTTTATTGCTGTGATGCTTAGAAATCTTCATATTGTTAGTGTTTTTTTTCATGCTAAGGGTACTCATGGCCAACCTCTTGTGCTTGAAATGTAGTCTATCTTAAAATACTTTTTTTTTGTTTTCCTGTTATTATTAGAGATACATTACCAGGGAATATCTGTCTGTCTTTTACCAGCACAAATGGACTGAGTTCATTCAAGCAGTGTTCATAGACCCTAAATTTAGGTACCTGTTCTTTCTTTGCTTCTGCATTTATGAGTGATGAACTATAGGATAGTTCTGTTATGAGATGCACATGTAAGTCTGGGCACATTTGTACTGTTCAATTCAATTTTATTCCTAGCACTTCAGTCCTGTAAGTCATCATTCTTACAATGCCAGTGTTCATATTTAACCTGATGGATGTTAAAGAGTTCTCCTAATCTCACCTCAGGGCAAGATCCAGGCACACAGCAGTCTCTTCTCTGTCACGCTTCAATTCACAGAAGAAAGATACTCCGCAAGGCAACTGTGATATGTTCCAGGTACATCATCAGCACAAACAGTTCAAGAACTGGGACTTTTGGTAGCTGTGTAGTATATAATATGACACCCAGTATAAATACATCAAGCATTGTCTAACATGCTACCATTGAAAAGCTCTATGGAAAGATATCTACTTTTTATTCTGTAGCCGCTAATTAGATATACTAAACAACATTAGCTTCAAAGAATTGCATTGTCTCTACCCTGATGGTTACCTTCATCACAATCTATTGTTAACTTACCTCCATAAATTCATAATTTATTTAATTGTAGTAAAATTAATATTTTCCTATGTGACGTAGTATCAAATGCTCTTTGGATATATGCATTGTCTAGAAAATAATGATATCAGAAGGTTTCTGTTGGCATGGCATGATTAACTTTGATAAATTCATTGTGTATTATGTAATTTTCTGTTTATTGTGAAATCTTCAAGTACTCTTTCCTCCAGGTATTGCATGTTACAAAGGTTAAACCAATGTTCCTCAGCCACCCCAGGTCTGATTTTTCTTCTTTCAAATACAAATTTTATACTGTATTGCTTCTACCTATAAAAGCCAGTCTTCAACTTGACACATTTTTATTATTTCTTGCTACATTTCATGAGTCAGTCTTCTTAAAGATCTGAACTGATACTTATCAGCCCTCCCAAATTCAGTATATGTCTTCACAATACACGAAAACAGGCACCACCCAGAGACCTCCTACTCGTGAATGGAGAGACAGGGATTTTCAGACACCAATTTAGATCTTAGGGAGTTTGAATTGCTGTTTATAGAGGCTTTTTTCCATTGATTTTAAAGGAGCGTGGGAAAACCAGTTAAGTGCTTGACACTGAGGAAACTCTGCCAGGGCCTTGAATGCACTCAGGGGCCCTAGTGTCCCTGCCTGCCCCTGGGGGTCCCCTCACCCTGCCCATGGCTCAAAACCCCCTTCCAGCCCCCAGGGCCATTTGTGCCTACCCCAGAGAGGCTGTAGGACACTGTCTCCAGCCCTGCCACAGCCCTGTCCTGGCTGTCCATGGGCTCTGCTGAGCTGGGCACACCCCACTGGATGATCCCAGCCTGGCCTCAACCCATCCCTGCGCCATGGCCTTGCAGGGCCATTCCAGACTGGGTCTGACCCTGATTCTCCTCATCAGCCTGGATCCTGACCCCCACCTGCAGGCCAAAGTCTCAGCCCAGCCTTGACCTGTCGCTGGCCTCAAGGGAGTGCCCAAAGTCTGGGGCTGGGGCTGCCTCAGCTGTCACCCCGGCCTGTCCTGCCCTTGCTGGGACGAATGGGTCCTGGCTGCCGGCCCTGCCCTGCTGCTCCAGGGAGCCCTGATACCTCTATCGCCAGGGCCAGGGAATGACCAGCCCTGGAACTCTCAGTGCCTTGATCGACTCTGGATTTGGGCTTTACTTCTATTGTAAATGTGGCACTATTTTTTCTATCTATCTCCTCATGCCAACAGTTACTCTGTTGAATGTCTGGGTTTGGTGCCACATTAGATTGTCTTTTATCTTTACACTTCACTGAACAGAAGTCAGACTTCCAAGTTTTAAACATTATTAGAAGAGCCTTTTGCTCACTTGTTTTATCTTTCTTTGTAAGTGCAAACCCAACTTGACTTTGTTCTTGCACTTTTTGACCTTTAAAGTATAGCTTCCTTTAATGATTAGTCCTTCCCTCATTCCAGATAGGCTCCCTGTTTACTTCTAATATGCTTTTTATGAGATGGTTGTTTATCCAGTTAGGCCTTTAAAATCTTTCTTTAAAGTTTTTTTTTTCTCTCTGGATGAGATGCGAGTCTGAGATAATTTTTGTACATTTGACTTAGATAAATTCCAATCTTGTTCCCCATTGAAGTTTTTGAACTATATAGTCTAGTTAACTTCATTAATTAATTTTCTTAATTGTCAAAGTTTGTACTTTGGAAACAAAAACCAAACCAAATCCTTAGCTCTTGACCCATCCTGCTGAAGTCATTTAGAGGGGAATGAGCTCAGGATGGTAATACTTCCCCCTGTTTGCACAATGTATTTGCAAAGTGATTTATACTAGTGCAGTCAAAATGCAAGCACTTCTGTTGATATTGAGTTTAATTGGGCACAGTAATGACTAAAGGCTTTTAAAGGTCACTGCATCCAGATGTTCAGCTATTAGTCACCATTGTCCAACAAACTTTCTACAGTAAATAAAGATAAAATAAAGAAACACTGAAACCTTCAACAGAATTAGCGTGTGGGACTGGTAGGATTATATACTTCTGCTTTCTAGTCAGCAGAACACAAAAATTCCCCCAGAACACAAAATCTTGCTCAAAGTATATTTTACCCTGTAAGGAAGAACCATCCTTTGCTTTATTCAGGCTTTACTTTCATCAGTAACAAAATTACCTTTTGAAATTTAGTCTTTATAACAATTCTGGTATTTTACACATTAAATAATTGAGATCTTTCTTTTTGAACACTACAATGTGTGTAACCTTTTGCCTTTGAAAGTTTAAGCAACTCAAAACAGCTTCCTCAGTGCAGTTTAGCAACTAACATTGAAAAAGGTTTTTTTAGATTTCAAAAATTCATCCTATTGGAATCAAGGTTTCTGTTCATTACCCTTGGCTTGCTCATAGCTAATTTTTTTGTCTTTTAAAATAAATTTATACAGAAATTGAATAATTAATTTCCAGAAAGTCATTTTAATAAACTGACTGCCTCTGATATTATTTTATACTGTTACATAGTGTTTTCCTATGTTAATCTAAAATAATTTTTCAAACTTTGTTCCTTCTCTTTCCCTAAAGATGCAGGTAGGCCTTTTAGATTTCTGTAACAGCTCTGTGTTTCAGCTTCTGATATTACTCAGGGTTTGAATAAATGCAAAGAAATTTTCACCGCTTAGAAACTAATACAGGATTTAGTTTTAGTGTCTGAGAAATCAAAATAAATAATTTGAAGTTGTTTTAGTTTTAGGAGGTTTGAAAATAAAATTATTTTAAATGTCAGTGCTCGTCCTTCTCTAGTAGACATAACTGGTGAAATTTGTTCATTCAGAGTGAACAGAAACATAACTAGGAATTGAAGCTACTACTGAACAACTATTTATCATTGAATTCCGCACACATGCTTTTCATATGTAATTAGAATTCACACAATCAATGTTATGAGAAGGCAACATTTCTTACATACTTTTGTTTATTGTGTTATAACTTACAGAACTGCTATGAGAAATCTTAACTTTAATCAGATATATACCACGGAACATTCCTACTCTGAAGAAGGAAAGCAATGCAACTGAGTCTTCTTTTCGATCCATCTTTACCATGTTCCATCCAAAAGGCTATGCTCCTTATTTATCAGCACTCTGCTTCCCCAGTGAGATAAACAGCATTCTTTAAAAGATATATTGCCAGACTTTACAGTAGAATTCATTTGCTGGGGTGATAAATCTAGAGCTAAGCCAGAATACAGTCTCATTTAATCTGAGAACATTGTCACAATTTATGTCATGGGCTACTCTAAAGGTTAACAAGAAAACATCCTATCTCTTTTTTCAAATGTCAGCCAAATATTTTATAGATTTCTCTGTGTCTCTCTTGTAGCTCCTTTAGTTAAATTAGTGCAGCTGTCTGAGAGATCAGATTTAAGGCCTTTCGATGTTCCCTTGATCTGAGAACAGATGCCTCAAGAGTATTACCAGGCAAAAAGGTAAAGTCAACTAGTGCAGCATATTTTCTAAGCACATTATATGCACAGAACAGATAGGTGGGTAGGTAAGGATATACTCTGTGTATTAAGAGACTCTTAAAATCCTGAAAACAAGCTTACAACGTCCAAAAGCAGATCCAGCTAAAACTCACTAGGCCAGTGCTGTCCTTTGTTTGTAGAAACATCTGGTAGAATTTTGCTTGGTTAAAAATCCAGTAAAAAAAATTAGTTTAACAGGATGACTGAAATTTAGCATTGATATTGAATGGCAAGAAATGCACTTTGCAAAAGAGCAATTTGAGGCTCTGGAGAGCTCAGATGAAAACATGATGTCTAGGCGTACAGAAAGGAAAAAGTCTTTTGCATATTCTTGATTTTCTGAAATTATTCTCGCAGCCTAAAATGAAATCCAGTGGTATGCTTTGGGCACAATGATCAGAGGTTCTTTGTCTTCTACACCTGTGCAAATGAAACCCTTCAACCACAGACAACTTCACAAACCCATTTGAAAACAACCGACCACTGAAATAAGGAAGCACTATCTTTCTTTCCTTGTTCTTCCTTCCCAGAAAAGGTAGCTGTACTCTAAGTAGGCTACTTGGCTCAGGGAACAAATCACCTGAGCAGGAAATAAGGCCTCTACCTGTCCGGCTGTTGGTGTTCATGTAACCAAGTGAATTTCCAAAGCTTTAATGTGGCCATTACTGACACCACCTCTTGCAGGGAAAAAAAAGGAAATCTGTCCTCAAATCTCTGACCATTAGACAGAAGATGAGTAGCATAATTTTCAAAGAAAAGAGTGACCGTTATCCTACTCCTCCAAAGAACAGCTGTTGAACTGAAATTTTTCTCAAGGCCTTCTTCCATACAGGGACTCTCCATGAATGGACCAACAGTGTTCTTGATTCTGCTCTAGCCTCTAAAGGGAGTAGTCAGGGAGTCATCAGATGAATCCTTTCTGTATCTAACCTTGTTATGGAAAGTAAGTCAACATAGACGGGACATGTACGTATGCAAAATAAAGAGCCATATTTTGTATGTTAATAAGGCCCATCATGGCCAATTCTTGTTTTGTGACCACCTTAAGAAATGGGCTAGTGGTAAGACTGGAATAGCTTCACCATACATTCAATCTTTGAACTGACAGCAACATAAAATTTTTGAATATGCCATAGCTGTACAACAGAAGAATATTTAAATCTCACTGGGGATTTCATAGGATCTAAAGTTTATTTAGCACATTGTCCATTTTCACCTGACCAGAGTGATGCAAGGACTGACAGATTGTCTATGAATTAAAAAATTATACGATGTTTGTGTTTCAGTTTTTATATTGTAATGTTTTCCGTGTCTGAATCATCAGTAAGGATGTAATATTTAAGGATGAAAACCAGTAAAAGTATTTTATAAATTATTGTTATAGTGTGGTCAGTTATAGGCACAGAAATGTGTTTTATATAAACATAAGACATTTTTGAACATGAGATGATCATACCTAAGTGATTGCAAAAAGATCATTAATACGCAGTTGTACCAGAGACATGGTGGCACACACTGAAGCACCTAAAAGTGCTACAGATAAAGCAGTTAAAAAGTGTTATCCTATAGTGCTGTGTTGGCATCTGCCAAAATAAATGGAACCTACTTTACTAGAAATTGTCATCAGTTTCTCATTTGTGCTGTAAAATTAGCAACTCCAGCATTGTTGGGAACAGGGATGAGAAAATACACTAGAGTTTGAAGTTTTCTGAATTTTAAAAATGTTTTTTCAAACACTTGGTGTTTTACTACATAAGCTTAAGTGTTGTGAAACATCCCATCCACCCTTGTAATTAAGCTACTGTTTATTTGTTTTTATGGAGTTTAAATTAAAACCATGATTTTTCCTACCTAAAGGGAAGCCAGGGTTGAGCAAACATCAAGAAAATCATAAAAGAGAAACTTCTGTATGATGTTGCTTGTTTTTTCCTATAAAATATAAAGGGTGAAATCCTAGCCTATTGAAGTCATTGGGAGATTTGTAATTGACTTTGAAGGGCTGAGATTTCATCCTTAAGAAACAAAGCTAAATTTTCCAAAAGTAGTCTGTGATTTGGAGTTGCTTGTATGTGCCTGCTTGATCCTTTGACTGTGCTGAGCTTTAAAGCTCTAGAACTCAGAGCTGCTGATGCTCAGCACCTCTGAAATAGACTCTTACTTGTCTTAGTTTGGAAGCTTAAATCATCACTGAACCAGGAATTAAAAGTTGCCTTTGGAAATTTTTAGCCTACTTCTTTAAAAAGGGTTTTAAAAAAAAACTGTACTGTGCATATCAAAAACTTTGTTATTGTTATTAAAATAAGCTGTGTGGAATAAATTAAGAGCAGAAGTGAAAATTGGCAAGAGATATGATCATGAAAATAGCAGTTTTTCAGTGTTGCCGTGGTTTTTGTAACCGTACTTCATTGGACATGTTGGAACAGGGGAAAAGAGTTAGTGGGATACTTCCATCAACCTCTATTAAGATATAAGAAGAATCTGGAACTACAGAAAACAGAAGTGACACATTTACAGCACTTGCAAAGGAGAGGTAGAGGGAATGGATTTGTTTAAAGGGCACATTTAAATTTAGATTGGCAGTTTCATACTGTTTAAACAATTTCCTCATCAGAAACTGTAGTTTTTTCTTCCTCAGCTCATGTGCTTACCATGTTGCTATCAATCACTAGCAATAGAAGCCTACAAGAAGAATTATGTGCAATTGGAAATAAAAAATCCTTAGACAGTATGGGTTGAATTCTTGAAGATTTTGCATGAAAAGTACAGAATTATCTCTGCTTTGCTGTCTCCAGCAGGTGTTATGAATTTTTTCTCATGCTTTCTCCTTTGTGGCAACCACAGGGCATTGCAGAGGAGACAAGGGGATATATTTCTAAGAAGGAACAAAAAAGAAAGTTCACAGTTCAACTGACTTCTTACTAAGACTGGTTTAAATGAAGAAATTTAGCATATGTTTGTATTGGTGGAAGCAGAAGAGGTCCAGGGCTATTCAAGTATGCTTTTCTTCCTCTGGAAGTATGGAGTATTTGGAAAACTGGGAAGTAGCCAATGCTGTATTGCACTGTATCAAATACCTACAAAGAAATCTGAAACACCCGTGAGGATGTTGAACACTTTATCCGAAATCCAACTCCTTCCTTTTTGCTACATCAAAAAGAAGTCAAAGGCCATACTAGGATAGGTCTCCTACCAGGCCAGGATTGTCATAGGGCATCAGATCCTACATCCATGGGAAAACAAAGATTGATGTGGTTAGCATCACCTTTGACTCCTTCCCAATAATCTTATACTGTTGAGATGTAAGTGCAAGTCCAGAGCAAAGCTTAAACTTGTATCTTCAGCACCTTAGCAGATGGAATTGCTAACTCTGCAACCAGACCTTTGCCCCAGTGCCTGTTCTGCACCCCAAATGCAAAGAAAGGGTGTTTCTGGCAAACAAAATTAGACGATCTGATGGCATGTCAGAGACAGAACACTTCCAGGAGGCAAAATAGAGATGTTGGGGACAGCCTGACTCGATGTGCAATTATTCTTCTAATGTATTAGCTAAGTAGAGGAGAAGTATTGTTCTAGGGAAAAAAAAAAATAAAAAAAACAAATGCCAAGCTGATGTCTCCTTTCTTTTCTTAAACACATTGTAGCAAGTAATTAGTTTTTAAATTATGTCAGTTTTGATGTTTACTGTTCAGATCATCTTAGCTTAATGGAACATCCTCCTCTTGGATATCATTTTCCAGCTCTTACATTATAATTATTCCGAGCTCCAAAAGGCAGTATTATATGATCAGTACAAATGAGGTCTTGAATAGAATGCAAATGCATATACACAGAATTTTTTCCCTGTATTAAAAAAAAAAAATTCACATGTTGTGCCTTTTTTTAAAAAAGGTCAGCCCAAGAAATAGCTGAGGTTTAGAAGTTTCAACATGACATGGAAATAGTTGACACTGTACTGCAATGTACAGTCTTGTTCCAGACAAAACCAGATACATGATTTGAAAATTGCCTGATGAGCACTCTTAGGACTGAAGTTCTCTTTTTTTTTTTTTTTTATTAACTTGTTTAGGACTTTATTCTGTTTCCAGTTCATTTTGCACAGTCTTAGAGATACTTGTGCAGAATGAAATTAAACTGGGAGATAATAAATCAGTGCATTTTCAGCAAACTTTGTAAGCAAAGGAACCAAATAATAATATTAAGTCTAAATTAATCCATCACTAAGACTTATATTTCAGTAATTTATGAACTATGAGTATGCTTACTTATGCTTAGTAAAATTTTTTATTGGGTAATACCCATTTTTACACAATATACTGAGGAAAAAAGGAGTTTGAAATTTCCTTATGCTAAAAATCTTCCATACCTGTTGTGTACAACCGCAGTTTCTAAAAGTATATTCTAATTTATTTCTGCCTGAAACATATACACTTTTTTTTAAGAAAAGGTAATATTATATTAGAGGACAAACACTCTAACAAGAACTAGCAATAATGAACATTGGAAAATGTTTTCCATTGTGAAATACCTGAATATGCAAACCTTGTATATGATCTGAAAAATCTGTAAAGTCCATAATTTGTACAGTCAAATACATGCAGATAGTACGTGATATTATGCTTGAAAGGAATGCTATGTAGGATTATTAAAAATATCTGCAAATGAAAACTCAACCAAATTGCACTTAACCACATTACACACTCTGATATATTGATGTCAGAAAGACCAAAATGTCTACAATAAATCCTCTGTATTACTGGAAACGCATTATGAAATTAAAGTAAGAATACAAAAATACACAAGTAGCAAAATAACATGCATATATATCAGAAGCATTAAAGGCAAAAATTATTTGTTATGGTAGAGGAATTTTTAATAGCAAATAAAAATATGAGCTTGCAAGGCAACTGTCAAATAATTTTTTAAATTTTATTACGTGTGTTCTATATTCCAATTTTTGTACATGGATGTTTGTATCTCTATATTTGGAATATATATATGGAATATATATATGGAATTTTCAATAGAGCCAAAGGAAAATAGGTGGTGTACTCAAATCACACTCACTTTCCCTTTGACTTCTTTGAAAACCCAAAGGAAAATGTGTAGTCTGCTACCCTCATTAGTCTGCTAATTAGTGTTGTTGAAGACAGACAGGAATGCTAAGTTGTACTGGTTTTCCATAAAGGTATGAGAAGATGACATATTTGTGACTACTTTCACATTACCAGAAAGTGTTTTTCCAACTCTGTTATCACATTGATTCACCAAACAAAAAAGTGTGTCAGCAGTTCGTGTCCCAAAAGAGACATGTTTTTATGGTTGAATTTTTTTAACAACTTCATCCCAAAATCTGAACAACTGGATCAAATGCTAGTCTCCATTATACTGTGGAATATTTAGTAAAGGAAAAGAGTTCATTTAATAAGTAATTCTTAAGTATGTCACGGACCATACAAACATATATACTCACATGTTGAATCTTAAGGACAACTATGATGATTTTGTGGAAGAATAACATTCCCAAATGGATAAACAAAGTGGCACTGTGATTTGTATCAACATTGTGCAAGAGTGGAGGAAATCACAATTAAGTTTTTTTCCATAGCTGGAGCAGGCTTGAGCTGGAACATGAGTTGTTTGGGAGATAGACTGTGGACAGCATTTCAGTGATACCTTATTCTCATATTTCTAAAAGCATAGGTAGATGAATATTCTCCTTAAGCCACTACGTATGTCATTGATCACATTTCTAATTGCATTATTAAAAAATAAAATGAAATAATTCAGCATGTCAAGAATCATTGAATGTGAAGACTGATTTTTTTCCTTTGATCTCCCTTTTCAACATTAGGGTTTAAATTTGTGTTCTTGTAGCATCAGATAAACAACACTAACAAAACCAATTGAACAGTAAAGTAAACAATACTCAAACCAAGATTAAAATGGCACTAGAAAAAGAAATTCTTATTGTGGGCATGCTGTGCAAGTCTGTTTATGTTTGTTAAAAAAAAAAATGCTAGGACTATATTCACAGTTCGAGTTATGTAGAAATAGTGGTGTCCCAGACAATTTTAAGGGTTCAATTTCATGACATTTAAGAAAATGGGCCTTTTTTGTGTGTGTGTTCAGTGGCATAAAAAAGGAGTCTACAATTAAATAATATTAATTAGTTGAGTTATTGGACAGATACTCTGAACAGCATAGGAGTTTATATTTCGTTTGAAAGCCACGTGTTCTAATTAAACATTGTATTCTAGCCTGTCAGTAAATTTCCACTGTAGACTTTGTTTCACAACACAAAAATTATTCTTAGGCAAAATATTTTCTTAAACATATCTATATATTCTATGGTTTGATCTAAAATTAACCACAGTGTTACAGTAGTTGTGAAAATGTGGCACATTAGTTGTTTGTGCTGTGTTCATAGGAGATATTGCTTGAGTTTGGCATTATTCTTCCCTCTTCCAGGAAAGCCATGGTGGTTATATCTTCTGAGTGAAACTGAAGTAGTATTTTAGCTGTTCTGATTATTGTTCCCTTTTCAAAGATTGTGCCACTACTTTATTGTAAGAACACAAAGACTGGTAGAAATCGTAAAAACACATAGAGAACTAGTAAAAAGCCACTCATTTAAAAAGAAACCCAAATCAACAGAGAAATAAAATTAATAGGATTCAGGGTGGCCTTTTACCCTTTAATTTTCCCAATGACATGGTATCTCATGAATCATCTCTCTAAGGAACACCACCGATGTCAGACAAGAATGTTGTATCACTTTTTCTTAAGAGGGGCAACAAAAAAAGGGTCACACATTTCCTTTTTAAATTTGGAAAGTACTGCAGAGTTGATCCAAACAAAGCAATAAAGAGGTACAACAAGCCATCAATCCAAGTACAGGCTTTACAGGCTTTGTAGGAAAAAAGTACCAAAAGAAAAGGAGTATCTTGGTGTTTTAAATTCCCTTGGTGATATTTTATCTCCTTTTACATAAACACTATGAGATAATTATTCTTGTAACTGAATTGCATTTAAAAAAATTATACAGAATTTGTGAATAAAAGAGAAAAGTAATTAAATAGAGGCCTAACTAATATATGTTATTACAATACTTAGAACCATAGAAAGGTTTGGGTTGGAAGGCACCTTTAGAGGTCATCTAGTCCAAGCCCGCTGCAAGAAGCAGGGACATCTTCAACTAGATCAGGTTGCTCAGAGCCCGGTCCAGCCTGGCCTTGCATGTTTCCAGGGACGGGGTATCTACCACCTCTCTGGGCAACTTGTTTCAGTTTTTTACCACTGTCATCATAAAAAAAAAAAAAATCTTCCTT
The DNA here is from genome assembly GCF_036417535.1 of Chlamydotis macqueenii. Taxonomy (NCBI): domain Eukaryota; kingdom Metazoa; phylum Chordata; class Aves; order Otidiformes; family Otididae; genus Chlamydotis; species Chlamydotis macqueenii. Next base: position 11,358,146 of record NC_141556.1, on the reverse strand, counting down.
CTATCTAGTCTAAATCTATCCTCTTTTAGTTTAAAACCATTACCTCTTGTCCTGTCACAACAGGCCTTGCTAAAAAGTTTCTCCTGGTCTCTCTTATCAGTCCTCTTTAGGTACCAGAAGGCTGCTATAAGGTCTCCACAGAGCCTTCTCTTCTCCAGGCTGATAAGCCCCAACTCTCTCAGCCTGTCCTTGTAGGAGAGGTGCTGCAGCCCTCTGATCATCTTCGTGGGTCTCCTCTGGACTTGCTCTAACAGATCCATATCTTACCTGTGCTGAGGGCTCCAGAGCTGGATGTAGTACTCAGGTGTGTTCTTATGAGAGTGGAATAGAGGGGCAGAATCACCTCCTTCAGTCTGCTGACCACGCTTCTTTTGATGCAGCCCAGGATGCACATTGCAGGCTCACATTCAACTTCTCGTCCACCAGCACTCCCAAGTCCTTCTCCTCATGGCTGCTCTCAATTCATTTTCCACCCAGCCTGTATTTCTTCTTGGGATTGCCATGACCCACGTGCAGGACCTTGCACTTGGTCTTGTTGAACTTAATGACCTTCTCATCGGCCCACCTCTCCAGCCTATCAAGGTCCCTCTGGATGGCATCCCTCCCCTCCAGTGTGTCCACCGCACCACACAGCTTGAGGTTGCCGGCAAACTTGCCAAGGGTGCACTCTATCCCACTATCTATATAAATAATAAAGATGTTAAACAGGGCTGGTCCCAATACAGATCCCTGAGGAGTGCCACTTATCACTAATTTCCTGGAGTCCATTAACTGGACATCAAGTCGTTGACCACCACTCTCTGAGTGCGACCATCCAGCCAGTTCCTTATTCACTGAGTGCTTCATCTGTCAAATCCGTGTCTCTCCAGTTTATAGAGAAAGATGTCATGTGGGACAGTGTCAAATGCTTTGCACAAATCCAGGTAGATGATGTTAGTTGGTTGTCCCTTATCCACCAATGCTGTAACCCTGTCATAGAAGGCCACCAATTTAGGCAGGCACTATTTGCCCTTAGTGAAGTCTTGTGGTTTTGTTTAGTGAGGGGGGGCCTAAGGTGGTAGCTTCTGTAGGAAACTGCTAGAAGTTGCTCCCCTTTGTTCGGTGGATTTGGCCGGGCCTAGGGCGGACCCGCTGCTGGCCAAGGCCGAGCCGATTGGTAGCAGAATGTTCCGTGATAACGCCTCCCCAGTAACGTATTTAAGTAGGGGAAAACAGAAAAAAAAAAAAGAGAAGAGAAGATGTGAAGAAGCTGAGCAGGGGCAGAGGCACAGAGGGGGAGACGCAGGCCTCATGGGCCTTGCAGGCCTCATCCTCTGGCCTCTTGCCACGCGGCTGACTAGGCCCAACTCAGCCCAGCCCGCCTGCAAGAAGTGGAGAGGAGATGAGATGGATGATGTGAAGACATTCTGAGAGGTGTCTGCCAGCCTGTTGTGAAGAACTTTTCTTGTGAGAGGAACGGCTGGGGACGCAAAGGTCAGTTTAGAAGGAGGGGGAGGAGTAATGCGGCTCCTGGCCAGAATTCCCCTGCAGCCTGTGGTGACCACCATGGTGGAGCAGGTTGTCCCCCTGCAGCCCATGGAGTCCACGGAGGAGCAGAGATCCACTTGGAGCCCGTGAAGGACCCCACATCAGGGGAGGTGGCTGTGGTCCGTGGAGGGCTCGCTGGGACAGCCATTCTGGAGAGACTGAACTCTGTGGAAGAGATGACCCCTTTCACAAAGGACTGTAGCCCATGGGAGGGACCCCACAACGGAGCAGGGGAGGAATGTGAGGAGTTCTTCCCCCGACCATGAAGCAGCAGCGTAAAACATTGCGTGATGAACTGACTGCAACCCCCATTCCCTCTTCCCCCCTGTGCCGCTCGGGGTAGGGAAGGTAGTAGAGATAATGTTAAGCTTGGGAAGAAGGAGGTGTGGGGGGAGGTTATCTTGTTCTCTGTCTCATTATCCTGCTGTTTGTAGTAATAAATGAATAGTTTTCCCCAAGTCGAGTCTGTTTTGCCTGTGACGGTAACTTTAAGGATTTTCTCCCTGTCCTTATCTCAAATCTCGAGCTGTTTTTCCTTATGTTATCTCTCCCTATTCTCTTGGAGGGTGGGGGGAGTGAGAGAGAGACTGCGTAGTCTGGTCCTGATCGGGGCTGAACTACGACATGTTGGCTGTCACCAATCACCTCCTTATTTTCCATGTGCCTTGGCGTAATTTCCAGGAGGATCTGCTCAATGATCTTACCAGGCACAGAGGTGAAGTTGGCTGGCCTGTAGTTCCCTGGGTCTTCCTTGTTTCCACTTTTAAAAATGGGGGTTATGTTTCCCTTTTTCCAGTCAGTGCGAACCTCAGGGGTCTGCCATGACTTCTCAGATATGATGGACAGTCACTCGGCAACTTCATCTGTCAGTTCCCTCAGGACCCGCGGACACATCTCGTCGGATCCCACAGACTTCTGCACTTTCAGGGTCTTTAGATGGTCTTGAACCTGCTCTTCCCTTACAGTGGGCAGTTCTTCATTCCCCCAGTCCCTGCATTTGCCTTCTATGACTTCGGCAGTGTGGCTAGAGCCCTTCCCAATGAAGACTGGGGCAAAGTTTTTTGAGTACCTCAGCTTTCTCCATGTCCTGGGTAACCAGGTCTTCCATTTCCTTCTAGAGAGGGCCCACATTCTCTTTGCTCTTCTATTTGCCCTCGAAGTACCTAAAAAAAGCTTTTTGAGTTGCCCTTGATGTCCCTGGACAGATTTAATTCTGTCAGGGCTTTAGCCTTCCTTACCTGATCCCTGGCTGCTCAGAAAATGTGTGTAATTCCTCCCAGATTATTCGTCCTTTCTTCCATCATCTGTAGGTCTCATTTTTGGTTTTTTTAGTTGGTTGAGGAGCTCCTTGTTCATCCATGCAGGCCGCCTGGCATTTTTGCTGGACTTTCTCTTTTTTGAGATGCATCACTCCTGAGCTTGGAGGAGGTGATCCTTGAATATTAACCAACTTTCCTGGGCTCCTGTTCCCTCCAGGGCTTTATCCCATGGTACTTTGCCCAGCAGATCCCTGAAGAGGTCAAAGTCTGCTCTCCTGAAGTCCAGGGTAGAGAGTTTGCTGTGCATTCTTCTCGCTGCCCTAAGGATCTCGAACTCCACCATTTCACAGTCACTGCAGCCAAGGCTGCCCTTGAGCTCCATTTGCCTAATGTTTAAGCATGTGGGCTGTTCCATCAAAATTTACTCAGGTATCTCTTTGAATAATGTGAATAGCTGGGACAGAGAAGTCAGGCACTGAAGTAACAGGGAAGGATGGGTTGAATTTCCATCACTGTGTGATGGGAGCATACTTATCAATATTATAGTGTCCTACACAGACCTCAGACAAAGTCAGGCAGCACCATCCTAGAGACAGTATAAATACAGAGTGAGTAACAGTATTTGTTTTATAAGGTTTACACTTTGTATATTCATGAAAGAAAGGAGGCAAAGATTGCACAGCTTCTAGTAACAATAACACACTAAAAATAGAAACTGTCTTTGTAAGCATCAGGTTAATGCCATGTTAACTGTCTCTCTTTGCTCTTGTTAAGCTGCTACACTCTAGATGTTTCAAACTTGTTTTCCCATAGTAATACCATTGAACTCAGATTTAAGTCTCTGGACACTAATTAAATGTGCCTACTAACATCATTTAGCCTAAATGCCATGTCCCACATTTTCATATAAACTTTAAAAAACAATATAGATACTATAAAACCCATAAAAAAAAAACTATTAACAAACCAATAACCTAAGTATTAAGTGAAAAAAGTGCTCCATGTACTCCTTCACTAATCATCTGCCTGTTCAGAGCAATTAACAATCAGTACTCATGACTGTTGAAGATGAAAATAGGACTACTAAATTTATATTGCTCTCCTCTGGGTTCTTTCTTTGTGTGCATTTTAAAATTAAATTTTATATTTCTGTTTTCTGGCATAGAGCACATAGAGCATCAATATTTTTAGACTGTGTTGCTATTACAAGAAATCCTTTCAAGGATTTTCATATTCAAAAGGAAGAAGTATCTGAAATTTGCTAGGCCTAGGAGAGATCTTCCACATGATTAATTATTAAATGTAGACTAGGTCCAGAGATATACCAGGACCAACAGTAATACTCAATTAGTGTGGATACAGCTTTTTTTTTTTTGCGGGGAAAAAATAAAAAAAAAAATCATGCAAGATTTCTGGATGCCCTTTTTTTTTGTGCCCAGAGTTCTCTAGGATCCTAACGTTATCGATGCAGATTACTTACCTAGTAATGAATGAGTGCTAGAAGCGACTAATTCGACATGTGCTAAAAATTAGCTCCAATAAAGACTTCTAAAGTTAGATTAGGTGCTTGACTTGTAAGCAGATGAAACAGTAGAAAAAAAAAAATCACAACTTTTCATTCTGCTCCTGTCTCTCTTTTAAGAATGATTGGACCAAGACAGTTTTATCTTTTCCAGGAAAGCTATTCATTTCTTCCTCAGTAGCCATTTCTCTGGCCTTCCAGGTGTATTCCTGGCTTTCTATCAAAGACCACAAGGAAAACAAGGTTTCTCTGTCTGTGCATCAAGTTTGCATCTTTTTCATTTTCTCATTTTTCCTTTCCCAGAGCGTTCTCTTCACTTTACTGCATTTTTAAGAGCTTCACAGAATCACCATGGGTATGATGCTTTCTCTTTTCCATCTGCTGAACCAGCTGCTTTATTCTTCCTTCCTCCTCATTCTGTTATTTCTCCTTTGTCACCATCCCTGAGTGACTATTCTTGTTTTGTCTCCTTACTATATTCATTCCTTTTTCTTTTCACTTACTTTCCAGAATAAATGAATTTAGGTGACTATGCAGAAGAAAATAGATACATATTCCAGTGAATTTGAGAGGAACATATAACTTCCTGAAGATCATTCAGCAGATCAATAGAAAAATTAAAGCCCATGCTTGAACTAATGTGAGATTTGGATTATCTATTTTCAGCAAAGATGAAAGACCATAAGAAAGGTCAAAGGAATGCCTATAGCTTTCAACCAGTGACCTGTTGTCTTGCTGGTGGCATTATCCTGTAAAAAGATCCTGGTTCAAGGTCTGTTTTAAAATTTGCAAATTGCTCTTCTCTAAATAATTTAAGAGTCTCAAGCTTAACATTACTTGTAAACTTACAGCTGTTCCATCCATCATCAACTTGCTAATAGGGAGTTGTGCAACTCTCAGGAGCCTACCACAAGAAACAAGAGCAGTAGGTAGCTGCTACAGCTGGAATCCCGTTCCACCTTGGGAGCTTCTTAACAACATTCTCAGATGTGTAAATGATCCATTAGTAACCCAAGGGAATTGCTACAAGCATAAAAAGCTACCAGCACAGAATGAGATGAATCTTTCACATTGTGATGAGAAACTGCTGAAACAGAGAATCCCTGTACACCAAACCAGTAGTGCACAGGTCAGGAGAAGAAAATTTGCAGATGAATATCAAAGATAATGATGAAAAGCCACTGAAATTTGATGAAGATCTGTTCTCCTGTGCAAGGAATTTTATGCGATCTGTCTTATCTCTATCTTTTCTTCTAAATCTTAGAGTGCTTGTGTCATCTCAGTTGTTGCTTTTACTGCAGAATAACCATCCAGTCTGGCACATGAGCCATGGTAGCTTCCTTCTGACTTTCTTTTTCTGGCCTGGCTCAAAGCCTATTTGATCTTCCTGTTGTCCTTAGTGCATTTAGTCATTTCCCTTCTTTTTGGCAGCCAGTTTCTCCCTGTCCCCCATGATTGTTCTTCACTGTTCATTTCTCTAGCTGCTCTGTCAGCAGCCCCACTGGCAGCTCTATTTCCCCATGATCAGCGGTTACAACACGGCTCCCGCTTTTCCATGTTTACTTCCTTCTTTATTTATATGGATTTTTGTCTGCTATGCCTAGACTAACTGCTTAGAATTCACACTTCTACACTCCAGAGCTTTTAGAGTTATGATCTCACTCATATTGTTCTCATCTAGAATAACTTATCTGTTAAGTCCAATAAGATCAAGGCAAGTTGTCTACACTACTTCCTTTAATAAGCTAACCATGCTCTTGTATTGTTTGTCCTCCGTATAACTGTAGCTTAAAATAATTTCAGACTTTTTTCTAAATCCGCCATTATCCATGCTGGAGCAAATTCAGGCCTTTCTTTCCACACAGCACTCTAATCCATTCTCTTCCTATCATCTATATGCATTTTAATGCACATCTTTTAGGTTTAATAAGCATGTCAAAGTTTCTGCACTAACCATTTCCTCTGCTGATGCATCCATTACATCATTCCAGCATCTCTTCCTACTTTCCAGTCCATACCACACATAGTCATTGCCAGCCTGTCTTTTAAAGTGTGTATTCCTTGTTCAATTCTTATCAGTCTCAATATTTTTTCACCCCTATTCACTGTACCTATGCTTGTTCCTTGAGTTCATAGACATATTTTTGGCAAACCAGACTAATGCCTGGTTTCATCACTTTTAAAATTCTCACCTACAAAGAAAAAACAAAACAAAAAACAACGAAAGAAGAAAGAAGGCAAGAAATTGTGAAGAAAAAAAATGAGAAAAATTCAGGACAATTTTAGTAAGTTCTTCTGCTGGGTAATCGTATGATCTCATTGTCATGCTTTCCTCTCCCCTCATGAGCTCTGGCTTGTGACTGATTGGGTGTAAGTGACATATTTTTCAAATAATTTTTTTGTAGGAATCCTAGGAAATTTCTGGCCACAGAACAGGTAACAACAATAAAGGCAATTCTTATGTTTTTGACAGAAAAGACAAACTTCTTTCTAGTTCAGCATAAATTGGTAGAATCTCTGACTGAGGTTGCACCTCTCCTATGTAGTGGGGATCCCTTCACAGATTCAACTTAAATGGTCATGAATTCTTAAGGACAATCACTATAGGGAGAGAAAAAAAAAAAAAGAACAGAGGTAAAAAAAACCCCACTCCTTTTTGAAAAGACACAGACGTAGTCAGATCATATCACTTGATCTTGTCTGGTTGTTATTCTGGATGGCTGCAATACCCAAGGCTGCACTTTCACTTCCTAAACTTTCTTCCAGGGGCAGAATGCTGTTGATGACTCAACGTCACCTTCAGAAACTACAGCTATTGTTCTCCGAGGAGTTTAGTTCCTGTTCTTTTTCATTTGGTTAGATGATTGTAATGTGGTTTTATTTTCTATGTCTAAGAGATCCAACAGCGATGTTAGCAAGTATTGCTTTTCAAGCATGAAGAGTAAACAACTCTGACAGAAAAAGAAATTTCTGCTATCTAGACTGTTTAAAGTGCCATTGTTTTACATGCATCCACTTATTCCGTTGCTCTTCTCCTTTATTTATGGAGTGCCTAAATTACAGAGGCTGTTTTACCACCGACTAGGAATACAAAGTGTTAAGAAATCTAGATGTGATTGATTTGACTAAATGTTGATGACTGCATCTAAGCTAGTTATAAAGGACCCCACTACGGTCTATGGAAAGAAGCAGTCATGTCAGAGTCACGGTTCACTTCATTATGAGTTGGGTATTCAAAACAGATCAATGTACTCTTTTTCCTGTATTTATGTTAATTCTGATAATAGATAGCTACACTATACAGATGTAAGATTTACTGATAACAGTCTTGTATTTATAATTTAACCCTTTATTGGTCTTGCGGTCCTAACTGTTCACTAGCAAAAACTATATGGATATTGATAACTGATGCTTCCTGCAAGACCTTATTTTCTGAATAAAAACCTTCCGAGAAAACCAAACCATGAACAAGTGAAAGAGGGCCCGTCATAGTTTAAGTCTCTTTGCCCCAAATTCACTTGGTAATGATGACAGAAAATGTAACCAAACTGACCAGGAGTGTCCAAAAGTCACTAAGAAGCAGTCATAGGATAACTCTTTACTGAATCAGAGGACTCAGGCAGAGCTAGATGTTCCTGTTTTCATTTAGTTTTTTTAACAAATATTGCCTTTCTGCTTCGCAAGATCTGTATCACCACTGACTCAGATCTCAGAAACACATGCTCTCCAGGAAGTAGTACTTTTCTTTCTCCTCTCTCATCTGTAAGTAATTTCCAAAGATTAATTCCCAATAGCCATGTAATTATGAATCATAAGTGATTCTGTCATTTGGTGATGAGTTACACTCTATATGTTCACCCAAAATCCAAGTTAGCTCTGAGACTGAGGAAAAAAAAAAAAAAAAAAGCTTGTAGAAGAAGACAGAAGGTCTTACTGGAATGATGTCCAGGCTACTTAGAAGGCCAGTATTGGCTGGAGGATAAGGCGGACTTGTTCATCTATGACCATGTAAAGTTCACCTATTGTAGACTCCAAATGCTGGCAATTACAAAAAAAAAAAAAAAAATTCTAAATGTGATTTGCCACCGCACATGCTTAAATCTCTTATCTTTAAATCCCTAAAATATCTATATGTTCTGATTTTCCTTCCATCTCTACATTCACCTTGACATCACATATTTTGGTGATTTAATGTAGACTTAGTTTCAGTTGAAAATGCAGTAAATCACGATACTACTCTGAAACTTGTTCAATAAAGCATGTCTGTTCCACAGACATAGGGGATTTTTTAAAGAATTTGAAAGGAACTTCTTTGCTGTGTTTTATTTCATTCAGCTTACCAGAGTAATGGGGTTAATGATGTCTTTCTGAAATGGGGAACAGATGGAGGTAGATTGCCCATGCCATGCCAGGTGGCCAAGAAAAAAAAAAAGAGGGAGGTTCAATTGTAAAAGTGACCAACCTAATTTGCCTCCTCTGGTTAAAGGAAGATACTGAGAATTATTCCATCTACAGGAAGAAGAGGTGGAAGGACAATGTTCATCTTGCATACATAATAGTGCATTACAGCGCAGTCAATCTGATGTTTGTGCTGAAAAAAACCCAAAATATCTGAACTTTGCTGAGAAACCACTTCTTTCTAAAGAGATTTTTGTTCAATATTTCTTAAAGTATTTCCTATTTTATTTCCTGTAAACTTGAAGCATTTGCAGCTCTGTCTCTTATATGTTCATGTTTCATTCCATTGTCTCAGTTTCATTAGTATTTTTTTGTATGGATCCCTCCTCCCAACATAGTTAAATTAATTGCAAATATGAATTAAAAAAATAACCTGTTTTATTTTAATGAAGATGGATTAGCAGTTAGAGGGGGAGAAATAGAGAGAGAGACCTTTAGCCTCTGGTCTATCTGCACCAGGAGCAACCAGATTCACAAATGATTCCTTCACTTAATGAAATAAGTGTTAAGAAAGCTGATCAATTCCATTAATGCAATGGAAAACAAAAGAAGATTTAGGATGGAAACTAATAAGAAATATCACGTAGCACAAAATTGAAGGCTTTACATTAATATTAAAGAATTCTGCCTGTTATGCTAAGGACCTTGCTATTTTGATTTCAGAGGCATAGATACTTCTGACTGCTTTTCTTTTCAATATCTATCTACCAACTTTTCCCATGTTACTGAATCCATTATTTTAAAAATGTTCATTTCTGAAAAGTAACTCAAGTAAGTGCTTAAATATGAATCTAAGAATCTGGTTCTAGCCATCTGGTTTTGAAAATGTTGGTTCAAAAGTTTCGTACTTGTTGACTGGTGTCTAATTCAGAGGGAGATTTATTTGTCAACACAACACACACTCTCTGAACTTCCTGTACAGTTTTCAAACAGCAAAACATGTTTTCAAAATTATCTTTGTAATTGGGCATGTAATTCCCATTAAAATGAATAGGAGTGACGTGTTCAAACCATGGGGCATAGAGCTGCAAGGCACTTACCTCCTTGATCATCAAGCCTGGAGCTTTTTTATTACAGACAACAATATCATACAATTCTTTCCATCAACATATTAAAAATAAGCACGTTTCATGCCACTGCAATCTTATTAAAGTTATCGTAAAATCTCACTGTGCTAGCAGTTGAAAACTTTCTTTTGATGCCTGACCTGACCTATTCTGTGTTCTGTCCAATTCTTTTTACAGCATGTTTCTACTCTCCTCATGTGCTTAAACAAGAACATCTATTTAGATGTATTTAGACAAATTTTAAATGATTTTTTAAAAATGGGATTCAAGTGGGATTTGGGGGGCTGAATCCTTGGTTGAAACATTGTGACTGCAGCAGCTGAGAGCTTCAGACATTTTCCAGAAAAAAAAAAAAAGAGTGTGAGTGAAGCCTTTCAAAGAAACTCTCTGCATTTATTTTTTTATCAAAAGCCAATTTACTCTCCTCTCTAACAGTACAGCATCCTGAGGTAATAAAAAGCAAAACCCTTCTTCAGCCACCACCTGTACTACTAGTGATTCTGCACATTAGGCAATCTCTGTGTCATTGTTTGTGGTCATTATGAGGTCTAGTTTTGTATCCCTAAATAGAACAAGAAAACTTTATTCTTGAAAACATTCATTTCACTTGAGTCTTAATCACACAGGTCACACTTGCGACCATCCAGAGAGAAATACTTTATACTCTATGTGAGGATGCAAGAAGAAATGGAGCTGGAGAAATTCATAATTATATGACACATTTTGTATGGCTTTTGGAAAACACTTGAAATTATGGATTTATAACACTTAACATTATGATTGCTGTAAAATGATTTATTTAGTAATTCTGGTTACCTGAAGAAATAAGACTTTTGCAACCATGTAATCTATTAAATTTTCTATCTAGTAAATACTGACCACCATCCAATTCCAACTACATTGCCTAATTTCAATCTTGTAAAAGTGTAGAAGATTCAAAATTAGTTACATTTCCGGAAGATTTGTGCAAATTTGAAGCACAAAGAAGAGAGGAGAGACTCCCCATGAAGCAAAGGCAGGCAGAAGTTAGCTTTACCCAACCCCTTTAGACATAGCTGTATGCTCAGTCATGCGGAGTATCATCTAGCTGGGCTGATCAAACATAGATAGCTGTAGGTCAGGACTAACGTCTCTATCTATGTAAGTTTGCAACAATCTATGCTAGGTGTGGACAAACCTACTACATGTGCCTCTTGTCTGATTGGGAGGTTCATATACCATATGAATGGAATCATCCTTGTCTTGGGATAGGATGTTAATCCATAGGGGATGAGCCTTCTACTGCTTATGTGGCAACAAAAAAATCCGACCATAACGTCTGAAATACACTTACCACTCCTACCAATGAGTAAGAGTAGATGACTAGATGGACTAGATGATCTAATGGTATTTCCCAACCTTAAGTAATAGGATTACGATAAAGCAACTGTACCAGACTGGGTTAGCCACTGATACAATTAACTAGAGAGGACAAAACATATGTCTTAAGGTTTCAGGACATTCCTAACTTTGAATTACTCAGTATGATGGATAGATTCTTCAGGTAATAAATGGCAGCTGAGGAACTCAAATTACCTTCAGAATTTGTCACTTACAGGCGTTTCAAAATTGAGCTTCAGTTTTTCTCTTTCAAGTGTTTTCACAATCATTATATAGATATGTGAAAGCAGCTTTTTATTTAGACGTGGAACTGTCTTTGATGGTCCCAGAAGACTTGCTTCCTTATGGTCTTCTTCGAGGATAACACCCTGTAAATAGCTAAGAAAAAGTATCCTATTTCTTAATGATTCATTTCCAAATAAGAAATCCTAGAGGCATGCTTTGCAAATATGAAATTAAGAGAGAGCAAATCTGCACTTTAATGACAGTGGCAATAGCTGCTATAAGTTATTCTCTCAAGATAGGTTTCGTACCATGATGAAGACTGAAAACGAGAGCTTTAAATCACTACCAGAAATCTTTTAGGAAAATATTATCTATTTAAGAGAAATCAAATAGCTACTGCTGCCATTTTACTCTTTGAAAGATATAGGAACATTTGAAAGCACACCTCTACCTATTTACTCCCCGGCTTTCAAGCAATCTCAGATTTCAAAGTTCTACCGTCTACAGTAAGCAGTATTTCCCCAGAAGTGCCTATCAGACCCGTATTTGCTCTCAAGAAAGGCCCTCATGATATAAGGATAACTAAGCTGATCTAGCCTGAATTTGACTCACATTCTGACTATTGGGTATTTTTTTTAAATTTGCCCTTTCACACCATTGTGTAGCATGAAGAAAAGAAATCAAACTGTGCTGTATTGAGCTGAGTTATCATTCAGATAAAAACACTAAGGAAATTCACCGGAAACATTTTTGTGTGTGGTTACATTGTTGACGTCAATTCAGAAGTTCTGTATATCTCAAGAACAGATGTCAGTTTTCAAATGTTTTGTATTATAAATAAATTGGCTTTTGACCTGAGTAATGAGATAGCTGTGCTTTGGCTGTAAATACAATTACTTACGGCTAAACAACTACAAATTTCCAGCTCTGAGACATGTTGACTTACAGAAACACATGACAAAAAAAAAAAAATAAAGGAAAAGGAAAAAAGACAGAGACAAAAAAATGTTGTTCTAAGGATACAAAGTGTATTACTGAGAATTAGAGTAAATAGGTTTGAATAATTCATTTTAATCAACATAGTGAGAAGTATGAATGAAGATATATTGGATATGACAAATTAAATCTTAGTTATTTCTCATTTTACTTTGCATTTTTTTTGATTCTTCGGAGTCTGATCAGTAGACTAAGAAAAAATAATAATTTAAAAAAAAAAGACTCCAAAACATCAAACCTGAAATGAAGTGATCCAGTCTAGAAATATTACTCTCTGACAAAACTCCCTCTTTGTCTTGAGACTGAGGTAATGCTGCTTTGCTGTCATTTATTCAGATGACTTTTTCTTTTTCACAAATTGTAAAGGAGTATTTAGTTGGCATTGAAAGCTGCAGTTGCCACAGCAGAAGCAGCTGTGGTCAGTTCAGCCAAGGACTCAGGATCAGGTCCACAAAGTCTCACTGAAATATATCAGTCTGATCTTCTAGACTTGCAAGGCAAAATTTGGATTAAAGTGAGGGACGAAGTCCAAGACTGGTATAAAGAAAACCACCACTTATTCAATGCCTGAGTCTGAATGGGGTAAAAATTGGCCTAACTCCATGCTTGCCATCTCAAAATAAAGTGATACTGTAAAACTATTGCCATAAAGTGATTTCAGGATATAAGTAACACTGACGTGTCACTACCAACTGCTAGTCTTTCAAAATGGACCTGTTTAGTCCTTTCTTCTATTTCTGTCTCAAAACCTTATAGGGTAGATTATTTAGACCAGTTGGACCAGGTCCAGAGGAGGGCAATAAAAATTATCAGAGGGCTGGAGCACCACTCCTGTAAAGAAAAGCTGAGAGAGGTGGAGTTGTTCAGCCTGAAGAAGAGAAGGCTTCAGGGGGACCTTATAGTGGCCTTCTAGGATTTAAAGGGGGCTTAAAAGAGAAAGATAGGGAGAAACTCTGTAGCAGGGACTGTTGGGTTTTGTCGTAGTTCAGCCCTGATCAGGACCAGACTACGCAGTCTCTCTCTCACTCCCCCCACCTTCCGAGAGAACAGGGAGAGAAAATATAAGGAAAAACGGCTCAAGGTTTGAGATAAGGACAGGGAGAAATCCTTAAAGTTACCATCACGGGCAAAACAGACTCGACTTGGGGAAAAAACTATTCATTTATTACTATAAACAGCAGGATAATGAGACAGAGAACAAGATAACCTCCCTCCACCCCTCCCTCTTCCCAAGCTTAACATTATCTCTACTACCTTCCCCTCCTGAGCGGCACAGGGGGGGAAGAGGGAATGGGGGTTGCAGTCAGTTCATCATACGTTGTTTCACGCCGCTGCTTCATGGTCGGGGGAAGAACTCCTCACATTCCTCCCCTGCTCCGTTGTGGGGTCCCTCCTATGGGCCACAGTCCTTCGTGGAACTGCTCCGGCGTGGATCATCTCTTCCATGGGAGCAGTCCCTCTAGAACAGCTGTCCCAGCGGGCCCTCCACGGGCCACAGCTGCCTTCAGGCATCCACCTCCCCCGGTACGGGGTCCTTCACGGGCTCCAAGTGGATCTCTGCTCCTCCGTGGACCTCCATGGGCTGCAGGGGGACAACCTGCTCCACCATGGTCGTCACCACAGGCTGCAGGGGAATCTTGGCCAGGAGCCACATTACTCCTCCCCCTCCTTCTGAACTGACCTTGGCGTCTGCAGCCGTTCCTCACAACAGGGTGGTAGATGTCTCTCAGGATCTTTTTTTACATCTTATTCACTTCTCATCTCCTTTCCACTTCTTGCAACCAGGTTGGACCGAGTCGGGCCCAATTGGCCACCTGGCGAGAGGCCAGAGGATGAGGCCTGCAAGGCCCATGAGGCCTGTGCCTCCCCCTCTGCGCCTCTGCCCCCACTCAGCTTCTTCACATCTTCTCTTCTCTTTTTTTTTTCTGTTTTCCCCTTCTTAAATACGTTATCGCAGAGGCATTATCACGGAACATTCTGCTACCAATCGGCTCGGCCTTGGCCAGCAGCAGGTCCGCCCTAGGCCCAGCCGAGTCCACTGAACAAAGGGGAGCAACTTCTAGCAGTTTCCTACAGAAGCTACCACCTTAGGCCCCCCTCACTAACAAAACCACGACAGGTTTATAAGAGAAAGATGGGGAGAAACTCTGTAGCAGGGACTGTTGTGATAGGACAAGGTTTTAAACTAAATGAGGGTAGATTTAGACTAGCTAGAAGGAAGAAATTTTTTATGATAAGAGTGGTGGAACACTGGAACAGGTTGCCCAGAGAGGTGGTTGATGCCCCATCCCTGGAAACATTTAAGGCCAGCTTGGACGGGGCTCTGAGCAACCTGATCTAGTTGAAGATGTCCCCGCTCCTTGCAGGAGGAGTTGGACTAGATGACATCCACAGGTCCCTTCCAACCCAAAATCTTCTATGATTCTGTGATAATAGAAACTTAGCCAAAGTTTTCTGAAGGTCAGAAAGGCTGAACATTTGATTTGATTGGAGTAATGAGTAAAGCTTAGCTCTGAATCTTACTTCTCCACCAGAAACCACGCAAGTTTCTTCTGACTTTTAAAAAAAAATTTTAAAGAAAAAAATTAGCTCTGAAATATCTTCCAAAATTGAATATCCATTGGAAAACGTCCTTTTTCATGTTTATTCTTCAAATTATTAGCATAATTAAAAGCTCAGTGAAGGAAAACCCTTAGAATCCTGAATATTTGTTCATTAGGACTGCACACGTAGCTACACTGCTCACATTACTGGATGTTGCCTACAGCTGCTTTTTTCTTTGCTCAAAGGCTCATATTCCATAGTCATATACGTAGTCCAAAGCTGATCTGAGTAGAGGACTGTAGGTTTTCTTATACACCTGTAAAATAAGATAATACAAAACACTGAGAAACTTATTAGATTGGGAGACTCATACTCTTCAAATAATATATTGTATAAAGCCAAGAGTTTGTTTTAGAAAATAAACACAGAAACAAAACAGAAAATAAAAGCCACCGTCAACTTTTACTTGATGATTCTCTGCTCCTCTAAGTACACGGGGAAAAAAACTATCTTTTAAGAATATGTCTACCAATCCCACTCACCAGCTTCTTGGTGATATTCTTCATTTGAAACAGCAAAACTGTAGGAAGCCTGTAGCAGAGTCTCTTGAAGCAAAAGACTGGGAAGGACAGGTATCCATGGTGGGGAATAAGATCAAAGATCCCTCAGGATTAGAGTAACTCATGTCCAGGAGGCTAGACCTCTCTCTCATAGGGTCAATTTCCACCCCCTTTTCTCAAGCTGAATTCATATCCCCTATTAATGTGAGCATCCCCGAACTAAAGCACTACTCAGTGTCAGGCTGTCAGATTAGGAGTCCTGTGAGATGCTTTGCAGAGCCTTCACGCCAACAATCTGACAACACCTACATCAGAACAATTCTACACAGCAAGGGGCACCAGTTGTGTGTGAAGGACTTCGGGATTTACCTCCTTTTTTCTATGATTCTATGATTCCATTATCTGTTCTTAGATTTGATGATGCTAAAGACAAAACTGCCTCTTTAGTTTATTTTCCTTACATTCATTATACCAGTTCTGTATATTTGTATGGGTGGAAACAAAACACAGAGAGTGAATTTGCACTCTCTTGCAGAGATATTGCTTTTCCGCAGCATACTTGACTTTTGCTAAAAGTTTATCCTTGAAGATGATGAATCTGTTGGCTTTGGGTTCTTTGATATCCACCTTTTTTCTTTCTTCAATGACTTCACAAGGAACGATCAGAAAAACGAACTAAATGTGTCAAAGAAAAGAAGACATTCTATAAACAATTACCTATCTGCAGGAAATGCTCTAAATATAATTTACAAAAACTACAAATGCTTTTATTTGGAAACATCTGTTTCAAGACGATATGTCCACGGACCTAACCTTTAGTATTCTTTTGTTTTATTTTTGTTTTCTATCTAATCCAAAACAAAAAGACTGAAAAACTCAAAGCAGATAAATCACAACATGAAAAATACTCCTTAAGAATAGGAAATCTTTGTATATCTGCCTAAAATGTGGAGTTGGAGTTTTTTAGTGAAATCATTTTTTTTTTTAGAAAAAATAATGCATTTCAAGCATTGCTTCCCACCCCCCCCCAAAAAAAAACAACAAAAAAAAAAACCCCAAAAAACCCAAACAAAGAAACAAAAAAAAAGAAAACAACAAAAAAACTTTTTAAGAACAGTTCCCAAATATCTCTCAATTATGGACTTAAGCCAAGGCTGCACTGGTGGCCATTCAGAAAACTGAAATCTGGCTCAGCAAATCTGTGTTGGCACAGAATTTGAGAGATTTTCTGTCTCTTTCTTGTTCTGCAGATAATTAGCTTCTCTTTGCTTCAGTTCCAGTTCTGGAAAAAAAAAAGCGAAGAAGTAGAGATTCCTAAATTCAAGTAGATATTGATAGGATTGATAGCTTGAGGATTGCAACAGGCCTACAAAATACTATGATTTGCTAAGAGCATCAGTTCACTGTTACTGGATATCTCAGTCCAGACTCTAAATACAAAACCATCATCCGCTGATGATTATTTACTATGATTAATTCTGGAGGAGCTGAAACTCTTCAAGTGCTTGAGGACCCAAATTAATTGCAAAGTATCCTGAACACCTTGCACTACATCCTTGTTCTGTTCAGTGCCTGAACCACACAGTGACAGATTAACCCTTGATGGAGGCACAGAGACTACACTTATACCATTCCTTGCATACGCAGAAAGTAGTTTACAATAGACTGCAAATCCAGGCTGTATACGTAAGAGAAGTCACCTTAGCGTAAAACTAATTGTGGAAGGTACTAAAGAAATGGAGTGTAGGGTTTTGTTGTCTGAACAAGTGTTACACAGTTTTAGCTTGCTGAGGTTTGAATGTCTCTGTATCGTGCTCCATCACGCAGTGTGAACTCCAGATCCTGCATATGCTTTATTCATGAGGTCCTCCTCACAAAGAACAGAAAAAGTTATAAACTATGAGGCATTTTTCAGTAGCTCCATTAGTGGTACTCTTTATAAGTGAATTGATAGAAAATGATAAAGGGAAAGTTCAGTATTCTTTTGTTTGGTTTGTAAGTTTTCGGTTGCTTTTGGACTCTACAAAGTAGTCCTCCTAGTCTCTTATTATAAGTGCTAAGAAAAAAAAAAACTTTTAAAAAACCAGATCTTAAAAAAAAAAACAAACCTTAAGGGGAATAAAGCATTAGAGAGCTATAAGTTTGGAGTGCCATCTGAACCTTACTTCAGTAGAAATGTTATCATATTTATATAGAAAAAAAATTAACAATGACAATGCATAATATATATTAACCCTTGGAAAATCCCTTTGCAGAGTATATGGAACTGACATTGATTAAAGCAGAAATCCCACATGTGTTTTTGTCCTGTTCTAAATTATTCGGGTCCTGGCAAGACAGTGCTTCATGCACATCCAAAAATAAATAAATCTTTGACAAATCAATTATTTTTTGAATGTTGTATTTTGAAGAAGAAAAAGAGAAATTGTTTGTTCATCCACAAAAATTAGGAAAATTAATTTATTGTTGGTTAAGAGAAGATTTGTTCCTTTCTGGAAAACAGACAGATTTGCCTTGTTATCTTAATAAATTCCAAACATTTGGAAATGTCTAAACCAGAGGGCTGCACTTCTTTTTTTTTTAAGTCTGTTCTAGCTTTTCTGCCTGAAATACCTTTACAGAATTCAACAATTCATATTTTTAAGCACCCATTCACTTCCACTGAGGAGGGATAAAGATCCTTAGGAGATAGACGCTACGTAGACCTAAAGCTATTTATCATAAAGCTGGACTAAAGGTTACACTTCTTTGATTACAAAAACTGCACAACAAGTACTGATCTACGCTTCCCCAATAGCTGTTCTCTGACTTTCTTCTGTACAACACATACCTTTGCTTTTTCTCATTATTTAACTCCGCATTGTTCTCAGCACTTCGTTTCTTCAAGGTGTTTTAAAAATACTAATGAACCAATAATATGGCATTACAAATTAGTGTAATCAGAGCAACACTTGTGATTCCACTTTACAGAAGACAACCATCTGCCCTGGCCAACCTCTAGTCTAGTAGAGGGGTCAGGCAGAGGGTAGTACTACAATTGTGTGATAAATTAATTGCTTATGTGTGGGGAATGGATGTGTAATCATGAGGTGCTTTGCCTAAGATCCCACAGGATATCTGTGGCTGAACCAGGCGTA
The DNA here is from genome assembly GCF_036417535.1 of Chlamydotis macqueenii. NCBI lineage: Eukaryota > Metazoa > Chordata > Aves > Otidiformes > Otididae > Chlamydotis > Chlamydotis macqueenii. The sequence continues at coordinate 11,339,471 of NC_141556.1, read as the reverse complement.
CTGAATGGGATCAGTCTGACCACACAGTGAAGCCTAATATGTGAAAGTGTATACCTGTCTCTTATAGTCAGTAGACAGAAGTAGGCATTGGTAGGCTGAATGTCATCTCATCCTAAAAGGAAACATCTAAACATAAAGTAGAAAACATCTAAAACCACCTTCTTGATCCACCATAGACAGAAAGCCAAGTATTGAACATAGACACACGAAGTTAGGTGAGATGGATCTCACCTCGTGCTTTTGTGTTACAAGACTACTCAGCTTCTCTTTGGCACTTCTTTGAAAGAAAAAGAAGTTATTCCTATTCTAAAGATGAGAAATTTTGAGAGGCAAACTAAAAAAAAATGGCAAGAAAATTAAGAAAATATGGATGCTACTGTAACTTCTTTGTAGACAGCAAACTATTTGGATGAGATCCAGGACTCTGACTGAGCAGTGAAAAGGCAGAATCAGACACCTCAGAAAGGAGTCAAAACTATATCACATTGGGACCTCTTCCAGAAAATAGGCATCTCTTCTTCTTTTTTTTTTTTTTGTATGAAATTAGCAAGGACCACTGTGGTCTTGGAATATTTTGAAGGTTAGAAAGAGACCTCTACTTTCTCAGTGTTTCAGGCCTCTGCACAAAGCCCAGGCTCCTTCAGATGCCGTTTCCTTGCATTTTCCTTGGAAAGTAAGTGTGATATTTGTAATGGCATCAGTCTTCATCCACGTTCCAAATATTTTGCAGGCATTCAGAGATCTCTTGCACAAAAACTCTGCAGCTGTATAATGTCTTCCTTTTAACAACAAGTCCCTTCAAGGAAAAAAAGACTCACATCCTGCAAAATACCTATTATATCCACTACCATTAACCCTCTCTGGCTCCACAGTTCCCTGCTAAAACCACAATCTCATTCTGCCTCATAAAGCGGCTATTTACTTTTGCTATTTTCCATCTCTTCTTTTCTGCGTGTCAGAAGCTTTAGGTAAAGTTAACATCTTTGGACTGCAGGCTATTGAGGACATGACATCTAATTAAAGCACTACATTACACAAGCCGTGACATTCCAGAATACCCCTTTACGACTGATTTCACAGAGCAGAAGTGTTATTACCTGCAACATCTTCATTTTCTTTTTTCAAACATGAAGGAATAGGTCATGATAGCAGCTGATAGCAAGAGAAAACGAGGTAAATCCCAAAGTCCTTCACACACAACCGGTGCCCTTTGCTGTGTAGAATTGTTCTGACATAGGTGTTGTCAGATTGTTGGCGTGAAGGCTCTGCAAAGCATCTCACAGGACTCCTAATCTGACAGCCTGACACTGAGTAGTGCTTTAGTTCGGGGATGCTCACATTAATAGGGGATATGAATTCAGCTTGAGAAAAGGGGGTGGAAATTGACCCTATGAGAGAGAGGTCTAGCCTCCTGGACATGAGTTACTCTGATCCTGAGGGATCTTTGATCTTATTCCCCACCATGGATACCTGTCCTTCCCAGTCTTTTGCTTCAAGAGACTCTGCTACAGGCTTCCTACAGTTTTGCTGTTTCAAATGAAGAATATCACCAAGAAGCTGGTGATTGGGATTGGTACACATATTCTTGAAAGATAGTTTTTTTCCCCGTGTACTTAGAGGAGCAGAGAATCATCAAGTAAAAGTTGACGGTGGCTTTTATTTTCTGTTTTGTTTCTGTGTTTATTTTCTAAAACAAACTCTTGGCTTTATACAATATATTATTTGAAGAGTATGAATCTCCCAATCTAATAAGTTTCTCAGTGTTTTGTATTATCTTATTTTACAGGTGTATAAGAAAACCTACAGTCCTCTACCCAGATCAGCTTTGGACTACGTATATGACTATGGAATATGAGCCTTTGAGCAAAGAAAAAAGCAGCTGTAGGCAACATCCAGTAATGTGAGCAGTGTAGCTACGTGTGCAGTCCTAATGAACAAATATTCAGGATTCTAAGGGTTTTCCTTCACTGAGCTTTTAATTATGCTAATAATTTGAAGAATAAACATGAAAAAGGACGTTTTCCAATGGATATTCAATTTTGGAAGATATTTCAGAGCTAATTTTTTTCTTTAAAATTTTTTTTTTAAAAGTCAGAAGAAACTTGCGTGGTTTCTGGTGGAGAAGTAAGATTCAGAGCTAAGCTTTACTCATTACTCCAATCAAATCAAATGTTCAGCCTTTCTGACCTTCAGAAAACTTTGGCTAAGTTTCTATTATCACAGAATCATAGAAGATTTTGGGTTGGAAGGGACCTGTGGATGTCATCTAGTACAACTCCTCCTGCAAGGAGCGGGGACATCTTCAACTAGATCAGGTTGCTCAGAGCCCCGTCCAAGCTGGCCTTAAATGTTTCCAGGGATGGGGCATCAACCACCTCTCTGGGCAACCTGTTCCAGTGTTCCACCACTCTTATCATAAAAAATTTCTTCCTTCTAGCTAGTCTAAATCTACCCTCATTTAGTTTAAAAACTTGTCCTATCACAACAGTCCCTGCTACAGAGTTTCTCCCCATCTTTCTCTTTAAAGTCCCCTTTAGGTATCGGAAGGCCACAACAAGGTCTCCCTGAAGCCTTCTCTTCTCCAGACTGAACCACCTCACCTCTCTCAGGAGTGATCTTCCAGCTATCTGATCATTTTGTGGCCCTTCTCTGAACTCTCTCCAACAGGTCCATGTCCTTATGTTGGGGTCTCCAGAGCTGGACGCAGTACTGCAGGTGGGGTCTCACCAGAGCAGAGTAGAGGGGCAGAATCACCTCCCTCGACTTGCTGACCACGCTGCTTTTAATGCAGCCCAGAATGTGCTTGGCTTTCTGGGATGCAAGTGCACATTGCCAGCTCATGTCCAGCTTTTCATCCGCCAATATCCCCAAGTCCTTCTTAGCAGGGTTACTCTCAGCTATGTGACTCAATTCTGCCAAAGATGTAGATACTGAAGTATATTTAACTATAGATATTTTTACAAGGTAACAGAAGCCAAAAGTCTGTCCATATATCGTGGCTGAAAATCATGCAACTTGCCTCTCTCAGCTTCATACTCTTTACAAGATGAACACTTACAAGTGCCTGTAAACTAGATTGTGTGTATCTAAGCACCAGCTTATTGAATTTACATTTTAAAAGCCCACAGTTGGTCTGAATTCAAAATATGCAATAGAGAAATTAAATTATCCTTTTATCTTCTTTTTCTCAGTCAGAAATCTACAGGCAGGAAAACCAATTTTTTTTTTCCTGAGTTTATAGGAAATTTCATGGGCTTTACAGCCTTGTAATCTGTAATCAGAAAGACAAAAGAGTGCTGAGTTGTTACTTCAAAATCAAATTGATGAATAAGAATCGTAAATCCTGATACACATAACCATGGACTTTACAAAGCTATAAGGTTTTATATCAAAAGGGTCTTTCTTCCTGGATCATTGTCAGCTGAACTGTCAAACCCTTTTTTCCTTTCACTGTCCATGCACACCTCTTTCCTTTTATAACCTCTGACACAAACTCCCAATCCTCAGTGTCACCGGGGCACTGTTTTGCTATGAGGGATGGTTTCCACATTTAATGACTAACTCCGCCTCTCTTCATACAGGTACCATGCTGACACTGCTGGAAGATTAAAGCAGAAAATGTTAGGGTGGATTTGACTTATTAACAGCTTTTAGGCTTTCACATGAACAGCATTGTACTTAGAGCAATGAGATGCCACTCACAATTTTGTGACTTGCATTCACTTCAGGGAGTGCTGCCTCCAGCAACTAAATTGACAAGACGCTGGTGTCCAAATCCTGCCTTGCGGCAACCCGTGTCACTGATTCACGACAACACAAACCTGCTTGTGAGGCCGCACCCACTGTCTCTCTGCAATGTGGCTGGTCTGCTCGTGCGGTGTCCCGGCCGGCACCAGGCTCGCAGTAGCCTTACTCTTAGTGTGCTCCTGCTTTCACCACTTACACAAACATGAAAGGATTTCCTGGACCTCTCTGCCCAACTAAACTCCTGTGGGCAGGAGAAGCCACGTTTGTGTAGCTCCTGCCTGCAAACAAGATAGATAGTTGTCCCATCTCTGTACTGCACAATGGGTGTGAATGCTTCTTATCCATTTTATCTGTTCCTGTATTTCCCAGTGCAGACTGCTTTGGCTGCAGGTGTGGAGGCTGGATAATTGGGATTCCCAGCAGATGAAAATAACGTTCACAGCCCCAGACTTATATGCACCAATTTGTAGATCAAGTGTACAGCCTTGTACATTTGTATTGAAGACAACATTTGATATAGTCCTACATACACAGCTCTCATAAACGCATGCTATATTTTGCTTGAAGTCAACACTATGTTGGTATGAATGTCACACCACAAGTATTTATTCCCTCCGTACACATCTGAAGTGACTTAGCTGAGCTGCCTGCTTAACCTTCTCCACTCATAACACCTGGGGGAGGTGAATGGACTTAGTCTGTGCCACAACATTTTAGTATCATCTCCCAGCTCTTCTTGTTAAGTCTTTTAGACAGACTCTAAGTTCAGCCTGAGGCCCAAACAATGCTGTTCGGAAGGTTTCTGCGAGTGCAGTTCGCAATTGCTGTACATATTGGCAGCACAAAGATAAAGTAGGAGGCACCATGCCTCCCATCAGTTATATGGAAGTAGGCAAGGGCTGTGGGCAGGGAGTTCATTGTCGCAGCACTGAGTGTGAAACTGGAGAGAAGCTATGTTCCTATGCAACATGTGAGAAAATAAAAAAAAAAAAAAGGACTAATTAATCATTTGGAAATACCAGCATATTCTCAGGGAGATGCATTTTATCCTAGATGAGCTATGAACTAAGAGTGTGACTCGTACATTGTAAAGCCAGAGAGTATATTATGATCTTTTGGGCCAGTCATCTACATTACATAGGTTGCACATGTGCAATGTGGTCGTGTATATTCACATGGTTGACTTTTGTCCTAGTTTTGACATGTTTTCCCTATTTTCCTCCCTTAGGCTTATTGCAATTAGAGATGAGATCAAGGCTGCGAAGTACAGAGTCACATCTAATGTACCCCACATCCAACGGGCTTTGCAATTGGCATTTACAGCTGGATCCATCCACCAGCCTCATTTTTTGTTTCATTCTAATTCACAGAGTAACTACAGAATTGTCCCACATTAGGAATTTGGCTGGTGCTACATGCCTGGCAAAACAGCTCAGTGTAAGCAGTCCCACGGTGGAGATGTATCTCTAGCCAAGGCCGTGGTCTGTGGTGAGTCATAGCTAATGGCTTGGGGAAATTTGCCTCTAATCTAGGACAATGATTTTTTTTATTATTTATTTTACTGTGTAAGTTTTTTTGTCTGAACTAGTCTCGCCATTGAATTCCTACTTCCTATTAACCACAATTAAAAGAGCAAAATGTTTGTGGTTGTGAGCTGCAGACTAACAGCTTCTGACCTACTGCAGCCCTGTGGTGATTAGGTTATATTAGGAGAACGCTGAAGTGACTGAAACCTCTCCTCTGCTCCTCTACACAGATGTTTTGGTTACAGATGGGATGTGACCCTCAGGCAGGAGAATTTTCCTCCTTTGTAATCTGCATAAAGCAGTTGTCTTCTGATACACCATATAGCAATCCCTCCAGTCAAAACTGTAATTACAAAGGCTGTTTTTATGAGACTGTAGAAGTTATTGATGTTATGGACATTAGCAGCATCTAACAAACACCATCTTGTTGCTGTTGGTAATGGTTCCTGAGAGCTCAGCAATTCACAAATCTCACACCCGTCATTTCTGTCCTACACCAGTACTTTTCCACCGTTAGGAGCAGTTAGGAAAACATAGTAATGATGTTATAAACCTGTCAGCTTAGATATAAAACAGGAAGGAGATAAAGACCCCATCCAAAATGAAGAGAAAACACAACATTTCTATTTTGCATGGGTTGGATTAAACAATTAGTATTATATTGAAAAAGTATTCAAAAGCAATAAGCTAGTGCGAGGATAATAAACACCTTTTGTTACATTAATTCACGTCCTTTTCCCCTCAATCAACAGGAGAAATTCTCAGGACAGGACTGGAAGGCAGAGTGAAGGTCCACCTTACACAACACTTCTTTAAGTAGTCTAATAGGAATAAGGTCGTAAACAAGAAAAGTAGACTTTACAGCCTGGCCTGGGAAGACAACAAGGGAGGTAAAAGTATCAACAAATCCCACAGGAGGTAGGTTGCTTCTATCAGGACCACCATCTCACAGATGAGCAGTAACTGTCCTGAAAAGATCCCCAGGAAATTATAGACTCATAACACTGTTACTGCAGTCCTTTCTGGCTTAAGTAACATACAATGTTTGGGTTTTTTGTTTATTTTTTGGTGGCTTGGGCTTTATTTTGGTTTTTGTTTTTAATAAAATTATGGCCCTTCTTCTCTAGTGTGTGGTGGAGACAATGGGAATTAAAGCTTATCCTGATCTTTGGTGACTTCTGCAAGAAGAGAGGAGAGGCACTGAGGTTCCCATGTTGAGCAGGAACACTTTTACCCTGTTGTTTCACCATAAGCAGAGTCACCAGCAAACTCACGTTTAAAACACTACATCTCCAAACTGATGTGATACCTGATGCCACATTTTACCTAGCTGTGGCATTTATAAGGAAATGCAAAGTAATAACTACCAAAGGAATGATGAAATGCAGGCATCTGAACTTGGACCAGTGATCTCGGAAATGTACAAAAGAAAGAAAAGTTTCATTTATTATTGTTATTATTAGTATTATCTTAGTGGAGGAACATTTAAGAAGGAGGAGTGTCCTGATTTTAAACCCAAACTCAAATTCTGTTATGTAAGAACACACATTCCTCAAAGAGAAAGAAACAAATGATGTACTGTAAGTTATTCCTGTCTCTAACAAAAGAAAACTTGTTTAGATAATTCAACAAGTCACATGAGCTTTCCACTAAAGTCAGCAGGACAGCTCACACAAGATGCTCATGTTCCCTAAGTTTGCAGGATACTGATCTCATATGTTCATTATTTATTTATATATTGTTATGACATTCTTGTTTCCGTCTCATATTTGTATCTTCCTTGCACTTTAAACAAAGCCTCTGTCCACTTTACGTCTGTGATTTCGTATAGAGGGCAAGAAGAGTATTGAGTTTCAGCATGATCCAGAGTAAGAAAAATCTTTATTTAGTCCATTTTCATAAGTCTCAGAGTAAAAACAAGTCACCAATTGAAAAAGAAAGTCACATATGTCTTACATTACTGTACATTCATCTTTGTAGCACTGATTGTAAATGCTGCTCTGTGATTATGAAATACATTCATTTATTTCCTAGAAAAGTGTTCTGAGAAACTTAATCAGTCACTGAACAGCTTACAGTTTCTTGTGATTGCTGGTGCATGTCTTTGTGACAGGTAACACACTACCAAACACAGCTATTTAAAAAACAGTGTAAAATGTGCAGGTGCATGAAGGAGACAAAAGAAAAAAAACCACCTTCCCTCTCCTCCCCAAAACAACTTTGACAATTTTTGTCTTTTTTTTTTACCAGGAGTCTCTCAATATTTCTCGACTTTAAAAATGTCCTACACTTGAGGCCTGAGAAGCTCAGTTTTCTTTTTTTAAAAAACTTCTCTTCATAGAAAAATAGGAAGAAATTGGACTTTAAAAGCTAGGAAACCCAGCTACTGAACAAAAGAGAATCTCGGACTTACTTTGTAACATTTTTGTAAAAATCATTTTGCTTTTATTGAGTTAAAAAGTATTGCAACTGTCACTCAGTGTGAGAATGGATTTAGCCGAGATAACTGGATGTTCAAATTTGCATAGGCAATAGACAATAAATATATTTTTGAGTTTAATGTGGGGTTCTTTCAGCTGCTTAGCCATCACTAAAACAATTCTGCCTGGTATTAGCTTACAGTGATACTGTCCAACAGTGGTGTAACACCATAAATTGCTTATTTATGAATGTGAAAGTTTAAATTTCACAAGAAGACTTGTCTTCTCTGGGATGGAGGTGAGGGTTAGAGCCACATTTTAGGGAATGATATGAAATAATTCTGATACTCTGATCAGTTAGTAACTCCAAGAAGATTTGCCCATGCCTTTAAAGAGCATACTGCACATCCATCCTTCCAAGCTTCTCCCCGAGCTCCCAAGAGAGCTGAGAGACTAGAGGTCATTCTGGTTATTATTTCATGCCACTCAAATATGTCCTAAGCTTTATGGACTATTAGATTTCTGGAGTATCTACTTTCTTTGTACATGTGTTCAAATAAAACCTAAGCCTTTACTTTGGGGTTTTTGACAATTAGATAAAAAAAAAACCTGGAGAATCTGAGAGAATAAAGTTTTCCTTTTCCCTATGAGTGGTCTTCTTTTGGGAAGTGAAATCTTAATACTGAACATGACATTATTTAACGGAAATACTGACTTCTTTCCCCTCCCACAAAATATAAATAAACTGGAGATCAACTTATGCAACAGGGAAATACCCTTAAGAAAAGACTTAAAACTGCTTTTGTAGAACTAGAAACCAACTATGAATTGTCAGCGCAGATGCAATGTGCTTTAAAGCCCATGTGTTCCATACGCTCCTTGTTCAATGCCCATGGCTACAGCTGAGGTGCAGAGGCTGAGGAGCGGAACCAGCAGCTCCATTCACCCAAGGCTGCCCTCAGCAGTACAGCGCGTTGGGCAAGCAGGCTCTGAGCGCACAACTGGAAGCCATCAATGGGCTTAGGCAGAGCAGGACAGACTTTACCTGTGGATTAACTTCACAGGCTTTACTGTATCTGAATGCTAAAAAGCGCAGGTGTATAACAGTCCCTTTTCTAAAAACAAACAAACAAAGTAGAATTGTTATTTCATAGCCTTTACCTAGGATTTTGCAAACATGACTCATCTTTCTGGAAAGAGCCTGGCTTCACAGTAGGGTTGTTAGATACGTCATCAGCTTACCTTACACTGCACTCTCATTTCACAAATTATTTATCAGCTTTCATTTATGGATTACATCAGACCTCTGTACTTTGTACAAACTGAATTACTTTTATTTTCTTGGACTTACTAGAGACAAATTTTTTGCTTTGGAAAGAGGTAGGAATATGGATGTATTTTCTTTACAAACTTTGCAATAGGGATATGGAATTGTTACAAAGAACAAAGCTCACAACACTTCATAACACTTTTAGTAGTTATTTCATTTCCCCGTGAAGTTTTATGTGTCACTGTCACATAGTCCTGAGATGTCATAGTGATTCAAATAGGAGTTTACTGATAAGTTTGCCATTTGTTGCAATAACTTCAAAATTTGTCATAGGGAACACCTTGTTTCCTTTTTTTTTCCCTTTTTGGTATGAGGAAAACTGCAATGGCTCATTCTGACAGTTTAAGGTACCATTCTTAAAGATGCTATTGGTTTTGGTTTTCTTTTTAAGCATAAATATATGCAACCTTAATATAGTAAAAGAAAAAATTAGCAGTGGTTTCTCAAGCATAAAGTAGCTTTGAAAAGAATTGCAGAACTCCCACTGTAGACATCAGTGTATTAGCTGTTAAATACTTTTATTTAGCAAGAGTATTTAAACACATACTTGGCTTCATGCATGTGCAACGTTCCCCTCAGCAATATACTGAAACAAGTGCTAAATTTAAAGCAAGTGCTTCAGTTCTATGGTTTTCAGACAATTGACTGCAACGATTGTTTGGTGGAGCAGCCAGATGGTAGTACTAGAAACCTCAGAAAGCTTTTCCATAAATACCATTTCTATTTTCAGAACAAATGTTTCTTGAATTTCCACAACCAGAAATGAAGATGAGGCTTGTGTCCTTTAATTGTTATAATCTACTATTGGTAATACAAAAGAGGTAGAGAGAGCAAGCCTGCTACATGTGTTCTACCTCTATCAATCACAGTTGCTGAGTCAAAAGGACAATCAGTTGTTAATCTACTCAGCATAGACCTGTCATCCACAGCAGTATAATACAAAGACAAGAATTCTTCAGCTTTGCTGTGCTTGGGAGAAAAAAAAAAAAAGAAAAAAAAAAGAAAGGAACACATAATTTTCTTCTAATATCTATAATTTATAGCTGTACAGACTTTAATTCATGTTTTACTAATTGAAATATATAAATAATATTCCATTCAGCCAATGTCCTTTCTTCTCAAGCTTTATCGTGTTTTCTTAAGGTTAAGTCAACAATAGTGAAACCCAAGATGAAAGATAAATCACCTTTAAAAATATTAATCAGGAATTGTAAGAAAACATGACACAAAATATCAGTGAAGTCAGTTAAAAAATATTCAGATTATTTTATAGCCTGTTTCCCAACAGCTGCATCTGGTTCTATTTCAGATAAATGCAAGTTGGGCATCTATAACCTCCGGGTTCTTAACAGATGTTGTCATGAAGTTGAACATTTTTACCTCGGCAAAAGCTAAACAAATTAATTTCAGGCCACCCAATGTTTCCAAAAGGCAATTGCCTGGCACTGCCAAAGATTGTGTTACTCCATGCAAAACTATATCCAGATGCTCTAGACATACTTTTCAAATTTTATTATCTGTAGCTTTAATTCTGAATTTCACGTCAGGTTTTCCTCTGACCGGTGGTGAGCAATGCCACCACATACAGAGACTGAGGCTGGTTTTGCTGTCTGTTTGTGTGTAGAAATGTTGGAAAGACGCTGGCAGTTGCTGCAAGCAGCCCCACTGTAGCTGCGCTGCTGAGCGCATGGGTTGAAGTCTGCTAGCAGCCTGTGAGGGCTGGGAAGGTGGAGAGATGAGTCAGATATGCAGGTGGCATAGAACAATCACCACTGCTGAATGATGAGATGTGAACAGGATGGATACCAGCCTCACTGGGTATCAGCACAAACTTCAGAGTCTCTGTGTGCTGCAATCTATGCATCATTCATACAGTCTGGCATCTCTTAGCTTTATATCCTTCTGTGGCTCACTGGCTTCAAGCTTCCTGTTGCCATTAGCTTACAGAAAGAGTAAGAGCAACTAACTTTTCAAGGTTGGTTAAGATTCTCCCAAGGAGTAGTTCCTTTCCTTAATAAAATGTGTCTGCATTTCAGAAATGGCTAATCCTTCCATGTCCTCTTCCAGTTTCTGCTCTGAGAGGCAAACGCTTGGCAGTCTTGAAAATCCAGACTCCTCCTTAAGTACATTATGAACTGTAACAGTGTCAGGAGAAAAGCTGCACAGGTCAATCTGAAGTTTTTAACTTTAGACAAAAAGGCCTGTAATTAGAGAGTCCATCTATCACTAGCAACATTGTAGCAAGAAATTGAGTATCTACTGATAATTTAAATACAACCTCACTGATACACTACTGACAAGACCACACTGCATTTCAGATTTGCTCAGAACTGAAATTAGCTGTTTGATTCAGCCAGAGTGAATTTCATTTTACCAAGAATTAAAAGTATTAAATATCTGATATCCTATAAAGCTACAGCTATTAAATTACCTATAGTTTTAATAACAGATTCTGTATCTATTGGAGAGAAGCTATGTCCAGTATAGCACACATTCCATGTTAAAAAGGAACCAATTTGACTTTACTTTTGATACAGATTTGTTATATGCATATTATAAACTTGGAAAAAAAACCCTCCGCAGTGCAGAAAGATACTAACTTTATGAGGCAGCAAAAGGTATTGTTTTTCCTAATGGCAACCAATTAAATCATGTATATTTTTTGTTACTTTTAAAACAATTTATAATCTGGAATTTTTGACTGGTTGGTTGGTTTGGTTTAGTGGAAAAAAGCCTGACTGTTACCATTGTCATCATCATCTGCACTGTTTTAGAACTTAATTTCGAGATCCACTGGACTGTGTAAATCAGATGAATTATAAATTGCATCAAAAGCCTCAGCTATGGTGAAAGCAGTCCAGGGTCTTTCCTACAGTAGGGTGAACACAGCTGAGCTATAAAACACAGCATTCCACACTATTCTGTATTTTTTAAATGCCTATTTAAACTATAAAAAAAAAAAAGCCCTCTAGTAACAGAATATCCTTTTACATGAGACAACTTGTTCTGGAAACAATAAAGGTGCTTATCTCTACAGTGCCTGGGATAGGTTTTCATTCAGAACAAGACCAATGTCTATTTAAGATATTTCACTCAACTATAGATTCTCAAAAATCAAGTATCACACTGTAAGTTCTCCTTCACGCTCTGCAAAGGAGCCTTACACGCAAGCTGCTTTAAAGCACGGTTTTACTCATGTCGTCTGCCACAGAAAAGCACAGCAGGGCTGTTTGACCTTGAGAAAGCAAAGCACACTGGCTTAGAATCCCATGGGTAGTATCTAAGAGGCATGAAAATATTTGTCTACACGCGTACTTCCCCCCAAAATTTTAATACCTCAACATCTTAGTTTAACACCTACATTCTCCAACAGGTGCTGAAGCAACTGAAAGCTATTCTCTCTGACTTACAGTTTTTCTCAGTTAAATTTTAGGCATCTGAAAACTCAGATATGATGTAGTACATTGATTTTCCTGTTGCTAACAGAGGGAGACAGAGAGAGAGATACACCAGTTTGCTTCATTTAGGGGCACAGCTCTTCCACCCACTCCCAGAGAATCACCAGGCAGTGCTGGCACTGCCTGGCAGTTGCCTTAGCCTGGTGGGTACGTCTCACGGAGAGCAGCAGGCATGACTGTGGTGACAGAAGTGCCCTCTCTGCAGGCTGTTGTAACTACAAAATACTTTCCAATCTGCTTTCCTCTGGGCCATGTTACTCACATTTCCGATTGCACAGCAACGCAGGTTTAAGAAAAGAAATCTTTCTCAACTGAACCATGAGCTGACAGTTAAAGCAGTGTCCAGGTGATCTTCAAAATAAGCAACCTGTCACCACTGTTCTTCCATGCTACTGCCCCAGCTACAAGTGGATATGGAATTTTTGGCTGAATCTATGATCAAGATATTTTGCAAGCAATAAAAAAAAAACAAAACTAAAAAAAAAAAGCTGGAGCTCAATCAAACCTCCTGGTACTAAGTGCTTAGGTTTAAGCAGACACGCTTTCCTTGTGGATGAGGAGACTTTTAATTCACCGAAAATTAAGGATGTGTTTTAAAGCTTGACACTGTGTGACTTGCTAGATTGGACTTGGACATAAATATACAAAATCAACGAAGAAAAATTCAAGTGATTAATGGTGTAAATAGTGTAAATACCAGACCTAGAAATGTCTTGGCCACCCAGAAACATTGTCTAACTTTAGAATCCCACCTAAGAACTAAAAGGTGACTTAGTTAAAATTTGGAACCTCAAACACACAAAACTGTGATGCTAAAAATCCTTCACACAGCTGCCCTCTATATACATAGAAATGCCTTACCTTTTCAGAATTCTCTGGCTCTTCAAGTTCCATCTACCTACTATGCCTATCTATTCATGCCATAATGAAGTGATAACAATTTCTTAAAACAAAATAGTTTAAAGCTGCTTGCTTTTCTGCTCATTGTAGACCTTTCTTCCACAGCCTGATGAAATACTGTTCAAGGTAGCCATCCAGTTGGTAGGCTAGATTTCATTCCTGCCTCTGTTTGTCAGTGTTCAGATTCCCTCTCCCATAGATAGCCACAGACTAAAGACAGATTAGAAACACATTTTACTCTTTTGAGACAAGCACTTTAAGTGGAAGCACACGATGCAAAAGATGAGTAACATTCCCTTCACCATCACCACTACCTCCTCTCTGCTTTGGAAGGAATTTAGTGTTGGCCCAGACCACAGCCATGAAAACAGGCTTCTCTCAGGACCTGGAGTTTGGCATCTCTTCCGCTATGTCTGGCTGTTAAAGCAGACGTAAGTCTGTATCATTCTCTGGTAGCTAAGAGCCTAAATTTCACATCTGTCTTCCCTTAGGTGGAATTTACTGAGCCCAGGCCTTGATCCTAGGAACTAGTTTTATCCAGCAAAATAGAAGAATCAAGTTTTGAATTAATGTATCTCCACTGTCTGTCTGTCTTTCTCTGGATCTACCATCCTCATGCCTCAATTTCAATAGAAAGGGTGTATGTGCAACTGCTACTACAATCAGACCTCCAGTGGCTGGTCATCTGCGTAGTTCTCCCTCCTCCACTGACTATATTGAGTGCATCTCCACTGATCAGCCTAGGAACATGGACACCTGCTGAATCACCTAGTGCTCACCTAGTCCATCCCAATGTATACGATTTAGCCCCAGGTACTCAAAGGTTTCATGCATGTTATTTCCCACGCCAGAATTCCCAAAATATGCTAAAAGCAAATTCTGCTATTATATGGGGTCTTTTATCCATTGTGCAGACTACAGGTAACCAGGACAGGAGAACGCTCCTAATATCCAGGCCATTTGAAATTTGGTATTACAGTATCTTTCCAGGTAGAGCTGAAATTCAGCTGCCTGCAATTTTCTCTTATAGCTAATTGATTCCTGAAGATGTAACAGTTTATATGGCAAACTGACTAACCCTTACCATAGCGAGTACTAATTGCTTGGACTCTCAAAATAGCTTACAAGAATAATACATACTAACCACATATACCAAAACACAGTACTATTAGTCAGCGCTCCAAGCATGTTAATTACCCTTTCCATAGTGTGTGTGTGTGCATTATAATGCTCCAAAAATTTATTTTTAAATAATCAAGCCACAGAATGGAGGCTGACATCACAAGAGTCTGGGTTACAAGAAGAGTCTGGGTTAAAGAAACAAAAGTTAAAATGGAAATTCTGAGATAGCTTCCGTTCCTAATTCCACATGCTTTGTTTCATTTATGAAATAACTAATGCAGCGGTGGAAAAAAATAGTTAAAATATTTTCTTGAAGAGTGAATACCACTGAAGTTCTATATTTCATATATCCTTTCTCAAAATAATTGTCAGAAACTAGCAGCACTAAGAGTCTGTAAAAAAAAATAGCATGAAAGTAATGGATAAAGTAGCAGATGCAGCTTTTACTTAATGTGATAATTTGTCTCTTTGAAAAGGCATATTACTAAAACAGCAGTAGCAAATTCTTTTTTTTAGGAATCCACCTTCCGATCATTAAGGCAGATGGTCAAAGCCTTGGCAGGACCAGGGGCTTGCCTAGCAAGCTCCTCAACTCTTTTCACTGTAGAGTGAACTCATGGCTAATTGTAGACAACGACAGTTAGGAGAGACAAATCACAAATGTGTTTACCATTTTCCCAAGGGAAACACTTACTACCAAGTTCAAATATCTGTTCTACAAAGCATGGGATGTACACTGGAGATCTACTAAAGAAAATGCTTATGAGATTCAAAGAAAAAGAGGTTCAAACCCCAAAAGAAATAGGGGTGAGAGTATTTTTTTAAAAAGAAAGCCTTTACTAAAAGGCTGCTGGGTTTCTGACCAAGGTTTCGAAAGGAACAGTCGGGTTCTGGGAGTGTGATATTATCAATCAGGAAAACTGAGCAATATATACATAAAACATTTAGAAGAAATCAAATTAGAATTGAGATAAAATAATTCTTCTGGAAAGTCTAATTTTCCTTCCCTCCTCCCCTGTAAACAGTTTTGGAACAAAAGCTCCTAATAGCCTTGTGGAAGGGGAAACATTTTTTTCAACATCTTTTGCAACAGGCAGAGGAGATGTACCATTTAGGGTGTGCGTTATGTTCAGCTGAGCATTACAAGTAGCAGCAGGCTAATAGATGTGAGAGTGAAGAGTTTTTATAACATCAGTGTTATATAACTTCTTGATTTTCGTAGATGGTTAGCAGCAACAGAGCTGCATTGGACAATGCAAAGTCACCTCTGAAAATAATTCAACATGACAGGCCAAGGGTATTCTGGCTCGATTTGCACCACAGTCGAATATAGAATATCTCACTGCAGTACAGCCATTCCCAAACAGAACTGATTAAGTCAAAGATGCTTCTAAGTTCCAGAAGTGGGGGAAGAAATTCTGTGTTTTCCGAGAGTGTCGGCTCCTGATACTTAATGAGTAGTGTACTGTAATACAGAATTTAAATTAATTGTGTACCAGGAGGAGGATTTTGGGGTTTCTTTATTTCTACATCTCAGTGGCAGCCAGCATACAGAAAACAAGATACAATGAGTTCAGCATGTGGGGGTAATCATGTAGTTAGGCAGCAATGTTTAATCTAGCTGAGGCCAGTAATCTCTGGATGCTGATGCGCGGTGTCATGCACTGCCTTGTAGCATTTCCACATGGGCGATCTGTTATTTTGCAGCATTAGAATCTGCATTTGATTTCTTACTCTCTTATCTGACTCTTCAGGGATTTGATAAATCCAGCACTAATTTACAACTGCCTTTCTCTCTGGGCTTTGACACATAAGCAGTCAAGGATTAAAATCAGGCTTCTAAAGCAGTTACCACTTGCAGCCATCTGCCCTGCCCTTCTGACGGAGATTGCCAGGGCCAGCGCAGGAAGTCTGAAAACCCAGTGAAGCAACTCCTGCACATCTCAAGCCTGTTTATTAAGGTACATAGATCCACTTTGATTTTAATGCTTAGCTGAGAATGGCAGCAGTAGAGAAGCGGGTTCATAAATCATGCAGCAATCTTTGTCAGAGGTGGGGCAACAACTTGGGCAGCACCCATCTGAGCCATCTGATTTTATTCTGCTTCTCCATGTGAATGAACCCTTGGACTTCATGAATGTTTACAAGTTAGTAAATGACAATCCTTCCAGAAGCAATTGTTTCAGAACAACAGCGCTACTTCAGATGCTTTGCAGACTATTATTTTACCAAGTGCTTTACAGACTCTTAGATCTCCTTGGTTGCAATTTTTTTTTCACTTTTTTCAAATTTTCACAGCCACAAATGAAGCAGAAATAAGGGTTTGCTGCACATCTTCCTTTGAACCCCAGTAAGAGGTGTATTAAGTCACTGTCTCCACATGGGAAAATCTCTTTCAGACACTTAGGTGCAATTATATAGCAAACTCAGAAGTATTATATAGCAAATTATGTAGGCTCTTATTTACATGTTATTATTACAAAAAGTGAACAATCAAAGTAGTTGTTGATTTTAAATGATAAACTTTTATTCTGAATATACTGGTTTTTTTTTTGCACAAGAATTAACACAACAGTTCTAGGATTATAAACTTTTTATAACATTATTGTACAAATTTTTACAAAAAATTATTTTTCCAGGCGTGTCAAGTTCCACAAAAGTGTCAAGAGAACACAAGAAAAGGGAGAAAGACCTGCTTGCCTTGTAAGAGCAATCAAGCCTTTTTTTTTTTTTCAGAAACGCACACTGAGCATTTCAATGACAATATCCCAGAAAGCATGATCCAGACATTCCATACAACACAAGAAGAGAAGACAGCTTTGTCAGATCACAATCGCAATTTCATGGCATCTCAACAAGACAGTATCCCTTTAGCCTCAGTGAAATTATTTCTTCAAGATGATGTTTTTCTTTTAAACCATAAACAGGACAGATGTAAGTAGCTGGGAAGAGGGTGAGGCTAACTTTTCAAAACTCTTTAATTGTTTTCAGACACTTTGTTTTGATCTTTTTACAGTAGTGTACAATGAGTATTAACAATATTAACATTGTGGTATGAAAAAAAATAATAAAATCTGGTCTTTGTTAAAGGCTTGGATGTTCAATGAAGCTAGGGTAAAATTTATCCCAAGGAAGGGGTTATTAAGATTTCGCCTTCAGTCGACATTCCAAAAACACCCAATGCGTTGCAGTGCCTTGTAGGCATTAATATACCTCTTAACAACCAATGTGCTATCATCTGAATTTTCAGGACCAGTGAGACTGAGAGCTTAAGTGTTAATGGGAACAAAAGGTCTGAATGTCTTTTCAGTGATACCAAAAAACTCTCAACCACAGCAAGTAACACTTGGGTTGCAAAGGTCACTTAAAAGGGATACTGCCTATTTGAACCCAGTAAGGCCAGTTTTTAAGTTAGTAAAAGGAATATTATAGGAAAACTTACAAATGGCAGCAACACTGTTTTTTTGTCAAGTTAAGCAGTAAAGCCTCAAGCATTAGAAACATGAAAAAGATCATACTAAAGTCTTAAAGGTACAGGACCTAAAAATCTTGTCAATCAAACCTGCTATGTCATGTTAAAAACCTGTTACAAATATGGACCACGGTCAGTGTTTTTGGCAGTAATGCTGGTTGTTTAAATGAAAAAAGTAGAAAGAAACCTTTCATGTTAAGTCCTCAGATCATGTTTTGCAGAGTACCCTGCTGTAACAATTTTAATGGTGGTTATTTGTCAGGCTTACAATAGGCTGCATGACTTCTGTGTAAAATGAAATAGTCCCAACAGTTCCCTTAGTGCTGTTTAAAGGATCGGAGCAAATATCAATATAGCTTTTTATCTGGCTTTAAAAAAATATCTTTTTACAACATACTGTAATTTGAAAATGTCTCAATTTAAAGTGTGGCATCAAGTTTCTTCTCTCACAGACAAGAGAAGATTACTATTATGCATTACATGAGAGTAAGGATACTCTTCTGCATGAGAATATGTACTTGTTCATATAAGTTATTTCTAACAGACTGGTATTCACATTTTGAGATAGCTAAAGTTCACATTGCATTTTCTATCTGTGTTGTAATTAGCAGCTATCTAGGTAGTGCATTTTAAAAAAATCTTGACCATCACTTGGATATAACCAAAATATATATTGCCTTCTGCAAAAAGAAGCCAAAATTGCATTTTTTTTCCTTTTTAAAATATTGATTTCTATGGGGACAGCACTAAGCCCTTCTAGGATGGCCAGATCCTGAGTTTTCTATCAGATAAGTATAATGGCTGGAAGGCTAAGTGTTTATACAGAAATATATTTCTTCAGGCCATATCGAGGGGCAGAGGAGAAGAACAAAGAATATTTCCCTCTTTGGCTAACCCAAGAAGGCTAATGCATCTGCATGGCACAGACTTCTCCTGCCTTTTCTATTTGAGCACTCTAAGGGAAGTGGGATGAAAGCAAAAGCCACATTTGTCTTCTGTGGCAGCAGGGCTTTGTGCCCTCTTTCTTTCTACCTTTAGACTCTAATCAAATGTTTATTAAGGAACTCAGAATATGGGCTACCAGCACAAGCAAATTGTTCTGAAATGTTAAGCAATGTAACTTTTTCATGAAGGGTTCCTTTTGGTATGCTACATGAAAACTATGAAGAACTTCATATATTGACAATCTTTCAAGAAATTAAAAGAGCAAAATGCAAACTAACATGTATTTTAAGCAATCTTAGAGTAAAAGCTATGTAGTAGAATACTCATAGTCTAGAACTATTGGCCTAATTGTTGTTCCTTCTAACTCTTGTTCCTCCCATAAAATTACAATTAACAGTGCTGAGAAAAAAAATACAGGATGCAGTCTCAGCATTAGAAAGACTCAGACCAATTTTTTATCAGGTGGTAACTGGCGATAGGGTGAAGAGAAGTGCAGTATTATGACAGGAATGAAGAGCTCCAAAATTACCTTCAGCCATATTATCAAAATCAGCTCACCTTCCCTGAAGAGGACCTGAAGTCATTCAACACAGTTAATTGTACTTTTAACCCCATGACTTCACCAGAGATATTTTTTTAAAGCTAAATCTGATCACTGAACAAAAGTTGAAGTTTTATTTTTTCACTCATTCTATTCCCAAACATGAGAAAATACATAGCTGGGGCCAAGGTACATGAGAAAAAAAATGAGGCAGCCATGGGTACAACTACAGTAGACATCTAATCTTTTAAGCCATGCCATGGCTTTGAGTAGCTTCTTCAGTTTTCATAGGATATTAATGCATGCCCAATTATTTCTTTAAGCTTCTGGCATGATCAAAATTATATCAATTGTTTGCCAGCATATACATACAAATGCTTTGCATTTTCTTATTTTTTTTAAATAGCTAGTGTATTGTGCCATGTTAATAGTTGCATATTGCAGTTGTTAGCAGAATTGTACAATACCAGCAGAGTTGCACATTCATTGGTTTAGCTGTCTTGCAATACTGTTTAGTTCCAAAAACTAGGAAAAAAAAAGCGCAAATGATATTTTGCATCAACACTATGCTACACTGAAATATGGTAATTTACTGCACCGATCTGTATCACCAATGAGGTTGTATAAAAACAACTTCTAAAATTAATATTCACAATCAAGTATCAATGTGCATACATATAGATTCAAGGCTCCCCATTTGTTTAGATTTTTTCTAATCTGAGCAACCAGGACATTTTGCTGTTAAATATGCTATTTTCAATAATAAATAGCAACAGCAGAAGTTTTAATATTATGGGTGGTTTTGTATGAAGGAAACAAAGAGGGAACCTGATATGAACCTTAGAGAACATATACTTCCAAAAATAAATGTGTTAAATCTGATTTTTATATACTTAAAATATCTGTACACAGGTTTTCATGTGAGAGCATTATTCTGTAAAAAATCCAACTCAACTCTTTTGTTACGATAGCTAAATTTACCCTATTTTCTCAGCTTTTTCATTGCACAGTATATTCAGAGCTCTGTTTCATAGTATAATTTAATTATTTGATTGCAATGTTCAGTTTCTCACACAATAAAATAATCACTCAGTTACCTTTTCAATGGACTATACTCTACCGTCAAAGCAAACAAACTGAAAAACAATAACAGCATCATCATCATCATGCAAAATATCCTTGGAAACCAACATTCAAATATCACAAAAGACATTTTTATTCACAAGCTTTTTTGTTTGAGCCTTTGAAGGATTTGACTAGCTTTATATATAACTGCACTGTGAAAAGGAGGTGAATATTACATTGAAATTAACATTTTTCTGATAGAAGATGACACCAAGTTAAAGATGAGAATAACTTTTCAATTAAACTCTCAAGCACCTTTGTATTTTTAAAAACAGAAGCTTCCTTCCTTCCTTTCTTCCTTCCTTCCTTTCTTCCTTCCTTCCTTCCTTTAATCTTACAATTTATCAACCTACCAAAACTTAGAATCATAGAATCATAGAATCACAGAATGGTTTGGGTTGGAAGGGACCTTCAAAGGTCATCTAGTCCAACCCCCCTGCAAGAAGCAGGGACATCCCCAACTAGATCAGGTTGCTCAGAGCCTCATCCAGCCTGGCCAAATCAGCTGGCTACCTGATTTGTTTTGGAAGAATAAACCACTCATCATAAAGCATATCAATCATGCTGAACTTCTGATGAAGACTAGTCAATATTTTAATTTTACTCAACTAGTTTGGATAAAACTGATGTTCAAAACAGCTAGTAACATATATTGGGGAGTACGCTTTCTTTTTTCTTTTTTTTTTTAAATAAATGTTCATGTAAAAGAATATAAATCTTCAAGATATCCAAAGCTTAAAAGAAATCAAAATCAGATACATAATATATTGTCAGGGGAGCCCTTTTACATGAAATCATCTAGATTACAACAACAAAAAATGAAAAAAAATAATGATCTTGGATTCCTCAGTGAAGCACGCACAGAATTCTGTTCGGATGGCATAGATGATGCAGCATTCACACACGTTTAAGGATCCGACACTCCAGCATGCAGCCACCGTGGGTGCCTTTATGAGTCTCACAACAAGTGATAACCAGACACGAGCACTGCTGTTCTGCTGCTGTCTGAATAGCTGACCCTTTTTAAAATGAAACTGAGGCTATCGTTTTGGCCGGGTCTTGATTAAGTTACACAGGTTTTGGTTTAGCAAGGTCATAACTGGCAGTGTCTGCTGCCAGATAACAGCCAAAGCAGGACCAACTGAATTCCTACCATAGACCACAGTGATGGACTCAGACCAGAGACACCACCGCAGTCGGCTGAATCTTCCTGTTGACAAGAAAAGAAGAAATCATTTAACATTAATTACAACTACATTTTGTGGTAAGTAATCTACATTTAAACTTCAACATTTTGAACTATCCGTGAGACATCTTTTTTGATCTTACATACTTCATTTTGCCTAAAATGACAGCAAAATAATTCCTGGAAGACTGGCTGATTTTTGGTACAAAGAGTGGCATTACTACATTAACTATAACCATGGGAGCATTAAATACTTACAAGGCTTACTGCAGCCACTTGCGAACTAGATGGGATACTTACACAAACAAGAAATGCTATGGGATATACCTGGGAGATCCAGTAAACTACATCTATATTCTTTAAAACTACATCAATTTGGAGATTTACAGTATTACTTTATTATGAGGAAAGATGGTACAACATACAACTTTTCAAGATAGGAAAACAAATACCAGAATATGTTCATGTCCATTTCATCAACATGATCACACATTACAACAAATATGATCTGAAGGTGAAGATATGATCAAAGAGAATGAAAACTTGGTCTCTGATGTCGTATTCAAGTATGAGAAGCAAATTTTCTATCTGCTTTTTGTACATGTTTCATGCAGTCTGTAGAGAAGACCCTTGAGTCTGAGGGCTCACTCTGAGCTGCACCACTCTGTCATGGACCTAACTATTAATTACACCACACAGCAATCACACCTCTTTTCCCATTCCTCTTTACCGTTAATTGGTGTTATTTGGTCCTACTTTGCCTATAATGCACAATATCTTTCACATCATGGACTTATTCATTAGTCTGGCGGAAATACATTTGATACCTGTTCCAGAGTCTGTAACATAGAATCATAGAATCATAGAATGGTTAGGGTTGGAAGGGACCTTCAAAGGTCATCTAGTCCAAACCCCCTGCAAGGAGCAGGGACATCCCTGACTTGGTCAGGTTGCTCAGAGCCTCATCCAGCCTGGCCTTGAACGCTTCCAGAGATGGGGCCTCCACCACCTTTCTGGGCAACCTGTTCCAGTGTTCTATAACTCGCATCGTAAAAAATTTTTTCCTAATTTCTAATCTAAATCTACCCCCCTCTATTTTAAAACCATTACCTCTCGTCCTATCGCAACAGGCCCTACTAAACAGCCTATCCCCATCTTTCTTGTAGGCCCCCTTGAGGTACTGGAAGACCGCTATCAGGTCTCCCTGGAGCCTCCTCTTCTGCAGGCTGAACAGCCCCAACTCTCTCAGCCTGTCCTCATCTTCACACCTTCTTGTTTCTCAGGACTGATACAATCTGCATTTAGCTACATTTAACACCAGGACAATATTCCAGCTGTCCCCTACACTGCCCTGTCCACAGAGTTTGAGATTCAAGGGTAGTGATGAAGGCTGCAAATAATTGGTCTTCCTCTTGTTTTCACTGTATTCTGTACCCATAGTATAAAAAGACACTTTCAGTTTTCCAAGAGATCCCAAGCCCCCAAGAACAAGACAACAGTGTAGGTAGGAAGGGACTTAGGTATATTAGGAACTGGGGAAACTACTTGAACAGGAGGAACATGTGCAGGGAAAGACAGACTGCAACTTAACAGTAACAGAGTCCAGCTGCTGGCACAGAAATTAAAAAGACTTTAGAACAGAAAGCTGAGGAAAGCCAACGAGCATGGAACACGTCCTGGTTCAGACTGACACGCCACTGAAGCAGATGCAAGCAATATTCAATGTACCTCAGAAAAGGCTGGGGAGAAGGGGATAAAAAGTGCAATCAGGATAAATAATGAAGGGTCATTTAAACACCTTTAATTTACTGACACATCCTTAAGCAAAACTTTCAAGTGCTTTCTACCAATATCAGGAACATAAAACTAAGATGAGGGAATGAAGACAGGTCATCAGTGAACCAGCCCAAAATAACACACATATCAGAAACCTGGTGTAAGGAGAACAATCAGCAGGACAGTGTTGTCAGGTAGCAACAACGTAAGAATGACAGCATAGGACATACAGCAGGACAGTAGTATGTAAAGGAGAATACAAAGTGTAATAGCATAAAAGTATTACAGTAAAAGGAAAGTGTGGTGGAATCTCTGGGGGTAAGAAATTTCAGAGTCTGATAATAAAAATTTAATACTGGATTGCGCTGCTGACCACCTGGTCAAACTGACAATATAAACAATAAAATATTATGTGAGATTAGAGAAGCCACATATAGACTGGATTGATGCCTTATCAAACAGATATGAGATCACATTTTTGGATAAGCCTTTTGGAACAAACCAACTTTGAATTTTTAGTGGTCACAGGGTCCTCTTCAAATCTACTGGTAGAGAGCTGCTCTGTATAGTATAGCTTTAGTACAGCTCTAGTAGTTCTGTGGACCACAATGCAATACATCATAGCTTTGTTGTGTTATAGATCAGGCCAAACAAATCCAAACCAAAAGGTACTAATTTCAAGAAAGGCAACAATGTGAAAATTACCAAAAGTAGTTTAAAAAAAAAAAAAAAAAAAACAAAATCCAAACCCAAAATCAAGAAAAGAGGAAAACATACTTAAAAATCAACCAAACAAAAAACCGATAGCATGAAAAAAAACCTAGAAGAAACTCTAAAAGCAAATGCCTCGAAGGATCCAGAATAATGTTTAGAAATGTTGCATTAGTTATCCAGGTATAATGAATGCCACAATTAGAACAATCACCCCAACACTGCCCACCAACCCCCTCCCCCAAAACCCCAACCCCCCAAAAATGAAAAAACACCAACTTCACTCCCCTCAAAAACTAAACAACAAACCTCAAACCCTAAAGAAACACCAATGCATGAATCAGTAAGGAAATGTAGTACACTGTCATAGGGAAAAGGTCAGTTTTTAAGAAGCCAAATTTACTCAAATGAGCAAGAACAGGATAGCAGATAAAAATGGCAGATTAGATATAAACAGGAAATTACGAGGGTTTGTAAAGAGTTTTTAATGACCTCTCTGCAAAATACGCTCAGAATTACAGCAGAAAGTTTTGAACAGATCAAAAGCATTAAGCCAAATACGGAGTTAGGGCAACTGTTGGATAACAAAGGTGTAAAGAGGGAACTTGGGGTTTACAGAGCATAGCAAAGGACTTAAATGAGTTCTTTGTGTTTTTTTAAAGGGCAAAATCTTTAATGAGATTCCCACAACACACAATGCATTCTTTAAAGCAGAGAGGTCAGAGAAACCGTATCAGTTTGGAATAAATATATGGAAAATCAGATAAAGCAGACAAATTAGATTCAATAAGTCATCAGGAATGATAGCATTCACTGACAGTCTCCTTTAGAAACTTGCATGTATAAAAAAAAAAGAAACAAAAGCAAAACCCAGCATTCAAGTTCTTGAGAAAAAAAAATAAAAAAAAATAAAAAAAAATTATATCCTAAAGCAAATAGCTCATGTTAGCTGCAGTTCTTTATGAACAATAGCCATTTCCAGACATGTCTCTGCTGTCTGTTAGCTTTATAATTTAGTTTCATAAATTTGGCTTAGGCTTTTTTTTTTTTCAGTTGATTGCATTCTACAAGTTCAAAAATTCCTACGGTTTCTGGTCAACAAGTAAGTCATAAGTGAACCCTGCTGCATCAGATTTGGAGCAGGATGCTAAGATTTGAAGATGGGCTGAACTTTCTGGTTTATTTTTTCATCTGCATTGTGTCCTGTCATGTAGCTTTATTTCTATCCAAGGCACCTAAAAAACTCCCCTGTTGCTTCTTCCTCACAGTGAGTACCATCAGAAACAGAATTATCAGTAAAGTTTCTTCTCACATGAATTCAATGAACAGTACTCAGTGCTACCTCTTGGTATTTAAGATTCTTGTCACTGAAATTATTTAGAAGAGTCATCTTCAAAGAAATAGTCTAAAGTAAAGCATAAAGTTTAAAATTTTACAGCTCAGGGTAGATAGCAGGAGAATATGTAAGAAGTAAATTGAAGGTCTTAAACAAAATTGTGCATAGTGAAAATGGCATCCAGTATGGATACAGAGTAGATGGACCTCCACATATAAAACTACACAGTACTCAGTTTTCGTGTCACTTCTGTGTTAGACAAAATATCAGGGAAGTTATGTTGATGAATTAACCCTACCACTATATGTACTTGAAAAATAAAAACCCAATTGTCCATTTCTATTTGCTTTTTGAGACTTTTTTTTTTTTAAACTACATCAAAATTTATGGGCACTGCTTTTACATTCAACAGTTACACTATGTATATTCCTATTGGATTGAAAAGAAATATTTTAATAGCTTTTGCTCTCTCCCTAAGACTACACAAAAAATTTTTAAAGGATTCACAACAGTGGTGAATGACTTGGAAGCCTCATGCAGGAGAGGCATCTTATTATGAATGACAGAGTTAAACTATACTAGACAAAAGTATACATGGTTTATAAACATATTTCAAGGTTGGTGAGATTTTAACCTCACATTGATCAAAGTCACATTGTATTTCTGAGGTTTGTAGACCAATTTACAGTGGTAAATCATCAATTCTGCCAAGAACAATTTCAAAATATTCTCTCTGGAATCAGTTATACTTTTGCGTCCTAAGCCAAGACAAAAATAGGAGTGGCAAAGAAGGTACAGTAAATCCTATCTAAATTGCTTTTTCCCCCTGTCATTGCACATTGTAATTTTCTTGTGTGTTTTAACCCTTGTTAAAATTACAAGAAATTTTTTTTAAAAAGGAGAAAGTCTGATTACATGATGTTTTACATAAATTCAGAAAATAAACAGTTTTATGGAAATGAGTGGGATCTCATCATTAATTTGGAACCAGACTGAGCAAAACATAAGTTTTGAATAGTCTTCAAAATGCCTTTTTGAAAACCCTTCCCCTATTCCTGCGCTTTAAGAAAACTTTTCAACTTTTTCCTGTAAATATTATTTTTGAGATATCTTATAAAATTTCTTGTAACAAATTACATAGTGCAATTTTATCTTATCTTTACCTTATCTTATCCTTACCTCTGCCAGTGCAATTAGATACTGAACTATTTTTAAACAGTTTCACTGAAATTTTCCAACCAACTACATTAGTCACTAATACATTAGTCACAAAGAAAACCTGAATAAGCAACATATCAGTTGGGGATGTCCTCTCTCTATTGCCTTCAAAGTAATATTCTGCATATTATTTCTCTTTGAAGAGAGAAATAATTGGAAAAGAAATTGGAAAGAGTCCTCTTTAGTCAGTTTAATTTCATCAGAAGTGTATCAGAAATTTCTTGCATTAATAAGTCACATGTCAAATTTCCTTGCATGCTTGAGGTAGAGGAGCATCAGATCCAAATGTCATCTCCTTCATGTCATGTCTTACTATGATAACTCTAGAGAGGGTTATTTTCCATCATGCACTATGATATCTATTCAGCACTTACAGAATGGAAATGAATGCTTTTATAAAACCTTATATTCATTGTTAAGTATCAGACCCACATATTCGTTGACATATAACAACATTTCCTTCAAGGCAGCGCTAGTCTAAAATTTTGAAGACACACATGGACATACAAATACATATATATATATGCACACACATGTCTAAGTCTAAAAACACACTTGTTATTCCTTTAGAAGTACACTATAACTATTTAATGTACTAAAACTTTGTCTTGAAATCTTTATCTTTTATCAGAACCCATTGTGCTACACTAACTATAAAAAGGATAAAACAACAATATCTGCCAAGACCTTCTGATCTGGCCTTTGATATCAACTGGTTACCTCAAAGTTATACCTTTGTAAACATATATTTTAAATACTTCATATTGCATGGAGAACACCTTTGCTTTTACTCAGGAGTCACTTCAAGTTGCAATGCATGGTCTTTCACAAATTTTGTGTTACCTCTCTTTGTCTTGACTACCACAAAAAAGCTGTCAAAGCTGTACAGCTACCCATACGCAGATTAGGGGTACAGCCAATCCCATCAAGATTGCTGTCTGGGCTGCTAATCACCCTCAAAGCTCCCACTGACATCCCTGTGAGCTGATGGAAATAAGACATTACTAGAAGGGGCTAGAAATTTGTAGAGTTGTCCTCTTTATTATCAGGCATGGCAAACATAACCAGTGTGCAGGGACAAAGTAAGAGCAAGGGGATGATAAAAACTATTTTGTTATGCTTGATGAAAAAAATAAAATAAAATTCTGCCATTATTGAACCTGATCAGCTGGTTTGTATTTCTGTTGGCTTCAGTGATTTTAATAAAACTACACAGATTAATGTCCAGTGAGAACCTATTTCCAAAATAATAAAGTTATTAAGAATAGGGGTGAACAAAATTACCTTTATAACTCTGCTGCCAAAAGTCTTTCAGCTAAAACCTTACTTTGTGGGTTTCTCAGCATTTCGGTTTGCCTTCTTCAGCAGAGAGGCCATTTTGGACATAAAGAATTCAGCTCAAGGTGAGTCTCTGCTGTTTTATGTACATTGGGTAGTAGCTTTTTAATTAAAATAAGGTTACTTGCAGAATAAATTGCATGAGTAAGAACACGAGATGTTAATCTTCTAGATTTTAATGTGGAATACCACATTAAAATATCACATGGCCTGGGGGAAGGGACTTCACCTTTCCTTACAACCTTCAGCGATGGCTGTGCAAGTTCCTAGGTTTGCTAGAAATTAGATCATTTAAATACAGAATAGGAAACTTCAGAATTACTCAAATACAGCTGTTAAACAGAACTTTGAACTTTTTTTCACTGATATTTGGGTGATATTAATTGAACCTCCTCCCAAGTAAAAGAGAATATAAATTACTGAGGAAATGAGTTCTAAATTGTTAGCATTTTTAATATTTTACTATACTAATTCTAAGGAATGACCTCTAAGGTTCTATTTCTGCCTCTCAGTCGGCTTTACTTTAATAGATATGTTAGTATCTCCCTCTAGTGGTTTTCTGAGTAATAATAAACTCCTCCAGTGTATAAGGTCACGACTCTTCTTCTTAGATCAGCAGTTCTCTTGTGTCCATGTCACCAAAAGAGTAGTGCACACTCTCACACCATTAAATGCAACACAGCCTAAAATACCAAGGCTTTCGTTATGAACCCCAAAGTCTGCACTAGGTCAGCAGATAGGAAGGACTTCATGTATCCACGTGTTTAATTAGAAGAAAACCCCCACCTTCCACTGTAATTAGTCAATTAATATGTTTAGATTGAAAAAAAAAACAAAAAAAAACCCCTAAAAATATCATTTTACTCAATTCATAGTTTAACCAAATTGGTGCACACCAGTTCCCTCCATCATTAATATTTGTGCTAAACTGAATGCAGTGAAAACGCCTTACTCTTCTCAACAGAAAGACTCCCATTACTCTTAACACATAGCACTCATCTTTGCTACCCCTAACTACAGCTTTATTTTCACAAGTGTTATAGTCTCTTGTAATTAATTTGTATTTTTGTTCGGTTTTGTCCAGAAAACTTTCTTCCGTTTCATTTTAACAAAGCCAAGGGAAAATGTTTTGAAAGGAATGACACTGACTCAGTTGGTACATGTGCAATCTCAAGGAGCCGAGCATATAAACCCAACAGGTTCCCCTGTCTTTGTATTTGCTATGAGAGAGGCCTTTGTGTTCTGTAATTCTGATTTATAAGGCTCCAGACACGTTTTTTTCATATTTAATTTCCCTTAATATTGCAACAGTAATTTGCTCCAGATTGTTGCTTTTGGGACTCACTCCATTCTGTTTTCTTTTGTATGCTTAGTAAGTAAAAAGTCTATTTTTTAAGCCAAGAACAAAACAAAAAATTAGAGAAAGTAACTGACCATCCACACCACATGAAAACTTGCAGAAAAATGAAGATAGGAGCGGACGTCATGGCAGAGGCACGACTCGTTGTGCATATAGGCTGATCCTATTAATAACGGGCAAAGTAGCAAGTAGAGGAAAGGAAAGAAAACACAGAAAAAAAGACATACAAGATGAGATATCATGCAGATTGCTGGCAGTTAGCAGAGTTAATGTGAAAGCATCCACCCAAGAGCAAGAGATTCACAGCAAATTTTGCAAATAAACTTCACCAAAACAATCCACTGTTACAAAACACACGACTTACACACTGATTAGCACATCAAGCTAGTGAGCAAGAGTTGTACTTTCACACACAATTGTATTACAAAGATTTGAAATATTTACAATGGCCAAATAGCTTTTGGATGGTTTTTCAACTTTGTTGGCCATTAAGAAGACTTCCTTTTTAAAATAAAATTTGATTATTGCAAAAATGCATGGAATGTCAACTGTCTAGTCTTTTTTAACAGTACTGACATCTCAGTAATTGTGTCTTATCAAAAAAGCAGAGAATATAATGGAACAAAACTTGGTATACAGCAGCTACAGCCTAACTGCACTAGTTTTGGATGATCTTTCCTTTGTAGAAATAGGATGAGGCATTACAAATGCATTTTAAAAATACTTATTTTATATAACGGTAGGTACTTCCCTCTTCAGTACTTTCTGTATTGAAATTTATTCTCAACGATTTGAATTCAACATATTATTTTTCATACAGTATTTTGAAAGGTAAGACAGAAAGTATATTCAAAATAATTTATACATGTGTCAAAGTTATAATTTTTCTCCTTCAAAACTGTAATGTACACAACAGAAGGAGTACTACACAGTGTAGTTTTGCTGATCTCAGTAAAGCAATGCACTTTTATACTTTTTAAGAATGTGACCTAAGATCAATACACATTTGCAGAATTTCTAAGAGGAACAACATCCTAAACCAGATATAATGTTTTTAATCATTTAACAACACTTTAAATAATATTTGGGAACATGAATGTAAAAATACTACTTCTAAGGCAGGATTATCACCTATTTGTGAAAGTCATGGAAGAATTGAATTTCATGGCACTGTATAGAGACCATCAGTTAGATGCTTGCTGACAATTTATTTTGAGTGGGAATCATGTGTGAAAGTGCAATGGTTAAAGGAAAGGCAGATAAGAAAGCAGCTGTTAATTTTATGTTAATCATGGGATACTTGAAATAGAGTGGCTATGATCTAGAGTGAACAGTATGTTTACTGACAGATAGGTTACCAGACACCAAGGTACATTTAAATTTAGTTTTCACTGCTCTTCTAAAACAGTACTACAAATGTTTCTAAAGATAGTCCTAAAGTCTTACAAGTTCAATTTTACCTGTTTGGCTTCATCAAAACAGACATCAGGACCCTTTCTGTATCTAGGTTGTTTGACCATTTCACAAGGATTTGGCCCTTCATCTGTTTCTCTGGTTAAGGAGCATGACTGGTTTTCATGAATTGTACCTTAGCAGGATTAACATTCTTGTTTTACTTTTGCGCAAGAAGAGAAATTTTATGCTAATTCAGATATTACTGAAATAAACATCAGTAGTCATAGTTCCTTGTTTAAATTAAAGAAAACCAAACCAAACCTTCAGATAAACTGAAATCAAATACTCTATTTTTTTACACAGCTTTAATCAAGAAAATAAACATCCTACATGATGTTTTAGAGCCAGTACTTCCAGAATTGTACACAAAAGAAAAATAAAAGCAAACTTTATTTGTCTTAGTAGCTCTAACTTATACTTGAAGCAATCTTATTAATGCACTACTGTCGAGCCCTACAGCAGCTTCACTTCAATGAGTGGAGATGCTCAATGGAAGAGAAGGCAAGAGGACAGGGAATTTAGGTCTACAGGTCTACATCTGTCTTCATTCAGATGTTATCAGATTTACCTCCTCTTTCCTCTGCCAGGGCCCAGCTGTAAGGGAAGTCGAAACATAGAAATATTCTAGAAGACCATTTGCACAAGCAAAGCTGTACCAGCCAGAAGGAAGCAGTCTAACAATAACCACCTGAATGACCCAAAGGTCATTCTGCCTGCTTGCATGATGTTATGCTACATCTGCATTTCACAATGTACCTCAGTTATAGAATAGAGAACAGCTTAGCACTGCATAGTTGGAACAAAAATATAATAGTTCATTTAGTCAATATAAGCCCACTCAGTTGCTCTCGCTGCCATTTGAGGTCATTTACTGCTTTCTAGAAGGTGGAGACCCTACAGGGAAACTGTATGTAATGCACCCACTTCCCACTAAACATGCTTCAGTTTCTATACTGAGTCCTGTCTCTAAATTCAGACAGTGGGAACAGCTAATCAAACTGTCATGGCCTGGAGCCAATTTGAATATTATGTTGTGTTTACATATTTCTGTGATGACCTGGATATTGCTTCCATCCCAATGTAACTTCCTTTTCAGCCCAAGCGTAGATGGAATTCCAGTTTTATTAACGTGGCAACAAACACACTGCTTGTGCAACAGAAACACAGCGATCTCTACCACCATTTGCTTTTCTTTCAGGAATCAGAGACGCTGTCTCAACTAACTTCCTGACATGGACAAAGGTATTACTAATTGGTTTATATATTCTGTCATAATAATTCAAATCATTATTTGATTTAAGATCGCTAGTATGCTATTCTCAAGCATATATAGCAGAGAAGACTTGAGGTGAATTTCTCCTGGCCTAGAGTAAGTGTATGTTGGTTTTACTGCATCACCACCACCTATATGTATCTACTGGACTGAAGAGGCTAGGGGCATAGAGACTGGCATGGAGGTGGTTGTAAATTAGAACAACCTCTCACATGCTTTTAATTTTAATGCATAGGCTGCAAGAACTCTGCTTAGCATGTATGTCACCTACTTCTCCAGTCAGCTCTGAAGAAATTATGTGATAGCATCTGGATAAACTCTAGCCTTTGATGGCTAAAGTAGTTTCCACAAGGAGTAAGCAGTCACCTCAGTGTTGCAGGCATCAGAGCAGCATCCTAACTTTTCATGACCAAACACTCTAATATTGGTGCTTTCTTTTTTTTTTTATTTCTCTGGACAGACATACTCTTGTCTTTTCTAAAGGCTGAACAGCCCCAGGACTCTCAGGCTGCCCTTGCATGTCCTATGCTCCAGATGCCAGCCACTTTGGTGGCCCTTCAATGGACTTCTTCTAGTATGTTAATGTGGTACTGGGGAACCCAAAACTGTACACAGCATTCCAGATGTGATTTCACCAGTGCTGAAGAGATGAGATGGATCAATTCTCCCAATCTGCTGGCTACACTCTTGCTAACACAGCCCAGGACATGACTGGCCCTCTGTATTCCAAGGCACAGCCCCAACTAATGTTCAACTTATTGTCCATCATGATCCTCAAGTTCTTTTCTGCAAAGTTTTTTCTAGTCACTCAGCCCTCAGCCTGTACAGCTGAATGTCATTGTTCTGTGCTGGATCCAAGACTTTGCATCTGTCTTTTGGAAACTTAATTAAGTTCCTGTGAGCCCATTTCTGTTTAGGTCCTCACAAATAAAAGCTTTGCTCTATACCTTGATGACTGCTGCCTCAGGTGATTTGTTGTATCATCCACAAATATCTGCTACTTTAAGTGCTCCAGTGGCAATCATACTACTAATATGTACATTAACAGGGCATTTTTTCCCAAATATATTAGAGTATACCATAGCCAAAAATCAATCCACACTACTAAATAATATGATTTTAAAGGATACCCGGCTTCTCTGCTTGCATCAGTGGCTTTGGGTCACAGGAGCGGCACAGCAGTTGGCTGTCACTAATAATGAACACTAGATTGGTGTTTGAAATCTTCTCTGCATGATAAAGTCTGAAAAAAAAGCCAACAAAAACTTGTGTTTAAATGAAGCAAGGAAATCCATATTTGAGAAGGACACGCAGTATTAGAATAAAAGTAATCCAACTTTACAGATTCAATCTGCCTGCTACTGTTTACCTCTTCCATTAACGAACAGCAAGAAACATTTACAACAAATTTTATGATCTTTTCAACATTTCCATGGTTCCCCCTTTCAACGAGACTTATTAGTGAAAAAAATGGAAAAGAGCATAAAATTACTTTAATCAAGTTAATAGCTAACTCTGTACTGCTACAACAGTAGCTGTACTGAGAAATAAAATCAGTCCAGCATTAATTCTTCCCCTAACAACACTGAGAAAAACCCCATTCACAAAACAAACCAAACAAATCCCCAACTCATAAACCTGTCTGTAAGAAGGGAGAGAAAGAGCTATAGGGTATGTATGTTTCGTGCTGGATAAGCATTTTTTGTATTTTTATGAGCGCATAATTCCACAAAAGGCCTTTAAGTTAGTAGGGTCATTTTCAATTTCTAAATAATTCAATAGGCAGTATTATACCTTTAAGCTATAGATACTACACTTCATGCCTTAGATACTAAAGATAAGGATAATTCTGGATTTTTAAAGGATAATTTTCATGTACAATTTAGTTTTACTGGAAAGTCAGACAGACCCTCAAAAAAAGCAGAGGAAAAATCTTAGTATTTCTTAGTCATTAATAAAATATATTCTGTCTGTCAAAGAGAGGTAAATTCAGGACAATTTAACAGGTTAATTGCTTTTAATAGATTCTAAATACATTTTCATACACATATAAAGTAACAAGCAAATCTTTTCCTACAGCTGGTTACCACTCTACATAAGCAGAATTTTATTACTTAGGTGCTAATTGATCAGATTATTTCTGAAATTTCACAGATTATGAGTTCGTACCACTGATCTGGTACAATAAGAGGAAAACATATCTATTACTTAAATAACAATGTTTTTATTATATATCTGGTTGTTTCAACTAGATAAAATTGTCCTTTCATACTCATTTCCACACTGTGGCACTATTTTTGCAATATTAGGGTAACAATTTCTGTAGTCTTTCAGTAAACTGAACTAAAGAACTCTTCTGAAAACTCCCTATTACAAAAAAAACCCCACAAAACTAAAAACAAACAAAAAAAAACCCTGCAAAAACCAAAACCAAACCCCAAAACCTCAGCTTAATGAGCTCTCTGCACAACCAGGTACCACACAAACACATACTAGCAACATGGAGGAGGAAGTATAGAAGAGGGAAAAAATGTCTCGATGTTTTGTCTGTATTCTCCATTCTGCCTCTGTCTTTCTTTCCTGGCTTGAAATACTGTCTTAAAGAAGTTTGAAATCTGACTGTTAATTTTAATTTCCAAGACACTTTCGGGAAGTCCTAATGTATGCGAACTTTCAACCCAGCAGGCTTTTGTATCAAATGCAGAATTAGGTCCAAGTTGCTATGTTTCTGAAGTATCCAATTTTTTTAACAAAACATTAAACGTCAGCTTAAATGAGCACACAGAGCCTGAAAAGTAATTCTTTTAATCACAAAACAAAACAGTATGGTTTGCTCAATAAAGACCCACAGCTCTTAGATCATCAGCACTATTGACTAGAAGGTAAATCTGAAGATAAATTGTGTAATCTTCTCAACCATCAAAAATTCCAATACACAATCAGATTAAAGAAAATAATCTCCTGAATATTGCAAAATGCCTTTAGGTTCACATAATAAATTAAAATTTAAAAAAAATTGTAACAGATAGAAATACAATCTTACTGGAGCATATAAAGACTATAAGCCAAAAATTTGACTAAAATTTTCTGTAATTCTTGAATTATTACAATCAAAATTAATTCTAAACAAATACAAAGAGAATGCAATTCATCATTTTACTGCATGCATATTTCTCTGTCTTGCTTATGTAAGCTTGGTGTAATTAATCCAAAATTTATTTTTGGTTCTTATAACAGTGTCATTATCTTTTTTAAAATAAATGAATATCCAAAAGTTATTATTTATATTGAAGACTTTTTACCTGGAGCAGTTTATACAGTCTACAATCCCACCAAATGATTTATCATCATTTTCAAAGAAATACTGAGTTTGCTCTGTGATACAGCTTGTTTTGGGCAGGGCAGCACCGAAATCATCATCTTCCATATCAGCTGACAGAAAGAAGAAAATAAATAAATAAACAACGACATTTTTAAAGTCACAGGTGCAATGGGGAGATCCAAATATGGCCCCCAGCCTAGATTCTTACCTTCTACTTCATTCAAAGTTGATTCTCTAACATTCTCTTGACTTACCTGCCTCAAGGAAACGTGGAAAAGTCAAGCTCAAAAACAGCTGCTGTAAGATAGACCTGAACACAGAAAGACAATACATATTTGTTAAAGACTCTTTGTCTTTATATTTTAATAGATCCTTAAAAACTACGCAAAGAAGAGTTATTAACAACAAAATCATCACAGATTATTATGCTTTTGCCAGTTATTAAAGCTGTGTTTCTCTAAACCTTACAGTTTGACTCTGATTTTCTTTTCACACTTTCTCCCAGGTCTTCTTTCATACTAATCTTTTATTCTACTGTTGAAATTTGATACCATTTGTGCCCATAACTCACATAATGGAAATATTATCATGCCATCCATGTCCTCCTTTTATACCTCTGAGGAAGGTGGAAGAGGCAGATTGGCATTCCTCTAACACTTGAAACAACCAGAACTCCTTTTGAACACACTCAGCGAAAATGCTCCTGAATTAGATGCTTTACACTGATTAAGACTCATTAAATTGCTGAGAAGGAGATGAACACTGGAATATTACAAGTGTATTATAAAAATCATTACTGCAGCAGTTGACTTTTAAAATAATATCAATTCCTGCTCTTGAGGTATGGAATATATTTCCTCCCAGATGCTGCCAAAATACTTAGGCTTAAAGAGCTCCATTTATTTCAAATATTTTTCTTCACTCCTGATCATATTTTTCCTATTTTATTTACTTGAAGCAAAAACTAGTTTGCCATATACATGGCCCCCTTCTCCTCTACCGACCTATCAAAACAGGAATCACAACAGTTCGGTTCCTTGACTCCCTACTTCTACTTAAACCTTCTTAAGTTGTAGTTGCCTATCATCATATTTTAGGTTTCCTTCTACCTACAAATACTACCTGATGTCTCCTCATCTCATGCTGCACTAACACTTGTTCTGCAGAGAGAAGGGACTGTATAAATTTATTCAACCTCCAAGATTTTTTATTTTTCTCCTTATCCAGCATGATCCATGTGCAAAGAAACTGAATCTGCCTGCCACCTTTCCAGTGGAGCTATTGCCTGAAGGAGCTTTGGATTCATATCCACAGCTTTGTACCTTGAATCATCAGATGGATAGCACATCAACCGTTACGGATAAGAGACCTGATGCCATTCAACAGTGATGCAATTTGCTGACAGAAAATAGTTATCCTTCATATGGGCCTATCACAGAATGTACAGGGAACTGAGTGAAAAAGGCAGCCTGTGAAAACTGAAATCTCCTGAGTTAAAGAAGCATGATGGAAAAATGATATATATTCTCTTAACTACATGCTGATGTATTGTCTATAAATTTTGAAAATTATCACTCATGCCTTTATCCCACATTGTTGCCTGAAACACTATAGTTTTCTTTAACAACCTTGTTTCTCTTATTTCTCTGCATTTGCTTTTGCCAGGTGCCTCACTGAATCCATTTTTGGTCAGCCCTTTTCACTCTGCTTGCTTAATGGCCTTCTCTGCTTGCTTCTGACCTAGATTCCATTAAAAACATGTCCACAGAAAGTACTTTCATGTGGTACTTTCAAGTTACACACCACACAAAAAAAAAACCTCAGGTCTAAATTGAATCCAGATCACTAAGTCTGATTTGAACACTGATAAACTGAAGTTTCTCTGTTTGAGAAGAGCTCAAGTTTCTCTTCTGGATTATTGCCCATCTCCAGTTTTTGAGGTTTGCTGTTGTCCAAGAAAACCAAGATTTTTTCTGTTGCTCTTAACAAAATGTAACCAATAATAAAAACCATCATAGAATCATAGAATCATTAGGGTTTGA
Source organism: Chlamydotis macqueenii (assembly GCF_036417535.1). Classification (NCBI taxonomy): domain Eukaryota; kingdom Metazoa; phylum Chordata; class Aves; order Otidiformes; family Otididae; genus Chlamydotis; species Chlamydotis macqueenii. The sequence continues at coordinate 11,301,868 of NC_141556.1, read as the reverse complement.
AGGGACCTCTAAAGGTCATCTAGTCCAATCCCCCTGCAAGGAGCAGGGACATCATAGCCTGGAGAAGAGAAGGCTCTGGGGAGACCTTATAGTGACCTTCCAGTACCTAAAGGGGGCTTGTAAGAGAGACAGGGAGAAACTTTTTAGCAGGGCCTGTTGTGATAGGATGAGGGGTAATGGTTTAAACTAAAAGAGGATAGATTTAGACTAGATAGAAGGAGGAATTTTTTTTTTTTTTTTTTTTATGGTGAGGGTGGTGAAAAACTGGAACAAGTTGCCCAGAGAGGTGGTAGATGCCCCATCCCTGGAAACATTCAAGGTCAGGTTGGATGAGGCTCTGAGCAACCTGATCTACTGGGGGATGTCCCTGCTCCTTGCAGGGGAGTTGGACTAGATGACCTTTGAAGGTTCCTTCCAACTCTAACCATTCTATGATTCTAAATAGTTCAGTACTTTTTTTCACATTCCATCTCAAAGAATCAACTAATAATTATCATAAGAACCTTTAACTGGACTGTGCCATCAGATAACATATTGGTTATCCTGCAGTCTGAAGCAAGACTTCTTTACATTCTGTAATAGAGAAACTTCATGTGTTTTTGTAAAACGATTCACTGAAAAGCAAGCATTGATTTTCTTAAGATATCTTGCTGGAAAAATGGAAAGATAAATAATTCTAAATGTAATAATTTCATCTGAACATTCGTATCTGCCAATCAAACTTAGACCATTAATCCCAGCTCTGCTTCCTGAAGCTGCTTTTGTAGAGTCAGAACACACAATGAGAAAACCTGTCAAGAGTAGTTTTGAATTCAACTATTGACAGATGCTGAATTTTCCAAGAAGTCTGGAGACATTGCTAAGAATTTTCACCATGAGAAACTGCAGAACTAAAGAGTTCAGTGCAGTTTGAGGCATAGGGAGAGACTAATACAGTTTCAATCTACTGAGTAATTCTAGTTTGGACATAAAAATTTCTGACACACTTGCACTTACCAAGCAGCTGCCGAAGCCCACCATCCTAGATGCAAAATATCTGTTATCGTAGGCTGGGAAAAAAATAACAGAGATTATGTTATTTGTATAAACACTTGCAGTCTTTTAAGGGGATTTCAATCACCACATAAGGGAATACTAACCACATAAGCAGAACGAAGTCCAGCTCCTTGCTTTGGTTCTTCTTCAGGATCACAGACCGACTGATAGTCATACGACTTGTTAAAGGCATACAGGGACATGTTAATCAAGTTTCGCATGAGGCCAGGATCAATTTCACCAAAGAATCTTCCAATCTGATGAGAGACAATATACAGAGATAAATTAATGTATTTCCAAGTATTTTTCTCATTAAATAGTGAACAGTTCTAATTTTTTCCTGCCACTGTTTTTTCCTCTACTCGACTCATCTGGTTGTGCTGCTTACGTATTTATTTCTTTGACTATTTCTCTCCCAAAACCTTGGTTGGAGAACTCCAGTTAGACAGTAATTGTTAAATGTACTATCAATGAGACCACTCTGCTTGAGAAAGAACAAGAGAAATATGAGAAAGAAGGTGTGTGGATGCCATACTACTTGCCCTCACCATCATATGTCCATCGGTAGCCTACCAGCCTAAAGTCAGAGCACAAAGAACACAACTTCATAGAAGACTGACATCTTGAACCATAAACAAGACAGTGACAAAGACTAACAAAATAACTGTAATTTCTGATACAGTAAAATTTTAGTGATTTGGAAATGTTATTCTTAGAGTGAAAGTGAAATGCTATTTTTTGCTATTAAAACTCCTTCCTATTGTTTTTTATGTTCTGTCCTAAAAAAATATACATACCTGTTGTGTATATTCATCCCGATTTGACATCAAAAGAAATCCACCGTCATCAAGGATAACACAGTCCACATGCTATTATAAGAAAGTAAAATACATGTTGCAGGAAGGATTTGTCAAGAGAACACTCTGTAAGAAACTATTTTTTATTCAACACTTCAGAAGTATCTCCAAATCTATGTGGCTCAGGCTAAATCACAACCCCATAGCCAAGGGCCAACATTAAGCTATAATAAGTAGCACTATCAGTATTATAAAAGTTTTTACAGATCAAAGGTTTATTTGTGGCTTAATTTCATAGAAGTTCTTTTGTAAATTCTTATTTGCTCAATACTTTGTTAGCTCTAAGAGTGCTATATCTTTATTAAATCTGATTATAATTGAATCTCAACTCATAATAAGGGACTAGAACTTCCTGTGTGCTTCAGCCATGTTTAAACTCCTTTTCCATTTGCAACTTTTAATGGTAAAAATCTTAAGGGCAGACTCTCAGCTTGCTAGTCATGCTTATTTTCACTTGCCAAGGACTGTAGTGGCTTTCTTCCAGGTGTCAGGTGCAGGAACAGGAAGCCCACTGATTCCCTACACTTTGCACTTTGTAAAAGTTCCTTGTAGTCAGAGATTGGAAAGATAGTAATAAGGCCAAATAGATAACCTCCCAGAGTATCCTTTTTGCTGTGACTCCTGCATTTAATGATCTTCTCACTCCACAAAAGAACTCATGGAGCTCTCCTGAGCAGAGAAAGCTTTTAAGCACATAGCAGAATCTGATACTGTGATTGCCCCTGAAGCTGTACTCTCCTGAGTGCTAACAGAGGTATCTGATCCTGAATGGGCTGGAAACACAGGAAAGGAGGATGACTAATGACTGTTGAAGGGCACATCGCATATTCTGATGCTTTTGAGTTTGCATTTACTCTTCTCTAAGGTACTTTTCTTCTAGTGTTCCTTTTCTCAGTTGGTTTTTTTTCAATTACTCCCTTTCCTTACGATTTTGTTCTGAAAGTTACCCTTACATATTTCTCACGTTTCTTCATATCATTCTCTAATGCTATTACTCTATTTTTTTCCCTTCCTTCTAGTTCTCATAATCTCATTGCAGTGATTCTTGTAACAACTACTTCACTTGACTTTCATAACCTCTTTCACCCCCTACACTCCTAATCCTCATCTCTTTCTCAAGACACAAATGACTAAGTTCTGTTTTCTGTAAAATGAACGCTCAAATAATAAAGATAGAATAGTTGTATTAGATAAATCTAGAGAGAATGAGTGAATTTTCATAATCTGTCAGATATTCGTAAATTTAACATATTCTTACCATACTGTTTCTCTCACAGCCACAGATTTCACTGTTGCACTAAAAAACAGAAGTACAGTAATCTTAAAAAAAAAAAAAGCTCCAAAATAAACTGTATTCGGCAGTGATATTGATCAGACAAGAACAAGTATTTGATTTTCAATATCTGTATATTAATAAAAATTAATTTTGAGTGTCATTATATCACAAATAGCTCTGTGAACAACCTATATCCAGTAATTATCAGCAGCACAAGCTCTACTGTCTCTCACAAAGCCTCTGATATCCCTTTTTAAGAATGCTCAATGTATTAGAGATAAATAGCTCGAGGAACTTGTCAGGATGTTAGTGCTGGGACTATAAAGTAAAAGAGAAAGAACATGTGCGTTTCCATGTGTTTGAGATATGGAAAGAAAACTAAGAAAACACGCTGCCAAGTATCTTTTTTGACCATGAACTGCCAGTCATAAAGCATGGGAATCCCATGTGATAAAGGAAGCTCACCACCTCCAGTTAGCTTTTATGGCTTTGATTACTAACACGTTTTTCTCTTTTTCTTGCAACGCGTGTATACATATACACATAACTGTCTCCTTGCATTATGCTGTGAGCAAAACAACTACCAGATAATGCTGCAGTCATTAATCTCAAATAAATTCTGAAATATTCCTCTTTTTCTTTTTCAGTTATGTATTTTTGTCTTTAACTGTTCTGGCATTTAGGCAATCCATTTGCCTACCCATTGAACTAGAGCCCTAATACCTACAATGGCCAGACACAGTTATTGAATCCCTTAATATACAACCAACCAAGAAACATTGCCTCATTTAATTGTTCCACAAGTGTCTTCATTTTGTGCCTCTCCTTTCCCCATATACTATTAATCAGTTTTCCCTGTGATTTAGCCTTTCCTCCTTCCCATTTACACCTAAGCATTAGATGTAAGGATTGAAAGGGTTAAGCGTCTATTTCATCAAGTTCTGCCAAAAGGCTGTGATGTTAGTTGCAATACAAATTCTTACTGTTCACTGATTACCCATCCTCCTTATAAAATAAAAAATAGATTCATCTTTTCTCTGTTTTGTTTTGGTTTTTTTAAACCAATTATTTTGCAGATTTTATTCACTGCTGCAGCATAATATTAGCAGGGAGCCTAGTAGCTGGAATATGTGATTTTTCTTTGTCTTTACCCATGTTCTATAATTATGAAAGCAAGACATGTACAAAATAGAGTCTGTTTCAACATAGATTTATTTTGTGCATTTGTATGATTTAAATACCACAACTACTTGGCAACTACGCATCAGTGTGACTCTGGCACAAACAGCTATTAGACCTATTTCCATCTGAAGCTTTGAGAAATGCAAATAAAGTTCAAAAAAGACTTGGTCAATTGCTTACCAGGCTCTTGATTGTGGTTTTTGTGAAATTTTCCATCCAGCTGGTTGCGTCAATTTTTATTCCAACAACTAACAAGAAATACATGAAAGTCTTTTTTAGTAATTTTTTTTTAAAAAAGGAAAAAGGTAACTGTAGAGTCCTTAAAAAAGGAAAAAAGTATAATAATATCTAAATTACTAAACTGGAAAAAGATAAAACATGAGTTTTGCTCAGTTGTCTGACCACCATCATCCTTCATGAGACTAATAAATTAAACACTCTTACTCAAACACAGCTAGATCTTTGGCTTGATTTCCCCTAGCAAGATTAAAACAGTCTCAGAGAAAAGGATGTTATATAAAGTGAAGTTCCTTTCAAATCTCAATTAAATGTCTAATTCATTGTGGAGCAACAACCAAATAACTAATGGGTTTAGAGTTTCAGCACCACTCTGTCTTACCTGCTGGTTTCAGAAGCTTCCCATTAATTGTTATTTCCACAGCCTTGCTTACCATAATACCTGTTTCATAGCTATTGGCACCACTTTCTGAGAGTATAGAAGGGGAAAAAAAAAAAAAAAAGATTAGGGTGATATAAAAGCCCCTTGCTCTGAAACTGAAATTAATGATTATTCAAATATACAGACTGATTAAAAAAAAATCCTTATTCAAAAGCGCTGACCTAGTTGTCCTATGCATTTGTCACCTGTAATGGCTCAGGTCACCAACATCTAGATGACTAAGATAAATACTTTTCTCTACTTTTCTTCATTCAGTTTTTTGTACACGGTTTCACTGCTTCATAAAGTTACTGTGGCTTTTTTTTTTTTTTCTGCAAAGAGCCATGAATAGCTTTACACATGTGAGCAGCTCTGTTAAAACCAGGATCAGAGCCAAAGATTTTATCCTGCTGTCGTCTGTGTATTTTTCAATGCAGGGTATACTGACACCACTCACCAACAATTACTTCTCTGACAGACTTCACTCCGTTTTCAACACTGTTTAGTATGAAAAAGCAAGTTAAAAGTACATTCCTTCGAGATCTTTGAGGAACAACAAAGGCTTCAGGGAAACTAGTTAATTGCTTTGTTAATATTTTACTGAGAAAAGATACAATAAATAAGTACGAAATAACAGCAATAAAAGATCTCGTATGTTTAAGAGAGGAGTATGTCATTTGTGGCAGCATCTGCTTTTAGCTGAACTTGGCAAGGTTAATGCTGCTCACATCAGTAAGAAGCACTTACTATTGTGCATATACAGGTTTTAAATATCACAGTATTTCAGACAAACTGGTTTTAATGAATAACAGCAATCTGAAACAGAATTCAATAGCAAAGCTTAAATTAAGCAGTGGTGCAGGGGACAGAACTATGGACTCTGGACCCTTATACTCACTTCCCCAAGTTAGGTTTGGTGCTGAGGAATTATACAGAACTCAGCTCAAATAAGGCTTTTTTAGGTAGTGTTATTGTCCCTGAGAGCAATTTTCTTTCACTTCCTTTTAAAATAATTCCACCAAAGCATCTTTGTAGAGCAATGTTTCAGTATAATAAATGAACACCAGTACTCTGCAGGTTTTCAGCTTTGTTAATTTTGAGCATACAGGGCCAGGAGAGTCAATGACAAATTATGCTTAGTGCCGTCCTAGCTACCTTTTCATTAATAATGCATGACATCCCAAGATTTTTTTTTTTTTCCTTAAGAAGTGTCCCACTTGCATCCTTTTTCAGTGACTTCAACTGGTATGGGAAACTTCCACAAGTACACTTACATTTGGACTAGCTAGCCCTGACATTTCAAAGCAGTGATGACTTACTGTTGTAGTATGGAGCTGTGAAAATATAGTTGTCATTATCTAAACTCCTTTTGTAGAAGCTGACTTCATAAGTTTCAGCATTTTCCAACCAATCTTCTCCTGCCCTAATTACAGAAAAATAATGATCAAAAAAAAATATAGTTACAGCCTCATTAAAGCTGTGCTGCAAGGCTTTTTTTTTTCATGTTGGAAATAATGTGAGATTCATACGTATAATCCTCAGACTTTGTCAGCTTTCAGTGATTAACTGCCAAGTGTAATTAATAAAAAAAAACCTTGGGAAAATAAAAAAAGAAAATAGCATTCTTGGAACAACACAGATCATACTTCATCATTTTTAGATATATTGAGACAAATACACACAAAAAATATAAACAAACCTTTACAGCACATGCTATCCCTTGAGAAACCATCCAAAAATATTTTATTATTATTAATAACACCAAAACAAAAGAGAATTTGATTTTGGGAGTAAAATCCATTTTGGGGAAACACAAAATAACCGAAGAAAATAGATAAATCTGCCATTTACCAGTATACATGTACTGATGCCCTCACTATTCCCAGTCACTGATGGGGGTGTTTAGCTGATTGTATGACCATTTCACAATCCCTTTTTGCCCTTTGGTAATGACACATTTTTCTCTTTTGAAGTCTCTGGACCATTTGTTCTCCTCCTATTAGTCTAAAAAAAAATCACCTACTGCTTTACGGTATTTGGAGCCTGCCAGCCTGACAAACAAATGAGTGCTTAGGAGTAATTAGGGATTAGCATGGCCCCACTACTACTACAAGGGCACTGCTTTTACAACTACTCTACACTGATTAGAAACTTGGATGATAAGGACCAGCTATGGAAACAATGTTACAGATCAGTTTCAAGCAGTGACATAGGTAAAATCAAAGGAAACCAAGACATTAAATTCATTCAGTAGTTATCAGTACAGATTAGACTATAGGAAAAGTTGGTTTTAATTCAATAAATCCATTATTTAATATTTGACCCTTTCAGGTTTCAGAATCATCATATTACAGTATTTTATAATAATTGTTACCTTTTCGGGAACACTCTAGTAATTCCACCATCCGTAACAACAAATTGTGCAACAACACCATCACTGTAAATAAAAATAAGATTTAAAATGAAAACTCACTGAAATTCTCACAAGTTCCTATGTCAAGGATTGCCATTTAAGTGCATAACTGTGAATTAAATATCTATTCTGTGTAAACATTAACTGTATATCTGTATATACACACACATGCATATCATTTTATTATCAACCTTTGAAATGCATCACAAAATCAGAGTTAATAAAAAGAATACTTACAGAGACAGTTTACTCCAATAATTTTGGGCAAGTTCATTTGTAAATCCTGCATCCAGCAAAACTCTAATAACCATATCAGTATTACCTGTCAAAAAAAAGTTAAGACACTCATCTGAAACCATACAACACAGAGTTTCATTAAATGGCTAAAATGAAAGTTTGAGTTGTCAGGATGCTACAGCCACAAAAATTAGTCTATTTCTATTAGACATACTGTCTAACTTCAAATTACATCAAGTACTTACTGTTAAATAGATCCCTGAGACTGCTGACTTCACTTAAACTTCTCCTTCGTTGCATCCTAAAAAACTATCTTTGTGTCATAGGAATAAGCAAGGTGATAAGAGTACAGGTCCTAGTTCTGCAAAGGTCCTATGTTAATTTTGGAAATCAACCTACTTTCAAAGCTTGTTTTCATTCAAACACTTTTTATTTCAGGTGATGCAATGAAACACCACTTAGTTATACTTACTATTACATGCTACAAAAATTGACATAATTCAATAAATATATTTAAAACAATGAAGTAGTAGCCTCTCAAAAAAAAGCTATTTGCCCTCTGATAATAGGTACAGGGAAATAAACTAATTTTGAATGAGTAGCTTAGATGGATATGTCATTTTCAAGTATCTTTGAAAAGATGGTTTGAAGCCAGAGCTTCTCAAGTATCTTTTTCAGTACTACTTTGCAAGACAAAGTTCTAGGAATGATCAACAGGAGTAAGCACACACTTTAATTCAGATTTTACCACTATGGAAAATAAATTGGGCTAAATTGAAACTGCATAATGTAAAAGGAAAATCTGGCTCTTGATCTTCAATGTCACACAGTAAATCAGTGTTGGTAGATCAGACTGGAACCTGCAGTTCTCAATTCTGCCAAACCCCGACTGCTCAGCCTTGCTGAGGAGACCGAAAACTCCTCTTGGGGAAAAATAAAAATGAAATCCACCAACTTTTCTTCAATTTTGCTCCATAGAGAGCCATGACATGCTTTACGGTTAATCCTAAGTCTCAGACTCCAGAAAACTTATATTGAACTTTTTTTTAAAAAAGGTCTAATTCAATCTGTTCACAAAACAGATCAATTGGGACATGCATTTGGGTATTGCAAAGCTTTGCAAGCTTTAGCAAAAAGGGTTTTCCACAAAATCCACTGAAACTTGAATGTGTGAGCATGCTATGCAGAGATACAGCAGCTCTGACTCACCAGCAGGAACCAGTGCCTCATATCATCTTAATACATTAATTTAATTCTCATTATATAAATATATATTTACATGGCTTAGATAGATAAACCTGTTAAACTACATCAAATGCCACAGACTCATCTTCCCTATGTGCATGCACACTGTTGTGGTATAGTATCTAACATAAGGTAGGGTACTGTTTTAAAAATATTTCTTCACAGCCTGAAATTTGCCTTAATGCATCCACATTTTCCTAGAAATTAAACTGAAATTCTACCCGAATATAAATATGAAAATATGACTCTCAGAGTTATATTTATCTCTACTAATATAGACTCCTAATATTTGAGTGGATGCATTTTTTATTTGTACTTGTACTGCATGCATCTTCACAAAGTGAGACTTGCTTACTCACATATAGCAGATGTCAAAGACAAGTAATTTTACTGCCTAGTAAGAAACTGCTCTTGCTGTCCCCTTAGTAATGACAGTGGTAGTTGTCCGTCTTCCTGGCTAACTTCTTACAGGTTAAAGTTGGATGGAACGAGTGAAAATACAACAGGCATTAAACTCATACTATATAGACTATTTCCATTTGGGGGATTTTACTTGTCATTCACTTTGAAAAGCATTTTTAGCTGAGATAATGTCTACAGCGACTGTTTCCTTTAGTCAACACTGTTTAATTATTCAGCAAACTATTTTTAAAATAATTAGCAGAAAAAAAGAAAGAAAAAAAGTTAATTTTATTGTGCATTCCAAAATGAAATACAGCAATAATTTGATAACATTTTGGCATAATTACTTACTAAGCCCTAGTGTATACTACAATATCACTAAATGTGTCCTCAGTATTCACTTATATAACTAGTGAATATTAAACTAGAATTTTCATTTATTAACTGGTTTAATCATTTGAGGTGAATACTTTCATTTCCACGATTGAGTCAAGGGACTCAAGTAAAATTTCAGTCAGTCAGAAATGTGTCAATGAATAAGATCACTCTATTAAAAACAACAACAAACACCCACATATGCACACAAAAACAGCCTTTCGTGAGAAGATCTCATATCCAAGTGGACATTCCTTCAGTTACATGGTCTAGCAGAGAGATTCCTATTGACTTAATCAGTGATATTTGACAGCAACATGTTAAAAAGAATCAGGGAATGCAAGAAAAACAAAAGTTTATTATTTCAACTGTTTATAAATTATTAATAATGCCAAACGTGCTTGTATGCATAAACAAATAAATCCAGACACTGAATTTTTCATGAGAACAAGACTTTAATGCCTTTCTGATGGTTTGTTCAAAAGTGTAACTCCTCATTTATTCTAAATGGAGTTTAATGCCCAATTTCAAAATGTGAGTACCTTACCAAAGCCCAGTGCTCACCACTGCAGCAGTTACATGAATCTATGGTCTCAAAGAACTCAGGCCCAAGTGAGAGATCTTTAACCAATTTATTAACCAGCAATAGAACTTCCTTATCTATTATTCTGGTTATTGGTTATTTTGGGTTTTGGCTCTTTTTCTTTATTCTGATTATATAAGCTGACAAGAAAGCAGACTGAAGATTTCATTACAAGATTATAAACTCTATTTGAGATTTACTTTGGCCGATACGCTCAAGAGAAAAAACTATAAATGCAAAATATTTGGAGTGTATTAAAATGAACCGGTAGTTATTTGCTGCTAGAACAGAATGCTGAGAGGAATTGTGGAAAACACTGGATGTATGATGCCCTGCAAACTTTCTTAAATAAACCCAGAAAACGGCAAACTTATTTTACAATCTCTATCCTGGGCAGAAAATCCCAACTTTAGAGGTATTTCTACTAAAAAAAAAATAGTAAAGATAAAAACTAAAACCACATGATTTCAGCACGAAAGCTGTCATTTTGACTAATTCTTATTTATGAGCATTTTCCTAAGGAAAAATTTTAGTGAATTGAGAAGAATACTTACATGACGGACTGCTTGGTGTATTTCTGTCAATAAATTCATTGAAATTTAATAGAAATTCAGTGTTGTTTTCTGATTTTTTTACATCATTACAGTATTCTCTGAAAAACAACAAAACATCAGTCCTCTCAGATTTGCTACTAAAGCAGGCAAATATGGCTCAGTAATTTTAAAGTCCAAGCAGGATTGTACAACTATAATGAGGTGGCTGGCCCTACTATGTCAATTGACTACCATAGTCAGTTTTGAATGTTGACCATATTGTATATTTCAGGTATCTACAGGAAGTAATCGAGAGCCTGCCTAAATCTGAATTTTAAGAAAATTCCTTGTATGAAATAGGACATAGATCCCCAGAAAATCACTCAGGACTAGTGTAGGCCATGAAATCAGGACATCAGAGAGTCTGTAGACTAAACAAGAAAATGCCCAGTGAATTTAGACAGCTCCTAGATTAAACTGTTCTGGAAAGTACATGGACTGCCATTTAAAACATAGTCATTCATGTTCAACTAAAGCCAGATTGATGGGATGAGGTCCTGTTCTCTGAGAAGTCTTAAAGGCAATTTTAATAGGGTATACACCATATCTATAAAAACACTCTTTGTTTTGACATATGCAAAACAGATAAACAGTAAACTACAATCCTTTACATAATGTAATTAAATGAAGCAATATAGCATTGGGTAATTTGCTGAATGCAAGCAAGCACAATAAAAGTCAGTGGACATTTTGAAGGCAAATATTACATGGTGACTGGCACTAAACAGCTGTAATTAAAATGTAGATAGTACTCAGCAGAAAACCAGGGAGCTCTCTTTTTAAATTAGTTTTTATATGAAATTAATTTTACAAACAAAAGAAGTCTGTTCAAGTATTTCGCATGAATAGGCTATCTTATTACCCTTTACTTACTTTACCATGACCCTGGAAGACTACAGGCAGAATTTGCCTTACTATACCAACATTCACATTTAAACAGAGCTCCTAACAGACTCTGTTCATGTAGATCAGCCTAACAACTAGGGACTTGCTGAAAACTGCTAATTGGTACAATCGATTATCAATAACTTCAGTCCTTCAGAAAAATTAAATTAAATAGCTAAGTCGAGAATACATTTGAAGATAGAAGACCATGTTTTAAATACAAATCAATCTATTCATTGAAATTTAAAAGGATATAGAAATTTATAAGACAAATAAGAAATGTAACAATTCTTAACTGATCTTGATGGTACAGCATTTCCTTTATTTATCATAATTGTCTTTTAAAGGAACTTATTTTTAAGAACTATTTATCACGCCATATCTCCCTTGCAAACATACATTTACAGGGGCAACAAGGACTACTCAAATTCACATGAAAAAAAAAGGGAACTAATGAGCTTACTTGATCAATTTTCAATGACTCCAGCATTTTTTTATGTTCAATGAATCAAAAAATAATTAATTCTTAAGTGATAGCTTTGAAACACTTTATCTTGAAGTTGGAAAATATCTTGAGATAAGTATTATGGTACCTGTTTTACAAATGAAAAGCTAAGCTACGAAGTTGTAAAATCTTAAAAGTCACCACCACAAAAAAATGAACAGATGTGTATAAGATTTCCATTAAAACATCAATATCAGGTTTTACAGCTCTCTTTGATCAATATAAACAGGAATCCGAGCCTGAAGATGCTATTTACACTCTAGTAAGAAAAAAAAAAGATTGATCTTGTAAAACATGAATTAAATAACTGCTCTTCTACTTGATATTTTTTACCAAAATTAAACTTCATTGGTTAAGTCTGCATTTTTTAAATGTCCTTAATCTGATCAAATGCCTATTTACACTGAAATAATACTTATTACTGGGAAATTAACCAACCTGGGTGCTATGAATGTGTAGCCAGCTTCATCAAAATGATCAAGCTTCAGTGTTTCTGAATCTACAAAGATGAAGAGTAAATACTAAGTAAGTAAACTGGGCTTTTTGTCATCATTTTTCTTCTCAAAAGCATTTGCATGCATCCATGAATTTAGAAAGAAATGTTTATTCTGAGACACTTTCTCATAACATACTGTAATACTTCTCACTGTTTCACAGTACAGGAAGAAATTACTTAATTATTATATACAGCATACACCTGGCAACAATAATGTATCTAATAACCTAGAGAAGACATTTCATTAGCATGACAACATGAAAACATATGAGATGTTTTCATTAGAATTACAATCTGATACAAAGAAATATTTTCGACACCAAGTTGTTAGAACATGAAGGAAAATGCTTCTAACACTTTCTGCAACAAAGTTCAAAAAAGTTATCCTTATAAGCATCACTTTAAATGCTACTGAAAATAATGACTCTAAAAGCTGGTGTCACTGAACACTGATAGGACCAGACAAAGAAGGATTAGAGATTAGCAACATATTGAAATGTGCATGAGAACAGAAAAACACATTTTTTTTCCCTTTCTATTACTATGGTACCCAATGATCACGGGAAAAATCCTGAGATGAGGAATACAGAGGAGAATATCCAGTAGGAATAGAAATATAAGTAAAAAATATCAACTGCAGTAAACAGAAGGAAATTGAGCAACAAGAATATACTTGCCCTTTTTGATTGCCACTATCCATCAGAAAGAGAAAGCAGGGAAACAGAAAAAAACAGGGTAAAGCAAAAGGGATCACAAACCAATATTTTATTCAAACAGCCCCTTGAATAAAAATATTGTGCATAGATAGATCAAAGGTTCAATTTACGTACAACTTTAGTCTGGAAAAAAGACAAATTTCTTTGAAGACTGAAGAATATGTCTCTCTCGATTACTTCTCAAGTACTTCTACATATACTGTGGCTATTTCAAGGGTCTGTTTTGCAGGCTATATTGATATAAGCGCAAAACCAGATGATCTAATCCATCAAGAGAACTATATTCACTCACTAGAACTTTAATTTTAAACTACTTACTATTTGAAAAAGTTACAAAATAAATCAGTGATTATTAAAAACCTCTACTGTCACACTGTACTTCACATGACGGAGGTGATGGCAGAGGACAGTGACTTAGTGCTAATCAAGTTTTCTCTAAACTAACAGTATCTATGCCTGTCAGAGGATTCATAGCGCTCTTCTAATTTTCTACGTAACTGCACATTTGTTCAAGCTTATCATAACACCTGGATAAGGTTAAAAGGATGTGATGGGTTCTAGTTTGTCTATCCAGATTACAGTTAAGCTACACCTTGTAAACAAAAAGCGGTTAAATGCTGACAAGTATCATTTCCAATTATCTCTCCAGAATCTGTAAATGGCTTGAAATTAGTCTAATCCAAAAATACATTACAAACATCCACTAAAGCTATTTGTGAAATGCAAAATAGAAATCTAACTGCAAGCCAAACCAAACAGCACTTTCACATGAATCTATTCCTACAGGCAGCAGAGGTAATTTGCTAAACATTATACTGTAACTACTGTAAAAATTAAAAAAAAAAAAGCTTTAGTATTATCATCTATATCACAATATTTAGCTAAAAGAATGAAAAAAAAATAGTATCCAGACCCTTAAAATGACAGCAACTGAGGATACACAAAGCAATGATTCTTTAGGTACAGAGCAAGGGGGAAGGGATTGTCAGCGGAACTGGGGTACCTGCACATATTCTATCTTCATAGAATATTTCTTGTACCTTGGACGTTACAGTGGGTTAGAATCATTGCTGAAGATTTTGGGTACATTATGATAACCAGTGAATTCCACAAAATTCATGAATTTTAAACACTGTTTTTTTAAATGAATCTGAGACTTGGCAATACTAGACAAAACCAGGGAACCTTCATAGTACTTACATCTGGCTTGAGTTATTGGTTCTTCTATTTTGGCTTTAATATAATAAAAGCTGTATGAGGGTAACACCAATGCCAAACTGCAATAGAAATGTGACAAGTAAAGCAATTATGTTATTTGCAGCAGTTTTCCAGTTTCATCTTCTATGTATTTTGAAAGCAATTAATAAGTTTGGAAGTTGGATCATGATGAGAGGAGACAGTCATACAGTGACACACTACTCTCACACTTTGTAATAGACATAAGTAGGTTGATGCCGGTCTTGAAGTTCCTTGTGTTTATTTTCATTCTTATTTAAGCATTTAAGCATAAATTCAATTTTTAACAAATAAGTAAGGACTTTCCAAATCATTGCAAATAATAAAATACACAATTTCTTGTATCTTCCTGTAACACATTTAGCACCACAGTGTAACACATATCAAAATGATCATTGACTGTAAAAAATGGCATGTAGCACTGTAGTTATTTGCATGTATCATATAATGATAGACTCCTTTTACTAATAAAACAACTATCGGTATTCATTAGGAAATGTATCTGGCAATACTTGAATTCACATTACATTAAAGATGCAAAAAATTTTCTTGAATCGTGCAATCACCACTAAAAACTTTTGAATATTTTTGTGTAATAACATTTTAAGACTTTCAAAGCATTTGCAATGTATTTTCTTTTAGATTATATTTATTTTTGTTCAAAAATATGACTTCTTTTTGCAACTAAATTCAATATATATGTAGAAGATTTCAGGTCTGAAAAAGATAGGTAAAGGACAGGAGGTACAAGTAATCATTAAAGAGGTAGCATCATCTCCCACATTGCATCCTTAATCTTTGCACTTGGATTTCATTACTATAGAACTGCATTGGTTTCCAACGGATAGTCACAGAAATTAATATTTAAAAAGTTGTACAATTGAGTCATAAATGAGATGATCTTTCATTATACATTTGCCATTTAAACAGAATGTAAGTGAGACTGTTGAATATTTAGTGATAGCCTTCTACCAAGTCTCCTCTAGGGAAATCAGTAGCAGTTTACCTGTCATTAACAGTTACTGCTACCGGAAATTGCTAATTAAAATCTATAATTTTATGTTTAATAGGTTTGCTGCAATGTGACTCCATGGATTTACTGCTGTATCTCATGCCAGGGAGCTCAGTAAGAATTAAGAAGTCACATAAATCAAATGTATTTCTTTACTGATTCCTAAATGGCATAGTCTGATAAAAAAATCTTTCTTTTCTTGCAAAGTATAAAGATAAAGGCAGTTCAACAGAAAAATGAGATGCTGAAAAAATGATAAAGTTCTACATTTACATTCTCTTGTTAAAACTCATTGGTTTTGCATACAAATTAACATTTGCTTTCTCTCTGGCTGTACACCTGTGCAGAACACAACAGAAAATGGGAACCAGCTTGACTGAGGACCGGTGTAATTCACCACAATAAAAACTTTGTTTTGGTAAAAATTTGACTCAATGTTCGTACCATCTAGTTTTGAACTAGAGTAGTTCAAATTTTCTGGGACTTGGTAACCTTTGGTAACCCTTAACTTGTTTTGGACAATGCCAAGTTTCTACATTCCTTCTAATGTTACAGGGCTGTGTGCTTAAGTGAGTTTGAAGTAACATACAGACAATGTTGCCTTCAAGCTTGGGTGTTCTTTTACTCATTACTTCATTTGTTCCTGCTGCCATTAACTACGCGATTTCTATATACAAAGCAGTATCACCGGTAATTAGTTAAAACTTGACATAGATACAGATTTCAGAGATGACCAGTAGCGTCGTTCTTGCTGCTAAGATCAAACAGGAAGGATAGCAAAGTCATGATATAAGCAATGAGTCTGACTGAAAAAAGATTTGCACAAAACATATCACATTTTCTGTTTAGACCAAAATATAGCATCTTCCTTTTTAACATGCATATTGAAACAAGAACACAGAGACAATGCAACGAAAAGATGAAATAAGAGAAAGAATCTAAGAGAAAGTGTCTGATTAAGAATCAAAGTATACTGTGATACAGAAAGTAGGAGAAAAAGTAAGATTCTTAGTATCAATCATAAAAACCTCCATACTGAAATACCCTAGCAATAAATCTCAACAGTTGGATCAAAGACTGAGGTTCTGTTCCTTAGACAGAGTAACAATTCTGAGCTGTAAAGGGATTCAGCAAATACTACAGGCACAAGATGATCTGGTCCCAACATAGTATAGAAAATGCAATGGTAAAAATATTAACTGAAATAAACAGAGAGGATATTTCACCACACCAAATAAATCAGACAACAGGTATAAGTTACCTGTAATCAGTGCCATTCACAGCAGTCCATGTATATGTTCTGTTTCCTTTATCAATATATCTCTACAAAGAGATATTGGGAAAAAAACCAAATTATTAACTCTGAAGCTTCAATAAACATGTTCTTTTCTTGAGAAATACAGTGTAAAATCAAATACAGATCTGTTGAAATTCTATTTATTATTTCGCTAAAATTGTGAGTTGAGCTGCGACTCATTCTCTTAAACATTTTCCAAACTTATATTATGCAAAAGAATCACTTATATCCTTTTTATTTAACATTTTAAAGAAATACAAATTTAAATAAAACCAGACCTATAATTTTGCCTTTTAAATTCATTAGCCAGGCCTATGCAAACATTTTTCTATGTGATTTAAATTTGATAAAAGAGGTTATCTCCTTTATGGACCATTTTGCCGTTAACTATGAAAACAACAACAAAAAAACAATTATAAAAAAAAGATTTTCTAAGTAGCTCTTTAACAATAAAACCACCCAGGACCTGTCCTTTCAGGTCACAGTACCAGTGGCTAAATGCATTTAAACTTACGTTATATCTACAGGTACAAACATGTACAGGCATCCCATGCTGAAGTTGCATGTGTTTCTAATTTCATTAGGAGGCTTTTGAATTTGTTAAAAATGTAACATGGAAGTAAATTTTTATTTTTAAATAAATTTTACATTAGAATAAACTTTACTATTAATTTTCTTTTGGTATGAAAAAAATGATGTGATAGACACATCATTTAATCATTAAGGCACCTGGCTGACATAATTTTACTCAATTTTGCACTTTGAAAACTACAAGTTTATGCCAACTGCAACATATTACTATTTTACAATCAGAGATTTGTAAGTATGCCAGTGATTAAATCTGTGCAGCTGTTGCACTGCAACACTACAAACATCAGTGAGAGGTACCACAGGTACACATCTATGTTCTTTCTTTCCCTGCAGTAAAATGAAAGTGTGAAAACAACTGTGGTTATGAAAAAGAGGTGGGTTTTTTTGGTATTTGTTATTCGAAACCTTCTCATTACCTGGCTGCTGTTTTTCAGCACAGCATGACAGTGTAAATAATTTAATAATCATTTTGGCCAGAAAAAAAAAAGAAAAAAAAAGAAAAATATGCATGTATCAGTGTCTAATGCCCTGATATATTTTATATTTAAGGTAAGAAGACGGCTGAAGAGATTCCTATCCAAGTGCATTTATATTTAATAACATGCCTATACTGTTACTTCAGCTCAAGAATAGGCAGATAGTTGAACCTAGTGCTGGCAGTCCCTCTAGATCAGGCACAGTGCCATGGCTTGCACGCCATGTACACCGGCAAGAGAAAGCAGCGCCCAAGGTGGGAGGGAAGGAAGAGAAGAACAAGATTGAAAGTAAACTGGCTGAAATTTCCCTTCAAAAATAATCCAGGGGATCACAAGTCCTCATATGTCTGCTCTCATTTACTTTTGCCTACCTCTTTACTGAGTGGTTGGAGAACATCTCACTCCCAGCTCGTTGCTGCCAAAGATCCTACACATTACTGTAGTTTTTGACCCTTTAATTTTCACTACTGTCCACCCTGACTGCCCTAATGTGGCAATGCTTTTGTTCCTACAGTATCTTCTCTGTTAGTTGGAAAG
Source organism: Chlamydotis macqueenii (assembly GCF_036417535.1). Taxonomy (NCBI): domain Eukaryota; kingdom Metazoa; phylum Chordata; class Aves; order Otidiformes; family Otididae; genus Chlamydotis; species Chlamydotis macqueenii. The sequence goes on along the minus strand of NC_141556.1, from coordinate 11,283,261 downwards.
CCCCTGAGGCCTTGGGAGACTCCAGTGCACCCCACCCATGCTTGCTACAAGTCCAGTCTCTACGCTGTAGTATGAGGTCATCTCCCAAGACACTGCTGGGGCCAGCTGCAATACAAAAGGAAAGCAATGCAAACTTAAACCAAAAAACAAACCAAAAAGGACATAAATTTTAAGCCTCAAGACTGTAACTGTCAGTTCAGAGCAACCGACCACATCAGCTCTTTTTATAAGAAAATATATGAAACTATCAAGTCCTAAGTGATGCATGGCTCATGCACGGCCCATGGTCTCAAGCAGCCTTATACTGGCTCTAGCAGCTTGGAGCTGGGAGAGTGCAATGACTTGGAGCAGTCACCATTGCCAGTCATCTCTGGCTGCTCCTTTTTTTCTCTCAGAAAGGTCCAAGTAGAGGAAGAAATCTTGGGCCATGATGCAAGGGAAGGTGAAGGAAATTAATTTCATGGGCACCTGAAGCATCTGAGATCAAACGGCTGGGGATATTCTATTCAAATATTGACACATTCTCACACACTCGGGGACATCACATTTCCTCCGCAGCCCGCCCTGATGCAGTAGCTGACTACAGCATTTGCAAGTGTAAATGCTTCCCCTCCCTCCCTCTTTGGGTAAACAGTTGCAGGACCAACTGTTTCAGGCCTTTTTTTATCACATAGCCTGAGAAATGCATGCATGCACAGCCTGACATCTCTTCAACAACTTTGTAATGAATGCATTTTTTTTTTTGTATAATGCCAATGGTGTTGTTATATTTTTGTGACCACCTAATCCCTCCTCTTCTAACCACCTAGACAGAGCTCTTTTCACCCATAGGTTTGGAAAGGCACTCCTTAAACAAAACAACAACAAAATATGAAAATGTCCCAGTGAATCTCTCCCTTCAGGAGCAGCTTATCCCCAACGCAGATACCAACAGGACTTCAGACTCTCCAACAGTGGGTCAGGAATGACCCAATCTCCCTTCAGAACAGGGGGACAGGCTGGTGGCTGGGATGGGCTCCTGACACAGGTGAGGCAGCAGAACTGATATCAGTTTAGCTTACCCTCCCTGTCCCAGGAAGATCCTATGCATTCACCATCCTCCAGCAGTGGAACCATTCAGGACAAGGCATATTTTTTTCACACAGGTCCCCAAAAAGTACAGCATACATGTAAAGTTCCATATAAAATTTGAGGATGCTAGGAAACATCTCTGTCTTATTAGATAAATCCGTAGCAATTTTTATCAAGCATGAGCATTTTGGGCAAGAAAATAAAGAAGAACTCAACTGTTCAGAAAGCACAATCACATAATATAACTGTAAGATGAATTTGCTTATCCTAAATAGTCTTTCTTTATATAAATGTTATATTTTTTTCTCACTACTTTCTTTCCAGTTGACTGCAATACAAACTACTAAATCTATCCTCACACATCTCTGCAAGCAAATTAAGTACTTTGTTTTGGGATTTATACACAGAAGTAGGCTGGGTCCATTTCCCGGTGAACAGAGTGTAAGACCTCATCAACAGCTGCTTGATTAATGATACACCAAAGAAACCAAGAAACAAAACAATTCTTCTTTTCATAAGTACATAATTTAATTTACTACAAGCAAGTAAAACTATCAAGTCTAGAGGGAAAAATGATACAAACTGACATTATAAAATTAACATCTTTTCATCATTTCACAGTATTTCTCTGGTTTTGTTTGTTCCTGTAAATGTAAGTGTCTGTGCTCCTATCTTACCTCATCTTGGGACTTGACCAGTGTTTCAAACGTTTTTTCTCCACTTTCTCCATCTATCATTTTTTTCCGAATCTATTGGCAAGACAGAAAAAGAAAAAAGAAAAGAAGAACTAGGTGTCGCATGTAATGAATTATCTTTTCAGTGATTCAATTTATTTCACAGAAACACAGAAATTTCAAAGAAAGTGAAAAAATATGTTAAAAAATGTAAAATGTTTTAAAACTCTCCATTTTATTTCACAAAAACTAACAAGCTATTTTTTAAAATTCTGATTTCTGAATGTATTACAAAATTGATAACCGAAGAATACACAGAGAAATTTGTTGTCAACATTTAACTTTATTTCTCAGTTCTCTCTTACCATAGCAATACGCTTATGTTAGTAAGAGATAGGGAAATACTTCTAAAATATTTCAAGTCATGTATTAATATCCTCTTAAAAAGTGTTCTGTTCTGAAAAATTTTACATCCCATTCCCCAGGAATTGCCAGTTAATGGAGAGCTATTTAAATAGCAATCACGATGTCTTTCAAAATGAGAGGAATAGAATGCATTGCCCTTGCCTATAAATAATACCAGGTCTTAATTTGTTTCATTATAACTTTATGAAGTCATCATCTTGACAAATTAAAAATTTAAATTTATAGTGAAATAGATTCCTATTCAAAATGAAGAACATTTATTGCTTTTCAGTTATTATACAGTGAAATACAAGTAGCAACAGGTACTAAGAAATCAGGTAATCTCACCTCAACTTTAATATCATTTTCCAATTCAGCATCTAGAAAATCCAGTGTAACAGGCTCCTGGGATTTAGGATTCTGAAGCACAAGATATTCAGTGATCAAATAATCAAGACAGAGTACTGTAATGTTACAAATCATTCTAATCCCATAATTTCAAAGTAAGGTGCTTAACTGATTTTAATCTCTTATAGCATAATGAATGACTAGTGATCCTTCCTCATTTATTTTATTTCATTGGATAGAGAGGTTAATGGGGTAAAAGAAAATAAAATTAACACTAATGGCCAGTGTATGTCCACCGTCTGTCATGGATGGGGCTCATGCTGGGAAGTTGCTTCCCCTACTGCTGGTATGTCACAGACTATAAACTGGGAGAAGACACATCAGAGGAAGAATCAGATACAAATCTCTCACTAGATGTTCTGCCTCCAAGAAGACAGAGAGAAATGTGGGAGAGTTTTCCAGCTGACCAGTAAGATGGGGCAATTGTACTCTTCTGCAGTTTTTTCAAAAGCAGACTACAGACTTCCCATTATGAAGTGGGAATGGACGGTGGTTCAAGATCCAGCAATTAGAGCACAGGATTTGTTTGTTATAAAAAACAAAAATCAGTTTTATTGTCAGCACTATAGGACTTCCCTGAGACACCAATACCATTATCTCAATTTAAGAGATGGAAACCTGTAGCACAGAAATACTGTGACTCAGCATCTTCAAGAATGTACCTGATGTCTACATCCTCAACTATGGAGCACAGAGAAGTTTGGTGGTATGTATCTCTAGTAACCTTGGTCCCATATAAATGTGGGAAGACCAATGTAGCTCTGCTGAACTAGTTCAGACCACCCTCCAGCCTCTACTCCCTTCTCTAACCCTGTTGCAGTCAGCATTCACTTGGACAGAGCCATCTACCCTACAAGCTGTCAGGAATCTGACTCCTTTTTTTGAGTAATTTTGGCTAAGCCCCATTGACTTTATATTACGTGTGGTGTAAAAATCCTCAATCCTCATCACTCAGTAGTTACTGAATGCACCATATAACAAAGGATCTTTAGAAAAAAGAGCATGGAGGTATTTCATTTAACTGTTTAAATCTGATTGTTTAGAATAGAAGATTAAAATAGTCCAGTTTTAGTAATTTATTTTGATACACACTTATTTGGTTTTTGTAATAGGACAGTTCATTGTCATTAGCTGATACTATTATTTCAAAACTCATGTAAATTCCAATAATGACATCTTTAGAGGATTTCAGTGATTCAGGTATACTAACCTATTTACAGGGTAGATTGAAGTCCCTTCTTTCAAAATGATTATTATATTCCTTCTATCCTAACATTCTCTGGCAAAGGTACATAACAAATGCACATGTGACTATTTTAGCAAAAATGCAAGCATGTTTCATCAAAATTTATGTATGTATTTCCAGTTTATACTGGAAGAAAGTAACATCCTGAATAGCTGGTAGAGGATGCCTTCATATAATAGTCTGGAGCATTAAAAACTTAACAATAGTCCTTATTTTCAAGATTAATACAGAATAGTTTAGAAGATAAAAGACTATTCCTTCATATTCTTGAGGAACAAATGCATGTGGTTTTGGGTATATGGAATCATACTCTCTGCTAAAAGAAAGTCAATAAATTAATTCTCAGAAAGAGAATATGCACTGGAAAGACTTCAGACAAAGATTCCAGGTATTTCTTTTAAATGTCTACTGATAACTTCAAGGAAATTGTTATGTTCCTATTTATATAGTATAGACAAAATTATTAACTTTAATATAACAACATTAAAGTATGCTCTTTACTAATTCAAATCAATTTAATTGTTGTTATGCATCTGCTTCCCCCCCACCCCCAACAAATGCACACTCTCAAAATAAACAGTAAAAAGCTAAAATGTAAAAATAAATTTTAAAAAAACACGTTTTCTTACATGCAATGGATAATGAATAGCATGGTCAAACCCAAACAGCATGCATGAAGGCACACGCATTGCAGAGGAGGCATTTGTGAAGTTCACATTCCATTCCAACACACAAAGGAACAGAGAAGAAAAGAAACGGTAAAAAAAAAAAGAAAAAAAAAAGCCATCACATCAAATCAAGGTCAATATTCATTTCAAATGATAACCTGGGCTAGACATATTTAAGGAGTCCCAAAGACAAAATATTAACCTTTAACAGTCCATCAAAATTCAGGTATAAATTAACTGTTTGTTCTTGTTCTTTTTAAGATTTATTATATCACCACACATTCTTTATAAGGTACTTATTAATGACTTTTAACAGATGAGGAAACTAAGCATGTATAGATACATTATGTGATGTGCCTGAGGCACAAAGAAATCCATTAGAGGTTAGAACAGAAAATTACTAGGCCCATATTTCAAATGCTTCATATTTTCCCTGCTATGTCTTTTTACCCCAATAATGTGTTTTTACCAGTATTTGGGCTCCATAACTTTTTCTTCCAAGGTTGCCATTTAGTGAGGTTTATTCCAAGACATGAAGAAACAAACTTACTCTTCAGTTTGCTCTTCTCTTTATCCAGTCATGCACATGACATGACTAGAATAAGCGCAACACCACCACATTCACCAGCACAACTTAATAAAACAAAACAGAAGTAAATCACTAGCAATGAAGCATGCAAATAAAGGGAGTGCAATCCATTTTCAGCATGATAAATAAAGGCAAAGATCTATTACTTCAATGACAAATTAAGAAGGAAACAAAGAAAGAAAGAACTGGTGCAGCAACAAAAAAAAATCATTAAAATGTCATTGTCATGTGTTTTGGGAGGTCAGTATTCTCACAAATTCTATGTAAGGCCTTCTTTGCTGAGTTGCAGACACCTAGTTCCTACTCATACCTGCAGTACTAATGAAGAGACAGGCTCTTAGGCTTTTAAAATAAATGACAATAGGAAGGCAGCAAAATCCTAGGCCCCAGAGGGAGACCCAGAAGCATCTGGAGCAGATATGAGCCCAGCACTTTTCCAGAGCTGCACCTCCCTGTGCAGCCAGCACAGCCAGGCAAACTCAGCAACAGCCAAATTATACCCCAGCACGCTGAGGAGCCAGGGGTGCTCAGAAAATTGAGATTTTTTTATGTTGCAGTGCTGCTTTCTCCATTGCATAAACAAAAAAAAAAACTAGCCCAGAGGTGGTCTACTAGATGTGGTACAAAGACGGCCACATGAGGCTCAGTGAAATCACTGACTTGGATTATATCAGAATTTTACACCATGTTTTACTAGTGTTATGCAAGCCACCGGTTTTGCGTTATATATTCCCATATGTGTAAGAAATTAACATGGTATACTGTAGCTACTTTTGTTATTTTGCTAGTTGCATAGTTAATCTATTTCTTTAATGATTTTTAAGTTTTCTTTAATTTTTTTTCTGCTGAGGGATTGCATTGCATAAATCTTACTAATTTCTTTTTCCCTGATTGGGCTAATGGCAGTTAATCCTCCGGAGCTGGGTTTGCTAAACTGAGAAATGTGATGTAAAAAGCAGATAAAACATGTCCTACTCTGACTTCCCTAGAAAAAACCAAAATAGTTCATTCAAATTCTGTTATGTTTTAGAGCATTACAGCATACACTGTACGATACAACTTAGCAATACAGTTGTAAGAATGATCTAATGACTTTCGGTTTATGCAAGCAAAGCCAGCACAAGTAGTCTCTTTTTTTTTTTCCAGTCTTCAAATTCATTTCAAAATCTGAAGAATAAATTTTACAGCACGGCTCTAATTAGCACCTATTAGTAAAGCACCATAATTTAATGGAACACCCTTCACTACAGCCAATAACATGTTTTCTATTATTTAAACAAGGAAGGATGCAAACTTCATGCTTTGGAAGCTGTTTGTCAAAGTAAACAGTTCTCTAGTTAGATTTTTCCTAGTAAGCAGGGCAAAAGCTTTCTAATTGTATTTCCAGGTCTATGCATTCTAATGCACTAAACACCTCTATCCAAAGTTACCTGTACATTGGGTCTCCTTTTTCTCAATTTAACTTTTGGTATGCCCACACCAATTTGCTGAAGTAACAAAAAAAAAGCAGTAATTTATATTTTTACACTGTTAGTAAACAGCCTACTTATAGAATGGAAGTCTTTCCTCAACACCTATACTCTTCAGTGAGCTTTTACTGGAAGCCCTCATTTTGATCAAGAGTTTTGACCTCTCTGTCAGAATCACATATAGATTTTGTCTAGGGAAGCAAAAACCAGATAGAAGTTAAATAATATAAATTAAGTTAACAGAGAGCTCTCCTTCCCTCCTACTCTTCCAGAACTAAAATACAGAATGGGAAGAGTTTCACTTTTGGTTTACTGTTATATCTACTCTTAAAATAATTTCCTCTTACAATTCTTTCAAAATCATAAACCATAAGACAAAATACTGGACCCTAATGAAGACATCAAGAATTTTATAATTAATATTAAATGAATTTTGATCAGAACCATAATGAAAGTGAAGAAAATTATGCTATTCTTTAGAGCAGATTCAGAAACTAAATTTCTTACTGTTTTCAAATCTTATCTAACTAAAACTAATCTTGTTAACAAATGCTTAATGAACTCACTTCAGTGATTATTTTTACTTGGTGGGATATCCACCTGTTCTCTCCCAGGACAACGGGAAAAACATGCACATATGCAGACACAGAAAAAAAATTAGCAGAAAAACATAAAATTAAGCATTTGTTTAAAAATGTAATATAACTAACTATACAAACTTCAAAAATGGTATTTTAAGCAGTTTAAAACTACGTTAAACTGAAAGTTAAAAAAAAGGTTTCCTGTGTTACGCTTTGATGTAATTTTCATGTGCAAATAAGAACATGACGGTAAAGGTCTTAATTATTTTAATACGCTTTTGAACCTGCTTTTTGTTAAATTTTCTCAGTTGTGCAAATGACTTCACAAGTTCTAAATTTCTAGGGGCTTCTTTTTGTGAGATGATACTGAAAGATAATTTCACAAAATATTAATTGTGTTGAACCAGTTGTGATTTGAGGTAACAGATTTTCAGAATGAAAGCAGAAGACATTAAGAAGAAAGGACTATTGGAAGTTTAATACACCCTCACCTCTTCAAAGCTAAAGACGTAGTTATGTTTTAGTTTACATCTATCGAAAAATTGCTGGCAAAGAAGGTTAAGATGTTGTTTGTTAATAAGTTAACAGCTACCAGGAGGTTCAACTAAAATTAATATGACATGTTAAAGAAAGTCCATGAGTTCTAAATACATCTGTCTTTGTAGTGTACCTTAGTTTTAAAACGTAGTTCTTGTATCAGTCTGAATAGCATGCACCACCCAAAACAAACTGGGAGTGAAAAAGTCTAGTCTGTGTAACTGTTAATAACAACAATAACAATAATAATAATAATGTATATGCTTAATATTTCATTTAGACATTATTCTTCAACACAAAACTTGTAACTTATAAAATAAATGCCCTTTTTAAAACGTATGCTAAACCAAACATTTGAGCAGTATGTGAAAGCATCTCTGGATTTCCATATCCTTTTAAGTAGAAAACTACACAGAGAAACCATGACAATTAGTATCCTAATCCATCTCAGTCTACCTAGATTTAACTGGCATGAGCAGAGTTTTTCACTCTCTAACAAAACAAGTTTACACTGCAATATAATAGCACAGATGAGATTAACAGAATGCATATCCATCAATTCCTCATAAGATTGTGCCTGAAACAAGAACACTGCATCACTTAAAAGATAGTTTCATTTGCATACATGGAGGAAGTAAATAGACCACTTGCTATCATCTGCATTTCTAGTAATCTCTAATGAAGATTTGGTCAATAATAATGCATATATTTATCTCAGAATAATTCCCCAAAGTCATCAAATCAAAACTTTCATTTTTTTATCATATGAAAACCTAATGCATATATCCAGAAACTGAAGCCCTTCTAAATTATGAAGACTACCTAAAAATCTTATTTTCCTTTTTTTTTCTTTTAAGAGTTCTTTAAAAATAAATCAAAAGGGATATTTCACCAATAGTTAAGATCAAGTTATTCTTTCTCTTCTTCAGAAGCACTTTTTCTCTTTCTTCTTTTGTTACACACTTGGCAAAAGATTTCAAACATATTCATTACTTCACCAGGAAATTAATTCAAATATTCGCAATGCTGACATCCCTCAGCTTAACAATTAAATGAATCACTAAAATATGTAGATCAATTCTTAAATTTCTTTTTCTTTGACAGTTGAAGATGGTGAAGTACTGAAAAGAGAGTCTGCTACCCTTCTTGTAGCTATGATAGGACTTTCTGGTGAAGAAACAAGAGATGACAGTTGCACAGCCAAGAGGTCAAGGACTTGCTGCTATTCTGCCACAGAAACATGGCTGGAAGGAACAAAGTGATGGATATGTATCCAATTTACAAAAAAACCCCCAATATTTCCATGCCTACAGGCAGCTAATACAGGCTTCCAGTACTTAAGAAGTTTCTCTAAAGTGTACTAAGTGCTAAAACATAACTTAGAAGTAGAGTGCCACTAAAGTTTAAAAGTCTTACTAGCCTTAACTGCCTGTGTATTGACAGCTTGCATTTATCTTGACCATAGATTGCTCAAGCCATATTAATGAGAAATTTTAATATTGACAACTGAACTACGTGGATACGTTGTTTGGTCTTCAATACTTACAGTGATTCATTATTGGTTTTAAATTTTTGTCTGTAAATAATCCAAACATTTCTCTCAATCTAGAGAAGTTTTATTTTTATTTTTAGTTAATTAAATTTTAACTTTGTCTTTTATATAATGTTGCATTTCTGCACTATGAACTCAAGAGAATTTGCTGAAAGTATGTTTCTAATGTAATTAAAGTACAAGCATTTTCAATTACTCCACTAAACAGAAGATTGTTTGACATGGGGAAACTCTTCACTAAAACAAAGACTAAAGTTTTGATTTCAGGATAAAAATAAACCATTCATGTTGAAATATCTCATCAAAGCCAGGGAGGGAACATATTTAAGAAGATACATGTAATTAAGAGATACATGTAGAAGTCCCCACAGGGTCAGGAGTACAGTTAATGGATATGAAGTCAGACTGAAATCTTGGGTTTAAATTTTCCTGGAATTTGAGAAAAGTTGAGTCCTAATCAGATTTAGATAAAGATTTCATCTTTGAAGATGAAAGGCCTTTCTCAAATTAAACTACTAAATAATCTAGCATTCTGGGAAAGAGTGCTCAGCTAGATCCATCCCATCTTTGCAGCTCAGGTTTCAGCTCTGGTAAACAGAAAATAAGCAAATAAACAAATACAAAAATACAACTTAAATTGTGTTTGCCCCTGGTTTCTGTGGTTTTGCAAGTACTAAAGTTTCAACTTCTGTAATGAGAAAGCATCACAAAATAAGCATGTGCAGTAGTAAACTCAGTTTGCTTTGAGAGCATCTTGTAACACACTACAAGTTCTTCCAATGATATTACAGCTACTACTAGTTGTCTGTATATTAAGTATATTAAAATATTTATTTCAGATACATGAATGTGCATGTAAAATTTACATTTTTTAATGTTATTGATGACCAAATTCAATACAAGCCAATGTTGGTCTTCATACTGACTAAAATGGATTTGGATGAAGCCATATATGTGCCACAAATTTTCCTGACACCCTCATAACTGACAAATCTTGACTACTGCTCTCTGGCACCTTCAGTAGATCTTAGATGTTTCTGATACTTTGACAATGTGCCCTTATTATAGAGGAATAAATCAGAAGGTTTTCCATACCTTTGGTTGGAGATTTGGATGAAGTAGCACATACCCATTAGGATCAATTGCAAAATAGTATCCGTTTGGACAAAGCTGAAAGAAAGAAATAACCTTTAGCATTGCAAGGTTTTAAGTAATAAAAAAATGTTAATTAATGGTTTTCAAGCAATGGTCACATTGAGGAAAATACCTTAGGCATCATGAAATATGTGAGATATGAACACAGATAAAATAATTTCTTAATATTTACTCTTTTAGAATCAAAAACTTAGAGAATAATTCAGGCTGATCGGACCATTGGAGGTCACCTAGTGCGATTCTTCGCTGAAAGCAGAGCTAATTCCAAAATACGATCCAACTTCAAAGTTGGACTAGGTCTCAAAGATTCTTTGAATACCTGGAATGGCAATTCCACAACTTCTCTGGACAATCTATTCCAGTGTTTAACCACCATCACAACCATTTTTTTTCCTTATTTCCAGTTGGAATTTCCATTGCCACAACTATGTCGACAGTCTCTTGTCTTTTGCTATAAACCTTCAAGAAATTTTGAGGTCCATCTTCTCTATAACTCCCATTAGGTAACCCATTAGATTTCCTCTTCAGTCTGAACAAATCCACCTCTCTCAGCTTCTCCTCATATGCTATGTACTACAGCCCCTCAGCCATCGTAGTGGCTCTGCACAGGGCTGTGACCAGCACCACAGTGTAATTCTTGTTGTCATAGTTTAGCCCCGCTCAGGACCAAGATACACAGTCTCTCATTCACTCCCCTCACCCTCCGAGGGAATAGGGAGAGATAACATAACAAAAAGGCTTGATGTTTGAGATAAGGACGGGGAGAGATCATTGAAGTTACCATTACAGTCAAAGCAGCCTTGACTTGGGGAAAACTATTTATTTATTATTACTAACAAACCAAAGCAGGATAATGAGGAAGAGAACAAAAACAACTTCCCCCCATCTCTCCCTCTTCCCAGAATTAACTTCATTTCAATTATCTCCACCTCCTTCCCCCCACCCCGAGTGGCACAGGGAAGGAATGGGAATGGGGGTTATGGTCAGTTCATCACTTGTCACTTTACACCACTCCTTCCTCCCCATGGGAAGAACTCCTCACATTCCTCCCCTGCTCCAGCATGGGGTCCCTCCCACAGGCTACAGTCTTTGATGAACTGCTCCAGCATGGGTAATTTTTCCACAGGGCGCATGGGCCATAGCCTCCTTCAGGCATCCACCTGCCCCTAAATGGGGTCCTCCACGGGCTGCAGGTGGATCTCTGCTCCTCTGTGGGCCTCTATGGGCTGCAGAGGGCATCACCCTCCTTCTTCATTGACTTTGGTGTCTTCAGGTGTTCCTCTCACAAGAAATTCTTCACAATTGGCTCAGGCAGATGCCTCTCAGGTTCTTTGCACATCTCCTCTCTTCACTTCTTGTGGTTGAGCCAGGCTGAGTCTGGCCCAGACAGTCGCCCAGCAGGAGGCCAGAGGGTGAGGGTCTCAAGGCCCACAAGGCTCTGCCCCTGCTTCAGCTTCTTCACATCTTTTTTTTTTTTTTTTTTTTTTTTCCCCTTTCTTAACTAAGTTAAGAAAGGTATTATCACTGAATATTCCATCACCGGTTAGCTCAGCCCTGGCCAGCAGTTGGCCTACCCTAGACCCAGCTGGGTCCACTGGACAAAGGGGAAACTTCTAGCAGCTCCTTGCAGAAGCTGCCACCATAGCTCTCCCTCTCAGTCCCAAACAAAATGAACACACTCGTACTGAGGAAATGAAACTTTGATATAGTACTCCTGATGTAGGTGTTCACTGCACAGTTCATCTTCTTTACTGCAAAGGCACACTGCTAACTTATGTTCAGCTTGTCCATCATGACCCCCAGGCCCCTTCCTGCCTTTTGAGGCAGCCTGTCCTAGCCTGTACTGTGGCCTGGGATTATTCCATTCTAGGTGCAGGACTTTGCATTTGCCTTCGGTCAAATTAATGATGTTCCTCTGCTTCCTCAGCTGTTGTTTTCAGTATTAATAGTTATCTTCTTAGAAATTGCCCAGCTAGATGTCTAAATATATAAATCAATCATACTTAGTAGGGTACAGGCAGACATGTATATTAAAGAACTTTTCTGTAAAGAACTGCCCTATATAAATGTTAAGTATTATTATCAGCTGAAATGATTGTGTACTCTATACTGTGATAAGAACCAAACACTCAACTAAACAGCAGTGCCTTAAGCTACAGGAGATGAAGTACTTGGAATACATTCCCTAGTGCAAAAGTTGGCTTTTACAGATGCATCCTGATAGACAATTCACACAGAAGCACATATGTGGCTGGAGAGAAAACCATCAGAAAATCTACAACAATGGGAAAGAGTACATGAAAAGAAGCCTGCTGGTATTTTGACTCACATCCAGACATGGCTGTATGACTTACGAAAGAGCATGCAAAGAAATCATACGTAAATCATACATAAAGAGAAGCCACCAACACAAGCAACTTACCGTAAATCGAGGTGTCAATTTTTTTATGTCCTCCAAAGAGACATCAACTCCCATTACTCCAAGAATCAGTTGATTCTGGTAAGATTCCAAAATGTTAGAATGTTTGACATAGTTACAATGCAGAATAACGGCAACAGTCAGTGAATTTTTATTTTGCCTTCGTCTCTTGTTTGACAGATACTACTTGAGAAGTTGCCTATTTCCTTATGTGTCTATTCTAAATTTTTAAAACAATATCCAAGTGATCCAAATTAACATTCAATACATTCAGAATTTAGTACAGAATATGAATTTTTTTATGAATATGAATATGGATGCTTTCCTGGAAGATTAAACAATAAATGTAAGAACAAAACAGATGAAAGCAAAAGTGATGCATTAATATTTTCAGTGATGTAGATAAAGTTTGCCAACTACTAGCAACGATATAGAGCTACTATTGCATGCTTTGGTTAGGGAACTGATAAATGAGAACTCAACACAGTTAACCACTTTTGGCTATGGTGCAATGATGAATTAAAAACCAAAACCAAAACCAAAATCAAGTGACTGTAACAATCATCAGCATCTTAAATTAGGAACTCAGGCAACACACTTACTTCACTTGTGATTTATTTTCCTACTACAGAAAAAAGACAGTCATTTACATAGTATCACCTGAATCCCTTCTCCATATTAAATAAATTTGGAATATGTAGTGGAAGATGCATCTTGCAGTCTGTAACCTAAAATTCAGGTATCAACCTAAGTCAAAAAGATTCACGTTTTCCTCTTGTTCCATCCAGGTTCTCTGTACTAGACCACAGCTGTTTTACTTCTCAGAAATACAGTCTGATAATCAGTAGTCTCTCACTTTGCAACCAGACTCTGCGAATTCTAGGCATTATCTTGTAGATAAGATTATGAAAACTTTTCTTTTGTTTGTTTTGTTTTTAATGGGAAATAAAGAGAACTGTTCTGAAAGCAAATAAAATAATTGGTAGTGATCAAATTTGTATTTTTTTTTGTTCTAAGTCTATTTAATACCTAAGAAACTGAAACAAAGACTGTCTTGGCTAAACTCCTGTATATTTTGACCTGAAGGAACATAAATATCACATCAAATGTACACTATTTTAGCACATATTGTAAAGTATGTTCTAGGTTTGATTTTTAAAAAGCAGCATTTTGATTTTGCAAAGAGGACATAAATGGATTCCATATCAGATTCTGATAGGGATGAGTAATTGTATTTATTTAATACTTAGTTTTTACTCTAAGTACATAGTGCTCTTTTGTATTATCATTACATACATACAATTTAAAATCTCTACATCATTGCCTTTTGCCCCGAAATCTCATAGCTTCATAGATTTGTTATAAATTTATCTCGGCTTCCTTTCTTGGCAAGACCTAAAAAGTATAATCATATACTTCCCATCTATTGAGCACTTAATGCATTCCCACTGCCACCAGGTCACAGAGATAGAATGTCATACCCTGAAACTCAGAACTATAGAAAGAGTGATCTCTATTTTCTTGTTCCCAGGAGGTTATTAGCCAACTAGAGATGATCCTTTTGTCTGGTGTACAAGATTATTAAACTGTAGAAAGCTCTATGGAAATACTCATTTTTCAAGGAGTTTAGCATTACATTTAATTCAAATAGCTAATTTTTATTTTCTTTAAATAACAGCTTACTATTTTCCCATTTTGTCCCTTTGTTAGATTGAAGACAGGCAGAGTTCCTGTAATCACAAGGCCCAGCTCCTAGGAAATAATCACATACAAAGGGGAGAAAAAAACTTTTTAGTTAAATAACAAATATAGAACTATAATATATTAGAACAATCCAGGGACTACTGGGCCCAAACCCTAGATTACAGTCCCAACTTTCAGTTTGTAAAAGAATAAAAAAATAACACTGCTTCATTGATTTTATGCATGGAAAGTGCATAAAATGTAATGCAAAGAAATTACATTTTTCTGTGTCCACATGTTAATAAGAAAAATAAAAAATACAGAGCGTGCAACAACTTAAAATATAATAGTTCAATAAAAACTAAACGTCGTGAAAATATGTTTACAGCTACAATTCCCGCCATACTAAAAACTCCAGAAAGTAAGGGCAAAAAAAACAAAAAGGAAAAGGAAAAAAGGAAAAAAAGGAGAAAGCCAAACTGAAATTAAAGACAGTAAATAGGTAGGCAATAAATACATACAGGCAAAATCAACAGAAAAATTCAACAGGTAATAGTACTACTTTTCGTATTGTTGCTACTTTTCAATGGTTTGCAATAATGTCCATCAACAGTTCTGCAAAATCACAGTCTTTTCTGGTGCTGAGGCAAGGAATTTACAATTATTTGGGAAGATGTAAGAAATTTGTTTCTCCTTTATTACCAGTCACAACTCATACTGAAAATAGGACCCAGAAAACCATGTTGAGATAGCCAGAAAAGTTTTGTTTTCCATTCTAAATTGTCCAGAGAGAGATTTCTACCTTTTTTTTATGTTAATGTTTGTTTCCTGGTTCAAATGTTTTTCACCTCACTAATGCTTACTCCTTCCACATATTTTATCGAGGAATCATATAACTTTTCTCCTTTTACTTCATTTGAAAAAAATAAACTAAAATACTTTGTTAATCCACTTAGATTAAATCGGTTCTCCATTTGCCCAATCTAGCAGCACCTTTTGAAATTTTAAACAATCCTTTATTAACTTAATTTTGTGCATCAAATGAAAGGTGATGAGGTCAGATTTTGTAATGTTACAACAAGCAAAGTGAAGAGAAGAGGAAATGGACTTTTCAGGAGAATAAGAGAAGCAAGAACTAGAGATGAATCAGAAGAGGAGGATACTTTTGAGAAGGAGCATTGAAGAGATACATAATTAAATAGGAGGGGTATGTATGGGGGATAACACTCTCTCCCCCTCCAAAACGTACAGTTAGATAGGACAATATTTGTGAACAAATTACGACTAACTGATAAATCTAAAAGTATCTGAAAATTCTGGGATTATATTGCAGAAAGTGAGGACAGAGTAACATTGTAACAAAACCTGAAATAACAGGGCAAGAAAAGAGGTGTTAATTGCCACAAACACATCAACTTATTAAAGACAGTCTTGAAAGACAGGTTCAAATGAAAGTACCTCTTCAGAATTTCATAACCTGAACTTAAGCTCAATTCAAATGTGGCCTCATGTAAAACATGTTGCATTATTTTATCGAGGAACCATATAACTTTTCTCCCTTTGTTTCTAATAAGATGATCAGAGGGCTGGAACACCTCTCCTATGAAGACACGCTGAGAGAATTGGGGCTGTTCAGCCTGGAGAAGGGAAGGCTCCGGGGAGACCTTATAGTGGCCTTCCAGTACCTAAAAGGG
Organism: Chlamydotis macqueenii; assembly: GCF_036417535.1. NCBI lineage: Eukaryota > Metazoa > Chordata > Aves > Otidiformes > Otididae > Chlamydotis > Chlamydotis macqueenii. The sequence continues at coordinate 11,267,110 of NC_141556.1, read as the reverse complement.
GCCTATAGGAAAGATGGGGAGAAACTCTTCAGCAGGGCCTGTTGCAATAGGATAAGGTGTAATGTTTTTAAAACAGAGGGAGGTAGATTTAAACTGGATATAAGGAAAAAATTTTTTACAATGAGGGTGGTGGAACACTGGAACAGATTGCCCAGAGAAGTGGTAGATGCCCCATCTCTGGAAACATTCAAGGCCAGGTTGGACAGGTCTCTGAGGAACCCAATCTAGTTGAAGATGTCCCTGCTCCTTGCAGGGGGGTTGGACTAGATGACCTTTAAATGTCCCTTCCAATCCAAACCATTCTATGATTCTATTTTAGCCTTAGCCCCAAAACAGCTAGTGGACAGTAAAAGAAAAAGGATAGGACAAAGTCTAGTGAGGCATAAGCAGGAGAAGGGCAAGCCCTATAGGAGGGAATTGCTTCAGGAAATTTAAGATAAAGAATTAGTATGAGAAGTTAGTCCCAGTTTCCGCTAAAACCAAGAATCAGGAAAAGGCTTCAGAGTGGATTAGATATAACTGTGCCTTCATGCTCTCATCTGTGATGAGAAAGTCCACAAATTTCAGCCTTTACCTCAATATTTTAGCTTGGGTTGGTCTTCATATAATAAATATATTAGTAAAAAGAATATGTCCTATTTTTTATAAATATATATGTATGCAGACATACAAATACATATATATAATTATATACACACAAACATACATACATAACACACAAATGGAGAAAAACTTGGAGGAAAGACTGAATGAAGCCACTGCAAATATAAAGCAGCAGAACAGAAGTCTGCAGGTATCACTTGTTTTACTTCATTAAACAGATCTCTTTCTGTCTCCAGTTACAAATTTAGTTTTAGATTTACAACAGGATATGTACTGAGCAGACGAACTTTTGTCATAACATCCTTTAAGTTTCCAGTAAGTATCTCAAAAGTAACCAGGAAAACATGGTTAATGAACTTCTGGCCATTGAAATTCCAAAGAAAAACTGGTTCCCTTGTGTCACACTCAGTTCTCTGATGAACTGATAACAATTTTACAGTAATGCTGACTGACAGGAAGTGGATTTTGACATGACATTAGATGACCACGTGAACTTGGATAAATACGTGATTCCAGATGACCATTTTGCAGTAATTTCTGCCTAGATAGAGTTACTCAAAAGAAGGTTATCTAGAATAACAGATTGGATTGCTGCTAATAATACTTTGCACTTCGTAGTTTCCTGAATGCGTTTGCTTTACAAGACCAAAGTGATAAACTCAGCAGTAAGGAAAGTGTTTCATATATCTTTTTGTTTATTTCCCCATTATATACACAATCCAATTAAAGAAATCTTTACCTTGAGCAAGTAAGTATTTACAACAACCATGGCAATTTAAAGATCTAAGTTAAAAATCTTTACAAATACCCAGTAACATTTACAGGTTTAATTCTGCCTGGAATACTTTCTGGGGGAAAAAAAAATAAAAATGTAAGAACTCCTCACCAGTAACATAACCTCTAGTGTAGCACAGGTACAGCACTGGAAAACTATTTGCTTCTTTTCTTCTTGTATTAATTGGAGTATAGTAATGACCTACACTTAAAAGATCTGTGTGTAGGACAAATTGCTTTCCTCTGTTAAAGTTCAGGACACTTAGGAGGATACTAGGTGCAAGTAATGACCAGCACATTAGAAATAGCTGCTCAGGAAAATGTTATATTGAAGTGTACAGATGCTGGAAATGCAGGAACATTATGTTTGGAACTGCAGGAAACTGAGTCCTCAGGACTGTGGAAAATGGACCCCTATAGTTATTGCTTTGCTTAGATTCTTACTTTGCTAGAGATAAATACAGATCATACCAGAGCATCCAGATAGACATTTGTCCATTGAACTTGTTTGGCTTTCTCTCCAGCTAAAACCATTGGTCTTCCCAAAACATCCAGATATTCCTGTCAAAAAGTGTAATAAACTCAGCAGAAGGCAGTTATTAGATCAAAGTCCAGAAATAGTGTTAAAAATAAATAATGACACAAAACCAATTAAAAGATAAAAAAAAAAGGTAATCAGAATTCACCAGTAATACGAATTAATTATTTAATTATTTAATTTACTTCTTTAACTACTTCTTTAAACTGGAGGTTGAGTGGTGTAGCAGCTGAGTATGTTAGGCTCCCACAGCAACAACTTGCGTAACTTCTATTGAAACAAAAAATTCAGATTTTTAAAACCTCATAGTCCCTGTCTTCCTTCAGTTCAAGAGTACAGCTAAAGCCAGTGATTTTATGAGATTTCAGACTTCTGGTCTGGTTTGGGAGTGGATGCCATCCATCAAAGTTGTTTCAGTCTTCAATCTTTTCTAATTGTCTGATCATATTAGGGATATTTCTTGCCAGACACTATCTGGAAGAGTTTAACAGAATCAAAGGACTTCTATTCAAGCCAAAAAAAAAGGACTCTTTCTGCCAAAAAATGTCATGCCTGGCCTTGGAAGGACAAAGAACTGCTATGATATTTCTCTGCTTTTCTGGACATGTGAATGCATAGACTTTTAGACAATTGAAAATATCTGTTCATCTACACAGTCAGTTTGGATCACATCATATAAGTCCAGGGTCTTATGCCCTTAATTATCTGTACTCATGTCTGCTGAAATTGTCCTGCATTGCTTTTGAAGGGAAAAAAAAGGCGTGTCTCTCCCAGACTGTTTGGATCAATCCAGGAATCTCTCCTACAAGCAGGATTGTACCAGGTCACTGTTTCTGCTCAGTTGAGTTCAGATACTCTGGCAGGCTTATGCTTTCACACAGACCCACAACAATACAAACTCATACTGTAAATAAATCAGGAGGCAAACTACAAATGTCTAGAAATTTTATACAGATCACTTCAAATGCTGTTTTCTACATGTGGTCAGCCTGCTTTAGAGGATGCTAGCGTGACTAGTATGCATGCAGGCTGCTGTGGGCCAGCTGGCCAGGATCACATTGTGAATTGTCGCAGTGAAATAATTAAAATTAAGTAAATAAATTAGAATACTTTAGTATTCTAATTTAGTATACTAAAATAGTATACTTTTACCTCATATGTAAAAGAAAGCTTCAACTTTTTTTTCTGTTCTTCATGTAGCATACCTTAACATTTAATTGATTCTAACAGACTGGAAATGCAACATATTTAAGAACAGAAATTACTCAATTTCTTTATGTTAAAACCGTATTTGCATTTGGCCAACACACTTACTTGCGTGTTAATTCTTATGGCTCCAATGGACGGAATTTCATAATAATAACCTAAAATTTAGAACAGAAATAATATCATCTTACTGTAATATACTGCTAGTCTCTTCATCCTGATGAATTTAATTTAGCTTGTGATTTCTAATTTAATTTTTATAGAAATTACCAAATATGAATGGAATACTTTTTCAGTAGACGCCATCACAATATGTGGCCACCAATGACGGGTCACCATGCCATACAGGCCAAGCAAGTTACTCTTAGGCAGTGAGAGCATATCATGTGTTTCTTTTGTCTGCTATTTTTAAAGCTGACATAATGTACTGAATTTGTACTCCTGAATTCCCAGCTACTCTGATGTGCAAGTATATTTAATGGTCAATTTAATACACTGTGATAGCAATGTAATTATCTGTTGAATGCATATAGGAATCAAGTGAAGTTCATAGCAGAAAAATATAAGGTACTCTGCAGAAAAGATGAAAAAACAGAACCGGTACTTCTAACTAAATACCAGAAATGTCTTTATTTGTCACTGATTTCATCACCTATTTGTTTGAAATAAAAATATTGCCCATATGCATCAATAAGACTGGAAAGATAGGTGCTGAGATCCAGTTTCAGCTCAAGTAAGTTGTAAGTCAAACTGGAAGGAATGGGGGAAGGACTGGAAAGATGAGTACTGAAGTTAGTAATTTACTTTGCTGTAAGCAATGTGTAACTTGATAATAAATTAAAATTTTTAATTAAGGAAAAATTAAACTTCACTTCTTTGTATATGCAAACAAATAATCACATCAATTCTGGATAAAAGATAATGATAAGTTTGCCTCGATAATAGGATGACATAGGTGTTTATGCCTTAAGCCAGCTGTTTGTTTTGAAACAATGGGGTTTACAGGCACACAGTATTTTGAGATACAAAGATGTTAGTTAAAAAGTCCCTGTTCAAAAAAACCAAACATTGATTTTCTGTAACTATCTGACAGTACAATCTGCTGTTCATGAAGTTGTAGTGTCTTCTGTATAACTTGCCAGCATACTGAGGGATTCATGAAGTTATGACATGTATGCTATTCATACAGGCTATGCATTCTTCTATATAATTGTCTTTTTTTTTTCTGTATATATATATCTCTCTCTTTCTCTTTTCTTTGGTTTATGTTATTCTCATGCGTGAGAATTGTATCTTATCCTCTTTCCCTGGCAGTCTTAATTTTTAAAACCCTTTGTAATCTATACCACCTCTCACCTCTTGTTTATCACAGACTTGTAAAATACTTTCACATTTTCAGTGGGGCTTGGAAATTGCTTTATTTAAAATATTAAACAATATTGTTTGATAATTTCTCTAATTTCTGTTTATCTGTATTTATTTCTTCTTTCTTGTTCCGTAATTATACTGTAAGGTATTTGAGACACTTCTTTCTCACACTGTTTTAAAATGTTTCTGATCACATTTTCCATGTAGAAATTTTAGGAGAAAGCATTTTACTTTCTTACTTTCATCTTTTTAACTTTTTTCCCCTACATCAAGAAATCAGGATAAAAATTAAAAAAAAATGTGAGAAGTTCTTAGAAGCTAAGAAATCACAGCAAGGATAATTTTCATATTTTCATCAAAAAAAGGGAAAAATAATGCAAATCATATGGTACCTTATAAGTTTTGGAGAAGAACAGAATGAAACCAAACCAGCCAGCCAACCAACCAAACAAAAAATCCCTTTGTCCAGACCCCTTAATATAAACCAGCTTTGCTTAATTTCTTATCTGTCATCAGTTCCATCTTTTCATAGAGGCTATTACAACAAGAATTCTCAAAACTAAACCATAATATCTTCTTCAGATTACTAAAAAACTGTAATATATTTCTTGCAATATAAAGTTTTAAATAATTAGAAATAAATATGCAAGCTTATTTTTATATATCTATGCATATACATATTACTTAATCAAATAACTTTTTTTGGACTTTTATTAAAAAAAATAAAGCTAAAAATCAGGCTCAAAAAATATGTAATCTTTAGAGAATAATAAAGATATTTCCTATCCAAAGCTCTAGCAAAGAATAGTCTCAAAGGAAAACAGTACCTTTATTTTCACAGGCCATCCACTGTATGGGTCCCTTGTCATAATTATGTTGACCGACAGAAAATGTGAACACACGTACCTATGCAAGTTAAAAAACAATGCATATAACTTAACTATATGTCATTAACTAGCTGTAACTCTCAAGTTAATGACACTTGATTTTATACATTTGAACAGAAAGACAAAACTGTGAATTTTCCATTTTTATCACCAAAATAGATACACTGCTATTATGATATTTTATATATTACTATTAATTATTTTGGTCCCTGAAGTAGAACTCAAGAAGAACGTTCTTTCATACATGTTGCATACTTTAAAGGTCTTACATTGGTTTCTGTCCATTAATAATTTACATTTCTTTTTTTTTTTTCCTAGGGTGGTAACTATAACTCTTCAGGTTTTGTTAAACTAGTTGGCATAATCTCATATCAATAGTAGATGATCACCGATGAATTAAAATGAACATATGCATGCCAAAAGAATTCAAAGCAATGCAAACCATTTTCTTTTTAGGACATAAAATAATTTCAGGAAAAAAAAAGATATTAAATTTTCAGATACCACAGAAACGAATTGTCATTTTGCTCAGACTTTCAGTCTTTTCATGTAAAAACACTAAATTAGTTCAACAGAGTTCCATGGAAGAGGTAAGTTTCTAATATTTCATTTTAAGCTCTCAATATTTATTAAAGCTATGTGTTTTATAAGCATAATTCTATTCATAATACAAGTTCAATCTATCTCAGTAACTGAAAGGAGTCATGGCGTCAGAAGATTCACCAAATTCTATCCCAATTTTGAACAGGGTTTTCAGTTTAAAATATATTCCATGCAAATTCACTAATTTGAATGAAAAAAAAAAACAAAACCCAGAAAAAAAACTAGTATTCTTGTACACAGATTAAAAATCCTATAAGACCTCTAGAAAAAAATGCAAATATTCTTTTTCAGCTTCTGGCTGAATATCTAGCTCAGAAGTAGAGCCTTTCTCTAAAAGGTGGGACAAATATTTTTGCAACAGTTTAAATAACAGTTACCATGTCCCTCTGAAGGAATGCCCAAGGACCAGACTATCTTTCATTTTCAGGCAACTCTTTCTTTATGGACCATGAACTTTACCAGTTCACTTTACAAACCATAGGTCATAACATGAAATCAGAATAAGAATTCCTTTCTAAGGAACTTGATGACTATGTTTAAAATTAAACCATAATACAATTAATTTACATGTAGGCTATAACTGAGTAATAAGGTAATGTTTTCTTTAAATATCAGTCATAATATAAAATTACAGACACTCCTTGTAAACTACTGATCATTGCTAAGTTTCTAAATGAGTATTTATACAAATTTTCATTACATTATTTAACATGTGTGTTTACTATCTAAACCCTCATTTGTAAAAAAAGCAACAAAAATTATGTGACATAATCAGAGCTTATGTATTAACCAAGAACTGCAGGAATAGCTCCAAATCATCAGTCAGCACCAAGCAATTGATGAAACTTTATTAGTGTTGACCTCTATATGCAAGAAGGGCAAACAAAGCTTTCTGCTAGATGTAATTTTTAATTAACAATATGTTTTGATTTGCTCTATCCATACAAACCCTTTGTTTCTGCAGTGAAAAGCAGAATTAAAGCAACTAGTCTGCTGCACTGAATGCTGATTTAGGTGTTTGCTTTTTAAAACTATACACAAAATTTGAATTTTTCCATTAAAACTAATAAGACTATCCTATACAGGGTAATTTCTCAGTAATAAGTTAAGCTAATTACAGTTCTAGTTACCCAGACAAGTATGGGAATAACTGTACATGTGTGATGGTAACATTTTGTTCTCAGTTCATATGGATAGAGACAGCTGAAAAATGCCTTCTATTACCTTGAAATTATCAGTATTGATACTGCAAACATGACTTCACCTGATATATTTGCGTCTCATTTATTTGTTTAATACTGTATCACATTGTAAATTCAGGTTACATTTGCCATCCCCCATTTGTTCTTGACCTCTTTCACAAAATGTCAGCTGCAACTCTTCTAATGGATCTTTCTGTTTCCATTTAATTACCATCTATTTTTTTCCAAGCTGAATATCACAATGTTATTTTCTATTGGTATCTCTCAGCTCACAAGGTCTCTGTTTATTACACTCCCGTTCTTTTTTTGGACCCACAACTGCTACCAGTGTATTGTCCACTAAACACTTAATTCAGGCTACATGCTCAAAAATTATGGTGTAATAAGAAAAATCTCACTAAAGGCTGCTAGTTAGACAGTTGAGTGATCTGATGTCTCTTTTGGATTAAAACTACTTAAGTAAGTTAAGACAGAGTCATGTGGGTTTGCTTGTGTGTGTATAAAACACAAGTCAATTAGACCGGCCTGTCTAGCATTTGATCTCAAATGTAAAAATGACTCTGCATTGGATTGAAGTTGCGAAATGGTGTGTAATTTAGGGAAAAGAAGCAGCATGTTAAATCTGCAACTAATCTATAAAGAATTTAGAATGAAAATTATTGACAACAAGCAGAGGACAATATATCTGATTTACTGTTCTTTGGATAATTAACAGAGATAAAGAACTGCAATGAAAATTGGAGTTTTTAATTGTTACTTGGTTTGGCAAGAGGGTGGAACATTCAAAAGAGTTTTCTTTTTCCTATTGCCTCATCTGGAATTCAGCAGAATGACAGACCAGCTGGAAAAATGAGTCAGCAAGTCAAATTAAACAAGCCAATTTTAGCAAAAATAACATGCTCAATACTAACGTTCTCTGTGTAGGACTCAGAGTCAGCCAAATGACTGAGATGTGTCTGTCTATACCTTTTCCTTACAGACATCTCTCCAAAGAAGATAAAAGGGTGTTAAACTAAAAAAAGACATATTTAGTTACTTTTAATAAGGAATTTATGACTCAGACCACTTGGAGCAACTAGATCGGACACAATGGATGTGAGCACCTCTCCCTTTGCTTGTTCTTCCTTTAAAGTTTGGTTCCAACCAACTAAAGAGATTTCTGAGTTGAAGCAAACTGCCAAGTACTCTTTGATCCCAATAACTTGTTTTCCATCACCACTGAGTTATTTCTTCCGTGTGCTTCTCTGCAGCCTCTTAGGTACTGCGTAGACTACAGATTCCTGGGTCCTTTTGCTATGACTTGCTTTCTACCATCCATGACAGTGGATGGACATTTCTGTTCCCCAAACTGTTTCCCAGGGAAAGGGCAGCCTTGCCTCCATACAGGGAAGATCCATTTATTCTCTTCATAAGGAAACATAACTTTCAAATCAATATAAACCATTGCAACAACCAGAAAAACAAATAGGAGCTGTGACACGTTCTGATTTTCAATGGGACTGTTCAAAGTAAAGTACTTCTAGAAAACCTGTACCCTTAGAATGCAGAAGAACTAGAGATGGGCACCAGCCTGCTCTGCCAACCCAACAGATACAGTCTTGAAACTGTTCTGAAATGTAAGAGTCCTAACTTCTACCACCAAGAGTTCAAGTCCAGAGCTGTGTTAGTTCTGCCAGGAATATATCATGTGTATGGCAATGCGTAGCTAATTCTTTGTCTTTATCACACTCTGAAACTAATCCTGGGCAGAAAACAAACAAACAAACAAAAATCTTTTATTCTTTGTATTATTCATTTACAGTATATAGCAGAGCAATGTACTTATTAACAAGCAAAAAAGTGCAGAATTAAAGTACAGTCAGACAGTGAGTGGCACAAGCTGCCCAGAGAGGTTGTAAAGTCTGCTTCCTTTGAGGCAGACTCGGTAAAACCCTGAGCAACCTGGCTTGATCTTATTCCTGATATTTGACTAGAGATCTCTGGAGATCCCTTGCAACCTGATATATCCTAGGATCCTATCAAGGACATCAAAGGAAAATAAGCAAAAATCCAACTCCTGATCATAGAAAGTGCTAGACAGAAAAGAAAAATACAGAAAATAGAGGAAAAAGTACTGTATTGAAGAAAATACAGTTGTATAATTATGAAGACAGAAATGAAGAGCTACCCATGAAAAGGCTGCTTTCACTACATATCTCAGTTGCTTTTTACCTATCTTATTTTTTTTTATTTTGCTATTGGAATAAAATAAAGCAAGATTAAATTAGACTCTTCCTTTGGGTGTATCCTGTTATGAGTATCACAGAAAATTAACAGCTTAAGTGAAGTTAATTCAAAGTGACAACTAAGCACAAAAATCACACTTGCTATTTAGACCACTGCATATATCTGTAGGCAATACGTGTAGGTGTACGAGAGTTTGAGAAACTGCAAGAGGTTGAGAGTGGATGAACATGCATATTTTTTGAAAATTAAATTATTGTTCTTGCAGCTGCAATGAGAGAGCTCCCAACAACCATTTATGTGCATCTCCTCATTACTTTTTTTAGGAGGAGATAAATTGCCCTTTGGAGATATATATTTCTCTTTATCAGATATCAAGAGAGCTACTCGACTAGAAGTAGGTAAGATGAATCCCATCATTTTATGAATATCATCTAAAAATAGCAAGAGTGCATCTTTTTCTACCACTAGATAAACAAACTGATTGAGTCAATTTGATCTCATCAAATGACGCAACCTCAGTTTTTATGACGACAGATTTCAGAGTATTTTAATCTGGCCTTTATAACAGCAGGTAAAGATTCACAGATAATTTCTTTTACTATACAACAAGAGAAGCTGTGACAAAGAGAAATAAATAATTCAGTAATTCCAGTGTGATCCAGGAAACAGCTTTTGCGACTAATGTGTTTATAGATTTATCAGATAAGATGAAAATTTGTTTGCAGTTTATATTAAATAGGTACACTTCAGAAATAAGAGGACAATATACCAAGCCTATAATCATAAAACTGCTCTTCTGTATTCCATTATGCGCTCTGTCTTCTAAATCCCTTGTAAGCATAGCCTTTAAACCACTTAATCATTTCGGTACTCTTCTGCTGTAGGTTGGGGAAATGTTATGTGGTTTTCAAGCTGCCACAGTTAAAACTGTGAATGCATTTTTTTCTCTTTACATCTGTGGGCAGGAATTTGAAGAAGATGTTTGATACTACTATGAACTAACTAGGACCAGAAGGCATTTATGATTAATTTGAACTGAGAATAGAACTTCAGAGGACAATCGAAAATCCTATACACTAATTAGGAAATCACCTAGGATTAGGCAATAGGAAGCACCAAATACAGATTTTCACCTAAATTCTCGTCCATAATCAGTCATGCTGAACTGCTCAATTCAGGACTTCTAGGGATGCAGTCCTGAACCATTTGGGTTACATCTATAAAAGTAAAGCAGCTTTATTTTCCTAGGAAGCACAGGGAGAAGAGAAATAGAAGTTCTGTGTTTAACAGCAGGGGTAAGACTCACAATGCTGTGCTGGAGAGAAGTTTTAGGATCCCTTGGGCTATATTTATGTAGTGAATAAAATGGGACATAAATAATTGTCTTTCTCAGGCCATGAGGGCAAGTGGCATAGCATGGCTCACATCTCTACAGCTAAATTATATTGCCTTCCTCCCTCCCTGTCCCACCCCCCACACTGCGTGATCTCATTATAACATTTTTTGGGCACAGGCCCTGACTCATGCTATGCCCTGAACTGAACCCAGACATTGTTCAAAAGAGTTGATTGCCACAGGCCAAGAACCATACCATTGGGTCTGTTAGCAGTTAAACAGTATGGATAATTGTGGACATTTCTCTAGCCTGCACCCTGGCTTTGGATCGTTTATTAATATGGATACAGCTGTGTGATTCACACATAAGAGTAAAGCTGGTTTTCTTATGATGGGCTGAGCCGGGCTCACTCTTTTCAAAATGACTCCTTGGAACTATTTTTCTAGACATTTATCCACAGTGAATGTCTGTCCCAGACTTTCCATGCATATTTGCAGTCTTCTCTATCATTAGTTTCTTTCATTCACTACAATTCAGCCTCAAACTTCAAGCTGCAATGCTAACTTATTAATTCATAGTCTAATTATAGTCTGTGTAATTATAGTTTAATAAAGAAAAGAAATAATGACACTATAAAAACTAGCTCACACTACAATTGAATGTTAATCTTTCTTGCATCTTAAAATAAAAATAAAGTTTGCTACATATTAGGAGATTATTGGGCCAAAAACCATTTAATAGTCTTAATATACTGGAAAAATAGATCCAGGAACATGGATGTGTGGTGTAGTTATATGCAATTACTCTACAAAAGGAACTAACAACTGAGGATTATACCTGAAGTCTTCATAACATATGCATATAATGAAAGCTGCGTGTTCACTGGAGAAGTCTTTACAATGAATGTCATGAATCTCTGAAATGTGTTTTGAGAACTGCAATGTGTTTCAAAAATGAAAAAAAAAAAAGTGGTTTCATCTAGCTTTTTTTGTTTCCTCAAAAAGAAAACATATCTGTAAGAAAATGGGATATTTTCTAGTGCAGAGGTTGAAAACACAATTATGGTTAACATATTGAAAAAAATTCAGAATTAACACTCTCACAGAACTATAAAAATGCTAATTCAGTTACACTGTTCTACATCTTCTTAGTGCCACCTTGTGGAACTACAGCAACTCATTCCTTACTCACTAAATGGCCAGCAGCACATGGTTTCCTCCTCTGTGGCACAGCTCAAACTATGAAGGTATAAATACCCTGCTGATACCTACTAATCTACCTCTGCTAAATTGATTATAATTAGATAGATGGACCAGAGATTATATGATCTTTTAAGTCTTTGCTTATTTTAGACTTAATTTTTGATGAGTCAGAACATCACAGAAGTACAAGCGGAATTATTAAATTCTGTATGCTCACAATGACCTAATGTAGGAATATCACGTAACAACAAAGAGGTATGTCCTCTGTACTATACCATCTCCACGAATAAGGTGAAGTTTTTAATATTAACGTTTTGCAGGTGTAGATATAAATCAGCTCTGCCTCATTAGCTTTTTACAACATTAGTCTCAATAAGAGTGGTAAGAAAGAGAAAAGATGTGCTTTCAAAAACACCAGTAGGACTTCACAACAATATTCTTGAATTTGAGAGTCAATCTAGCTGAGCCTACCCTACCAAAAATTGGGCCTTGACCCACTCTCTGGCCTCAAGAGCAACTGTGGCAGCAGAGCCCACATACGCACATAGAAGCTAAGTCATTGCTCCTTCCCTCTTCCCCTTTCCTTGCTGCCCCGGGAGCAGCCCCAGCACCTTGTCTAGGAGTGCACCAGTTGGCAGAGGCTGAAAACCTTCCAGGTTTAACTAACAGTTAAATCCTATAAATGGTTACAGGACGGTGTCCAAGGCCATGTGTTGGCCCCATGTAATTTACTAATATAAATGGTGCTGTAAGATGTTTAGATTAATATGCTGTCTCTGATAGAGTGTAATGCAGTTGCTGTTTGCTTAACTCATCCTGCTGAAAGACAGAGATGGATTTTATCTAGAAAATTCAAACATAGTCCCCAAGTAGTCTTCTGTGATGCAGATTTGTGGCTGTAGCTCCTGCTCAAAGGATGCTAATACACTGGTACTTCCCCACATCACCTCAGAAAAAAATGTAAACCACTCGGTTCGGGTCAGGTGATTTTTTTAGCCACTCATCCTGTCTCCCAGTTTTCAGATTAAGAAATTACACTATCACCTTTTTAACAATTCATCTGTTGAACATTTGACTACAATTTACTCAACTGATCTGTTTCCTTCCTTGGTTATACAAATAACAAAGTTTTTTTTGTTGTTGTTGAAATGCAAAACAATTAAATTCATCCTTTTCCCTAAGCTACTTCTCCCTGACACTCACCATTTAGCACTCCCTGAAGAAAAAGTATTTTGTTTTCTGAGATTTCCTTGTAAATTTGGTGGCCTGTATCAGGAAGCAGACAAAGGAGTTGACAAAGTAATTCCCTCCGTACTCTGGATTAAAAGCATTTTAGGCGTATCTGTGACAGTCAAAACAACATTTGGAAGCAGCTGAGCAGCTGGAAAGGACCAGATTAATTAGAGAGATATTTACTGTTCATCTTGTGACACTAAGCTGCCTTTTTTTTTCCATTTCTTTTTTCCTCTGCCCAAGCTTACAAGCTGCACGGAAGAAATATTACAAATATCAGCTAAGAATTTAAAGGAATTTTAATATTCCATTGAATATTTCAAACACTAATTTTAATCAGACACTCTGCCTTTTTTCTATGCAAATAGTCTTTGAGAATAGCATACTAACTGTCCCCTTTGCACAGTTACTCCCTCCATTTTTTGCTCCCATTACTCCAATTCTTGTACAGCATGGAAAACACTGACTGAAACTAAACAATTGCAAATGCCGAACAGTTGTATTAGAAGAAGGAAAAGGATGGGGGAAAACGGAAGGGCCATCGGAAATTCCCATTTCCAGTAGAACTCATTTACAGGAAATCTTTCTCACTGGAATTATCAGTTATACAAAGTTCATGCCTAATTTTACAACGGCCTGATTTTCACAGGAACATGAAAATTCAAAATGAAAACAATCTAGTGAGCCTGAAAAAGAGTATGCCAGTTGAACAGGTGAAGGGACTTTTGCCCTTGTTCAGATGCTGGTTTTTGGAGATTGACCTGGGAACAGAACAGTATTTCAGATCACCTTAGAAGAAGGAGATTGAGGAATGAAAACGCTTCAAGTTTAGTTCCCGTTTCTTTTTTTTTAGGGGGAAAAAAACTGTGTAACAATGGAAACTCAGCACTGCCATATAGGACTGCACTCAGGGCAACCTGATCTTGCCTCTGCTTGCACGAAAGATGTTCCACTGCTGACACAAGTAGGCACTGACGATGCCTGCTGTCAGCAACTGGCAAATGCCCTAGCACGGCTGAAAGACCGAGTCTTATGCACAGTCTTGTAATAGGGAATGTCCTTCACAGTTAATGATTAATACAATCACTGTGCATTCTTGCACATTGTACTTCTTGCCAAATTGCAGCTGAAATATCCCCATCGTCTATGAGAAACATTGCATAAATACAGATTTACAGATACCATCTATCCTATGGATTATTTAATAATAATAAAATTAATCATGACACGGTTCACATCTACACTGAATGATATGCATTTTCACTTATTTTGTAATCAGCTAAACAAACCAAACTTTAAGGAAAAGAAAGAAAAAAAAAGAACGGATCCTACATGCACTCCACAAGTAAAACAACCTTGAAAGTTGTCTATAGCCCTGGTGTGTTCTGTAACAGAGTGGTCTTAGTAAATCTAGATGTAAATTTTTCATTCACAAATGGCTGAGAGAGAAAAGCACAAACAATGTATTGTGGTTAAATCACACTTTAGGTGACAAGATATAAGCTGGTTTTCAGTCTCTGATGTGAGATAAGTGAATTTTAATAATCACTCTGTCTTTTTATTGGAAAAAAAAGACAAAAGGTTTTCAGTCTTATTTATAAATATGCTTCTTATAGAGAAATTTATTATAGACAAAATATTGTCTTAGAGGATTTTGGTTTCATCTTTGTTTTTGTTTTCAAATAAAATACCATCTACAGATTAAGTTTGCAACAGAAAACACAGAGGTTATTGTTCTTCCAGTCTACATGTTGGACCAAGAATACAATATGGCTAGTCTCTATTATACAATTCATCACCTGCAAAGAGGTGGCTTCATAAAATAATTTGTAAATAAACTAAATTATTTCTTGTTAAAAAATATCTATTTAAATAAAATCAGACTAATTAAAGAAATACATTTGCAGCTTGCACTCCAGATTCTTTGGTCAGTATGGATTAATTCTTGTCTTTTGCACGTGACTAATAATGAGATTACGAAGCACAGAATTCCCATCTAAGCCTTAGCAAACACTGAATACATCATCCTGAATTTGATACAAGGCTAACATGAGTATGACTTCAACTAAAATTACTTACTTCAAAGAGAAGCTGAGTACAGAAACAGAGGAATGGAGACATATAATAGGTTAATAATTCAAACACTGCATATGGAGGCTGATTCTGTTCTGAAAAAACAACAGACTTTTTTTTTAAGGGGGGGAGGCGTTCTCTATTTTTAGGAATAAGACCTATTAAAATGTCTGTGAAAACCTCAAAAGAAAATAATTAAAAGCTCATACTTGAATGCCATTTTCCATAACCACACAAGTACAAGACTGCAAAGTAAGCTTCTCATTCTCCTGTTAAAGACAGTCTATTCTATATAGCACTTTCAGTTCTGCATATTACATTCTATCCTGCATAGTGGAAATGATTAAGGAACATGACTGTGATTTCTTGGAGATATGACAGAGCAAGTTTTAGCCTTTTCTTTGACACTAATCAGGATTTTGAATTCAAGTCACTACGTAGCGACTGGGGTATTTTCTGTTTGTTTCTCACCAGAATACTCATCCCTTACCTGAAAGAGGAGTTTTCTTCCTTTTTGTTAAAATTGAAATATTTTTTGAAAATGCTATAAAAAAAGGCCTTCTTAATTACATGTAATAATTCTTATTCTTGATAAGATTTCTCAAACAGTCCTCCTCCATCTCAGGTACTGCTGTTTTCTCCTAAAAAACAACCCTTCCTTACAATGTCTGCAGTAATCTCTAATACTTTATGTTTAAGTTGCACAGGGTTTCTACTTGCTTAAGTGAAGTTTACAGTACATCTACACATATGCTTTCTCATTTCCCATTTCATATCTCTTTCCTCTGTTATGCTTCTTAAACTTATAAACACGTATTTCTTGTTATGTGAATGGACTGTAACTTTGTTTCTTGAAATTTTTACTTCCTTCTTAACCTGTTGTGTGTTTAGGCTGCTGCACACATACATCTTGTGCTACCATCTGTTTGTTTCAGCTGTTCCCTTATTCTCATGCCTACTACAGTGATTCCCATTCTGTAACTTCTCCCTTTGAAGCTCAGTATAAAGTCTCCTGCATATTTCTGTCTGCTTTTTCCACCAGTGCATCAGCAACGCTTTTCATTCAAAGATGTCCCATCCCATCTGAAACAATTCCATCTACTAATGGACTAATGCTCAACTAATGCTCAACACTCATCTAACAGTTGGCGTAAGCAGTATTTAGAAACTAAGATATCTATTAAGTTTTAGAGTCACTTAATAATAGTGAATTCTTTTTAAAAATATATTTGGTTGTGATAGCTTAGCTACATTACTTATTCTATTAAGTGGACAAATTCTGCAGTTTCTTCCTAGAAAGCTGCACTTGTGTACTAATGTTGCAAAGCTAACCATTGAAAAACTCTAGACTCCATGAACACACAAATGTCAGAATCGTGACTGGGTAATTTTATAGAAAATGGTAATACATCATTTTACAGAAAATGGGTAATTTTGTAGAAAAGTATCTCTTAATCATCATAATCATACTATTTTTTTCTAATTGTGTCCAGTTTTGCTTCTCTATCTGCAGAAACTGATTCTTAACTTTCAAATTTTCTTCACTCTTATTTTTTAAATGAATGTTATTTGTGAGTCTCTCTTACGTGGTACTTATAGCAGAATAAGTTACACCTTCTCTGGCTATAGCTGCACTTATTACAGTTCATTCTTATTTACTTACGGCACTTCCTTCAATAAACAGTGCAAGTATATAAAAGTTATTTATAACTTTGATTATATAGGTTCATGCAGATAAAACAATATGATGTGAGATACAATTCCTGATTATCTTGTAGCAGATTAGGAAAATATGTTATTCTAGAAGATGCAAAGAACGGTTAGCTTTATTCCTGAATTTTAAGGAGGCATTAATTGAAAATCTAGAAGAAAGAAGTAAAAAGATCTCCTGAGTGAAAGATCAAGAAGTCATTTCTATTTTGAGGAAAAGAAGGTATGACAGCAGTCAAACAAGGATAAAGGGACAGACTTCCACAAACTCAGAGAACTAGCTAGCTGAGTATTGTGGGAAGATAATCTAAAGAATAAAGGATTACAAGAAAATGGGCAATTCATGAAAATAAATACATTAAACATACAAGAAGAAACTGCCTAGTGCAATGTAAGATTAAAAATACTTAGAAAATAAAACAGAGAATCTGAGGTTGAGGGTTACATGTAAAAATTAGCAGTTAGGGAAAAAAAAAAAGATTCAGAGCAAA
Source organism: Chlamydotis macqueenii (assembly GCF_036417535.1). NCBI lineage: Eukaryota > Metazoa > Chordata > Aves > Otidiformes > Otididae > Chlamydotis > Chlamydotis macqueenii. The sequence goes on along the minus strand of NC_141556.1, from coordinate 11,249,658 downwards.
GCAAAAAACAAATACAATAATACAATGCAGTTCCAAAAAGACAAGTTCTGTTCTATGGCATATTTACCTAAGTTCTGCATGGAAAAAAAAGTCAGTTAAAATATTCTCTTGAACCATTGAAGTTTGTCTAACTGTTCAAGAGTGTACTTTAAGAAAGGTAGAGGTAACATGTCATTATACTCAATAGGGATAATAATAAAGAATTGAAAGAATTTGAGATATAACTTAGGAGAATTTGAAAGAAATTAGTTTGTTTAATTGAAAAGCCAAACATTGAAAAGAAAAGTTGGATGAGGGTGACAACATATAAATGATTGCCTAAAATGTAAGATGAAATTATGATGAGAATTAATTGTTCTCTGTAACAAATGGAAAATGAAAAGAAAATCCATCTAAGCTGACATTGCCTTAACGAAATCTAGGGAAAGCTTTCTAAGCAGCTAAGTGTTGAAACAGAAAAACGTAAATACCTAAGGAAGCCGTGGAATTGGATACTTTAAAGAAGAGGTTACATAAACATCATCAGGCATGGCCTAGGTATTAAATTGCTCATTGCACAAAGTCCCAGTCCCCTAATTCTTGAATTACAGAAGAATACAATCAACTCAGATGGCATTTCACTGCAATCTTGAATTCATAAGAATGAATGCACAGTTAATACATAGGGAGACTGAGACAGGATAAACCTTCTGACGTCTAACCTCAACCTGTTATGCCATATGTAGCATTTTCTTTGCATAAATAAGTAAAATGCAGTGTGACTCTCTTGCTTTCAACACAAAACAAACATAATGTGCTTTCTATATTAAATTATATCTTAACCTTGATGCCTTGATTAATAATTTTATGCTATCTGCAGCATCAACCTCTACGTGACACTCTGAATAAACCACTATTAAAGCAGTGGTTTGGAATTGAAAATTAACAAAAATAGAAGTATCAAATAGCTCCCTCCATGCCAAATTTGAAAGAAACAAGCTGCCACTTGGCTTTTATGTAACAGATATGCATTATTCTAACACAACCGATAAGGTTACTTTTCAACAAAGCTATATTAAAACTTTCATTAGCCTTCTTCAGTTCTCAACACCACCACATGGATTTTTACCTTGCACAGCAGATAAAAATGCCACGTGGTAACCCAGACACATTCATGTTCAGAATGAAACAGCAGCCTAAAAAGAAACTCAGTACCAACACATATGTGTGTGTGGACACATGCATCTTCTGCATGCAGATCTTCTTTGTAAAATAAACCTTCCTCCGTGCTTTCTGCTGCATCTCCTAAACTTGCAGCAATCTTGCCCAGCAAACTACTGTACACGGATAGAACAGCATGAGAGATGTGTCAGTTGAAGGGAAAAGTACGTGAAAAAGGGACAATGGATACAACTTCCTTATTGCAGCCTTTAAGAAAAATCTTACAAATAACATTATATAGTCTAGAGGTATAAGGGATCAGTGAAAGACAGTGTGGGAAAGGCTGTGGCAGACTGCTGTAATCCAAAAGCATTGTCAGGGCATGGGCACATGGCAGCAGTATGTCAGCTTAGAAGATGATTGCTGAAAGGGCAATATATAGACATTTTTTTAAAAAAGAATATCCTAAAAATCACTGTACTCTGATTCCTAGTGGGGGAATAGGGATTCACACACCATCAGGTAACCGTGGTTCAAAATTTACATTTATGGCAAAAAATGTGTGCCCATATAGTACTGAAAAAAAAACTGGAAAAAAAAAGTTATTACATGGATTTACACACTGCTGATATGGAATATTTAAATTCATTAATTTAGTGGCATTAATCTATGTTAGGAATCTGGAAGCTGAGACAGTGGATAGGCTTCAAGCTCTTCATTAATAAGTGGAGCTAAGAAAGAGGTAAAAAACTGATAATTTGCCTTAAGAATAAGATATTTCTTCAGTGAGCACTCTAATAACATGGTTTCCACTTTTACTTTGAAAGAAAAGCAAACGGATTGTGGAATTTCTGAGTACTGACCCAAGTTTCACCCAGAATATTTTAGCTTTACCAGCTGTGCGTGTCACAGTACATATACAATCTATTAAAATTAACAGCTGGAAGATGACACACTCTTAAGACAGAAGTGATTAAGGAAGGAACCAGTGAGTCAGTTTAACCAGTTAGCTGGAGATTTCTTCTACATGGGATTTCCTGTACATCACTCCAAGAAAATTCACAGCACAGGGGACTATCAGGAGGAACAAGAAATATCTCAGCGTCTGGTCATCTAAAGATCACAGAAAGCTAATTGAGAGAAGGCCAGAGAACAATCTACAATCCAGAAAGCTTAAAAATTGGCTTAAAATTTATCTATCGAACTATACTACATGTCATTCAGATATAAACCAGAATTTTGCTTTCTTCAACCCTTAATTTAATTACTTTATGCTATACTGTGTGTCACAAGTCTGTCACACACACAGAAATGCAAGAACTGTTGGGGTACACTTTCACAGCTGTTAAGCTCTATTTGAAGTTGATATTAGTGTTGAGAAAGATGCTGTTTCTATTTTTGACTCTATGGGTAACTTTAGAAAGTTAACTTAATTCTGTCTAACATCTGATGAGAATCCCATGGCTACTTCAAGTGGAAATGTCATGGGCTTTTTCAGTGGTCATGTGTAGTCAGGATTAACACTTTCAGCCTCACCTAGAACGATTCACACACAATTGCCTAGATTAACAGTTTACTTTTTAATTTTACTGACTGCAGAATAACAGATTCAAACCAATGAAGAAAATGGTTCCCTCCTTTGGTAACAACGTTTTGGGGCTTTTTTTTGTTTTGTTTTAGAATAAAGTTTTGAAAGTGCTTTCTCATAGATATTTCATTTTATCATTCTACTGACGTGCTGAATGTATCAAATTTGGAAGAAGTCACTGCCAGTCATAAGCTTCACAGTGGAGTTACAGCAAGCTGGAGCCTCCTCCCATAGGACCTCTATCACTGTAGCAGTTCTGTGCCCACCAGATACAGACACTTTTAATGGAACTCAGTTATTGGAAAACTTCTCTGCATACCATTTCCTCACAAATGATATTGACAGAAAAATCCACACAAAATGAGGTTGTATTAATCATGGCAGATAATTCTGTGGGAATGAGACACAAGATTCACCTTATGGTTCTCCTCCTACCTGAGGGGTCAGATCATCTTAGCTGTGTGGGTCAGATCAATCCATCTATCAGCCTAGGAAATTTCAAACAACTGAAAGTGCAGGATGTATATTTAAGGTCTCTTCCTACTCATGTAAGCTGAGCAATCTTTCAAAACACAGATTTCAGGGTGCACAATCTGCCCTGAAGAGTTGTAGTTAGCTTTCTATTTTTAACCTGGATTAAAAATTCTCAAGATGGAGAACACCTACTTGGCCTCCATTTCAATTAAATTTATATTACTATATTAAGTGAAGCCATCTGTAGTATGAATGAGAATACCACCCCCATTCCTAAAATTTAGCACATGTGTGGTATTTCACACATTTAATGTGAGTGTCCCAAATGTCACCATAAAAGATAAACATGCTAGTTTTTAAATATCAGGCACAGCATGTAGTTGCAATCTGTGGCAATAAAATCTGGCTTTATAAAGGGAAAAAGGCATGCAAAGGTGAAATATGACTGTGGTTTTTCCACTTCAAACAGATGAAAACTAGGAATGTTCCTCCTCAAAACTGTGTTACATAAGTTTTATAATAACCCTCATATTCATACTGTAAATGATTTGTAAAGACAGGAAAATATTTTACATATATCTGTATGCTATATCAAACACATTAAAGCTTTTAATTTAATAGGACAATTTTGCAGCCTCTACATTCCAGGCTGCTCTTTTAGCAGTTTCCAATTTTTTATTGTATTATTTTTCTTCTTAACTTGAAGGTTGCACTAAGGGCACTGCAAACAAGTGTACTAAGTGTACTAAGTCATATCATCTGTTGGGTCAAAACTTATTGAAGCTTCTTTCATGCCAAGGAATTACAGAGTAACCGACATGAAGAAGAAAATACTTTTAGAGCTGAAGCAATTTTATATCAGAAAGATGAAAACAAGGATTAATAGATTTGAATGAATGGTCTTTTGTTTTTACAAGGGGGAAAAAAAAACCCAGTAGGTTGACAACACATTGTACCTATGATAGGAAGTGACTGGCTGTGATACAAGAAAATAAAGATTCATATTTTATATACGATATGCAAAAGACAAAGGAAACTGTTCCGACAAATGCAGAGCAGACAAGAAAAGACATCAGCTGATATATATTTATACTATGAAGTGCTACTACGGTAAAACACTAAAAATGTTTTAACACCTTACTCACATTTAATAGTCTCTCTACAGATGTTAATTATAAAATTGGTCTTACATTCAAGGGGCTATTTGTGAAATAAATTATAAATTAACTACACTAAAGACAATAGAATCTAGATCCACATATCTTTAAATATTTCATCATTTAATACATGAAAGCAGCCTACTATGCAATTTAAGAAGGTAGCACTATGTTTGTGACTGTGACTTTATGAAATTAAAAGTATATGTGCATTTTTCACATTAGAATGTGTCTGCCAATTATGTTATTATACTCTACTGGATTGAGACTAACATTAAAGTACACAGAGAGGGAACAACAAGAGAGCTCACATCCATCATTCTGGAATCAAGTGTAGTCTTACTAAGGAGAGCATGACCACAAGTGTATGTTGTATTAGTCTTATTTTAAAAAATATGAGAATAATATGAAAGATTGTCAGGGGATTTCATTATGATTCCTAAAAACGAATTTACTAGTTCAATCTCATTAGAAGTTTTTCAACCATAAATTTATCTTCAGCACCACAAGGATTGTTACTGATTGAAAACTATACGGAGAAAGCAAATGGTTCTTCAAACCACACCTGCAAAAACTTTCTTAGTATTTCTTGTATTTCTAGTGTCACCTTGGAGAAAACTGCTAAGGGATGCCATCTAGCAACCCAATACTTTATTAGACAAGTAACAAAATATAAGTACTTATATTTTGTAAGATTTGAATTTGTAGATACATGGAACTTAATCAAGTGTAGGAAATTTGTCTTGCATTGCATATGCATTGCATTTAACTATATAAGAAAATATACTTAAATAATCAGAAATCCATATAGTGACCATGATCATCATTATAAATTTGTTGAATACAATAAAGCCCCGAAACCCTCATTCACCAGAGGAAACAAGAAAGTGAGAGTGTACTGTATTACATATAACAGTATACACCAAACCAAACCAAACCTTGGCAGTGCAAATTTACAGTACTAAAGGATGCAGTAAAGTAATCATTCTAAATTAGTACATCCTACCTCGTTTATTACACTTCATATATTAATCAATGAGCATGATGTAAGACCATAAATCTCAGTGCTACAAATCTGTTTTGTTGTTTGGACTGAATCTTTTACTATACTTTCATCCTAACATTGCAAATTAAAAGGAAAATAATAAGAAATTAATCATACATCTTCCCCCTTACGCATCCATTTCCTTTAGCTGATGGTTTTGACTTTTGCTGTAACACAATAAAAGCTATCAAGTACAAATTTCAATAGGAATCTCTGCAGATATTTTCAGAATACAGTCATGTGTGCCACACAAGTTGCTATGATTTCAGTTCTTCCTTCTAATTGTCAGTTTAAAAAGTACTTTCAGCTTAGACACAAATATTAACTAAACCCCACCATATAATTGTATGTGAAATACTATTATAACGCAGACAAAAAATGATTATTCAAGGTCATGAAGTCCACCACTGGTTGAGATGGAAAATGTGTCTTGTATTTCTAGTTCTCCTTTTCAAGGCATTAATTCAAATATATGAGGATTTCCAACAAAATATTTCCATTGCTCTATAAATAACCATCCATGGCAACTGTTGCAGTGTCTTGGCGAATTGTGATCTAACTTCTAGCTGTTTTTTTTAAAAAACAAAACAAAACAAAAAACCCCACAAAAACTAGGTATAGGCACATACCCAAACACTAGAAAAAGTAAATTATTAGCTGTAGTTTGAACATAGCTGATATTTAACTTTTATTTAGAAAATGATAAATCTTCTAAATATAATGGTTTACACTACAGTGTAGTAGGAGACAATTTACAAAGCTAATTTCTTTCACTCACACGCATACACACACACACATTCATGCATTTTTACATCTGCAAGTATGCAAAAGCCAGACCAGAAGCTTGATTAGATTCAAAAAATTAAATCTATTCTGAGCAACACAACTCATTCAGTGATTCTCGTGTCAAGTCCATAATTCTGGTTGGACCACAGAACAAATTTCACCAACAGAAAGCCATCCCACTCCTAGCTAAGACATTCAAATGTATAATTAACCTCACTGGGAAAAACATGTGGGTTTGTTCCTTTCCAAGTCTATTCAGATTCAGATTCTAACCTTGAGATGTAGTTTTGCCTTTGCCTGATGAACAACAAAACCACACAAAAAAAATATTCACAGTGAGGAGATACACGTATATCTCATATCATTTAGCAACCTGTGTTTCCAATTGATAATGTGAGGATTACACTAATACAAGAAAAATGCCAACAAAAAGTTGAATTCTTTAAGTCTTATGGGATACTTTTATACTGCTTGACATCAATGAAACATAAAGTGTAAAATATTAAATATACTTTGTGGTCTTTTCAAATAAATGTTATGGATTGAGAAAGCTTTAAGTGCCCTAAGCTTCAATACTAATATGTTCTTTAAAAGTGCTTTATACACATCCCAAAAATGTTTTCACTTCCATATTTAAATGTTCCTTTTAGTGCTGTTGTATTTTATGTACTAAAATTTTCATATATTACTTACTTTTTTGTCTTCATTGTATTTATGAAAAATTTCTTGTGCTCTTTCTTCACCACCATCCGTAAATAACATAATAATCTTATTGCAGTTAGCTCTAGAGACACTGTGCTGTAGGACATATAAAAAGATTTTTTAAATTTCAGGCTATGAGGAATAACAACTGTTATATTTAATGAACTTCATATCAACATGCTTACTACTTTAACATGGTAATGGCAAAACTTCCAAAGTCTTTCAGGCTTTAATTCAATAGCTCTTTCTGAATAAAAAACATAATATAGTATAATAAAATAAAACAAACCAAACCAAAATATTTTTTCTATTCCGTAAGAGTTAAATACGACTCATCTCAGAACTGGCCCAACGTAGAGGAATGGGGATCTGGTGATTCCTCTCATCTTCACCAACACAAGGAAAGCTCTTCAACTCATACCCATCACATCAAACCCACAGTATTCCTCTGCAGATGTTCTGCATGAGACTGGCACAGTGAGCACCTCTAAATTCTCTTTTCTCATCTTTACTTTTTCTCTTGTCCTTACTGTCCTTCTGGAAATTTGGGAAAAATGACCCTCTAATCAATATTCTTTTTACTTCTGCTGGACTCCTAATCACAGGAACTATCAAGCTCACTGACCACTTAAATGAAAACTCTGATAATTCAGGCATTTAGGCATTTTACATCTAAAAAACTGTACCTTACAAACTTTTTGCATTTGCTATGTTTGTCATATTTTCTTAAATTAAGCTTGATCTTCCACTTCTTTAATTCTTGTTTCTTACTTTTTTTTTTTTTTTTTTAATACATAGAATTGTAGAATCACAGAATCACAGAATAGTTAGGGTTGGAAGGGACTTTCAAAGGTCATCTAGTCCAAACCCCCTGCAAGGAGCAGGGACATCTTCAACTAGATCAGGTTGCTCAGAGCCTCATCCAACCTGGCCTTGAATGTTTCTAGAGATGGGGCATCAGCCACCACTCTGGGCAACCTGTTTCAGTGTTCTACCACCCTCAATGTAAAAATTTTTTCCTAATATCCAATCTAAATCTACCCCCCTCTATTTTAAAACAATTACCCCTCATCCTATCACAACGGGCCCTACTGAAGAGTCTCTCCCCATCTTTCTTGTAGGCCCCCTTGAGGTACTGGAAGGCTGCTATAAGGTCTCCCCAGAGCCTCCTCTTCTCCAAGCTGAACAGCCCCAACTCTCTCAGCCTGTCCTCATAAGAGAGGTGCTCCAGCCCTTTTATCATCTTCGTGGCCCTCCTCTGGACCTTCTCCAACTGGTCCATGTCCTTCTTAAGTTGGGGGCTCCAGAACTGGACACAGTACTCCAGGTGGGGTCTCACCAGGGCAGAGTAGAGGGGCAGAATGACCTCCCTCGACCTGCTGGCCACGCTTCTCTTGATGCAGCCCAGGATGTGTTTGGCTTTGGAATGAATAGCTAACCTTTAGAAAAGTCTTTTAGAATGAAGTTTACATAATATATTGCAGTCAAGATATGTCTGCCTAGAGTATTGAGATGTCTTCATCACCTACTTTTCTGATTAGATTGCAACTCAGAGATGAAGAACTGAACATTTTTCATTATTTCTGGAGAGCAAACCTGGAATAGAGAGAATTGAGAACAGGCCCCTCTGACTCCTAATTCAGCAGTCAAAGTAACTAGTAAAGCCACTGAGAAAAATGCAAAGGAATACAAACATTGTTCCACAGCCAGAACAACAGAGAGATTAATATGAATTTTGGCTCCTTATGAAAGTTGCTAAAGGCTCCTCCTTTGGCATTCATCTTCTTTCCTTATTCCCTAAAAGTTAAGAATCTAGTTTAAATGAACTGATCGTGAATTTTAAAGCCACTGTTCCTTGTCCTGTGTTGCATACAAATGGTCCAAGTCAGACACATCTTGGTAGTTCCGAGTAGTTGGATGTGACAGAGCAAAACCCTTAAAGATTCAGTAAAATAAATTCAACTTCCCCTTCCAGAAGCCTGGATTTTGCTGTATGAATTTACTATACAGTCAGGAAAAGAAATAGGAGGGTCACCCTTAAAAAGTGCCTAGTTCTCTCTTGCTTTAGTCTTGGTGACTAGACAGTGACTAACTTTCACCTGGCTGGTCAGGTGAGATGAACCCACTCCCTTTTATAACTTTTCATCCTACTCTCCGATTCCTTTTCTTTTGTAATAGACACCAAACCACCAAAGTCAGCCCTCAAACATCAGACAATAATCCTCAGTATTGCAGCTCCACAGTTCTACAATGCTCCCTATTTTCAATCACTATATTAATAGAAGAATAATTATTACTCAGAGGTTATTCTGGTATTGGTAGCTCACTATTCAATGAGTAACTACTTATTTAATAATTTGGAAAAAAAACAAGTCCAAATATTTTCTTACATGTAACAACAAATAAGAAAACCTTGAAATCAATACATTCTCTCCAATCTCATTAGCACATTGTGTTTCATTTGGAGTTAAATAATTTATGACTCTTTTTTTGCTTGTGAAATATTACCTACAAGATACTGCTTTGGGCTGCAATCTTTTCGATATTAAAAAAATTAATAAAAGTAGAGCTGGATACTTCATAAATAAACAAACTTACCTACATTTACAGTGATTTAATATACAGGCCAAAACAAAATCGGAGGGAAACCAAAGAGATGACAGGGAAGGCGACCAAAGCCTGCTCATATTATAAAATCTTCCTATTGATTTTAAAATGAGTGCTATTATGAACAAAGTGAACTTCAGCTAATATTTGTTTTAACTGACTAAATCAGGATTTTTCTAGCAGCTTACTTACCATATACTTATACAGTATCAGAAAAATGCTGTGTTTTCTCTTTATCTCCTTGTACTTACAGAAGGGCATTTACTTACATTACACTGTATAAATGCTACAGTCATGTCATGGAAAAAAAAAATCCAAGATTTTAGCCACCAAACAATATTGGAAATCTAAACGTGAAAAAGATCAAATCATATGATATTTTCCCACCGTAAAAGCTCTGCATCCTGATGAACTTAACACATCAATCTCTTACAAGGGACAACGAGGAAGGCAGAATTGCTTTTACAGTGCAACTTTTTTTTTCCCCATTTGCACAAGGATGGAGAAATACTGACTCAGGGAGTGAATATAAGCGATTTTGCAAAGCTGATGCAGTAATTTCATCATTTTTTCTGAGCAGCTTGCCTCAGCATTCCAACTCATGGCTCTGCCCTCCCATCATATCCCTAAACCACAGAATACATGTTGGAACTGAATCTACATATTCATTTTTAGCTCTCTTTTGCACTTGATAAAGGCCTTCGCTTTGTTTTGTTTTTTTTTCTTTTTCTTTCAAACAAGGAAAAAATATCCATTATATACTCTGCCTAAAATAACTTTTGTTTTATCTAAGTTTCAGATCTGTAAAATTAACTAATTAAATGGCAGGTTGGGATTGTACCTTGTGACATGACACTTTAAGAATGCATTTTTCATTATGAGTTTCATGTCACTGAGGAAGGAAAACACAAACCAAATAAAAAATCAACTTCTTGAGATTATTTCAAGTTTTTTTTTTTTTGACACATCGTAGATGCTATGGTATGGCGAGATCCTGAATTTCTGAAGCTGAAGTATTATTGTTTTCAAAGAAATAAGTTAATATAACAACAAATAATGGGAAAATACTGCATAAAAAATGATGGAATACAGATTATTGATAATCACTTAAATTAGTATGTTGAAAAAAAAATGTCTATTTCCATCTAGCAACACATCAGACAGTAAGTTTTTCAGAGCACAAGTGAAATATTACTTTGATATTCAGGAAAATTGTTTGAAATAACTGTCATCCACAAACAGTACCCACAAAATTATTATGAAAATTTGAGCTGTTAAAAAATTATTCAATTTCCATGGACTTTAAAGCAATTGGACTATTTGAATTCATAAAAATACAACTGCAGACTATCTCAAAGCAGATTTTTATTATTTGTTCAAGTCTGTATTATATAATCTTATTATATCGTCTTGTCACCAGAATCTAGCACTAACTCTATTGCCAGCCCTTTACTTTTCCTGCCAAATGGATTCACCACTATCTGGAGAGGATGTCTGTATTTCTATAACCCAGTGCAACCTCTTAATTTCCCTTAATATTGCATGAAGCTAATCATACCTCTTCCCTCACTTACAAGAGAGAGAGTTCCACTATGAGACTGACCTCCAGTTATTTTTTTAAGCATTTTTTTTTATTCCAACAAAAAAGTTCCTTTTGAGATTTCTCCTGCATTCAGGTCTTCTTAAAACTGTCTGTACACAAAGTACAGGTGCCGCACGAAATGTAATACATAGTGTTAATCAAATATAAGTGTTATAGGCAACATATCTGGCAAAATTTCTTGCATCCTCCTGGTTCTCTCTTCATGAAATGGCAACAGATGCAGAAAAAGGGGAAAAGCCCTTCAGTCTGGGGTAAAAAAGTCCAATAGCCTTTAAAATACTGTTTGCAGTTTTACACAACTATCAGCAGAGGGCACCCAATCATTTCCCCATCAAACTCCGGTAATCTAAATAGTGATCTACTGAGAAAATATCCTTGAAAACACAGTATTTTCTTTTCCTCCATCAAAATTTAACAAAGTTAGAAATTGTTCAACCAGCTCTAGCCTACGCTGTATATACAATGGTAGGGAAGTGCCTTGAAGGCCAGAATATGGTAGATTAGTGTAAACAGTTAAAGATTTGTACACTGAAAGACATCACTGATATATTAAAAAAAAAAAGTAATAAAAAGAATACACTTAATATTTGTTAAACTAGATCTTTAACCGTTGTTAATTGGTATAGCTTTATTTATACTAACGTGAAGATACAACATGCAGTCTTTATGACGGTGAAAAGTAGAAAATATTTTTAAAAAAACTACACAAAGAATTTTAAAAATGCTAATAAAATCTCAACATTTGTAGTAAGTGGGAAACATTACTACTCAGAAAGCGAGTGCTTGAGTGCAAATTAGAAAGTATGCTGTAATTAAAACATGGAAATAATGCATTTAAATTTTGAGGAAATTATTATTTTTATACATGAGAAACAGAAAGGAATTAGAATACTCTCAGGTGCCTAATATTTCTCTGTTCACTAAGTCATTTGCTCCCCTCTGTCCTGTTCAAGCCATAGTAAACTATTTATGACTTATGATAAGTATGAAATTGTAGGTTACCTAAACATTGCTAAGAGACACCATTGTAAAATTGAAATAATAACACCATAATATAGAGCCTTCCATTTTAAAACTACCTGCAAATCAACCACTCCTACGCCGATGTGCCAACTGAGAATCACATGTTAAATGAAAAACTAGTTAAATGAATGAAGTAAAAACAGTATAGCACATTGAAAACCAAATTTATTTCCAATGTTAGCAATCTACTGGGGAATCTGCAAAGAAAAATAAACCAGTATCGTTGAGATAAATTCACTTGCTAAACAAAGGTTTGCACTTCTACCACTTAATTACATAACAGAGGAGCATGTAGTGGCCATCTGAAAATTCAAGTTCTCCTTCTTCACTTTAGAACAAAGAGAAGTGACTTTTGTACTTACATTTAGCAGCTGTTCAAAAGCATAGCTAAAGCCTTTCTTGTAATCTGTAATTCCTTTAGCAGAAATTTTATAGACAGCTTCTTTCAGCTTCTTCTTGTTCCTCACATTAGCTTGGACAAGATGATTAAAGCAACTGACATTCTGAGCATTATTGTTAAACTGTAAAATAAATAGAAACAGTATTGAAGATGGTTAATTCTCCTTTCTAGGTACTGTAGTAGTAAAGGCTAATGTTTTCTTGATCCATGAGATAAAGCATATCACACCTGGATTTTCATTTCCACTACATTGAGAATGCCCATCAGTGTCTGGAGATTTCAAAACTGGGCAATAAATACATTTTTTAAAAAGTATTTGGTGCTTCACTCTTTGTTGCAATCCAAAAAACTACTATAGTGGAAAAATTCCCACAAATTTTTTTTCAAGTTCATATAATAAAATCAAACTGAAAAATGCAAAGTTAGGGAAATAAAAAACATGGGGAAGTACTTATTTTACTTTTTTTTAATCACTGAACATATTGGTTGAATTATCAGATGACTTCCATACTGCACGTATTAGTCTGCCATTTTGCAGTGAAACTTGGAGATCATAATCAATTAATACATACATTTTACAGAAAACAAAATACACTCTTGGGACAAAGGAAGCACATGAGAGTATAGCTGTAAACAGGAGGATATTGTTAATAATAATACAAATTTTTCTATTGAGAATTCATGTATTTGTGCTCTCTTACCCACATATCCATAAAAAACTACTCCCTGAAAAATTAATTTATATGAGATTATGACATTGTTTAAAAAGATACATAGAAATTCTTTTTTTGTGCAAAATGCCGTCTGCACAAGTAAAATCAGCTTATTATCTCTTTAAAATTTGTCTCTGTATAAATATATCTATCTATCTATCTATCTATCTATCTATCTATGCTGATAGAGAGAGAGGGATGCAGAAACAGGTCTCACTTTTTAGCTACCTCTGTGTCTATCTACCTAAAGTCAAAGATGGGACTTACCTTAAAAAATGCTGCAGCACATATGATTCTAGCTGTAATCTTGAATGCAAGTGCATATTACTATAAATAACCTGCATTTAACTCCATTTGAATGAAAATCTTTTAACTACAATACAGTGATTTTTATTTAAGATATTCTTGACTAATATTACTAAAACTATCATTGTGGCCAATTTTTAAACTGTTTTATCTATCCAGATTTCTTGTGTGAGCTTTTTTCTCACTGGCAAATAAGATTTAAAAAAAATTCTGTAAAACTCCATCTCAGTAAAGGCACTAAGATCCAGACCTCCTAATTTATGTTTCAGCTGAAACCAGATTATTATGCCTCTTCCTGATTAAGGGTCTTCAATAAAAGTAAGTGTAAACGTAATTTTATGCTGCCAATCTGGTGCAAAGCCTTAAAATAACTTAAAAACCAGTCCTTGTTGGCTTAAGTCTCAATACTGTAGAGAAGACAGGGTAAATAAGGTCATATATGTCAATAACTGCTCAGATAACTTGGATGTCTAAAATAAATCACTAAGAACCAGGCAAAAAGTACAGAGAGAGAACTGCTATAAGCAGCACTGCTGCTATCAACTTGGACTGCAATTGTAGGACACTTACAGCAAACAGAAATTAAAATGAGGAAGTGAATGATAATATCAAACCATTTTTAATAATGCATAATAATTCAATTCCAATTAATAGGATGCTTTTCCATGCCCTGGAATCAGATGCATACAGATGCATGCTCTCTGCCCTTAGGACCAACCAAAATGTGAACTACCAGTAATTTTTATCAAACATCCACTTTAATCAATAAGACTTCTGATATGGAATTAGTAGGAGCAAATGTATAACAGCAAATACAGTACAGCTTATGGCAAAGATGAGTGACAAAGGAATCAGCCTTAGTAGAAGGCTTGGCCTAATCAGTTCCAGATCTTTCTTGAAAATAGCCACACAGCTGCAACTGTGGGGTTTTGGGCTGTGAGCAAATCTGGGCACTATTATGAGAGTGTTTGCTGTGCTGGATTCTGAATTATGGCTCCACAAGTAATCTCTTTTTCTCTCAAAAAGGTTGTGTCAAAGTGCACCATGAACTAGACACTCTGAAGCATAGATTTGTCTACCTCATCTGCTAATATCCTTATTTACCACAAGCCACAGCTGCACTGTGACTGGTGGCTTGTGGTTTGGAAAGCAGATTATGATCTGCTTTCTAAACAAAAAATCCCACTATTTTGATTTTGAGCACTAAGTAGTTCACCACTGATCTAATAGCTTATCATCTTCATATTGTATTTATTTTTCTAGGGAGCTTATTTTTGCTCATTCATCAGGACCTAACATTGTATTTTGGTGAGATACTGATATTTTTATGATATAGTTGCTGTTTTCCTGGGGATTGTATTAGCTGAAAAATTGTATTGATTCTTCCTCAGCAGAATACATTATGACAATACTCATATAAGAATCTTCATTTATCTTTCTAATTAGTAAGGATAGTTATTACTCTGTCCCAATTTTATAACTCTGATCCCCAGGTGATTAAAATCTGTGGGAGCAAGTTATTCTCAAATGACTTTATGCAAAGTTTTCTGTCTCCCTTTCTACCAATATGCAATCCCCAATGTGTTATGAGGTAACAACTGTTCCCAAAACCACGCAAAAGCACAAACAAGCACTTTAACTTTGAAAAATGCAATGTTATATTTGACCAAGTGTTCTACAGAAGTCAGTTATATATAATAATATGGCAACGGTGGCTTATTTATTTTTGCAATATTCTACTTATTTCCATAAAATTCTTTCATTTTCATAATACTACAACTAAAAATATAGTCTTGTGTATCTAAATTATTTACAGTAATAAAAGTATGAAAACAGGATAAGATAAGGAAAATTAAAAATAGTTTCCAGTTCTCCCAGTGTCACAATGCAAACTCCATCTTTAAAATAAAGAAACACATGGAATTGGATTACATATAATCAGATTTTCAACTTGAATATTCCTGTAACGTATGTCATATTTCCCAGAAAAGAATATTTTGATAGGACTAACCCTACACTGTGATTAAAATTCTAGACTTCCAGCTGAACCCTAACATTTCTATGAGTTCCATAGTGTGATTTTAAAGCCGTTATCTTTTATAGAAGTTCTTTCCCTAGACTCAAACAAATTATGGTCATTTATTTTTTCGTTTCCTCTCGATATCATGTGGTGATTTTTATTTCCTGTGCTTAAGCAGCAAAACATTCTGCTTAAGCAAAAGCATGAGATGATCACACAACTGTAATCAATTCACTTTGATGCAAAACACTGACACACTCACTGGTGCTTCTTATAGAAGTTTCTTACAGAAATAACCAATAAATCACTCAATGATTATTAGGCACATTAACCATGTGGGAGTAAAAACAGTGTTGTGCTGTGGAATTATTTCAGCTTGCCTGAACGTAATTTTGTAGCCATGATGGGAAAATTACAGACGTAAAGTAATTCTAAAAAGACAACATCTGAAAATTCATTCTACTTGTGAGATGGGACAAAGTACAGATCTTTTACTTGGAAAGCAGAAGAAAACACTAGTTAGTAAATAGCCCGGCTCTACAAAAGCCAATTTAATCTGAAAAAGTACAGTGCAAACACTGCTCTGCTTCATCAGTGACATTATATGCAAATCATTTAATGAGATAATATAAAAGGAACCATAAGTTCAATCTTATGGTCAGTGTATGCCTTGTCCTGGGCTACAACAAAGAGTGGTTTAGGTGTTCAAGTGAAAATTTAATGACAAGTGAAAATTTCTCCCTGAAATGCCACTAACATTAAACTGAAAATCTAAATTGCTTGCTAGCAGTCCTGCAAATGTATCAGGATAATTATTTCTATGAAGGTCAGGTATCTAGCATATGGATCAGTAATTACGGATACAAAAATGACATTTTAAAAACTGACGAGAATACTGGCTCGAACTGTTTAAGCAGTTAACAAGGAAACTGTGCTGTACTGTACTTACACATGATATAAACAGAACACAGATTCAAAGCCAAAACATCTGCATCTATAGATTAACAAATGCTGACGTAAAATGGAGAGAAATAACACATTTGTAGAATGAAGTTACGTCAACCAAAGTCTGCAAACACTGTAATTTAATTAAGAAAATCTATGAGCCAGCTGTTTACAAATACATCAGTCAACTTTAATGTTAATGTCAGCCAACAAAGCAGATGAGAAGATTTGATTAGCTAAAGGAATCAGTAGCTGGAACAACAATCCTCCAAAATGAATATTTACCTGTTTTCTAGGAGGTGAAGGCAAGTCTAAAGGCTGAAATGTGACTGATAAAAACGTCCAAAGAACGGAAAAAAATTCAGGGCTACATTTAATTAATTTGAATTCCAGCAAAATACTGACGTAACTAAAGGATTTCAAGTGTATAAAGCCTTCAGATCACCCTTAAAACTGACTTCTTAACACTAGGATAACTTTGGTCTTTAACAAGTTGACCATGTGACAAATACCAGGAACATTCATAACTTTGAATGAGCCAAACTGAGCTGGCTTTCAGTTACACTCATCTGACATGTAATAGCAATAGTGGCATTGTAATTTTTCATGCATTAAGATACCAATAGCAAAAATACCTGCAATAAGCCTTTAACAATTACTAGGCCCTTTACCTGTCTCCTAAGTACCATAATAACGCTTATTTAAGTTTGGGTGATTTCTTGAAAACCAGTTAACAATATATTCAATCACTTAGTATTTAACTGGAAGAAAGAGCATACAAGACTTCAAAACCAGTTACATGTTCAGAAAGTCTATGTTCTTACAAAATCAAATCCTATCAAAGTTGAAAAATTAAAGTAACTACACTCCATAATTTACTGAATAAAATACTCTCAATGTATCTACATGAAATATCTCACCTGTGTAATTATCAGACTGGCATTTCTCCCTAATTATTGCAGTAAAGATAAACATATGTCACAAAAATACTATTGTGGTGAAAAGAAAATAAATGGAATTTGTGTACGATGCCGTAGGCTCAGTGAGTCACTTACAAAACAACAGATGACATTTGGAGGCAAATCATTCAATTGTTAAAATCTAAAGCCACCCTACACAGTATGTCACCACCAGTGACAGCTTCTACTTTTTCAACTACAGAAAAAGCTTATCGCTTATCTAAGCTAAATAAGAGGAGCCTGCCACAAAACACTTGTAAATAATGAAAAATAGGATAATTTTATCTTTGTATTTTAAAATATCATGAAGTTTTAATATAATTAAATCTGTCTTGTAATTACATAGGTACAGAATCTAGACGTAGTTTTCACCAGATTATTCTCACTACCCTGTTTATTTATATTCCTTTGCAGTCTCTGCCTTTGTGATCTCCTCAGGTCTGAAGAAACGAAGTCTCCTATTCACAGGCTTGGGCAGGAATACCCAAGCCTGTTACTGGGGCACTAAGAGTGTTAGACAACTTCATCTCACTGACCTCAAACCACCAGTATAATCTTTGGCCATATATGGGGCAACTCAATAACTTGCAAGATAATTTAATCAATTCAACTTAACATTAAATTCTGCAGAGAGCTTTGAGTTCAATGCTGCTTGAACCTGTCATTCTGGAGAAGGTCAGAAACAGAAATACTAATCTGACAGTTTACAAGGACTTTATTGTCCTATTCAGAGAATCATATAATCATAGAAGAGTTCGGTTTGGAAGGGACCTTAAAGGTCATTTAGTCCAACCCCCCTGCAAGGAGCAGTGTCATCTTCAAACAGACCAGGTTGCTCAGAGCCCTGTCCAACATGGCCTCAAAGGATCAACTTGCAAAACCAGTGGAAAATTATACAGAACTGCAGTGAAATATCTACATGCTAGAGACCTTTCCCCTCCCTTGGGTAGTTCCACTGAGCTGTGGGCTCCTCCAGCCACATGGACTTCTGCAATCCATAGTGCCCCAAGAGTTAAATTGATGGACAAGAAAAAGAGCTGCCATTCTGAAACCCTCTTCTCATTCCAGCATAGTTACTTCTGCATTGCTAAGTCTCCTCTTTTCCAGATTCTCAATCTGGAAATCCTTCTTTAAATTATTTAAACTCCTACACCAACAACAGGATATTAGAGGATTCAAGGAAAGTGAAATGGAGATGTTTATTTATTTCCTATATCTGTTCCCACTCCAAGCACTCTGTGAATATGATGGCAGATCAAAAAATGAATAACAAGAGACCTTACAGACAGTGTTTTCATTAAGAGGACAACATAAGATAAAAGAAGGCAGGGGGTTAGGGGGACCTTCATGGAAAAAGGCTGCAAAGTGAAGAAAGAAAGGATCAGTATTCAAAAATGGGATATACAGGAAATGAAAAACATTTGAGATAGTTAAGTAGAAAGATCCAAGCTATCAAGCAGTCTAGGAAAAAAAAACCAGCAAACAAAATAGATGAGAAGAAAAACGAATATTTTTTTTTCCTAAAACTTCATTTGGTTCAATAAATTACCTGCTGAACAGGTAAACAAACTGGCTTGTCTGTTCAGAAAGTTTTTGATAAATCTCCCTTTGTCAGATACCAGCTGATCTCTTCCCATTTGACAAGTTTTAGCAAGTAACACATAGCATATAACTCAGAGGGACATCCACACTTTAGCATCACAGACATTTTCAAACAATACTGAGTGTCTCAGACACCTTGTGAAATAGCTCAGAACTATTCTCATTTTCTTGGTGAGAAAAGGGAAGCAACAAGGAAGAAAACAAGTAAATCCAAGGCAAAGACATGGCCATAAGCTTTAATCTCAATTCCCTGCTACTAGAGCACCAGAATATGCTTTTCCGCTCTCCTT
Source organism: Chlamydotis macqueenii (assembly GCF_036417535.1). Classification (NCBI taxonomy): domain Eukaryota; kingdom Metazoa; phylum Chordata; class Aves; order Otidiformes; family Otididae; genus Chlamydotis; species Chlamydotis macqueenii. The sequence goes on along the minus strand of NC_141556.1, from coordinate 11,230,298 downwards.
TGTGCAACCAACTCCAAGTCCTCAAATTGCCCTTTAACTTGATATTAGTTATTTTGTTCTATGTCATTTAAGCCAGAAGGTCAAATAGGGCACAAACTCTCAGAGCACGGATTCTCATAAACAGCTTATCTCTTCTTCAAAATGCACACACAATGCAAATCATTCTGAAGACTACAGCACTGCAAGAGAAAAATCTCTGATTTCACATACAACGTATACATTGATTAATGTTTCAAATTCTCTTCTGTATATCCATCTATCCCTCTCTATGTACTAAATACACCTCCATCTCCTGGGAGGTATAAGGCATATAAATCCGAAATCCAAAGTCAATCATTCATTTGGCAAGTGTAGAAGGTTATTTAGACACAAATAAAACATTTCAATTGATTCTACTTCTTTTATGAAAGGAAACCCTTTCTTTTATGAAAGCATCCCGTTCATTGCACTCTTAGAATTCACATTATGTGTAATGCTAGCAAAACAAGCAGGCATTGAAAACAGCAGCATAAGCACAAACGTTATAAAGAATTAAATATCTTGGAGCATTAATTTATCTTGATCAGAAAGTACTTACTACTGTTTCTGGCAGTAAATAACTTTTTTTTTTTCTGCAATACCTGATGTCTTCATACACATGTGCATATATATATTTATTCTATTTATTCAAAATATTGTTATGCATCGGTATGTGCTTTTTTTTTTTAATGACATGATCAAGAAAGCATCAGTCAACATTTATCAGATGCTATCTGGACAAAGCACTAATGGACTGAGGAAAGCTACAATTCTCCAAAAGGATAGTAATAATGTTATGTAAATTCTCAGGAAAAGAAATGGAGGAAAGCAGTACTAGCTCTGCGATTCATTTTGAAAAACACTAAATCTTCTGCAAATCATCTCATTACTGAAAAATGCAACAACAAGCAAATCGAAACCAATAAATTAATGAAACTTTCAAAAAAAATTTCACGTTTTAGTCACTAGGTGGCACTAAAACAAAAAAAAAAGTTGAACTGGTCCTAGACATGTTCTCTTGAAATGGGAAATTTTACACTTCTGGTGGAGGTTGTTGGCGCTTTCTGTGACTTGCATAAATTTATCATTTCAACTAAAACAATAAAATACTCTTGTGTGCCAAATAAGTGAAGAAACAGGAATTTCCACATGCTGAACACAAGAGGTCCCAGCTCCAGTAGGATGAAAATCCGTTTTTTGCATGCAAAGAATCCATATCACCAAAACGAGCATCTCAATTTCCAATAGCTTTACAAATCCTGTTTACAATACCCATAATGGAAAAGTTGTAAATGAGCCTCCTATTTAAATGTCTTTCTACATCTCCAAAACCTGCAAAAGTTATAACATTATATTAAATATTGTTTAATATCAAATCTATGTCAAAATTCAGATTTTCCCAACCATCCTTACCTGCTGTCTCCCTATTCTTCACTCATTCCAGTTAGTTTACTAACATCTACTGATTGAACATTGCATGTTTAATCAAAATCTCCTGAAATTACATTCCTAAGCTAAAAAAAAAAAAAAAAGAAAAAAGAAGAAAAAAACCTCAAAACTCTGAAAAACTACACTTTCAAAATTTCCGACATTAATGAGACCCTGCCTTAAACTGTATGGCAATTGTACATTTTTAAACATTCAGAAATGTTTATCTTTTATAGAAAATCATATAAACTTGAAGATAGCAGTAATTCTTAAACTTGCTAGAGACACAAAACCTATACATGTAAAATACCAAGACCATGATAGCTGAATAAATTGGAAACATCACACCAGGAATACTGAAAATTGAGAAAAATACAGTCAGCTTGCTGAAGACCTAATCAGATACTGCTACTGCTGACTTTCAATCCGCTGGGGTTTGTTGCTATGCTACTTCTACCTCATGGCTAAATCAGCTTGGTGACCCAGTTGTATCTATATGTATTAAATGAGCAATAGTGAAATAGATCTGATTTCATTGGGCTTTTATCTTGTAGCTAAATCCATCTTTGCTGTTTTCTTTTCCTTTTTTTTCCTGCTGCTTTAGGCTTGGTAATAGGATTTTAGGGTTAATCCCAAGAATAATTGAATCTTGAATAAGGCCAGTTAGAATCTACATTCCAGCCACAAGAAGATATTATAAATATTTATCAGAACCCTTTTAGGGAATAGTAAGAAAGCAATTTGCAAAGTTTTATTCCCACGTAGATCTCGGTACACAGAAAATTTGAGGCAATTCAAGCAATAAAGGTTTGTAATTTGAAATGTCAAAAAGTAATATGTGGTGTCAAAGTTCAGCATTCATATCTTGCTGTAGAATAACTTTTCCTATCCTACGACTTGCATGCAGATAGTCTTCAGGTATAGAGTACAATCCTACATATACACTGTAAAGAAACTATAAAAACCTTATTCTGCTACTCAGAAGGATCACACTTGCATTTCTTAAATTGTATTGCAAGTATAGGATGAAATAAAATTATAATTATATGCCAATTTACACTGCTGGCATGTCCTGAAATGTAAAATATATCACATTTCTTTTCATTGTGAAAGGTATATAAGTGTACTATAGACCAGAGGTAGCAGTATTCAACTGTTAGATCACAAAGTATCTGCTGAAAAAAAATATTGTAGCATAATATGAGATATAAGTTTGGAAAATTACCAAATACTGGCCCAAAATCTGCTCTCAGTTCTCTTTGTTAACCTTTCTAACCAATATGACTATCTGCACATAAATCATCGCAAAGCTCCCACTAAGTACAAAAGGATTAATGTTCAGACCATAAAGTACAATGCTGCGCTGAGAATCTCAGAGTTACAACAAAGAACGCCAGCGTAGGCTGAAAGATGAATTAGCTTAGCGAGATAACTCATTTATGGTCATTTCACGTTAGCATGTATTATTTACTTAAAGTTATGTGTTTCTGACTTCTACTGAAAATTTCAGTACTGTAAACTTCAGCGTCTCCCAGAGAAAGCTGGCTGATGTGAACTGCTGCACTACTGCAGTGCCGCAGTCCTGTAGTCTCTACTGTATGGCACTGTTACCCAGATACACGCTAGGAGAGAGCTGTAAAAAGAAGACATTGTCTAGAAAATTATTTTGTAGACCTTTTTTTATTATCATTTGCCTGGGGAAATTATCATTCAGTCAAATTCAAGTTGCTTAGAATACAAAACACTCTTAGCCAAAAAGATGAATCATAGAATATCTGAAGTTGGAAAGCATCCATAAGGATGGATCATCAAGTCCAACTCGTTGCTCCTTGCAGAGCTACTTAAAACTAAATCATATGACTAAGAGCATTGCCCAGACACTCCTTGAACTCTAACAGCCTTGGTGCCGTCACCACTTCTCTGGGGAGCCTGTTCCAGTGACTGACTGCTCTCTCAGTGAAGAACCTTTTCCTAATGTCCAAACTGAACTTCCCCTGACACAGCATCATTCCATTTCCTTGAGTTCTATTTCTGATCACCAGAGGTAAAGGTTTGAGTATTAAACCGTTATCTGTAAATTAACTGGTTATGTGAGGTTGCTACTCAGGGCATCAAAAGCAAGATGAAGGTTTAGCCAGTGCACCAAATTACAAGGTAGACACACACTTCAGTGCCAGGCCACCTAAGTGGGGGATGGCAGCGGGCTACAGTATCATCTCCATTTTCCCAGGTTTTGACTTAAATGTGCCTGTCACCCTTGCAGGGCAGAGCAACGTGTAGGCTGTGCATGGTGCCCGAGTTTTGTGAGCAGTAAGTAGCTGCAGTAGCACACTGCTGATGTCTGAGATGCTGCCACTGAGAAAGGGAAGCGTGAGACAGGACGGAAAAGTGTGAGTCTTTAAAAGCACGAGACTTGAGAAGTCTATGAGTATTTAATTTGTTTTGCCTAAGTTAAGAGGACATTCAGATTCAAACCAAACTAACATCTTGCCACATATGTCTTACAATTTTATTTTACCAAATAGATTATTTTTGTAGAAAATATATTTTAAAAAGGGGGATGACAGAGGAAATAGCCTCCAGCCTGTTCCAAACTTTATGGACAGCCTGTATTTTCTTCTCTTTTTCATTAACATGGTGAGTCATCTTTCCCCAGCAGCATCATTAAAGCCAGCCCAGCCCAGCCTCTTCAGAACTGGTAAGGAATCAGCTCATTGTTCAAGAGACCATTCACCAACCACACATTGTTAATTATACTGTCACAATTGCCCCTAATAATTGTCTGCTGGTTGGAAAGCTGACTCAGAAATGCACTTTTGGTCCAGCATCTGACGTGCCATAAAAAATCACAAGACCGATGATACATCTGACATGTAGCAGAGCTCTCTTTAGCAAGACTTGTGCTTTACTAAAAATTAAGAAACTGGAAATAGGCAACAGATTTATTAACCAGTGAAACTATGAGGTAGAGCTATCACCACATTTTATATACTACTAAACCACTCAATTTAAACACTACTAATATACTAGAGAGCTAGGATTTATTTTGGAAATCACAGAAGCCTGTGCCATGTGCTGTTAAAAGTCTGACTTCCTGACATTTGACAACTATAAGAGGAGACAATAAAAATCTGTATTGATGCCCAAAGCAATCCCTCAAAATGAGAATGGAGATGACTCTTCTAGTCATGTGGAATTGTCAGCTATGCTGTACAGTAATAAATGTACAGTTTCCAGCAACATCCCTGCTCCTGACATCCTCACATAGACATTCAGCTTCTAATTTCCATTCCTTTTGGCTCTTCACGCACTCAAGTACTCTATTCCCTAGAATTAAGACTTTGTGAGAGATTAAAATCAAATAGATCTTGTTTTAAGATTTGCCTATTCCTTTTCCAACTCTTTCCATTTGTTTTTTCTGTCTTACATACCTTTTGAATATTTTATTTCCACAGCGAACTAAAGTTACAGTTTAACACAATAACACAACAGTAAAAACTCAGCTGGTATGTTACAGTAACATACAAGAAAAAAAAGGTTGCGAAAAACTGAAAAGTGTCTGTTGTTTTTACTCCCACTGATTCCCTTTTGCATTCTCACCTTGTGTTGAGTTTGCGTAGCGGGGGGGCCTACAGTGGCAGCTTCTGGGCGAAATGGACTGGGCATGTGGCCTGGGGAACTTGTATGTCTAGGTGGCAGCAACGGGACAGACTGGTATCTAGGGGCAGCTTCTGGGCAGGTGGAGTGTCTGAGCCCAGCTGCTGGAGGGATCCACACAGTACACATGTATATGCACACACATAAATATTCTCACCAGCAGACTTCCATCCTGCTCAGCCAGAGAGGGGGGCAGGATGAGACTGTTGGTGCTGCCTGTGCTCACGAGTGCTCTGTGTTTTACTGTGTTACCTGTGCGGCTGGCCTTGCATGTATGCATATACAGGAATGAATATATGTTGTGTGGTATATACATGTGCTCTGCATGCATGTGCCCACTGGGGATACACTTTCAGCCTCACTGCCGGTTGAATCTGTGGCACAGAGCTGCAGCAGCTTTACCTCTCCTGGGGTGTTGAATTTGGCATTATATGCTTTCCCCCAGCAGCTAAAACAATATATTGTCCTGGTTTGGGCTAGAATAAATGGCGGGGCTAAACTATGACATATACGTATAAACAAATCCCTAAATTCAGATGGCTTGGTTATTATTTTTTAACTTGAAAAATAACTTAATCTCCTAAAGGTTTTACAAGTTTATTTGTAGCTATACAAGGCCCAGTTTAAATAAGAAATCAGGAAAAAAAATATTGAAACATGCTTTCTTTCTAAATTCCCCAGCAATATATCAGGTACGGCTAGATGGCCTTTGAATACCAACGTGAGTAGCTTCTGTGTGAGATCTGGCTGTCTGTACTTCTACAAAGGTTTACTAGCTAGAGCACAGTTCTGAGCTGAATATGGCAGCTTGGTTGTTGGAGATGGTCCCTGGTATAGCAGAGAGAGAAGACTTTACCCTGCACTAGTATCACCATGGTTTTTGTGTTACATTGGTTTTACATACTGGCATATGCTTTTAACCCAGACATTAAAAAAAAAATTCAAATCAAGTACCATAGGGAGGATTATCACTGGGACAGCAAAGTAACACTTCGTTTTCACCTCCTGATCATGCACTATTCTGTATATGTCTGCTTTATATAAGTATTTGCTGTTCTGTCTTATTGCACAAACAATATTGTAGGGCTAGTTAAACTGACGATAAGGAATTTTTTAAGTATACTAGGGATAAGAGAAAGCCTAACACATCTGTTGCTAGACAGATATAGCTAAACTGTTAAGTATGCACTTGGTAAATATTCCCTGTTTACAAAGACGAAGGGTAAAGTAATCATATCACACAAGGATGACAAAGTACTTTGCAGTCCATTAGTAACTAAGGTGGATGATGAGTAACTACTTGGGATATACATCAGTAGGACAAAACAAAAATAAAAAACAACTAATCAACCAGCCAACCAAACAATACCTTTATGTATTCTTGATTTAAGGCTAAAAGGAACAATGAGATAATAAAATCTGACCTCTTGCGTACTGTCTCACCACCCTCATATCACTGGTCCTTAAAATTCCCCTGGTTACTTCCATAATAGACCTTAACTATTACATTTAGTGGTAGATGTTTGCTTAAAGTGCATCTTCCAGGAAAGCATTAAATATTGACATGAAGAGAAGAATCTTCCCTTGCAATTTGTTGAGGCATATTAACTATTTATGTGCCATTCAAATTTATTGGGCTTCTACTAGTGATTTTTGCAGTGCTTTTACCTGACAGTTACGAGAGTTTATGGATGCAAGAATTTTCCCCAGCGACAGCACTTCCCAGCTGTGATCAAATCCATTATCAGCCTATTTATTTATGAACTCCAGAATAGCCAAAAAAAAGGTCAAATTCTGTAAGTATGAGAGTATGTCTGAAATCCAGCTTCTCAGATGACTCACTTAGGACTGTGAGAAGATGCTTTCAAGAACCAAGTAATCAACCACAAACCACTTTCAGTCCTTAGAGAAGATGCCCGCAATTTTTTTTTTTTTTTGTAAAATTTGAGCCAGTCCTTTTTGTGTTGCATTAGTGATACGATTTATGCAATGATATTCAACAAAGGAGACATATAGTCAAAATCTGAGTTCAATACTCATCTTTTGCCCCCCAGGAAAGAAACTGAACCATCAATCCATACACTATTTAGACAAAAAGTTGTCTCTAGCCATGTCACTGAAGCTGTACAAGCATTTCTAGTTCATCACATCAGATGAAGACTGCAAGAAGATTGCGAGAAGTTTGACTCCTAGTGGTCCTTCAGTTTTTCTTTTTCTTAATACAAACTGTCTAATTTGCTTTCCCAAGCATCAGAGTGCCACTGAAGTCAATTAACCTTATTTCAGAAAGCCAACTAATATAACATCCTCCCTACTCTACTCTTCCTCTCAACTCCAGCCTTACCTGAAATACTTTAACATAGCACCATTTACTCCTTTCTCGACTTTCTCTTTAGCAGGGAAGCAAAATGAAACTGCTATTCTGTAGGTAGACAAATATTGCATTATCTTGTTTATACTACCATTTTTATTGCTTCCATTCCTACTCTCATTAATCCATTGAAAAATAAAATTATTTCTAAATTTTTACCAATTGCTGGTTTTCCATAGTTCCCAACTTTTCTCCATTGTCACTTGCAGAATACTAGTCTTCATTCAATTGGCTAAACATGTCCTCCTGATATATTTTGCGTACATGTATGTCCATAGATGAATAGCCTAGCTCTACCTGCAATTATTAGCAACGCGGAAATTGAATACTAGATTTTAATAATAATTTCTTTGAGCTTTGTGAAATCCAGCACCTACAGTGCTAACTAAACATACCTGTACGAAAATACATGCAACAATTCACTTGGTCCATTAATAGGGAAGGTGCAAGATAATGACCTTCCATTAAGGAATGCTAATGACTTTCCATTAAGGAAAACTCTTATGAAGATGAGTTTCTCTGCAGCTATCATTGTTCCCCCTTTTCCTGAAAATGAGCCATTCCATTTAAGAAAAACTGCAAGGTCACGATACAATTAGACGGATTATTGTTAAGAGAATCACAAAGCTCAACACTCAGCCCTAAACTTGCCTTTATACTGCTTTTCATTGACTATGAACCTCCCTCCCTTCAAAAAAAAAAGGGAATAATATATATTTGTTTACTGCTCCACACAGCTATAATGCTGAGGAGACTGCATACTTAATTGGAGCTACCGTGATTCATTACCTGAAATGCTCCATGATTAAATCACTAAGAGAGATGCTTATGCAGACCTACAGTGGGAATTTGATTATCTATCTGTTTGGGGTTTTTTTTAATTTGCCAAATAACAAACATGATGGGAGGTATCTTTATATTTTCTCCCTAATATTGTCCATTATGAAGAATGAGAAAGTCCTTTTCATCTCCTCCTCTAGATCCACACATACATCTACTTCTGTGCCAGTATCTCACACTGCTACCATGATAATATTTTATTTCTTCCTTAAAGAGTGATGTTATTTAAAAAAACTAACCAGCACTAAATTTTTCTGGGTCAAAATTCAAAACTACAGGAAAAAACTATGTCTTAGTCTATGTGAGTATGCAAATTACTTTAAGGTTCACTAAAAACACTTTAAATTGAACTTTTTATTGAATAAAGAAAATCAACTCTAAGATATTTTTAAGGAAAATTCTGGATTTTTTTTTTTTTTTGCCAATTGAACAGAAGTACACTCACACAAATCTAAAACTTCTAGCAAAGAAAGCATTAGGAATTCAGCCTAATGTTTCTACCCATGGTATGTTTGTTTAGTTTGTAAACAAACATGCAGCAGAAAGAGAAAGGAGCCCTTTGATAAACTGAAAAGCTCTTTCCAGTTATTCCCCCCCCCATATTATCATATTTAAATATTTTAATTAGGAAGGCATAATGATTGTATCAACTTGGGAGTAAGGGGGGCAAAGTAAACAGGTTTGCAACCACTGAGGTGTGGGAATTACATGATAAATTGCTATTAAAAAATCAGTTGAAAAAGGGATGGCTCTTCCACAGATTGCTTCTATCTCCAACAATAATTTCCACAGGCTGGGTGCACAGCTATTTCTCTGAAACAAATTCATCTAGAAATCTCCTTCCCTCTGATTTTAGTTGATGTGCAGAACTGCACAAGAGCAGGAGATGAGCTTTCGATTTTCCCACAGTGTGATTCTATTATCCCTAGTATGCTCATAATATTTAATTTCCAGTTCCTAAACAGTAAACACTAGTTTGGATTTTCACAAAGGCTAAGTGATTTTAAACAGTTCTACAGCTCCTGACCTTTAACATGTCTGTTGCTGCAAGGCAGGGTTTTGCTTTGTGTGGTTTTCCCCACTTCTACAGATTTTAAGTTGTAATATGTTTCTCCTGCAAACTGCAGCCTACCCACAATCATAAACAAATTACACTCTCTGTGTCAACATTTGAAACCAAGTCACTAAATCATAGCATGCTGGGATGGAATTGCTGCCCCTATCATCTACCACTTACTGCTATCAAAGCATACAACTAGATTAGTGGGAAAACAGCTGTATTACTCATACATTTAAGCTCTTTCAAACAGCAGGTTTTCTTTCTGCAACAAAGCACAACACTTCAGATACGAAAAACACAAATCCCAGAGGAAATAATGACATATTAACCCCTGGCAATCTTTATGTGACTTAATAGTTCATTCAACATCTTGCTGGAAATAAATGCAAGAACTATATTAAATCAGTAAAACTAATGTATTTCAACACATCTACTTTTAAGCTTTTTGATCTCGAGGATTTCTCTGTATACCAGGCATGGTTGACTAAATCATCCTGTCACTTTCTAGAAGAGATTGACATGAGCTTAAATCCACATCTATCAGTTGTGTGCATGAATCATGATACATATGGGTTTTGTGGGACAACATCTTGGCAGAGGTTAGCAGTAAAACAGCTCTCTGTTAACTCAAAACCTCATTACTAAACACTCTGTGGTTATTAAAGTTAACAAGCCATAAAATAACTGTTGCTTTTTTGGCCAAAAGATCCAGGAGGGAAAGAAAAATCGTAGATAACTTCCAGTTATTACCAGTGTTCATATATCCATCCACCAATATTGTATTAACTGAATATTATCACTTTTGGACTTTTTGGACTTTTTAATTAGCCAATGATGTCTGATACTAGGATGTTTCAAGAGAGAATGTTCTCAAGCAATAATATGAAATACATTGAATAAATCTACATTTTTTTTCACACACAATAAGATATTTCAGTTGATATTTTGGGGTTTGGATTTATGAAGAAAGAACTGGAGTTAGACTTGGTTTAGACATGTCATCTTTGTTATGAAATAGTGATAATCTTTTGTGTATCACCATATCACAGAATCACAGAATGGTTTGGGTTGGAAGGAACCTTTAAAGACCATCTAGTCCAACCCGCCTGCAAGGAGCAAATAGATCAGGTTGCTCAGAGCCCCATCCAACCTGGCCTTGAATGTTCCCAGGGATGGGGCACCCACCACCTCTCTGGGCAACCTGTTCCAGTGTTCTACCACCCTCATTGTAAAAAATATCTTCCTGATATGCAGTCTGAATCTACACTCTTTTAGTTTAAAACCATAAACTCTTGTCCTATCACAACAGGCCCTGCTAAAAAGTTTCTCCCCATCTTTCTTATAAGCTCCTTTTAGGTACTGAAAGAATGCAATAAGGTCTCCCTGGAGCCCTCTCTTCTCCAGGCTGAACAACCCCAACTCTCTCAGCCTTTCCTCATAGGAGAAGTGTTCTATCCCTGTGATCATTTTTGTGGCCCTCCTCTAGACCCACTCCAACAGGTCTATGTCTTTCCTGCACTGTGGACTCCAGAGCTGGATGTAGTACTCCAGCTGGAGTCTCTCCAGAACAGAGCAGAGGGGCAAAATTACATCCCTCGACTTCCATATGAAGATCTCTGTATCATCCGCAGATCATTAAAAGAAAAATTAGATTATTTTAAAATTAGACATGTATTAATGAACCATATGACTTTTAACACAGTATATAAACCTAATAAATCATCAGGATCAGGCTTTTCACCAAAGATATACAAGGAAGAATAAGTGGGAAAAAACTAAGCAGCAGAGTGAAGAATTTCATATTTCAATAAAGAAGAGATCTCAGACCCTTTAACAAATCCTCTTAAATGAAAGTCATATGCAATTCACAATGATCTGAATTACCAGAATCGTGATTGTTCCAATGTACTGTTTGACTTCAAGTGTCATGGTATCTAAATCAAATATACAAATAGCATATAGGAAAAGAGCACAGCAACTAATACCAACTTTGCAGTGGATGAATGCTTTATAAAAGATAGGCCTGTGCATATGCTTTTGTGAATAATCATAAAAACTAATACTGAATGTGATAATATATCACCTTCTTAAGAAGTGTCAAGTTTGGTGCTTAACTTGGTTTGAGGCTTTAGTTGGACTGTGGAAAACCTGAGCAAACTGAAAAAAAAAAGGGAAAAATCCTAAAAAAAGGACCAAACTTCAGTGTTCGCTTCTTTCATGTAAAGAATGCCTTGCAGCAGTATAACCATACCTGTCTATAGCGTATGATTCCCTTTCTGTTAGAGAAAGAATATGTCAAAACACAATGTCTCCCAAAACTCCAGTACGTAAACTACGAAAACATAGTTTGCCATACTGAATTGGTCTAATATGGAAATTTAAATAATAAATACACAACATCAAATAGCACTTATAGATTTAGCGATGTCATGTTCTGTTACGTGCATTTCTGTGAGTGCTGCCTTCCTTTGAGAATGAACGCTGCAGCACAACCAACAAGTCGTCTTCGGTTCTGCCGTTAAATATCTGATATATGCCTCTAAACTTAATTCAAAGAAGAAAGGTCCTTACATACTGTAAGTTATAAACCACTGGGAAAATGAAGAGTAGAAAATATTCAAAGATTTCTAGTCCTTTTTTGACATAAATCCCAACCCTGGGGCCTTGCTAGAATAACACTGACCCTTAGCTAATAAAATACCCTGAGCCTGCGGAAGACTTAGCATCAAGATACACTATTTCTGGTCAGCTGGGAGTAAATGAAAGAATGAGTTTGGAAAGCAGCATAAATCAGGAGGTAGTGGGGGTCCAGATCTTCCAACAGCAAAAGCTGGCACAGCTCCACCGAATGCATTAATCAATTTCCAGCGGTTTAAGATTAGAATATATTTTTTTTTTAAACCAATGAACCTAAAACCAAGATTTCAGCTCTCTAAAGTCCTTACAGAAAAGCTTATTTCCTTTAATAGTAAAATTTAAAAATTCAGTTAGTTGGGTTTTTTTTTTCACTGCAATTTAGACTAAAGAAAACAGTCTAATCCACTATTAAAAGCACTAACAAAGGAAATGCCATTGAGAATAAAGCTGCTCTCTACTACTTGGAGAAAGGTCTAGTTAGAGTGACAGCAAACAACAAAGCAATAAGCAGTGTTCAAAGAGATTTCTGATAGTGATATTTCAGGTCTTTCTCCCTGCAGGTTGGCTACAGCACATCTGTAGAAGTTGAAAACTGCCTCCAAAATTATCCCAGAGTTACTCACCATGCAGACTGTCTCCTGTCATTAAGAGTACGTCAGTGTTCCCATCCTAAATCCTTAGAATCAAAGCTCTAGAGTTCAACAGCTTAACGAAAACACAAAAAAGCCTTGCCCAAGGCTAGAGCATGACATCCAAAGTATCAGCCTGTAAACTGCAAGCTGCCCATACTCTTACCTCTCCCCAAGTCTATATTATTTTGCTTTCAGCTTTCTTGAAAACCAGGAATTTGCACTTTAAATTCCAGGCAAGTTTTAGAAAGACCAAAAATGCTATTCTAACAAAACCACCCCAAACTGTTTTAGAGAACTATTTAAAAACTCTGCTACACAGAAACAGAAGTTTTAAGTCTAGTAGTCAAGTTTGAAGTGTAGTAATTGCACACAGTACCAAAGTTTTGAATCATATTCTGAAAGATCTCAGCCGCTGAAAAGCCAGACCTGAAAAAGCCCACATCACCTTCATTTGACAATCCTTACAATAGCTTCGTAATAACCTCTGACCTGCACATCACATATGCTGTGTCTGTATGCATAAATTATGTGCATTTTAAAGTTCCCTCATGGATTCTTCCCTCTATTATGTTACTTTCTATGGGGAAAATTGCTTTGCTACCCATCAAATTGCCACTTGTAGAACTTCTCAGAAGCACCTCTTCGGCATGTTAGACGTATGGCTGTACATCTTCTGCCATCATGCATCAATTAACATGAGCCACTCAGGTGTCTGCTGTTTGGAAGAAGGAACGTCCCCCTACCTTCTCTATATCACCTTATCTCATACCACAACATAAAACCTGAGAACCACCAATTATTTCAGAGAATTTGCATATGCCACTCAAAGACAACATGTGTTACACAGACAAGAATAACATACTGGAAAGGAGAATTTAGCTTCACAGAAGTCTGTTTAAATGACTTCTGCTTTACCTCCTTTGTTGTCAACTGCAGCTGATTAGCCCTTCACTCAAATGTACAGAAAGCAACAAATCTAAGGCTTTGCTTATACTTTACAAGAAAATAGTAAGCCAAATTGAAATTTTGCAATATATTTTAAGTCTTAGCAGCTTAACACTCAAGTGTCTCGTATCTGGTATTAAAAATAGTTTGCTTATGGTTTTGTTGACAATGCAAATTTTGTGGAAAGAACAGATACTCACTGAAACTACATTCACAAAGTCATCATCAGACAAGGTCTCTAACATCTCAATGACCGAGGTGCGGATCAGCTTCAATGTCAATCCACTGACACTCCCGCTCCTAACAGAAATCCACAAGATAATAGAAAATTTGAATTTAATAAATTTTATTTGAAATATACAAAGAAAATACATCAATCAGCACTCTTATCAACTTTCACACTTGAATTGTCAATAATTCTCCCGAATTCTCCAACTCACCATTAGTGTTATTACATTATTATGATAAAAAATGAAGTCCAAAACTGGCATCCAAAGTCCCAGTCTTGTGGCTCAGATGAAGTCATAATAACGCATCATTTGCTCATTTCAAAAAATCTGAGATAGTTTACCATCTCAAACCAATGCATTATCTAAACATCTTCTACTCCTATACACAGATTTACAGCTTTAGATTTCCAGATAGGCAAATGACAGTTTGTTTGATTCAAGGCAAAACCTAAGTTGAAGTACAGAAATAACAAATGTTGATAAAAATTACTGCTGATTTGAAAGCACTTAACCACATTTAAAAGCATTAAATGCTAATTCTCTTTCTGAGATTTTTTTCAGCATAAAGCAATCTGTTTGACACATCAAACTCAATGCTTCCTTCAGTCCCTCAACATAAACTTCACAAAGGAAGCCTTGTCAAGGCTAAGAGAGAATTTTTATGAATTTCTTTGCTCACTTTCTATTAATGTTTCATAGTAACTGAACTTGGCAATTTTTAATTATGTATGGTAAAACATATGAAGTCTGCATAAATTCTCATCTTTGAGGCTCATGAAATCATGATTAAAACTACTTTCATGCTTCTAGTCACTTGGTTTTGGGTTTGTGTTTGACAACAAATCTTGGCCTGCACGTGAAAATTTTCAATTGATTACTTCAGTAATTAAGAAGTTAAAAGCAGAATAATATTAAAGTGATTAAAAACCATTTGTGCCCAGTTTAGATAACTTTCAGGTTTGATTTGGGCTTTTCGGAACTACTTCTTCCTCTGTATTTATTTTGTTCATATCAAGATTTTTGATCCTCGCATATAAGGACTTCTTAGTCCTTAGTCCTCTCTCTTTCAGCATATAGCAATTTGTTCAATATATCTAAGTACTTTTATCCCTCTGATGTCAACATCCAGTCATTAAACACTTACGCATCAACTAAAATAAGCATGTCTTTGGGAGATGCAGCTCCTTGGATGTACCTGAAATAAATAAAGGACATGAATGACACAAACTTGAAAATACATTTGTTGTGTGTGAAGGAAGACACTCTTTGAACTCGAAACTAAATCTAGCTGAATCAACAAAATCCTCCTGTTGTAGTTAGTAGGGAAGCATGTGCCATAATTTTCTCTCTTGCTGTGTCTTCTAAGTAAATCAAAGTCCAAACAGCATTAAGAAAGCCTGGAATTTGGATATACTGATCAAAATTGACTATTTTCAGATATTGATTACTGAAAAACATGAATAGTATTTCAGAGCTAAAGATCTTGATGTGAGATGAATTATTTCATCAGCCTAGTCTAATAAAGAATACTTTGTCCTGTGAAAGAGTATATTCAACTAGTACAAATCCAAGTATCACTATGCATTCTGCCTTGAGAGGCTTACAGACAAAAATCACAAGAAACAATCCCACTGTTCTCTGTCTTTTACCGGTCTAGTGATCTTTTTGGTAGTCTAAACCACTGAGAATTTTTTGTAAACATTTGTAGAAGAATGGTTCAATCTCATAACCTGAATTATGTTTGATTTTGCACAAAATAAAAGTTTTTAATTGCCTTATGCCTATTTGATAGTTATTGTTATATCAAAAGGTCCCCACAATTCAACAGTATGATGCACTACAGTGGATACTACATAACAAATAGTGTGATTTGAAATTTGTTTATTGATAAGTTTTAACTGATTTTATAACAATGAAACAGCAATATTTAAAAGCAAGGTCTATTAAATATAAGTAAATAGAAAAAATATTTTCATAGTCGTATTTAAAAAGTAAGTGATGTATATACATCAGTCTTCTAAAGATAGCTTACCATGGTCTTCTGCGAACATCATACAGATCTATTTTGTTTGGAGTTCGACTTTTATCTACCCATGGGGAAGCTAAAAAGAAAAAAAATGTATAAAATAAATTTAAAAATTTGTCTGGACTGTTTTAAATACAATAGTATAATGAATCAATATCACAGACTGTACTATATAAATACAAACATTTTGTATGGATTAAAAATGTCTGTATTTCTGTAATCTCTTTTTGAAATACCTATATATATGAGCATACAATATAATGTGATAAAACTATATAGGTAAAGACCTTAAAGGGTCAAATTATGTTGAAGAAACAGATATTGACGATAATTGACCACTTACTTCAATGGAACCAAAATTTCAATCAAAGTCCTTCAGACTATGAAATAACTTTTTTTTTTTGGACAAGAAAGTACTTCATTTTAAAATCAGTTATAAGTTAATTAAT
This sequence comes from Chlamydotis macqueenii, assembly GCF_036417535.1. Taxonomy (NCBI): domain Eukaryota; kingdom Metazoa; phylum Chordata; class Aves; order Otidiformes; family Otididae; genus Chlamydotis; species Chlamydotis macqueenii. Next base: position 11,214,005 of record NC_141556.1, on the reverse strand, counting down.
GTTGTATACAACAGTACTGTGCTGGTCTAAAGCTCAGTTATACACCTAAAATGTTATCCATTAACTCCAGAGAGCTTTACCTAGAAATGCAAATTAGAAAAGTGACATGAAAGTATCATTTTTCAGGGAATACAATGAGACATAAATATTCGTGTCTCTGTAAAGAAAATGCTAAGATTAATAACCTTTTCCAAGCATTTACTCCAAGCTTTACCATAATTTTAAGCAAAAGTAGGTGTGTTTTCCCTACTGAAAAATAAAACGAGCTTTTCAAAACCATTTGACAACTTAACGAACACAAATAAAAATGTGAAAAGTTACATCAAATGACATAATGTTCTATAATTTGCTCTCTTGCTGTATGCCAACAGCATTGGGAGAGCTATTTCCTGACATTAATCATTTTTCTGTCTAGGAAACAGAGAAAGATATAGGCAGCTCCAGGATTCTTCCTGGAAAAGGAAGACAAATGGGAAGAATTATGATATCTCTATCCATGAATATAAAAGAAGCCACTAGCTTAGAGCAGCTGTCTATTTTTTATTTTACTAAACGAACCCTTTCCTAAGCGACCATAACCTGAGTTGGCACATTAGTTACCAGAACATTTAAACATAGCACAAGCCACAGGACATTTATCAGTATACATTTATCAACCACAGAACACACTTCATATTGTTGTACACCAGACGAACATCAAACTCTGTACCAGTGTTGCCTATGATCTCAGACTAGACCACCTGACATATCCTTTGTGATCTGAAGGAATAAGGGTCTTTGAAATTTCCAGAAATGAGAAAATAGAACTTTTGAGACTGGTATATGTCAAATTTGTAACTTCAGAGGTGTTCCTTAGGTATGCACAGTTTAAATTCACCAGTATTTTATGAGCTTGAAGCCATGGTTAGCTCATGTTCAATCACAGACTTTCTGTGATTCTAACAGAATATAAGGATATTAAAATATACAAAGTGAACAATGTATGTTTTCTCACCACCTGATGTCCCAATGACCAATACAGCCCATCCCGAGCAGCGATCACAGAAACAAAACCGAGCGGCAAGCAAAGGAGCCAAAGGGAGCCAGCAAGGTAGAGGGAACGATGCCAGCAAACAAGGAAGAAAGATGGATACCAGGAAGGCAGATACCCGCCCTGGCCAGCCCCCACTTATATACTGAGCATGATGTTTATGGCATGGAATACTCTCTTTGGCCAGTTTGGGTCAATTATTCTGTCTGTCTTTCTCCCAGCTCCCTGCATCTGCAAATTAGTGAGACTTGGAAAGCAGGACCGTGTCCTTGGTCTTATTCACAACTGGTATCATCAGGGTGTTTATCAACGTTCTTCACACACAAAATCCAAAACACACCAGCTACTGAGAGGAAAATTAACTCTATCCCTGCCAAAACCAGGACACAAACAAATGGTGATTCACAGAGAATTCAACCACAGGAGCTAAAGAAGAGTGCTTCCGATATCAACATATTCTCCTGTAACAGTCGATACTGACATAGGTATTTATTTTAAATTGAATCAATTTTCTAAAGGCTCACAAAATAACAGACTCACTCCTTCATTAACATAAATTATCTACTGAAAATCATCACATGAACATTTAGCTACAACTTATCTGATATCATAACCTTCAAGACGATGATAGTGTAACTTCACACACTATTTTGAACAACAGTCTAACTGTAGATTCTAAAATAAAATTTACAGAAATATGGGTTAAGATTACATGTTTTCTGTGTAACAGAAAACAATATGAGAAATAATCCAGTTATGTTTTTCTGCAAAATCTGAGAGATAAAAATATATGTTACTGTAATGGCACCTGACAAGTAAGCACATAATTTCCTTGAGGTCAATACCAGTTGCCTAGACAGAACACAGTTCAGAATCGTATCCTTTAGATCAAATATAGTGTGGCAAATCTTTCAGAAACATGAAGTGGAAAAAGTAATACTAACTTAAGCTTGTGAGGAAACACCAAATCATAGAATTTGAAATGCCTGAAACTTTTCCCAGTATTTCCAAAAGCACCTAAAGGCTCGGTATAACAAAAGCTGTTTGTTTTTTTTTCTTGTTTGTTTGGTTGTTTTGTTTGTTTTTTTTTTAATTGGAATACAAACCAGAACAATGCTTTTTAAAAAGTTTTTTTCCCCCTTTCTTTCTATTTCTGTAGAGAACACTCAAAACTCCTGGTTGAAACAGAGTAAACAAAAGGATCTGAAGACACATCTTTCAAAATCACTCTTCAGAGGAGGTCCTCCCATCAAAACTTGAGCAACTAAGCCTTGCAGTAAGTTCTACCATAGTTTTTCAGTAATATCCTGCAACTAAGTTCAAACTGTCCCTTTCTGGCTACATCTATATTACAAAGTTAGAAAGCACAATGGAAGAGGAGACATTCACCAGAACTAGACTATAAACTATTCAGTGCTCCAGTTACACTCTTAGTCCACAAAAGAAACTGTGAATAAAACAATCAGCACACTAATATAATCTGTCTATACCTTTTAGAGATTACTGTGAATTATAACACATTTTCATTTTGGGAGATAGACTGGGTGGTAAACACAACAGCTAAATTCTATTTCTCTTTCACTAGCTTAGCCCTTTCAGTATGCATTGTCCTGGAAAGATTGTCAGCATCTTCAGAGAGATCTGGAGAAGGTCTTTAAAAACATGATTTCTTACCATGACTTTAAAACAGCATTTTCTGTGCCACATGTCAGTAAGTTTCTTTTTCCTAATTAATATATTACCTTCTGTTAAACAAATATAACAAGCACCTACATGCTTAAGTTTCCATGTGAGGAAATTTTTCTGGATTTACACAGTGACTGCAACTTTTTCATCAGATATTAATGGGTGCAGGCTCACTAATTAAGAAATACAATATTTACTGGGAAAATTAGTTTTATTGATTTTTATGATGTTTTCCACACAGTAAACATAACCTGATAGTAAGCTTCTGCATGGCTAAACATAAATAAGGACTCTGCACTTAGTATCTGAAATTTCATTCACACCAAATAAGTGCTGAATTCCCTTTTCAACCTCAAGAATTAACATGATTAAATTACTCATTCATCCTAAGCTCTCTCTGTATTAACACTTTTAATTTTAGGTGGCTATGAATGGTCTCAAATCTATTCACTGCTTTTGGTAATGCTCTGAATATTTAAGGATGTTATTGGAATTGCTATAACTACGAAACTGAAATTCCCTTAGGACAGTTGATCTCCAATGATATAATTTTAATTTACCCTGAATTCATGTTTATTTTTTTTTAAAAATATGTTAAATGCTCTCTATGTAAAAAAATAAGTAATTATGCACTTATAATTATATAGGAAATTATTAGAAGGGATGCAGATCACTGAAAAAGACATGCATTGCCTTGGTGTACAGAGCACACTATAAAGTCATTTGGGAAAGCTGGCTTATGTCTTACTGACAAAAGCCATTATATGGTCTTAGATGAAAGCAAAAATGAAATACACAAAAAGATGATTACACATCTTCCCTAAAAAACCTAAAATTGAAGATCAAGGATTTTGTGATTTATAGTTTCATTTATAAAACTTATTATTTAAAACATGCATTTTAATCAGATGCCTTGGAACATCTTGAAGACATCAGCCTCACCGTATTTCATTGTTGCATACTAGTATCTTTGAACTACCTCAACACTACACAGTTCTCTGTTGCATACATTAGGCTTTAGTCATGTTCTCCTTTGAAGACTTTCTTGTTGACACATGATTAGATTTGATATTTTATAAATTATTCATTGGATTTGGTATTCCTCCCACTTTTGCTGTTTACATTATGGAGATACAGGCCTGGCTATATTTCAAGCATGAGTAAGGCATGCTCTTCTGTAATTTCTGCACACGTAGGGTAGAAATTCTCAGTTTTGTTGATTACATGCAAAATCAATTCAGGCAGTAAGGAAGTTGTCTCCAGGTAAAGCCTAAATGAAAGTATTGCTCAGGAAAGGGAAACCTTGGCTCCATCTGTCCATTTATAATTCATGAGATGATTCCAGAGGCATAGGTGAATGTCATGAGGGAGGCCTACCTCAAAGTCCTGCTGAATGAGTCCTCAGTTACATCTGAGGTCTCTGCTATACTGGTTAGGTACGCATGTGCAAGGAACAGAGAAGTAGGAATGAATTATTAACAGCTTTATATTACTGTAGCACATTTGGGGAAAGAGGTTAAAAGCTGACAGTAAGACAGATAACAAATACCAATTATCAAATCCCAGAAAGCATAATCTTATTCTGACTCCAACTTCATTACCTTTCGTATTGTTTTTTTTAGTGGGGGGGACTACAGTGGCAGGTTCTCCCAAGAAGCTACTGGGAGTTTCCCCTTTGTCCAGCGGACTCGGTTGGGTCTAGGGTGGACCTGCTGTTGGGGAGAGGGGGAGGCGTGAGCCTTGTGGGCCTTGCGGCCCTCACCCTCTGGCCTCCTGCCAGGAGGCCATCTGGGCCTGACTTGGCCCAGCCCAGCTGCAAGAAGTGTAGAGGAGATGTGAAGAGAACGTGAGAGGCATCTGCCTGCCAATTGTGAAGAATTTCTTGTGAGAGGAACGGCTGCAGATGCCAAGGTCAGTGAAGAAGGAGGGGGAGCAGTAATGCTGCTCCTGGCAGAGATTCCCCTGCAGCCCGTGGTGCAGCCCATGGTGAGGCCGGCTGTGCCCCTGCAGCCCATGGAGGTCCACGGAGGAGCAGAGATCCACCTGCAGCCCGTGGAGGACCCCACACTGGAGCAGACAGATGCCTGAAGGAGGCTGTGGCCCATGGAGGGCCTGTGCTGGGGCAGCTGTTCCGGAGGGACTGCACCTGTGCTGGAGCAGTTAATGAAGGACTGTAGCCCATGGGAGGGACTCCATACTGGCGCAGGTGAGGAATGTGAGCAGTTCTCCCTCTGAGAAGGAAGGAGTGAAAGAAAGCAACAAGTGATGAACTGAGCATAACCCAGTTCCCTCTTTCCCCCTGTGCCGCTTGGGATGGGAAGGAGGTAGATATAATTGCAAATGAATTTAAGCCTGGGAAGAGGGAAAGGTGAGGGGAAGTTACCTTGTTCTCTTTCTCATTATTCTGCTTTAGTTTTATTATTAATAATAAATAAATAAATAGTTTTCCCCAAGTTGAATCTATTTTGCCCATTACAGTAACTTTAAGGATCTCTCCTTGTCCTTATCTCACACCTCGAGCCTTTCCTACAAGAAAGATGGGGAGAGGCTGTTCAGTAGGGCCTGTTGTGATAGGACAAGTGGTAACGGTTTTAAAATAGAGGAAGGTAGATTTAGATTAGATATTAGGAAAAAAATTTTTACAATGAGGGTTGTAGAACACTGGAACAGATTGCCCAGAGAGGTGGTGGAGGCCCCATCCCTGGAAACGTTCAAGGCCAGGCTGGATGAGGCTCTGAGGAACCTGATCTAGTTGGGGATGTCCCTGCTTCTTGCAGGGGGCTTGGACTGATGATCTTTAAAGGTCCCTTCCAACTCTAACCATTCTATGATTCTATGATTCTATGATTCTATATTATCTCTCCCTGTTCCCTCAGAGGGTGGGGGGAGTGAGAGAGAGACTGCGTAGGTTGGTCCCAAGCAGGGCTAAACTATGCCATCTTTCTATCTCAGAGGGTTATTACATAGTCGTCCTCAATATAGCATTTACTGGGGTATATAAAACCAAGTATTTGTTAAGTTGAGTTTTACCTTGCTATCTTTTAAGAAAACATTCATGGAGACATTAAAAAAAATCCATAAATACAGACAACTTAATTCCCTGTGCCAGATTCCATGCAGTCTGGAGCCAAGTTTGAGGTGCAGTGTACTGCTCATACTTGGTCCTTAGATTCATTTCTCATTTTCTCTGATCTTTCAGTGAACTTATGTAAACAAACTTGCATTCAGACATGTGATTGCCCACATTACTTGGGAATTGTGGTATTCCTCAGCTTACTACTCAGAAAGAAGTAATGTAAATTTCAGTGTAGTAGCAGCATCTTTGCAGAATTACTTAGTTATTTTTCTGTAAGAGGTGAAAAGTGGTGAGATATGGTAGCTAAAAATAATAAACAACTGTAACTTTAAGAGTCCCTAACATTACTCATTGTAAAGTATTTTGCATTGCTATACTTAAGATATTTATATCATAACGATAACTTGGATTAATAACTGATTAGTACTATTTCCCTAAGACAGAGATTTTTCCTGACCAACTCCATGCTACCACAGAAGATGTTCAATCAAGACTAAACGCAGGTATTCCTTAACAATTTTACTCAGATAACGATTTAAAATTGCCAAGAGCCCAAATTATATTCAGGTAAAATCTATCTAACATAGACAGCTCTGTGCAATGTCCTCTGTAACTCTTATAGCACCATCACCATATAGAAAATAGAGGATAACAATCTAACAGCTTTTTTCAGGGTGTATTACTTATGTGGTTATAGGCAACAGTGGGTTAAGTTTCATCTCAAATCAGTTCAGCAACAAGTTTTACATGGGAACAGTCCATACGCAAACAAATCCATTGCTTTATTGGTCTCAATATGCCAAAACAAATAAAAGTTGTTTGAATGTGTAACACATTCTGCAGTCTGCAACTTGAAAATAACGTCTCAAATGGCTCTATGCTATCTCAGTTCAGAGACAAATATTTCTGCTTTCACATGTATAAACTGAATTTCATCCTCAAGAAATGTGTTGCTCATGTTGGTTTCACCTGGACTAGCCATCATACCCCCAAAGGGGGCTGGAGTATTAGAGCCTGAGAAGAAGAGGCACAGAAGCAACAAGATGTTTTGTTGCTTTTTTATTCTTCTTTTTTTCTTATAAGAGCAAATTCTGGAGATTTCAATTTGTATCGTAAAAACACAGATATAGTATAAACTTCAGTATGAAGGAATGGTGGCCTGCTGGCTACAGTTGCATTAACTCACTAGAAATAATGCATTATCCTGTCACTGGGTGGATCTGCTTGCACAACTACAACATTCAGTACATCAGGTTTTTTTTTAAATGAGACACAACTGAACATATTGTAGGATTTTCCTTATTATGACTACAATTAGATCCAAACCATGTCCCTTCCTCCCAGATTCCACACACACACACACACAAAAAGTGAACAATGCTCAGAGAGGCTTATTTAAATGTAAAAAGTAGAATTTAGACACTAATTGCACTAATTTATAAGCTGCATTACTGGGAAACTGTTTTGAGTTTTCTTTTGTTTTTTTTACTTTAAAGGCTCCTGTACACGTTGAGTTGTTAACAAGAACTGCCAGCTACAAAATATTAAACTTTTTGCAAAGAAAATGTGAAGTTCTTAGTTTTTCAAGGCTTTTGATTCATTCTGTATGGATTTTTTAGGCTTTCTAGTCTCTTAGTATCTGCTTCACTAATGACTTTCTTTGGAGAGTTCAATATCTTGGCTGCAACACTATTGTTTCCCATTAATGGTTAACACAAGAGCAGCTGTGCACAGCAAGTCCTTCATTTGGAGAGATATCATTTTATTTTATTAGAAATTGATTTTTAAAGCTCTTCCATTATTAATATGTTTAAGCAGGGAATGCTCCAGTAGCAGAGTGAGACCTGCTTCGCTGATACCTGGAAATAGGTTCAAGATTTTTTTATTATTATTATTTTTTTATTTTTTTATGAAGGGGAACAGATAATACTAGCACTTCCCTATATTTTTAACCCAAGAATGTTAACACTTTAGGGACAAAATTATTTTTCTGGATAATCAGCGCTGCAGCATTATCTTTTCTTTATCTATGAATTTCTCAGTTTCACACTTTGTAAGCCCTAATTACATAAGAATATCCTAGTAAAACAGTGGCATGAGTGATGTAAAGAGACTTTTCTCTAATTAATTAAAGTTCCCATCATATTATACTTATTTATCATACAGATAAACGAAGTAAGGCTAAATACAAGGCAAATCTACAGTAAAAAAAAGGGAAAGTTCTTATCACTGTACTCTTCAGCATCTATATTACAAAGATTCTGAGAAGATTAACACACTTGCTGATGTCTAAACAATGATATGAACTTAAGTATGAGTGAATAAATATAATAGCACATTAAATCTTAAAAAAAAAAGATGTTACACATATTCCTGGCTTGCATCTCTAACCTTTAGTGATGTTTTTATTACTTTTAAGCCAGAGGGTGTTTTGAGGATGAAAATTAAGCAATGAGTTGTAGGCCATGCAGTACATATATACCCTGCAGTATAGCATAACATAATCTAGAGATGTCTGAGAACATCAAGCCTCCTAAAACAGGACTGAAGAACCTTGTAGTATAGAAGAAACAAATCAGTGTCCAGTGCTGTCCATTGGGAAGGCTGCCAGCATGAGTTGTCCCTTCAGTAACACTGTGGGGCTGTCTAATAAAATTCTAACTTGTTCTGTTTATTAGTACAGATACAAGTTTAAAGCTGAGGGAGCGGATGTGCTTAAGAAACACCTGTATGCATGATTAAGAGATGCTCAGATGTGCTTAAAGTAACAATTAAGATTATGTAGGCACTCAATTCCAACACTGCAATCTTGTTCAGTATCTACTCATTTAGCTAAGAAGGACTTTAGCTTCACAGATACTTTACAACTTTAATTCAATACTTCTCAAACAGAGACATATCTCCATAATTAACAGGACTGCCAACATGTCAAAATGCTACTTCATGTCTAGTTCACCCGGAAGTCTGGCAAAGAGTCGGGCTCCTTAAGAAACACTATTTCTCTTCATGAGTATAAAGTTCCTAAAGTTCACCTAAGAAGCTGATATTGTAGTTCTTTTTACTAGTTTTCTTATAGTCATATGAGCTTGGAGATAGCCAAAACAAAGCCCTCCTCTACCCATTTTCTTTCTTCTCCCACCCTTCTTCTGTAACATGGGTAAGGTCAAACAAAGATGACAAATATGTCTGCCTAGGTTAAGTTATAAGAGAAGGGCAACAGAGCTGCAGGCTGCTTTTTCCTCTATGAAAAAACAAACAAACAAACAAAGCCAAATCGAATGGAAAGAATTCACAGAGCTATGCAGCCCTATCAGAGAGTGGAAGTTGCCAGACATACCATAGTGGGAAAGCAAGGTTTAGATATAATTTTCTATACTCCCTTGTTAAATCTCCAGATGGAAGTGGGAAGATTTGGAACATCTGGGAATGGGATAGTCTTTCTTTTTCAGTTTTATTTTTGTTATGAATTGCCTCAACTTTTTGGATCTTGACCAAGTGTGGAACATTCCCGCCTTCAGCACACTGCAGACAAATGCTGTCACACTGAGTCTAGGTTCAACATTTCTTCATAAAAGATGCTGAATCTATTCATGCATCATCACGCTACAGTTATTACTATATAAAACCCAGTAACTGAATCTGAAACTATCCATATCAGTACTACCCTTTCTGGCATTACCTTTGGCAAATACTTCCCTGAGAGAGCTGTCGGTGTTGCTAATCAGAGAGGTATTTTTTACTAAACATTCATCTAAATATAGAGTGTGTTTTCCTTTGAGTAATTCTTTGCAGCCAAACTTTCTTAAGTGTATGCATTGCTATGACTAGAAAGCCTCCTACATCATTTCGACTGCTGTCTGCAGTCTAAAACAAAATGCATCCTTTGTTTAAAAAAAAACCAACAATCAAAGAACAGAGAGAGGTGTTATGTGGCAAATGGCACATAAATACAAAGTGTTTTCTAAATTGTTTAATTAGTAATTGCTACAATGAAAATAATATGCTTCCCATTGCTGTATTTTAATGAAACATTGATTAACAATTATAATCCTCATTAACTCTATAATTAAGAAGGATTTCAAGATTAAAAGAGGAACTGGTTAGTTTGTACCTATACTTCCAAGTAACCTGCCAAAAATTTGATATTAAATTGTTCTTTCAGATAGCTGCTTTCTAAAATGTAGCAGTGCAATTAGCTGGGTAGATGCCTCACAAAATGTAAGTAATTTAATAGCTGTTAAACCATATTAAACTGCTTTAATTAAATTAATTTATTTCTGTGTACCAGATTTGACCACTGCTCTGTGGTTAATTACAAATTAAATCTGCAGTTTGATCTGTATTAAAGTACCTTTCTGTCTACATGGAGTCAATGAAGCTCTATATGTGCGAGTCCACATATAGAGTCCAAAATTGTTTTTAAAAAGTTTAATTTTTTAAACTCCTGCCACCGAAGAAAAATATATTTGGGAACAATATTATAAAACAAACAAACAAACAAACAAAACTTGACCTATATTACAGATTTTAGGTGGCCCTGCTTGAGCAGGAGAGTCGGTCCAGGTGATTTCAAGAGGTTCCTTCCAACCTCAACTATACTGTGATTCTGTGGTTATTGTCACTTCTTTTTACCTTTTATGAAGGCATCAGATATTCTATATTAGATATTCCATATTTGGTGAATGAAATACATCCTTCCAGAATCTTCATCTACTTCAAGTGTCTATTTAGAGTATCTTGCCCTCTGAGGAACACCATATTTCCCCTTTCCTTTTAAAGCATTCCAGAAATGAAAGTTTTGGATATTAAAATACTCTGTTCTGATATTTGCAATTCTATGTCTTTGCAAGATTCAATTGGATTGGAACGAATTGGTAATTTCAATAATCTTGCTAAAATGCTGTCAGATCACTGCTTTTAATCAGAATCAGAATCTACTGAAATCCCGTGTCCAGACTAGAATTAGGTAAGCGTATGTACTGCTTACAAGGTGAAGTTTATGAGCAAAAATGGCTCTGGTAATTATATGCTTGCAACATGAAAACCAAGGCATTACAGTTGGCTGTGAAAAAAACTCACTTAAAATGTCTGACCCATTGGATTTCAATGACTTGATAATTTTACCAGTTTGTCTGTTAACTCGTTTTTACAATTTTAACATATTTTAACTAAATTGTGATATATAACTTCAAAGGCAAGAATGAGTATATATTACGTCCTTCCTGAAAGTTCCATTCACTTTATTTGTTTATTCTTCTGGGCTCTTTTGTTAAACTACTGTTTACTTACTCTTGAGCTGTTCAGAGCCCATGGAATAGCTAGTAGGAATCTCAAAATTTCTCTTGGCATCTTCATATCAAAACGGATGGTTGCCAGCACAGTAATAGAGCTTAGCATTTATCTTCACAAATATGCTGCCATTGAAACTAATGAAAATGTTGATACAAAGCACCCTCACTAATCTTTATCATTATTTTAGGTAAGACACACTTTCTTAAAATAATTTAAATTAAAAAATTTCATACTGACTCTTTAAATTAAGCTGATTAAAACCCTAACCGAACAGGTGAAAAAATAGGTTTGAGGCCCATGGAGGTATCTTGCATCTTTAACTCTTCTCTGCCATTTCTGTCCTGATGTTTGAGAATGAGAGCTGAACTGAGTATATTCTAGAGAAAAATAGTTAATAAACAAAATGAAGTAATGTATTGATCTACAGAAAGAGAAGCGGACCTCAATGCAGTCTCTAATGTTTCTATTGGGGCATTTTGTAAGGTAAAGACAAGAAGCTGCTATACAGTTCCCTTTTATGCCTGGCACTGGTTCTGCCGTCACTGCAAATATCAACATATATGTGTGTTTATTAATATATTTCTAATACTTAGCTTTCTTGCACATCGGTATCTATCAAGCTACAGAAATATCTTCCTAAATCTAGTTTATATGGATTACATATTTTCTTATTCAAAACAAAACAAAAGGTAACATCACACAGAGTGTGATTTTCTTCTCAATAAAAATGACACTTTGCTTAAGGAACATTTGATGGACTAATTAAGCAATAATATTAAAGGAAACAAATACTTTGGTACTGGGACTTCCTGTACCTGATGCTGGTAGTTATTTTCATAAAATATTTTCCTATTCTTATTCTACTGCATTTAATTATTATTGTATCTAAGCCTAATAGCATTTATTGTATTATACAAAGAAGGTCTGAAGAAAGGAAGTGCCATGCGTCTCAACGTAGGTCATAATCAGAAGGAAGCTGAGACAGAGGAACACAAATGTAGCAAAAATGCAGACAAAGCACAGCTGAAAATTATATTAAATCATATGTGTGATGCTAGAGGAGTGTATATAACAGTACCAAAACCAGAATATATGTAGGAAACAATCGAATGTATCTAATAGAAAAATAATCTTCTCTTTCACACATACTTTCCACCCATGAGGTTGCACATAGAAAGGTCCCTTCATACCGCTAGTTACTATAGTGACAAAGACAGCCCAAGAGCCTACTTAGGACAGAAGTGATGTACTGCCTAGCCCATTACTCAAGGCAGTGGGATACTATCAGATAGAAGCATTAGTTCAAGAAACCTGTGACTGAAGACATGCTCTATAGCTTAGAGGTACTAAAGATCAATTTTTTTAAAGGGAGGAAAGACTGAGTAGATATATTTCATATAATAATGAGCAGACTTACCTACATATTTTAATTTTGATCTTTGATACTTACAAAGTCTTTCATGATGCAGGCTTAACTAAGGTCAATATAATGATTTACAATTTATAATATAATTTTAAAACAGCAAATGTGAAAAGAATCCATTCCAGTATGAAAGTTGATTTCATTTTCAGAACATTTGTTTGTATCAGCAAGGTGAGACAAATAGGTTACAAAAAGGGAAAAATTGACAACCTTGCACAAAGACCTACTCTAAAAACCTAAAACCCAAAGGGCTTACCAATTTGAGCTATAAACGGAAGGAAATGGGAAGGAGAAGATGAACAGAACAATGCATATACACCTCATGGACTTTCAGACTACTCCTGGATACTCTGTGTGTGTATGCAGAACTTAAGAACTGGCAAATTACCCAGGAATTTATGAAGTTAAATTCTGACAGGACTAGACAACTAATAAGGACTTAGGAACTTAGCAATGGAATAAGCAGGAGGTGTGAGGATCTCAGTTTTACAGTATATATTTGTGTTTAGATGGAGCATATACAAGCAACATGTCCACCTGCAAAATAGGGAAAACAAACTTCTCCCACTTTATGGAGGTCTACAGTCTGGAGAAGAGAAGGCTCTGGGGAGACCTTATAGCAGCCTTCCAATACCTAGAGGGGTCCTATAGGAAAGACGGGTAGAAACTTTTTTAGCAGGGCCTGTTGTGATAGGATGAGGGGTAATGGTTTTAAACTAGAAGGAGGTAGATTTAGACTAAATAGAAGGAATACATTTTTTACAGTGAGGGTGGTGTAACACTGGAACAGGTTGCCCAGAGAGGTGGTGGAAGCCCCATCCCTGGACACATTCAAGGCCAGGCTGGATGAGGCTCTGAGCAACCTGATCTGTTTGGAGATGTCCCTGCTTCTTGCAGGGGGGTTGGACTAGATGACCTTTAAAAGTCCCTTCCAACCCAAACCATTGTATGATTCTATGATTCTAGGCGCTCTAAGGAAGAACACATTGAGATTCTGAGGCTTCTGTGTTCTGTTGGTAAACAACTGGAGTAGGCAGGTTAGCTAGACATAAGAATATATTTCTCTACATGTGAGATAATCTTACACTTGAAAATTTATTTCCTAGAGATTGGCACAGAGATGCATTTAAGAAACACTTCTTTTTCAGCACTTGGAAAACATCACTATAGAGTAAACTGTGACAAATGGTGACCCCAAACACACTACTAATACATCCCAAAAGCATTGAAATGGAACATTTGGAAATAAAAGAAATGTGAAATTAGCATTTTCAATATTATTTTTTTCTGCAACATCTCACTGTATTTATTTCATGAGCATCTAGCATGACAAAACAAACAGGATTCAAGTGCTATCAAATATTCTTCCTGTAAACTAGCCTAAGGCAGTTTCTCTGCCTGTGTTAGCAATTGTGCTAATGATACACTAACAGATTTAGAATAATATCCGCCACCCTCAGAAAGACAAATAAGCTTGTATAAACAGAAGAGAAAGGATCTCAAAGTTTTTCTTTAGCCAGTTGTAGGTAAGAGACAAGACACTGCACACAATTGTCTTGTGTGTAGTGGACACATTATTCTGTCATTGATAACAGCATCACCTAACAAGAAGAGCAGCAGCAAAGGCAGTATGCTTTGCCTTTCCATTAGCTAGTATTACACATCAAAAATCAAATTAAGGCTACTGATGATCTAAATTCAGTAAAATATCATCTATTTAAATTAATTAGTGTGATCCAGTAATAGGAGTCTTTGACAACTGGAACAGATGCTGGCTGAAATAATCAAGCTGTATTCATTAAGCTTGGCTCTAACAGCACAGACATAATTGTCAGAGATCGTGGATTCTGCAGGACATAAACATAGTATGATGCCATCATGTTTTCACTGACTTTAACCATAAAATTATCTGTCTAGTCACTATTTAAAAAAAACTAGACAGGTACAAAAATCTCACTGACAAATACTGAACTGATTATTTACACAACACATAGAAAACAATTCAAAAATAAAATTTAATTTCAGCTTTTCAAAGAACATAATCTTCTGTTCCTCTTATTGTAAAAAATACTAGCTACATATTTCAGCTCCACTCTCTTCCCCCTCATACCAGTTTTATGCCAGAATAATTCCACTGTCCTTGAGTTACTTCTGATGTACAGAAATTGTATCTATGTAAGAAAGTAATTTTTAGTTATCTTTTCTTGCTTGAAAATACCACAAAATGTTTTTAAGTCTGTATGTGGCACAGGACAGTGTTTTGGGAGACTTCATTTACCTGGGTAATACCTAGCGAGGCCAGTTGCACTACCGAAAACCTGCCATAATAAAGTGGGGTCTTCTTCTCTGTTCCGCTTGAATACATCATCCAATGCTGCAGTCCAGTTGAGTTCATTTAAAACTATTGTTGCTGTCAAAGATAAAACATATTTGATATTAGAAAGTTACATCCTAACACAAACAATAACGACTACAAAAAGCAACCTGAACTATTGCAGAAAGTAGTGACTTATTATTTATTAGTAATTTATTTAGTTTTATTTAACTAATAAACAAAGTAAATTTAAAGAAACACACTCCTCTTTATTGGAAATTTTTTTTAAGTTCCTCATGCTCTCTTCTTCCCATTGCATTAATTGTATGCAATAGCTGTTGGTTTATTTGCAATGACGATGAGTTATTTGAACGGTAACATTAAGGTGGACTGCGTGCACAACAGTACTCATTATCGCCTGCTAACAAGATCTTAATGTTCATAGTTGAGATCACTTACAGAAAGATCAGCAGTGTGAATGTTAATATTTATGAGTTGTGTCAGTTCCACAATGAACTTAAAATATAAGGAAATTCACATTTCAGCTAAACACTATGTGGCCAGTTATATAAAAACTTATATTCACAAATTTGTCCTGTACCAATGCTTGTTTTAATCAACCAAATATATTATATAATAAATCAAATATATAATATTTTAACATGTTCTATCCTTTTTTTCTAAAAAAAAAAAGATATGTTGGGAGACTAAAACTGATGAACACTGGTACAGTAACAGTCAATTGACTATAGGCAGTAGTCAATGACATTTTACTGTAATACAGAATACCCTATGATATAATTTATGATAAATTATGCTTTTGACCTCATTTAATCAGCTGTAAATATCTAATTAATTTAAAAAAAAGTCTTAATAATGTTAGGAAATAGGAAGTATTCAGTTAAATAGAGAGTAAGGACGTTCTCTTGGTTTGGTCACTAATTCTTTCTTTTGTGTTGTTTAATGGCATTGTAAGTAATGTTTCTAAAACTGAAACACTGAGATTAGCAAGCCAAGAGTGGAAAGTGAACTACAGGGGAAAAAAAACATTTTAAAACAGCTAAAGATGTAGGTATAAATCATATGAAAGACAACACTGTCAACAATACAGATCCTGCGTACACTATGATATTGCACACAGGAAAGAAAATTCAACTTCTCTTGCAAATGAGCAAGTCAAGCTGAAATAAAAACAGTTCATGTTTAAGGCACACAAGTGGCATCACAGAACAAAATTTGGTATGTAGGTCTATATTCTAGCTCTTTGTTACTGTGAAAGAAAGAAACAATAAAAATAAAGACAAGTTGAAAGCTGACATTTGACAGACCATTTCCAAAGTGAGGTTGTTAACAAGTACTAGAAAAAAGAGATCGCACATTAGATTTTATTTGTTTGTTTTTAAAGGTTAAGGAGAAAATTGCTATATCATGTGTTTTGTAGAAAAGTTTGTTTTCTTCAAAGTAGTTGTAAGATAATATTATTCTCTCAAGACACAGTTTTTTATAGAAATGTAAAATTAAATTTCCATCTTTTGCATTTCCCTGTAAGCAATAAGCTTATACTACATACCTGTCTCTTTGTCAAGTAGATAGTTATAAATATATATGTTTACTTAAGAAAGAGGAATAATTCCCTGAGGCACCATGAGAAGTTAATTATAATTTTTAAGTGGTTACTGCTCACTTATCTCTTTTAGATCGAGTTTGATCTACTGTATAATTAAGCATTATATACAGACTTTGTAAACTTGACTTTATTTCAGATCTTACTTCCAGAAGTGGCTTCACAAAGTCATTAGAAGCTCTGACCTTTACTTACTCAGAAAATAATTTCCTTTCGTGCTTGAATTTTTTTTCATGTTATCGTTTACTCATCTGATGTACTGAGTACCCAGCCCAGTGAAAGCCTATGCCAATGGTTCCCAGTGGCATTTAGGACACTGGAGCTTAGGATGCTTATTTAAGGCACATGGGAGACAATAATTCTTACCTCTTTGCCAGTTGACAAATTATTTACTTTTCAGAGTCCTCTATGAATTCCCGAGCCACATAACAATATAAACCAATGCATTTCTTTTGCCTTGGGACCAGACTTAAAACTGCTGCAGCCTCTACCCTCAAATTTGTCAGTGACTTTACCACCCCGGTCAGACCACTGATATCCCTGTTCAGCAAAACATTTAATCAGGAAAAAAATATTTTTAAGTTAATCATATTCATAAATGCTTTTCTAAATTTGTAACCATGCCCCCTATCAAATAAACTCTTCACATATACAATGTGATACAATATTCTCCTATGAGGACAGACTGA
This sequence comes from Chlamydotis macqueenii, assembly GCF_036417535.1. NCBI lineage: Eukaryota > Metazoa > Chordata > Aves > Otidiformes > Otididae > Chlamydotis > Chlamydotis macqueenii. The sequence continues at coordinate 11,196,871 of NC_141556.1, read as the reverse complement.
GAGAGTTGGGGTTGTTCAGCCTGGAGAGGAGAAGGCTCTGGGGAGACTTTATAGCAGCCTTCCAATACCTCAAGGGGGCTAAAAAAAAATGAGGAGGGACTTTTGACAAGCACATGTTGTGATAGGACAAAGGGTAATGGCTTTAAACTGAAAGAGGGTAGATTTAGACTAGATGTAAGGAAGCAATTTTTTACAATGAGGGTTGTAGAGCACTGGCACAGGTTGCCCAGAGAGGTGGTGGAGGCCCCATCCCCGGAAACATTCAAAGCCAGGCTGGATGAGGCTCTGAGCAACCTGATCTGGTTGGAGATGTCCCTATTCCTTGCAGGGGGGTTGGATTAGATGGTCTTTGAAAGTCCCTTCAAACTCAAACCATGTTACGATTCTATGATTTATAAAGAGATTATTTCCTTTAGACAGTAAGCTTACAAATGCATAAATGATATTAAATAAATATGTATTAAACATTTACTATACATTTCCAAATACTGTTGCAAGAAGTATATATGCAATATCATCCAAAAATGCATTGCAAAGAGTTATATATAGAATCACAGAACCATAGAATCATATGTGAACCTATATGTTTACACACACCTCTGCACATACACAGTCATCTATATAAAAATATGTATCAAAAATACATGCATATACAAAAAAAAGAAACTAAGGAGATAATCCACAAATAGTAAAATAATAAAGTACTGAAGTACTGAATGGATGCATTGGAACTAATAATTTCAACATTTTATTAGACTTCTTGAGATTAGGCTATAAAGCAAGAAATATAGCTTACTAGATCTTAATTGTAATATTTGTGGAGAAGTGATGCTTTATAGTCAGTGTCAAGAGTTTTATGATCTTATTTACGTCTCACTTGCCCCTTCCTGCTTCTCCTCCTTCTCTTCTACAACTTTCTCCCACAGACAAATACAACACCCTCAAAAAATGCAAGGACTTGAAGCGGGGGAGGGGGGGAGAATACAAAACCAACACATGATGCTGGAATTAAAAAAAAAATAATAATGTGGAATTCAAGATGAGCAACAAGAACAGAGTATCCTAACAGCAGTTAAACAAGATAAATCTGGGAAAAGGCTACTAACAGTATGTAACATATCTGTTCTCAAATACCGAAAAACAAATCTTCCTGCACCCCAGAAATTCATAGTTAAGTGCCTGAGTCTCATTTTAGAAATAAATTTTAACAGCACACATGTAAGATTCAGCACATATCACCTCCCTCTTAATTCACTCTCTCACTACAATTGCAAGAATTTATGCTTGGAATAGACACAGAGTTTATTTGGTGGGACTTAAATGTAAATAGCTGATTGTACAATCATTAAAACAATTATTCCTGGAGTAGTTTGCTATTTGTAATTCAAACTTGCTCCCTTTATTCAGGTTGTTTCTGTTTGGGATTGTTTTTTGTTTGTTTGTTTTTTCATTCTGTATGGAAGTATACTTATATAGAATGTACCCACATTTGCATTAGCAAGTCCAGTAATCAGGGAATAAGGAAAAGGATGCTGGGAATTTTAACCTTAATCATTTATTTATCTAAGTGCTTTTGCCACAACTTACATTACTCTTTTGCTTCTGTTAAAGAATATACCCTGGACTTCAAAAGACAAGTTGTCAATCAAGTCCTCTACTTTTTTCTTAATATAATACATCTGGTAATAGGCAATTTCAAACCAATATCTCTAGATTCTGGTTTAAAGCTTACAGCAATGGATCTGAAACTTGTCAACCAAAGAAAAGCACGTAAAACCACTCATAAACAGCAACAAAATTATTGTTCAAATGGTTCCTACTAAAATATCATGATTCTCAATTTGCACATAAAAATCAATGCAGTGCTACATACACTAGCTCATTGTAAAGACCATGGCACCTGTCAGAATACTCTAATTTGAGAGACATGGATTTATATTGACTTCAGGAATATAGTAAGAATTTAATTACTTTCCTGTTATTTTAAAAAAATGCACTTTACTAAAATAAACGTTTAGAGGTTTTATAGCCACACCTATTGAGATGCTGTATATCCTAGAAACATTTGCCTTTCCTTTTGAGTTAACTTCCATAAAGGAAAGTGCTTTTGACTGATAATTGGCAGAAAATCTAGTTGGAGACAAGTCTCCAATGAGCTTATTTCCAATTCCGCTAAAAGAATTATTTGAAGATTACTACTTCAAAGCACTTCAATTGCTACCTTTCTCTTGAAATTGGCAAGATGAAAAAATAAAATTTACCATCACACAATAGGAAACATCATTCTTTCTGTCTAATTCCCCTGAATTCCATCCATGTTTTCCTTTTTTCCCCCTCTTCTTTATGACATGAGGTTTAGGAGCCTTGACAAGGAATGGATTCAATCTTCCTCTGCAAATGCAATCAATAAAAAACAGAGAGCACTACTGTGCTCTCTTTAAAAGAACTGGAATACACTTCTGATGATTTATTCAATGTATAGGCCCTGGCCTGCATACAAGGCAGAGTATAACTTTATTTGAAAAGCCTGACAGCTATTTACTATATCTGAAAGTGTGTCAGCTGCTGTTCCCTGATGTGGCAGTCACGCATACGACAGGGAGAGCAGACGGGAGCTCCTCAGCAGTTCATTAATCTTCTTTCAGTGTGTGGAATGTATTACACTTCCATATCCTGTTTAATGAAGTTTATTCATTGATTTATTTAAAGATAACACTGACTAGTTATTGTTATGAATGAAATATATGTTTGCAATCAAATATTACAATATTTAAAAGTGGGCATAGAGGGATAACACAACTGTAAGTGCATATTTTTGTATGTATGTGTGCAGACACAGATGCAGACACATCTGTAGCCATGCTAATCAGATATTACAGAACCTCTGCTGAAGGTATAAACTAGTCTTCTTTATGACTTATGTGTGTAACTAATTTTTTCAAGATTACATTCCTTCCAGTTAATGTTAAATTACATAGGATGTTAGATGGTCTCAACTGTGATTGGAAAGTTGTACTCCCATCTCATTCTATATCAGACTAAGAAGAAATGATCTTTTTTATTTTAAGGTATTTTAAATTCAATTTTTGCACTGGCTTATTTATACATGTGTGTGCATATACACACACACAAATACAAATTCCCAAATACAGTCATTTGAAGAACTACTCAATCCTTCAAATTTAGATGCATGTTTTAAGCCATCTACTTCTCTCACGCAAAGTTCAGCATTAGCAAAAGGCCAGAACAAAGGAAAGATTATAGTGGCTCCAAACTGAACACTATCTCCAAGGTAACTGGTCCTCAGAATGGAATCAGAAATACACATTTAGATACTTAGGTTTTCCATAGAAAACCTCAGGAAAGTGTCCAATTCAAAATAACAACAATTTAAAAAATCACAGCTAATTAGAAACCAGTTAGAATAGGATAATAGAAAAGAAAGAGAAGAGAAAGAGAACTGGGAGAATTGGGGAGTGTTTTGTCCAACCTCTCTATAGAAGTTAGGCAAACAAATCTGGGCTCCAAAGGATGCACTTCCATCTACTTACACTGCTAGAGGACCCTGTTAAGATACAGGCACGGATCGTAGCGGTGTGTATCTACAAACTGCATGCTTTAAATGTAGTTTGAACGCATACTCCATAATACCAAATTTATCAGATTAGTTACAGACATTGAAATAACTTGTATTTACTTTTGAAAGCATCCACCAGCTGATTTGAAAATATTCTGTTGTGTGTAGGTTTACTATATTAGGAACTAATTACGTACTTTGAAAGGTAAAGAATTACAAATGGTAAAAACATTACAAAATTAATAAACTTTGTTCTTTTTTATAAAAAAAAAAGATTTATGAATGCAAAGGAAATACATTATTTTCATTCAAAGCATGGATGGAAAAGAAAAAAAAAGTCTTAAAATTTAACATACAATAGCTATTATATAGTGGCATTTGCAATTGGATAGGTCATTATTTTAAGTGATGGTCTGATGAATCTTGTATATATAAATCAGCTACAAATACTCATTTTGAAAGTAGCATTTGTATTTCTTATCATAACAGAATTTAAAATTACCAGATAATCAGATAAACATGACTACCATTTGTGCAATATGTATTCAATGGTGCATAAAAAGTAAAGTATTAAAATACAAATTAAAAAAAATTATAGAGTAGATATTTTACACTCTTAATTATAAAGATAAATGATAAAATGTCATGTACTTTTTTCTTTAAATGAACAACTTCTCTACTCCCCATTAGATATCTGACATTATGTCCCAGACACTTCTATAAATAATTCTCAGAAGAAGCCACTGAAGTCTAGCATACTGTTGTGTCTATGTCAAATCAAGTAAATTAATTGGCAATGCCATACGCTGTCTGCTGACTGGCTTAGACACCACATGCTGATAGTTAGAGAAGCACAGTAAAAGCTCATTAAAATAAGAAACACCCAGGAGAAGGAAATGAGAATAAAAAAGTCAAGAAGAGAAGATGGAATTAAGCTCTTATTAGAGCTCAACAAAAAAGAGTTAATATAATGCAGAGTCATAGACTCTTCAGTACACACTCATAATTTTTCAACAAGATATTTAAAAAACACAAAAGACACCATTATTATATACTGTAACCTACTGCCGATAACAGTATTTGTGCATCTTATAAGTTGGGAAGGAGGAACGTGGACGACAACTTCCTCCTGCAGGCGACAGAGGAGCCGACAAGGAGGGGTGCCATGCTCGACCTTGTGCTCACCAACAGGGAGGGGCTGGTGGGGGATGTGAAACTAAAGGACAGCCTTGGCTGCAGCGACCATGACATGGTGGAGTTCAAGATCCACGGGGAAGCAAGGAAACTACACAGCAAGCTCTCTGCCCTAGACTTCCGGAAGGCGGACTTCGGCCTCTTCAGGGACCTGATGGGCCAAGTGCCATGGGAGGCTGCCCTGGAGGGAAGAGGAGCCCAGGAAAGTTGGTCTATATTCAAGGAGCACCTCCTCCAAGCTCAGCAGAGGTGCATCCCGACAAAGAACAAGTCGGGCAAAAAGGCCAGGAGGCCGGCGTGGATGAGCAAGGAGCTCCTGGACCAACTGAAAGTAAAAAAGGAAGCCTATAGAGGATGGAAGCGAGGACAGGTAGCCTGGGAGGACTACAGAGAGGCTGCGCGAGTGGCCAGGGATCAGGCAAGGAAGGCCAAAGCCCTGGCAGAACTGAATCTGGCCAGGGACATAAAATGCAACAAGAAGAGCTTCTATAGGTATGTAGGGGACAAAAGAAAGTCCAGGGAAAATGTAGGCCCCCTCCAGAAGGGCACTGGTGTCCTGGCTACCCAGGACATGGAGAAGACTGAGGTTCTCAATGACTTTTTTTGCCTCAGTCTTCACCGACAAGAGCTCTTGTCCCAGCACCCAAGCTGTAGAAGGTGCAAGCAGGGACTGCGAGGATGAAGAACTGCCCATTGTACTCGAAAAGCAGGTTCGGGATCATCTGAGGAACTCAAAGGTGCACAAGTCCATGGGTCCTGATGAGATCCATCCGCAAGTCCTGAGGGAACTGGCGGATGAAGTTGCCAAGCCACTGCCTATCGTATTTGAGAAGTTGTGGCGGTCTGGTGAGGTCCCCGATGACTGGAAGAGAGGGAACATAACCCCAATTTTTAAAAAGGGGAACAAGGAAGACCCGGGTAACTACAGGCTGGTCAGCCTCACCTCTGTGCCTGGCAAGGTCATGGAGCAGATTCTCCTGGAAACCGTGCTAAGGCACATGGAGAGCAAGGAGGTGGTTGGTGACAGCCAACATGGCTTCACCAAGGGCAGATCATGCCTGACCAATTTGGTGGCCTTCTATGATGGGGTGACGGCATCGGTGGACAAGGGACAAGCAACTGACATCATCTACCTGGACTTGTGCAAAGCTTTTGACACTGTCCCGCACGACATCCTTCTCTCTAAACTAGAGAGACATGGGTTTGATGGACGGACCACTCGGTGGATAAGGAGTTGGCTGGATGGCCGCACTCAGAGAGTGGTGGTCAATGGCTCAATGTCCATGTGGAGACCGGTCACGAGTGGCGTCCCTCAGGGGTCCGTGCTGGGCCCGGCCCTGTTCAACATCTGTCTGCGACATGGACAGCGGGATAGAGTGCACCCTCAGCAAGTTCGCCGACGACACCAAGTTGCGTGGTGCCGTCGACACGCTGGAAGGGAGGGATGCCATCCAGAGGGACCTTGACAGGCTGGAGAGGTGGGCCCATGCCAACCTCATGAAGTTCAACCAGGCCAAGTGCAAGGTCCTGCACCTGGGTCATGGCAATCCCAGGCACAAATACAGGCTGGGCGGGGAATGGACTGAGAGCAGCCCTGAGGAGAAGGACTTGGGAGTGCTGGTGGATGAGAAGCTCAACATGAGCAGGCAATGTGCCCTCGCGACCCAGAAGGCCAACTGCATCCTGGGCTGCATCAAGAGAAGCGTGGCCAGCAGGTCGAGGGAGGTGATTCTCCCCCTCTACTCTGCCCTGGTGAGACCCCACCTGGAGTACTGTGTCCAGTTCTGGAGCCCCCAACATCAGAAGGACATGGACCAGTTGGAGAAGGTCCAGAGGAAGGCCACGAAGATGATCAAAGGGCTGGAGCACCTCTCTTATGAGGACAGGCTGAGAGAGTTGGGGCTGTTCAGCCTGGAGAAGAGGAGGCTTCGGGGAGACCTGATAGTGGTCTTCCAGTACCTCAAGGGAGCCTACAAGAAAGATGGGGAGAGGCTGTTTAGTAGGGCCTGTTGCAATAGGATGAGGGGTAATGGTTTTAAAATAGAGGGGGGTAGATTTAGATTGGATATTAGGAAAAAATTTTTTACGATGCGAGTTACAGAACACTGGAACAGGTTGCCCAGAGAGGTGGTGGAGACCCCATCCCTGGAAACGTTCAAGGCCAGGCTGGATGAGGCTCTGAGGAACCTGATCTAGTTGGGGATGTCCCTGCTCCTTGCAGGGGGGTTGGACTAGATGACCTTTGAAGGTCCCTTCCAACCCTAACCATTTTATTATTCTATGATTCTATGAACGTTGGTTTTTGTGTTGCTTCCTGTAGTATTGAAATATCCCTGCATGGAATAATACCTGATGTAAACTACCATACAGTATTTTAGATTTTTTTTTTTTTCTGGGAAGACATCAAGAAGACAAAATATATGAAAGATATTGTTGGTTAGAGTAGTTTTGGAGGACTTCCAGATTTTGTAGAGCCATGCACAGTGTAAGAACCTAAGTAAAATGAAAAATAGAACAAACTTACTAAAGTAATTGCAGTACCTCCACATTTTTTTTATTAGTAGTTTTTGCATGTGACTTCAATGTAGGCCCTCTAATTGGAAAGAATTCCTTCTTTAAAAAAAACAGATGAAGCATTTTTTTTAAATAATTATGTTGTATTTTTATGGAAATATCAGGGATTAAATATCAACAAAACATTCACTTAGAAAGTAATGATTACTATATTACACATATTAACTCTAGTCTTCCTTCACTTTGCTCTAATTTTTGTTAGCATTTCAAAGGATACCATAGTGACACTCAAATTAAATTAGCTATAGAGATATGCTTGATCTTTAATGAAGATTTCTCTCTATAAAAATAAATTAATTAGGTGTTAAAAACAAACAAAACCAATCAAAAGACTGACTGGAAATGCTATTCCGGAATACCTTATTAAACTTTGTCTTCAATCTATCAGGATACCACCACTTCAATAACTTCCCAGTCACTAGAGCACCTTACAGGATAAGTAAATCCTAAGAAGTAGCTAGGTTAAGTGAGAAGGAAGAGCACTAGAAACAGGCCAACTTATGCAAAAATGTCTCCTACTTCATCCATTCTGCAATATTTTAACTATTTTTATGATTCCATTATAATTTATTCTAGTTGTAGTCTGAAAACTCAGCTAATTCAGAAAAGATGCTATCACATGTTGTTTTTTATGTAGATTATTTTAAAGTTCTTACAATTTTTCTTACAACATGTATATTGTCCATAAACAGCAATTCCTTCTGTACTCTCCCTAGACATGGTAAATTGGAAAACACAAGTATCTCAAGCAAAAATAGAGATACGTTAAGACAGCAATATAAAGATTGCTTTACACATTGTCTCGGATACTGTGCGTTTGTTTTGTCCATTATGCCAAAGAGATGAACTGCAAGTGGACAAAGTGCTGTGAATGGCCACTAATATATCTGGGGAAGAATAGGTCTTCTGAGGTCTTCTGAAAGGAGACAAAGAGTAATATAACCTAAAAAAATGAGGCAGAGTCAGAAAGAAGTCCGACCTTGAAAAGAGTATATAGGCATAAGGATGGTACCAGCACAATAACAAATGGGTATAAACTACTTAAGAATAAATTAAAATAGGTATTCAGGAGGTCTCTTTCAGAGCAGAATGTCTTAGAATGGCCTTCTGCTAGGAGATATGAGCAAGGAACCCACGTCTCTTAAGACAGAGCTTGACTAGTTTATTAAAATAATAACAGGGATTCGATAGATTAAGATTGGATTTGTCAAGCAAAAAGCTGTTTCCTGCCCTATTCAGATATAACACTCTTTGTTGCAAATAAAGAAAAGGTCCTTTTAGAAGCTGAAATTTAGTAACTACAAACAATGCAGTTTCATACAGTGCTAGTGTAGCACAAGAATTGGAAGTAAAACCACTTTTCTTATTCATTTTTAATTAATGAATATTAAATGTTTGCAAATACACTATGGGTAATTTTACTATATTTATATCTATCTTTGTAAAGTATATATGTATGTTCTATATATTATAAAATATTTATTTTAAATATATTATTAATAATTATACATTATAAAATTATTATCTATATTGCATATAGACCATATATGGAGAACATACATATATGACATAGACAATATTTTTTCTGACATTTAAGGCATTTTAATAAGTATTAAAATAATAGAGTGGATTTGGCTAATTGATTCTAATCTAATCCCCATATAAATGAAATATTAATGAATAACAAGCTGGTTTAACCTATCTAAATGTATCTCTGTCAACACAAATCCAAGACACACTGATTATGAGGGGAATACAACACATACACAGGAAACATGAGAAAAATTATGATGAGACAAGGTCTCAGTTATAGCCTACATGTAAACTAATTGTATTACGGATCGAGAGCAGCCCTGAGGAGAAGGAGGCCCAGAGGAGGGCCATAAAGATGATAAGAGGGCTGAAGCACCTCTCCTCTGAGGACAGGCTGAGAGAGCTGGGGCTGTTCAGCCTGGAGAAGAGGAGGCTCCGGCGAGACCTTATAGTGGCCTTCCAGTACCTAAAGGGGGCCTACAGGAAGGACAGGGAGAAACTCTTCACTAGGGCCTGTTGTGACAGGACTAGGGGTAATGGTTTCAAGATAGAGGAGATAGATTTAGATTAGACATTGGGAAGAAATTTTTCTACACTTAGGGTGTTAAAACACTGAAACAGGTTGCCCAGAGAGGTGGTGGATGCCCTGTCCCTGGAAACATTCAAGGCCAGGTTGGACAGGGCTCTGAGCAACCTGATCTAGTCAAAGATGTCTCTGGCCCTTGCAGGGAGGTTGGACTAGATGATCTCTGAAGGTCCCTTCCAACCCAAACCATTCTATGATTCTATGATTCTAACCTAATAGTTTAAACTGTGTTAGTAAACATTGCATAAATAGAACTTTAAAAATCAGAGAAACTGCTAAGTGGGAGATTTCTAAGAGCTTTTATATAGATAATTACAAATAACAGGAAGAAACTCATGTCTTAAGGAAATACAGACATGGATAGAACAACTGCTAGGAGGGAAAAAAAATGCATCAGGAACCAAAAGGGTTAAGAAGGCATCATAAAGACCTCTGAAGTCATGCAATATTTTAAACAGCTACTTTCAACTAAAGTCAAGGAGTGAGGATACAGAGTAACACATTTCCTAGGATAAGGAGGAGGATATAAAAATATGAATCTGGATTTAAAATAAGGCTTTAAGAAGGAGTCATATCATACAGTGAAATACAACAAACTTCTGCACTAGTCTTACAGGCATTTCTAGACATATTTAACTTTCATATTTGATAAATGAAGGAAAGCAAAACTGAATGCCAGTAGCTTAGCACCAGCCAAATCCCATTGTGCTCTGACAATCTGCATCAATTCAGGACACACTCCAGGGAAATGAGGGACCAAATCTGCTAGCAACTCATTTCAGCAATTGTTTCAAAAAAGAAAAAGGAAGGACTTAGTGGTTTGTTTTTTTTTTTTTTTAATATAACTTTTTAAAGAGTGACTATATGAAGCAATAGAAGATATATCCTAAGTGAGAAACTCATTACTTTGCTTTTCTAGCAGCATATTGGTTTCAGTGCCTTCACCTTATAGCAGCCAGCAGTGTAATGCAATGGAAGCAGATCTGCACATTGAAGCTGGTGCTGGGGATGTGACATTCACATTATATGGGATTTGGAGGTCTTATTTTCTGCTACATCTAATCTATGCTGTAGCCTGAATGCCCATTAACAGTTCATGCAAGTCAGTAGCACTGCGAGAGTGTACCTTCTGGTTTAGCTGCACCAGAAGGGAATCCAGCTGGCACGCTCTGAGGCAGCTCAGCAACGTCAAGTGCAGTAACTTGGGCCAAACAGCATTTTCTTCCAAAGGGCATTTCTGATCTGAACTAAAACACTAAGGTAGAAAGAGCCAGCTCTCATGAAATAATAAAGAAGGGTCAAATAAATTAGAGAGCTGACAGTGAGAACAACTTGCCTTTCAGTGATAGAGAAGTTCCAGGCAACAGGCAATACTTGGCTTCATACTCAAGAGGGTCATTCTGTCTCGAGTACAATGACCTCACAAATCTCATCACCCTAGTCATCTTTAGCAGTAAATGCGTTTGTATTCAGTTATAGTTATATCTTTTATTATAAGAGAAAGGAGAGCACACTCAACTTTAGCTAACAAGATAGAAGGGAGCATGATAAAACCAAACAAAACACATTTCTGTATACATATGAACAAACAGTATGCATTTAACATTACAGCTTCTCATCTAAAACCCAATTGCTTTCCTGCTTTTCTGCAGACTAATTCCCAAATTCCCACCTGTTGCAAGGAGACATATTTTCACTAAAGCCACTGATACCGTATTCCGGTGTATACCAGCTGAAAATCCAACCATGATTTTATAAATATTTGTTTCAGCATTACAGCATGTGACTCAAAAACCAAAGTTAAGAAATTTTGGCAGTTCAAGGATCCAACAACATTCTGTACAGGAGTTGCACTTTACTTTAGTCAGTTCTTCTGAATGCTTTACATATATAACAGTGGTTCAGAAAATGAGACATCACCAGTAGTAAAGAAACCAGAGCTGTGATCCCAGCTTATGTAAACTGATGTAACAACATTGAAAGGGTTGGTGCTAAGTCAATTTGTTGTACATGCTTTTAACTTTGATTATTTTAAGTGATTTCTTGACATAATCTGTCACTTTGGGACAAAAGTAGCTTTCTGCTGTTGGCATTTTCTGTACTGTTTACATCTGGCTAGCATTTTGCCATTGCAAAATCATGTCAGAAGAGTCATATGTAAACAATTACTTCATGTTTTTTTTTTTCAAAGCTTCAGTCCAACAATTGGAACATCTACTGATGCTTGCAGAGCTGTCTAATAAAAAATAACTTCTTCATGTCAATATAAATAATATTTTTTTTTTAATTTCAGATCCTTTCAGATCCTCAGGCTTCCGATCACTGGTAGAATTTTAAAAAGATTTTTTATAAGTAAACAAATAAAAAATACTATGTTTCAATGAATTCTTCTTTTTTTTTTTTAAGTGAGATACATCTATTTTTGCAGAAACCAGAAAAAAAATGTTTTATTCCTTCAGTTACCTACAAAACAGAACAAAAAAACCTGGCAAAGTACAAACATTATGGATGACAGACTCCTACAAACTTACTTCAGGGACAGCATCTAAAGACACATTGTAGGACTAACCAAAGACATTTTTTTTTCTGACAAAATGAGATTTCAGGTGTATGACCTAGTGAGTAATCACCGGGTATCTGTGCCCTGCTCCCATTCTTGACAGCTTATGCCATAGCAAAGCATAAAATACTGTCAAAGGCATCCAGTTCACGCTTCGTGACAGCATACAACAAACCAAAAAAAGCAGACAAGCTATCCATCATCTGCTCAGAAAACTATAACCCCTAAGGCAAGGGAATGGAAAAAAGAAATGCTGTAGCTATGCAATTTGTCATGATTAATTAGTTATTTATTAATATATAATGATTTCATTTTGCTAAGTACGAGCTAATCACATAAGCAAGAATCTTTCATGTCTTGAAAATTTTAAACTGAGCATTAAGACTTGATGTATTAAGACAAACATGAGCATGGGATTGAGGGAAGAACTGTATCAACAGCTAAACAAAAAGAGAGGCTATCGCGGAGCTCTGCTATACTCTTCAATTACTGACTGTCGTCCTGCTTTCTGCAAAATAAAAACAACTGCTCAGTGTGCCTCTGCCTCTGACGTCTCATTCCTTGTTATCTGTGACAGAGAAGTCAGATCAAACAAAGGAAAAAAAAATAAATTAAAGGAAATTTTATTGACTATAAATGGAAGAACTAAAGGAAAAGTGGTGCAAGAAACCATCTGCTACGGAAATGGAGAGACAGTCATGACAAATTAGCTGAAAGGTATGTTCTGTGCAGGTGTATAGTGAGATATCAAAAACATGAAAAACATTTTTTGAGAGAGATCAATAATCAGAAGCAATGAATGAGACATCTAAAGACACTAAGTCAAGAATAATGCTTGTGAGACAGGCAGAAATTATTCCATGAAATTAGCTCTAAAATTAGTACTGATTATTCAGAAGGGAAACAAGAAATAAAATATTAACCCTACATGACCAACTGCAACAAAACTACTTGCAGAGATGCACAAAAAAAAAGATCTTTGACAAATTATATGTTTTGTGTCATTTTCTATAATCAACCATCAACACATACCCAATTTATAAAAAAGGCATATGTACATAATTCATAGTTAAATACATTTTAAATAGTCAATGTCTTCTGGATTAAAAAGAGTTAAAGGCAGATTCTGATTAAAAAAAAAAAAAAACAAGCCACCAACAACAATAAAAAACCCCACCCCAAAATTACACTGAAATTTTACTATTCCAAATGGATCTACTGCTTAGGAAAAAAAAAGGGAAATCAGCAGTTATCCCTTTAGAGATATGTACTCAAGCTTGCAGCAGACTGTCAGAATGATGCATTGGTTGGATCACTATATAATGCCTTTAGCTCTTGCAAAATACAAAGTACCATTCCCAAACAACTTATTAGTTTATATACAGACAAGAACACTTTATATAAAACTAAATAATATAAACTATTTTTTAATATTTAATCTATGTTCAGAACGACTGAATATCCTCTTTCTTCTGTATTTTCTACACTTTATTCTTGTTCCAGCTCACTTCCATCACACAAAATTATCAATCATCTACCTATTTTAATGTCATTTCCACCTATGTCAAGTGATGTTAAGGACTGAAACACAAGTAGCACCCACATCACTAACAACAGCACCACATTCCTGAGCTAAAAATCAGGCAAAAAGTAAAGATGCAACTTTTATACATAAAAAACCCCTTGTATTACTGATACTTTGCATAAATAAGACTGATGTTTTAATTCCAGATTGAATTCTCAGAAGTAGTCCTGTACTCCAATAAGCCTGGGAAACTTTAACTGCTCAAGACAAAGACTAATTTTAGAAAGAACAGATTTATAGTTTAGATCTAGAATGCGTGGATTCAACTAGAAAAAGTAGTCTAAAATGATCACGACATCTTATGTGTGCAAAATATATTTCAGTAATTAAAAAAAAAAATGCTTGGATTTTAAAAACTATACCCTGAAAAAAAAATGTTGATCTGCACGAGAAAATTGTTCTGTGTTCCGGTATCAATCTAGGATTCACAGAGCAGGCAAAATATACAACATTTGAAAAATACAAAACACCTAGTATCCTCACAATAATTATATAAATTATATAAATAATTATGTAGCTATACTGTTATATATATAAATATACACACACATATAACATATCTATGTGAAAGCATGAGTAACCAGTTCAGTCTATGGTTCTCACACTGGAGTACGAAGAAGCTGAGATGAAGTTACTTAATTTCCCCTCAGGTTGTATATTATTACTCCAGTCCTACTCTAGGCTTCCACTAGTCATTTCAGTTATTTATATTTTGCTCATGATCTTGCTTTACCTGCCTAGAGCTTTCACAGCTTGTACTCAGCAAGATGTTGTTGGGTTAAAATAAAATAAATCAGATGGAACAGTTGTTTGTTTTCCCTGCAAAAATGAAAAAAAAAAAAACCAAAAAAAACCAGGGCTCACCATTACATTTTTTAGAATTCCCTGTGTCTGAAATCAGGGAATTCACCATTTCATCCAGTGACTGTATTCATTGATTTAATTAGCATTGTATTACCCAAAATAACACAAATAATGCACTCTTCAGTGGGCTCTCCAAGTAAAAACTGAATCAGCAGATGCATCAGCAACATAAGCATACAAATTTACTGACCAGAGTAGTCTCACTGATATTAATGCATATTTGCATGCTAGACTGAGAGGGTTTTTTCCCTCCAATATGATTAGTAAAACTGAATACCAACACTGTCAGCCAGTCTATCAGCACATATTACATTGTTAGATTTTTAATTATTATTTTTTAGGTCTGCAGAGTATATCTGAAAGACAAACAGAACAAAATTATAATGGCTTGCTGTTCTTTAGACCAATATGTAATGAAAATGGTCTGATCGTTCAGTTCAGTGACGCTGAGATGACCTCAAGCACTGAAATTAAACACTCAAGTAATGCTTCTGTCTTTGGAAAATTTAACCACCAGAATGCATGAAAAATGCTAATGGAGTGTTCATGAAAGATCATAAATCAAAGAAGTTATCTCAGCAAGTAGCAAATCTCAGCAGTATTACGATTCTAATCTTAAGAGATAAAAGATGAATCTAGCTCAGTGACAATTAGCCCCTCATTGAGAGTTCAGCAGCGCTTACTGCATTACGCTTTTTTTCCCATATCTTGATCTGCACATCATTGTTGTGAAGGCTCCACCACAGCTGGTAAATTAGAACTGTATACTAAACATTTAGATAGAAACAAGGAGAGTAGGCACTGAAAACACCCACATTTGATGGTATGGTGTGCTGTGTTGGTTTATTAGTGCCCATCAACTTGAAATTCTCCCTTTTTTGGACTCGATCGGTGGGAGGAGCAAAGACATTTATCTCCCTCTCTGATTCTGTAGTTCTGTCATATCTGCCATTACTCAGGAGGAAGAAGAGGACAAAAATAAATTAATCAGAAAGCTGTATATATATGACTCCATGTAAAAATAATAAGGGGGGAAAATTATTGCAGAAAAACTGCTACAAATGGAAAGTGGGATCTACTACCCAGAGAAACAGACTGGACTCTGAGTTTAGTCCAGAACTCCTTCAACCCAGTGGCTGGGACTTTCTGCAGTAATCACACAGAAAAGAAAATACAAGCCACTGAAAAGAGAGGATGTAGAGGACATGAATTTGGATCTACTCCTTCCAAAGACACAGACAATATTCTTTAGAAGTCCATACCAAAATACTTCCTTCATTTTCCTAGGACCTTCCTGTGATTTGCAATAATTTGCAAAAGCTATCAAAGAAAAGAAAAAAGAACTAAACAGTTCTATATAAATTAGTAACATAAAAAAATGAAAAGCATAATAACAAAATTAGCAAGTACACTAGAGTAACATTATTCTTTATGTACATTATCACATGCCCTGATGTTTCTGATGCAATGTTCTATATTTTCCTATGGTACCTATTTTCATATTAATCTTATTCTTGCGAGAATCCTCTTTTTTTTTTGTCACTTTGCATTGCATTTATTTTATATCAATTCCATGCAAGTGGTAATCTTCCACTTACTTGTCAGATTCTATTCCTCCCTATTTTATATTCATCTTATTCAAGCAAAGAGCTTTCACTTTGCCTGTCAGCTTCTATTGATTTTTTTTTGTATTGATCTTTTCAAAGCAACAGCTTTCCACTTCCTTATCATTTTCATATGTATCATATTCATCTTTATATTGAAGTCATAATTTTCATACTCCATTGCCTTTCTCTATATTATAGCATTTCTCCTGCTAAAAGCATTTTAAAGACTTGATTTCAACTTTACCATTACCTGCTTAGGACAATCCAAAAATCCAGTAATGGCTTTGGTCAGTGTCTTTTGCAGTTCTAAATTCATAGCACTCTTGGATGATATCTTTCAATTCTTACACCAAACATTGTCCACTCTTCAAAGTATTCCACCGATTTTGATGAGAGTAAAAATAAACTAAATCTTCATATCGTGTAACCTTGTCACACACACAGAAAGCCACACATCTGTCTTTTGGTACAAGTAGGTTGATTGACTTTTTTTTTTACTTATTTATGAAGCCTGTGAAAATCTTTAGAAAAGCAAAACTTTCCACCATGCTCAGGAATTGCTTCTCCAAAAATAACTAAAGAACTGATACTTCTTATCCATGATTTAATCTCCACACAACTTTACTTCCATTAAGCTCAGTGAAACACTTTTCCCTTTTGGATTGAAAATGCTGACTACTATCAGCTCACAGAACTGACCCTTAAAGCAGCCTGTTTGCCCACACTATCTCAGCTCCACTTCAACCTAAATCAGACAAAAATGTGTCCTGAGTAGAAGTGCACAGAGCTCAAAACTTTACACCTGTAAGCAACACAGTGGTTGTAAGAAAGATGGAGCAGGTGCCATCCTCTCCAGGCTATGGCTAAGTATTCAAATCTCTTAAGCAGTAGTCAGAATAGCAAGTAAACAAATCTTTCAGGTCACGTGAAATTTCACAACAGCAGAGCATTAGGGAGCAATTAATTTACAAAAACAGAACACATTTCAGAGTTTGTACTACAAGGCAGCCATTTCTTGTTGATGGCCAAAATGCCTTTCTTTAACCAGAAGTTATCTAAAGAAATACAATCAATCCCACAATTAATCTTAGCAACTATCATAATCAATATTTCCCCTAGCTAATGTATTAAAAAACCATAGGAAGTAATTATTCACAGTGAAACAATTTCAATAATGACTTAGAAATATATTTACAAAAAAAAAAAAAAAAAATCCACAGAGAGTGCTACCCTGACTTAAGAGTCAGGAATTTTAATTTTTTTTTCATGTTGAAACGACAGCAGCTGTGTGGCTAACTTTAAAAGGATCCGTTGTCTATCCAGTCATCGTTACATATGGTGACATATGTAATCAGATGTATTTCAAAATATTTTTATTCTATACTTACATGATATGAAATTACATACTACAGCAAATGTTCCTCATTTCACAGCAAAGTTAACATTGCTGTCAAGGTACTGGGAGAATTGTTCCCAGTCCTCTGAAGTGTCCACTTCCTTGCAGCTCTCAGGCAACATATGGCACCTTAAATTGGCATTCTACAATAATATAAGGGTGAGATGCAGGTATGCAGGTTCTAAATCCTGTACCTGCACAAAAGTATCAGGAACAGAAATTTTCCAAGAGAAGATAACAATGAAGCCACTTCAATCACCACTCTTTCAGAATAAAATCAGAAATGTATCAAAACTAGAAAAAAGAAACAAAGATCGTAAAAACTAAAATAAATGGGACTTGACAACAACATTTTCAAATTGCCAAGACTTGGCCCAATGGAATCTAAAGAAGATTATGCTTTTTTATTTATTTTTAAAGGTGATAAATAGACTACTGGAAGAATATTCAATTGCTGTTATTCCAAATGGAACACTGTTATCTTCTTTGAAGGTGCATTTCACTGATTTAACATATTAGTAAGCTCTCTGTATGGTTCATCTGATTCATCTATAGTGGAACCAGAAAACATTAATTTCTATAGGAAGCCAGCACCAGAAGGATACTTGGCCCAATTTTCCTCCTACTTGCAGTGAATAAAGTATGTTATTTATTGTGGTGTGGCTATCATTACTGTTACATATGCATTAAAGAATAAAAGGTAATTTTTCTTCTTTGATAAAGTTAAATTGCTGTTGCTTCTAAGTCACTAAATTTCCAGTTACTGTAAGTGGAATTTTCTTTCTTCATAAAGAATCTGTGTACATCACTGTACAGAAAATAAAACAAGGCATTACCTCTTGAAACAACTGCATACATTCACAATGAGCAATGTAAAAGTGTAATAGAAATTATAAGCACTTCAACTACTGAAAGCTCAAAGCCAAATGGTTTCCTTCTGAATTTTTTTTTTCTGATAGAATTTACATATCTGTAACCTATATGTACACAAGTGTGCAGAAGGTAGAACTCCTGGATGAGAAAATCTGAAGACTGGAGATGTCAGTGAGAACAGCAATTACCGTCATGCAGGAATCGAAGGGTGTGATGGAAAGATGGGAGAAAGAGACTGGACATAAAATTGCTTGTTCCAGAGTAGCTAAATCAAAGAACTGAGTGATGCATGAGTAATAACTGGAAGAAGGCAAGTGCAAAACCAAGACAGAAAGATGAGTTAGTGAAAAAGCAACAGTGTAAGTTTGCTGTCTACAAAGATAGAAAGGAAAAACAAGCAGTGGCAAATGATGGAAACTGAAGAGAAATGGGTAGCTAATTCAAAAGGAACGGATGATACTATAACTCCTGAGAGACTGCCGAAGACAGTATTTCTTTCAATATTTGAGAGAGAGATGTCAGGATGATATATATATTTAGTTGAAAGAATGGGAGACAGAAGACTGGAACATCATATTAGCACCTCTAAAAGTATTTAGAAAACGGTACCAAGGAAAATAGGCTCATCATAAATAAAGTTGCAGAAATCAGACAGATATTCTGTCTCCTGGGAACTAAAGTATACAAAGTCAGAGAAGATCTCAATGACAGCAAGACAGAAGTTATTGATTGTTTTTCATGCTGGAATAAATAATTCAGCTTGAACCTCCTTTGCGCAGATGAGAAGCAAGCGTGTCAAGTGACAAAAGATGTCCAAAGAATGGAGGCTTGTGTAATCCTCAGAACGGACTCTTTTTGTCCACAGAGGGAAAAAAAAAAATCAGAAACTAATTTCATCACAGTTTGGTGATATATGACCAGAACAAGCACAAAAAGTGCATGTGAGCAAAGCTTTCAAGAGCTTCCAAAGAATTAGAGAGGAAAGTAGGGTCAAAGTCGGCACAATTTTTCAGCTAAAAGAGAAAAGGTGTGAGACACTTGTATGACCTCTACACTTCATGCAAAAACACGGAGAAGGAAATGAGATAAATGCAGTAAATGCAGTAATGTTAAAAAGAAACATCTCTGAGGTACCCAACAGAACAGTATAGTCAATGCATCACTTGTGCCATATCCACAGGAATTTTGCTTCGTCTACAAGGAAAGAGAATGTTAAAGTGTGTGTCCTAATTACAGTATAGTGGAGAAATCCTGGAAGAAGTAGAGCTCTCAGCAGAGGATATGGAGTTGAATATGGAGAGTATAAAACATAATGAAACTTATGGAACTTCTGGAATAGAAGAATGTAAAGCTATAATGTGGTAGCATTGTATCTTTGCTGAAAAAAAAATAAAAAAATATTAATTTTTATGATGACATTTTATTTTTGCAATCTCCTAGGTGAAAATATTGTCAGATGATATGGTAAGAAAGTCCTCAAAAAGAATTACTGGGATCTGTTAAAGGCACTTAATCTCACATTTTTATGTGGAGAACAAAAAAAAAAGAAAAAGGAAATGATGAAAATCACACTTTCATGAAACATACATCATTCCCTTCCACAAAAAAAAATCTGCAACTAATTAAAAGATTCAGTTATTTTCAAGCAGAACATGGATTTCTTTGTGAAATGATAATAATAATAATAAAAAACAAACAAAACCGGATGTGATTCTAGGCTTATATGACAGATTGTTTCGTCACAGTTGGTAGGTACTGCATCATCTGCTAAACATGGCACAGCTGGAAAGCAAAGAGGAAGGTGTCTCCTAACTGCTGAACTTGAGCTCCAGACAAATGGTCTGGAAGAAAGGAAAGATTATTCTTTTACATCTTGCAATATTAGAATAGAATAGAATAGCATAGCATAGATTAGACTAGACTAGACTATTTCAGTTTGAAAGGACCCTCCAGTAGCAACCGATATTAAAGAGATTTTAAAATAAATTGGCAAAATTTTCCATTTCACATTTTGATTTAGCAAATGTACTGCTAGTGTGGGAATAAAATGCACTCACTCTTTCTTGCATTTTTTTCCTGTGACACACTTTAACATCAATATTGATATTCTACTTAGTTCTTAAGCTTACTACAGGTGGAAAGCAACTGGAAAGTACTTTATGACTCATATTTTGCAGTTCTAAAAGAGTAGATGATTTTCAGGATATGGACTTTTGAACTGGACATCTATTCCCCTTGGTGAGATTAGCATGGGTAACAAAGAGGTATGGCTGCAGGAAGCTGATCTTGATTGTGCATATTGTCCTTCCCAACACCGCGCAAAGCACATACATTATTTCTACATACACCTATCATTTTTTTAGAAGCTTTAAGTATTTTTTTAAACAAGAAATCTAAGCTATTAGCTGAGAAACAGCTATAATAAAGTATCACATTGAAATTATCAAAACCCTTAATCTTCAGTAATAATGTGTACTTGCTTCTACCGGCCTACAAAAATTACTGAAATAAAAGTGAATAGCTCTCCATTATCAATTTGTGCCTTCATTCATAGTAACACTAAACAATTAGGCTAAATGACTAAGTGATCAATAATTATTGACCTAATAGCAATAAAACATCAGATTGACTGTGACGTAGAAATAACAGAAAGACATTTACCAGTATAAAGTGGTAGACACATAAAGCTATATAAATGGCAGCTTCAGATGTAGTTAAGTGTTTTATGAACCATCCCAGCAACAATTATTTTAAGTGGGCACTGAGTTATGCTGCCCTCAGGAAATTTCAAGTAGGTTTTCTCATTTTTAAATTGTAAACAATGCATTTGATTCAAGTGGAACATACAAACTATTAGACACAATTTTGCTAAAGAACTCCTCTTTTTAGTTGTACTCTTTTTGTGTGATATTTGCTACGACAGATGTATTTGATATTCTGACCATAGCTTGCCTTCTTTCTAATGTGTTTGTATGGTGTTACCCTTATTTTGCAAGTACAGATGTAGCCCTCTCAAAAGCGAGAAGAAACAATGCACTGCTTGGCACAGGGAAGAAAACATTTGGTATGACCATTGTGTCAAAAGCTATTAAGTCAAAGTAAAAATAAAAGCTGGTAAATACATTACAACTGAACTTAGCCTTTCTTCTAGCAACCCTATTTCCAGCAGCATCATCTTTTTGTTTTTTGTTTTTTGTTTTTCTTTTTAGAAACCCATGGATACAGATTCTCAACCACCATAAATGAGGATGCAGAAACAGAAATTGCAACACTGAATAGCAGTAAAACCTTACTGCATAAAAATGAGGGAATGGGTAATCTCTATCACTAAATTCTGAAAAAATAGGTTTGTGAATTTCCAGGAAGGATTTGTAACAGTAGTAGCATAGTACTACACCAATACAGGACTCACATTTAAGAAGAAACAGGAGGAAGAAGTAATCCAAGCCATCAATGCACCTATAATGAATGTTTTTAAAATAAATAGTGAAAGAGGAAAAAACATAAAGATGAGAGGAAAATAAGATGTGAGTAAAAATATCATTGTCAGAGCAATATATGAACTCTAAATATTTATTTATTTGATGGTCAGGGAATGTGGAGGAGGAATGCGGCTCATCCAGATGTCAGCAAAACATTTAAAGTTACGTACAAAGAACAACCATTAGTTAAAGTGAAGAGTGTGAAGATGGATACGATAAACGTAGACTGGATAATGACTGATTAGGAAGCTGCACTGGTAATGTAAATATGGGGCTGAGAAGATATTACTATTGAAGCTTGTAAAAGATCAGTTTTAAGCACCATTTCAGTATTTTTACTGCATTATACCAATGACACAAAACCAAAAAATCCTGTCAGCGAAAAGCATGGTCAGAAGGACATGTGAAAAGAAACAGACAACCTCAAGGACATAAGTAACAGAAACGATGTAATATCTGACTGTGAAAATTCTCTTAGAAGCTGCACCTTCCAACAGTTCGAAAAAATCAGAAGCAGAAAGATGCAGGTGTACTTCAGTGTTAATGCCATTGCACGTGAGATATGTGAGCTAACATGGCCATTGATGTTCAAAAACGATGCTTGTACCAGAAGTAGGGCTGGTGAGTACATCTGCATGGTTTATACAAAAACAAGGAAAGAGAGAGGGAGTTTAAAGTAATTTCAGATTTTTAGTCTAGCAAGTCACATAGGAGGAGGTGAGGGGACTGTTGGACATAAATATATCAGCATAAGGGAAGTTGCTTATTGCACAGCACTAGCTTACATCCTGGACTTACTTTCCTTTGAAATATTTGTAGTCAAAGTTAAACGTACTTCATTTAACTCTAGATGTTAATAATAGTTTAACCAGACTACTTATTAAAGCTTTTCTGCAACAGATCCTGTCACACTATGCAGTTTACCAACTGTGTTGACACTATAGTTTCAACAGTGCAATATGCAAATCCTTCCTACTTCCCTTCAAATCCACTGGCAGAGGACATTTTTCAATACAAAAGCCAACAAATCCTTGTGTGTTAGAGAAACAACCATAATATGTATTTCTAAAATTATTATTGCATAGTGAACACACAGTCTAGGTATGACTCGAAGGAATCATTTACATTTTAAATTACATCTTATTCTTGAAAAAATGTGTTATGAATACATGAAGCTGTCACAGTTGTGGCACACACTTTATTTGCAAGAAAAAAACATGATATTTTAAATGCTGACAAGGAAAAAGAAGTTCAATACATCACGACAGCTGTAGGCATTCTTAACGTCAGAAATGTAACTGGTGTGGGAAACAGGCAGAGCCTGACCTCATCAGCTGAGAGCCACAGTCACTAATCGGATCTCATTCTGCACAGGATCATTTCAGTAATCCAGTCTGATAAATTGGAAACTCAGGAATCAAATAGCTAATCTTGAATAAAGCAGTTACACTGAACAAGTAGTTAATCACCCCAAAATTCTGAAACCCATTCCAGTACCCTAAACTTCAGAAGATATAAAAATAATGTTACCACTACTAAGTTCACCCAAATGAAGGAGTCTGGGCTGGGAAAGGGAACCTGTTGGGTTTTCTGGGATTAATAAACCCTCAAATTGTAAAATGGTATTCTGATTTTATTTTTTTTTTATTTTTTTACTTGATTTTTTAAAAGGTTTGTTGTGACAACATACAAAACTTTACACTTCACAAGTTTTCTAGGGCTCTTCCCAGTTGTGGCATAGCTTTCTCCTCATATGAGTTGTACCACGAACAGGTTTTGGATTTTGTTTGTTGTTGTTGGGCTTTTGGCATAATCACCCTAAGCATCATCTCTAGGGGCCTGAAAATTAAGTCATTGAGACCAATCATCCTCTCAGTGACATTTACATTTTCATTCAGTTTCTGGCAATGGAAAAATTATACAAATTGTTTTGATCAAAATTAAGCTTTTTTTTTTTTTTGATCTGCTGAAACAGGGTAATTTAAAAGCAATTTCTTCCTTTCTTTTGAGAAACTCCCTGTTCCTAAGGAGCACTTCATATAAATTGGTACTTTCAAAAATATGATACTAATGATCAGTAATTGATAATAGACTGAAACTGAATTAATGTGTACCCTGTATTCATCAGGCAGGAAACACTTAACCTATGGCACTGAAAAACTGTATTTTCTCTCGAATATATAAACACACATTTTAAAATGCGTTGTTCCCACCCACTCTCAAAATACCACTACTATTCATTTGAGAAATTTAGGGAAAGAAATATCAGCATAAACCTGAATCTTCTCTGCGTGATGAACCATATTGCTTAATTGATATACAAGAGTATACACAGAGTATTACCATATGAGAGTAAGACACAAGTAAAGTGAGAGTCTTCTTAAATGACTGCTACATGATATCTGATTTAAAGCTGCCCTGGATCAGGCTGTAACTTTTTTAAAAATATGAATATTGCTGGAGGGAACTTCTAACTCTATGCTGCCTTAGAAAGATGGTTCGAGTTTTGTTTCAATATTTAATGAGTTCGCGATGATATTTCAAAAGAATGACTAGAAAGAGACCATTATAGAAGTACTCTCTTTTATGGGTGACATGAAAGGGATGTGGATAGTTAAATTAACAGTTAATCAGGGCTTCTGACAGAATTTTGCTATTGCATTTATCATTAACTTCACAAACATGTTCTTGCAAGTAAAGGAGGGTTTTTTTTTTCTTTTCTCTTTTAAAATAGGATTTTAGTCCGCTTTTTTATTTGCCAAAGCAAAAAGTTCATTATATTTGTCAAGAACCCTTATGGTGTGAAACAAGAAGTTAGTACTTGATCCTTTTCTTTTTCTGTGAGGAATCTTCCTGGTTTTGCCTATTTATTCTTATGTAATTTAAGCAATATTTTCTGTCAGCTAAATGAAAAAAAAAAGATTTGCATCTTCCTTAATATAATCTATGTCTGCTTTTGGAGATACTCAGAAGTGATAGCATAGAAGCAGGGAAGGTAGAAATGAAAATAAAGTTCTATGTTCACCTTATCTCTTAATGGATTTTTAAAATTAGCTAAAATCAGATTTTGGCTCTCCCTCTGTGTTTCTTGGGAAGCTCTATGAGACACTAACATCTGAGATCAAAAGAGGTTTTTGTCAGGCCAGGTCTCAACATAAAGCACTAGGAGATAAATCCTTCAGAACCTGCCACATGATGAAAACAAACAGACTTCTGATACTTCAAATCCCATTATTAATTTACAAAGTAGAGACAAATCCATACTCTGAAGTGCATTTGAAAAATGCTTCCTGATTCCTTGCTAAGTGACTGAGAGATTGATTGTGTGCTTTTTATTTTGAAGGATGCGATTTCCCCACTTATTTTTGTGGACACACAAAGTTTCTGACCGTGTTAGCGACAAACTCTCCTTTTAAAAGGGAAAAGGTCTTCTTTGTTTTAAAATAAAATAAAAAAAAAAACAACTGAGCTGGATTTAAATAAATTTTAAAAAAAGACTTGTATTTGTCTCATTAATTGAAAGACTACCAAAAAAAATTGTCAAATTAAATAACATATAAAAATATATACAGCAGCATTTTCTACATTTTCTGCAAAGCTCAATAAAGGTATGTAAACTAGTTCTTTAAAAAGGACACCAAAATTTTTACTTTTGTAATGTATAGAATTTAAATTCTACTATTATAATTACTTTACATATTTCCACAGAAGTTCATGATGTTTCAGCAAAATGCATTATGAAAATGTATTAAAGAAATGGTATTAGGGAACAATTTGAATAGATAATTCTAAAAGTGAAATATTTCTACGATAAGTGGACATGTAATAAAATTCCAAAGTCCAGCAAAGAAGGTAAGTGCCCAAAAAGTTTTTGTTTAGAAAATATTCTCTCTATAAAAAGATACATAGGTATATGTTCAGGAAAGAGACATATTTTTCATTAGACAATTTCTCATAAAACATTTTGCACCTTAGATGCTGTCTCTGCCATTGTTAGAAAGAGTAAGTGAATCTTTAGCCTTTCAGAGCTCTGTGTTAAGTTACCATAAAGGGCTGTACATGTACTTTGAGTAGATAAAAATTTTGTCTGCAGTTTTGCAATGTCAGATAAATTAACAAGTTAATGAAAACATGTTACCTTCTACATCAAGAAGCTACACCGCTTTAGGAATAAATAAATAAAAAAACTCCTCTAACTTCGAGTTGAATCTGACAAGGGCTGATTACCAGCACACACAGAAGTTTATATGAAACATAATATGCCTTTATTGTCTCTGATTTATTTTCTCTCTGTGTTTGTTATGATGACAATCCCTTTACTATATCTTTTGGCCTCCTATTTGTGTGATGGTGATGATAATTTCCAGTATTCTGATGCTGAACTAAATGTGCAAACAATCTCTCAGAGATCACAGAAATAAAAAATACATGAACTAAGGAAGCTGGATTATATGCAAAACAACTATTTTTCTTATACTCCTTAAATTTTAAGATATATTTACTACATATTCATGCATATTTATGTATGGTGTATTTTAGCACACTTCAGTATGGTTGTTTCAAGCAATCCAAGACACTCCAGAAAGTTACCAGTCTCAGAGAAAGAGTCTGGCAAGCTTGACACTGCTCTCCCCCTTTCTCAGCTTCTATAGAATAGGACCATTCCATAGGGAAAGAACAGAACAAAATACCTTAAGATAAATATTATAAAATGAAGAAAAATAATTTCATCATACCTAAAATGAAGCACTAGAGTTTTGCTATAACATACAACAACACTCTTGTTAAAACAACCAGTAATAACTGTTGATGGCATGAGGTGTACTGGAGAATCATAAGGAAATAGACCTGTTTTCTTAACATTTCCAGAGTGTGCATGTTCCCCGCATGTCAAAGAAAATTAAAAGATAGAAAAAAAAAAGAAAAGAAAAGAAAAATGAGCAGAAAAAAATAAAGGAAACAAGCACATGCCTCAACAATAATAACTGTGATTTTATATTTCCTCTAAGTGTGGTCCATAACTTGGATAACAATCCTGGTTTTGGAGCCAAACAGCTTTTAGCTGTGTGAAGCTGCTGGAACATGTAACTCATTCTGAACACACCAGGCTGCTTCAAAGAGGGAGAAATGCTAACTTATATATCAGTAATTTGCAGGAATAGAAAGCTGTTACTAAATCAATATCTCATCTGGAAAATAAATGTTTCCATTTCACCTTGCACTTAAGCTAGTGGCAAGAGACTATTATCCTGTGGCTTTCTGTTACATCAGCTTGGTCACAGACATCCATGTACAGCAAATACTGCCTAAAAGACTAAACGTTTTTTTCTCATTTCAGCCTCAAAAAAAAAAAAAAAATAGTGCAAAGAGATTTTTTGCAGTTGATCAAGACTTTTACCACAGTCAAACTAGCAACCTGTCAGCCTGGTAATCCACAGAAAACTCAATATTCAGTCTGTTTGAGACAATCTGGGCACCTTCTGCATTCCCAAAAATCTTAACCAAGTAGTTAATTTTGTATTACAAATATTTAATCTAAGAATAGATGCTACCCAATTATCAGGTAACTTTTTTTTTTTTATTTCATGGCAGGCATTCACAAGATAAGAGGCAACCACTACTACAGTAAAGATAAACAAAAGATAGGCAGTGACTCCTCAACATCAGGTAGCTTGTTGAGGGCAGACATATAAATGAGATTCGCTTTTCTCAAGGACTACTAGGGAGGGTTAAGTTTAAAAAAACTCAGAGAAATAACTCAAATAAGCTCTGAAAAACTTTCTGACTTCTAAGATTAAACATTAGTTTTTCCTGTTTTTTCACTTTTTCAAAACCAGAACACAGAGAATACGCTAAAGCAAATAAATAATGGGGTACAGAATTAGAGTAATTCTCTTCTTTATTGTATAATACAATTAACTAGACAGAAAATACTGCTCTTTTTTTTCAAGTGACTTAGAATTCAAGGAAAAAAAAAAGAATAATTTTCCATGGATACTCTGTTGGGAGGATGAGTCCCAAGACCCCTGGAATTTGATGTTTCAAGTTTCCATAATGGAGCTATAAGGTAGGAAGCCCCATATGGTTGAACTCCAGGCTCCACAGGAAAGCAATTTTCTAGATATCAAGTTTGAAGTGAGCTGTCAGAGGTTTCTGAATTCTGTGACTTCAAATATAAATATCAAACTCCTTTTATAATCAACTACTACTAACATAAAAATAATTCAAAGAAGATATTAAAAAAGTCTCAATGAAAAAAATTGTTACGCATAAAGTGTCTCTGAAAAACACTTCAGCAATATGTGAACAGTATTTATTGTACCATACTCTAAAGAACATAGGAAAATTACAATATACAGTAAACAGAATATATTGACACCGTATTTCATATGCCTAACTAAATGCAACCAGTCATCACATATATTTTATGCTACAGGAATACTGAAAGCTGT
Source organism: Chlamydotis macqueenii (assembly GCF_036417535.1). NCBI lineage: Eukaryota > Metazoa > Chordata > Aves > Otidiformes > Otididae > Chlamydotis > Chlamydotis macqueenii. Next base: position 11,168,588 of record NC_141556.1, on the reverse strand, counting down.
TTTATGATCTGTTATTGTTATATATAAAGCTTTTGTTTGTTTGTTTTTGTAACATTAGTCAGGGAACAATAAAGCTATGATATGTAGCTAAGCCTGTGGTCCCTGAGCTGTTATCAGTTGACGTGAATAAGCATTAATCCTTCTTCATGCTTGATTGCTTGATCCTTCTTCGTACTTAATTGCAAGTGGGTTGTCCAGGCCTTTGGCTGCTGCTACATTCAAATTCACAAGATCACAGAACAGCTGAGATTGAAAAGGACCTCCAAGATTACCTAGTCCAAGCCCTTGCTCAAGGAGGGTCAGCTAGCACAGTTTGTCCTGGTTTGTGTCCAGTTGGGTTTTGATTATCTCCAAGGATGGAGACTCCACCACCTCTCTGGGCAGCTTGTGCCAGTGTTTGACCACACTCACAATGAAGTTTTACCTTGTGTTGAGATATAATTTAATATGTTTCAATTTATGCCCATTGCCTCTTGTCCTGTCACTGGGCCCTACTGAGAAGAGTCTGGCTCCATCCTCCTCAGTCTCTCTCACCTATTATTTATAAATGAGGATAAGATCCCCTTGAGCCTTCTCATCTCCAGGCTAAACTATCCCAGCTTTTTCAGCCTCTCCTTATCTGAAATATGGTCAAGACCCTTAATAATCTTTATGGCTCTGCTCTGGACTTACACCAATAAATTAATATCTTCCCCATACTAGGGAGCCCAGAACTGGACACAGTACTCAAGGTGTGGCCTCACTACTGCTGAGGACTCCCAGATCGTTCTCAGCAAAGCTGCTTAATAATTAGTCAGCCTCTAGCATGTAGTGGTGCCTGGCTTATTCCTTCCCAGATGCAGAACTTTGCATTTTCCCTTTTTAATTTCATGAGGTTCCTGTCAAGACATTTCTCCAACCTGTTGAGGTTCCTCTGAATGGTGGCACAACTCTTTGATCAGCCTCTCTTCCCAGTAAATTTCTGACTGTGGGAGAAAGCAACACATTCACTACATCACCAACCCAGTTCTGTCTTGTGCAGTAATAAGCAACTACCACCTCAAACTTGAGAATTATTCCTGGGGCACTCTTCCCTGATTATCCAGGGAAGTCCAGTACATTGTGACTTTTGGACATATGAAGAATTTCTTTATCGATCTACATGTGCTTGCACCTATTCACTGTTGCAATGCTCCTCACACAAGTGCTTCTTTAACTTTTTTAAGAGATAAGGATGATGTATGAGATAAAGGGAAAGCAAACACACAGTCGCTTGCAACATTTGCTTTTTCTATATTCTTTCTATATTCTATAGAATATTGCTATATTCTATATTTCTATATTCTATATACAAGAAGTGTCAGTATTAGCAACTTCAGCAGAAAAATATGCTTTAAATGAGACTTTTGATAGCAAAATGTTCCATATTAATTTCAAATAACTATTCTATATAGAATGAAAACTCTTTTAGTGAAAATATAGTCTGCACTACTGTAGTCTTCCTACCAGATAGAAAAAGAACCATCAGAACTCCTATTGCTCTCAGAGAACAGACTAACTAAGTGCAGACCTGTTTCTACTTATATTCTACATGTAGGTTTATGCAACAATTACCATATAACAGAATTCAAGATCCTAACTATAGTTATTTTTAAAGTAATAGTTTCCTTTTTTTCCTCCTTCTTAAAAGAGGACCCATAAGATGACTGAGCATTGCAGTCTGACTTGGTAGATTCTTCACACATGGCAATCAGCACCAACCCTGAGGTACGTATGGAGAGTGGGTAAAAGGGAAAAATGCATTATGGTTGATTAAATGATAAATAACCACAAATAGACATTTTTATGCACGACTTTATCAAATATCTCATCTTTAAATTGAAAAATAAAAGATTTTTAAAATGTTATTATCTAAAGAAAAAAGCACAAGAGATGTCAGCAGAAACAAGAGCTTCAATTAATCAAAATTAAGAACATGATAAAAATAAAATGATGTTTATCATATCTTTGCCCACCAGCAAACACATTTGCTCAAGTACGTGGGCTAACAGTATTTCATCGTCAAGCATTATACCATTTGTTCTATGTGTGAACAAAAACTATTCATCATTTCAGAAAAAAAAAAAAAAAAGATTAAAATCAAGTCAACCACCATCTACATTTGTCGACCTAACCATAAATGTTGCAACTACCTACCCTGTATGTCAAAACATAGTTTTCACATTGCATTAAGATTTTCAAAGCAGAAAGATTTTCCTGGCTAGGTAATGTAAATTTCTCATGCTGGTGAGAACTGCAGGAAATGAAATTTAAAGTTAATAAAAAAATAATTTAATAGTGACACTCTGTATCCCTCAGATGATCTCTTCTAAACATAGAAGAGGCCTTCTTCAATGAATTCTCTTTTATTCGCTGTCTGTGCTATTACATTCAAGCTGGAACTAATGGAAATTCCAGGATACAATTCCTTCTCATTTATAAGTTGTCAATAGGAAATAATTTGATTTCCCTGTTATTTTAGTATCACAAAGCATCCAACAATTTAACTGAAATGTGTTATTTAAACCATCATTTTAGGATATTATTTTTCTGTAATATTTTAAACTACAAATGTGACTATCTTAAAGTTCTCAGTATATCAAATATGTTAGCATGAAATATTAGCACCTTTTTAAAAATTGTTTAAATGCCTCAGGTGAAATCCTAGTCCAACTAAAATCAGTACAGTGACTTCAACAAGATAAAGGGAGTTTGAGCTAATTAATAATCTCATTGTATCTACATCGTTAGGTTTCTTTACAAAATCAGATTTAGTGTTTTATCCAAGTCGAGGACATGTTAAGATAAACTATTCACTTGACCTGCAGTTACTGCTGAGCAAAATACTGTCAAAATGCAAATTTAGATGAAGCCACAAACACTGTGTAAGAAGACAAAGAAGCATGTCACTTGACTAGGAAGTTGAAAGATCAGTAAAGATATGTTAGAAGTCTTGCAAGATACACAAAAATCTGAGAGATTTGGTGTGATACAGTGACAAAACAAGATCTGCAAGTGAGGACCTTGCAGGACTGCAGTTTTATGCTGCTTGTTTTATCTTTGTGTCTGTGAATGTATTATTCAAAAACATGTATGAAATCTATACATCTAAATTTTAATGAAACTCATTATTTAAACACTGAAATTAATTGTAGCTATTAGATAATAAAATAAATATTCAGTAACTGGTACTGAAATCTAGTAGTATTTTATAATTAACAATTATAGCTATTATAACCTTCTAATGTGTTGAAGATGTTATTTCACAACTCAGTCATCACATTGTGATGTGAGAGACTGTCAGAGGCAGCACCACAGACAGTATTTCTCTGCATAATTATTAAATGTGAAAAAACTTAGTCACAAAGAAATTCTGTCAAATATCATTGGTATCAAGACTGCTGATGCCAGAATATTACACTATTTACATCTGAAAAAAAGTTATTGGTTCTTTTCCTGAGAAATAACAATCCAATCCTCTTAAAGACTGTATTTCACTTTTACAGTATCAGAAATATCAGAGTCACAGGGACCACTGCACTGTATCTCCTGGCTCTGATTCATCACTAAGTAATTCCTACGTCACATGTGTCTCATTCAGACATGCTAATTTTGGAGCACCTTCAGGTAGAGAAGCAGAAGGTGAAAACCTAAGTCCTCTGAACTACAGAATGTAAAACTCAGAGCCAAATGTAGACATATTCTTATTCGGAGCCTTGGTAAATTAGCAACAAAACTGACAGTATTTGATATTTAGTATGTTGTTCAAGGAACTGAGCACTCCTACTTGGATTCAACAAAATTACACTATACAAAATACATATCTAGTATGTCCAAGTTGATTGTGCAGAAACTTCAGTCAAACACATCGTAAAATGTTCATTCCTGAGATTTGTATTTCAAATAAAGCAAAATATCAGCCCAAACAACCAAGGATCCTCTCATCTTAGAAGGAAAATGACTAGGAAATACTACATCAACATCTTCTGGCACCCCTCCAGCTCAGTAGCCCCTATGCTACTTTCCTCTTACATCATTTATTTTCTACTGTCTCAAGAAAGGGTTTTAACTGTGAACAAGGTTCATATAATCCTATTTGGTCATTTCTCACAACGAATACCAGTACTGTTCTTCCACAAAAAACCACAGGAATATAAATAATTTGCAAACATCTGTTACTGGCATAGTGTGGCTACAAAAATCTGTTTTCATCCTGCTGGGTATATGCAAAACAGAAGATACCAACTAACACTACAGTCTCTTCGGGTCTTTAAGTAGCTAACCAGCACAAATTCATGCATCTCTGATAACACATTCATCTGGTCAAGTATCAACATTTAAATTGTAAGGCTCTAAAGATGTACTTGCTTTTTGCATTCCCAACCTTTATTTCCTCTTCCTCTTTGCCAAGCTCGATTTGACTTTTAAAATTTGTTTTGAGCTGTTCCGTCAGCCTACTTTGGAAGATTTTCTAATTTAGGATTTCATTATCTTCTTTCCTTCAGCTCTGAATGGTCTGTCACTTGCTACACCCATCATGCTGAGCTATCCAAGTGCACTTTTGATTTTCAGCTGCCAACTGAGAAGGCCAAAGTCTAGATTATTTTTTTTTTCTCTCTTTCTCATTCTTCCTGTGGTCAGCAACTATTTATTCTTTTTCCACATCATAAACTAAGGTGCTGACCTGAATGGGCCTGAGTGCTTTCAAATGCTACTAGAAAAGAATGGCTACCAAGGACATGCAGCCTTTCACAGGAGCAGGCGAAAAGGTTAAAAAATGTAAATGATTTACCATTAAATACTCCTACAGAATTAAGTTATACAGATGAGTGTTTTAAAGAGTGCTATGTCTAACTGTATAAACCAAAATCATTCAAATAAATAACTTGTAAGTTGAAAGTTGACTTGCAATGAAATGTGTGACCTTGTTTATTAGAGGAAATGTTCTGGTCTCATTTTAAAATAGATGCTTGAGTTAATTGTTTTTGTATGGGTTGAAAAATTGTACATTTATTGAAGGAGGTTTGCCAGGCAGGGGCTGGGTCTAATAGAAAGGGCAGGTAATGGTCTCAATGAAATGTGCTATCTGAGCTTAGAAGTCCTGCTAAGAAACAGATACTTAAAGCACAAATGTACTTTAACACATTCATCGCTTATCCAATTTCATTCAACTAACTCAGGATTCAGTGTAAATGCATGTAAACATATCCACTGGATAATACTCAAGGGGTTTTTTTTTCAGTACATTTTTGGTTGAAAATTATCCTAAGGAGAGATAGCTGGTGAATATTTGTATATAAACGGATCAAAAATAATATTTTCTTAAAGTTGTTTACAGATATTTTTAAAAGTTTATATCCTGTGAAATAACCAACTATTAAAGATATCCAAAAGAGAAGCCAAGAAGAGAGAGAATACTCCAGGGGAAAAGGACACACTGAAGATGACAAGATGCCAAGGCTGCAAGATGTCCATTATCTTAAGCAGAACTATGACAAAAGTTCTTTATTTATTCCCCAACAGGGATATGGAAAATTATTAGAAATGCTCTTAGGGAAAACGGAAATCCTAAAGGCAATAAAGCAAGACAGACGACAGACTACTGAAGATATGCAGATGTTTGCTGAACCAGAGGATCAGAAGAATGAGCTGTAAATAAGACGCCTAAAAGTTAAAAAATTACTGTAAGGAAACAGCAGGGGGGCATTTTGACTCCTGGAAGAGAAAGAGAGCTAAGGAATCCAGAAACCTCCCTATGGAATGAGAAAAATATTTATAAACTAAATGCAAGAGGAAAAGAATGGAGGAAATGCAGACTCAAGTAGAAAAGAGGAAAAGGCAGACAAGAGACCAGAATCAATGGAAAATGAGAATATACAGACATAGAATGTAAAAGAGAAGACTAAACTATTTTCAGAAAGAAAAAGAAAAGATAGGAAGAATTTCAAATTTGTATGAAAAGTAGAAGAAAATAACAGATTATGACTGTAGGCGGCTTTGTAGGATGGAAGGCAAGAGCTAGTCCAAAGGATTGAAGTTTGCATCATGTACCAGTCACAAAATATCCATATTTCAGGCTTAAAGGGACCTCAAAGCGAGTCTACTGGAATCTGATTGTACAACTACATATCGGTTTCTCAATGCTGACTACCTGCATGCACTTACCCTGCAGTAAATGAGAATTATTTTTTATCTTCCCCGTCTGCAAAAAGAAAGGAAAAAGAGTGTGAGAAGGTCATGAAGATAAATGTTTATTTTATGGATGGGTTTTGTGAGGTGCGTTTTGGGATCTTCTGTTTATGAAAGACACACACTAGAAGTAAAAATTGAATTTTACTCAGTGGTGGACACCATTTTCAAATAGATGCTTGTACAACTGTAAGAGTGCTAAATAATTTCTAGGGCAGGGTTTCATACAAAAGAAGAGGGAAAACAGGTAAGTGCAGACTAAAGGATGGAGAGACCCCAGCGAAGGCAGCATGGAAAATCAGTAAAACCAATGTGTTGCTATTGACGGAAACAGCGATCTGAAAAGAACTAGTGTCAGACAGAGAAATAACCATATCTAATTTGGCATAAAACCACTTCTGACACAAAGAAATAACTAAGATATACTTGTACACCATGCAAGACCATAAAAACATGGTAATCTAACCCAAATTACAAATGAATTGATGTAAGATACCTAAACAATGCACAGAAGGTAATGTAATTTATTCTCAATGGACATTTGAAAATAGTATGAATTGAAAGTAGTTCAGTAGTATTATTTAAATATCTTTATACATACATATATATACATATACATAGATAAATACATACATTTAGAAGTGCCTACATTGAAACTATGCTGTCCAAGCTTCACAAAATACAGCCCCAATGATAAGAAAATATCTGATTTCTGTATTGCTAGAGAAATACCTTATTAATAAATTACACATTATTTCTTCCTAATAGTTATGACTGGAAATTAACTCATATGGCAGAAAGAATGAAGTGGACATTTCACATTTCCAGAGTGAAAAAATTGAGAGTCTGAAGATACTATTTTTATTTTTCTTCCTCATAATTTGTGTGGGTCAAGTAAACAATAAACACAAACTGTATATAAGCTATCTATGTATGCATCAACGCACTTAGCAATGTACGTTAGTTTATGCAGCTTGCTATATATTACTGAGTTTAAAACATCTTGTCCTCCTGTCTGAGAATTTACACAATTCTGTGCTATGCATGTGCACTTTTAGCCCGGATAATACCATCGGACGCTGCAGAGATGCAGAGACGGAGGTAGAAGTTGCCTGCGCAGCCATCTTAGCTCTTCTATAGCTCTGCACAGAGTTACAGCAGGTGTTAACTTTACAGCTCAGAGCATAGTTGACAGCTTGTGTGAGAACAGAAGAAAGAGAGTATGCCATAGTTCTCCTTCCTTTCTCCTCTCCTTTCTCTTTCCTCATCCTACATCTGAACACACTGAAATTGAAAATAACGACTGAGTATGAAATAAGAAGGGAAACTTGTTTGAGGAGAGAGGAGAAAACAATTGACAGACTCTCAGGGTAACTAAAGAATATTCCCAAACTTCTCACACTTCCATTTAAAGTAGGTTTTAAGATCATTTAGAAAGAATACTTTTTATTGTTTAATCAATGAAGTGCGTCATGCAAATTGGTATTTTCTTGTTAGATATTAATTATTTCAAGCAATTTAGCACATTTTTCCTAGTAGTCAACTTAACTCATCGTATCTACTTCTTCGACATACCGAAAAACATCTAAACATTTATTTTCATTCTGAGTTCACAAATATAACAAATATTTCTTCTCGCACTCCCTTACAGTTGTCTGGAAACAGTTTTGAAGATGTAATTATACAAAAATTCCTGTGAATCCTAAAACAGTTTTAAGTGCTGAGAATTTACACTTACAGAAAGCCTGAGTAACTTTCTGATGGCCTACCCTGCAACAGGCACACTCACACTGAGCTAGGAAGCTTCCAGAACCATGTGGCTGTTGTAAAATGGAATCTTCAGCCAATGAGAACTGATGTGACCATATATGATCACAGATCAGATTCAACTGGGTATAAATGGAGCCCACAGGAGGGTGAGCTTGAGCTGGTCCCTTTTGGAGCAGTGGGTTTGCAGCTGGAGACTCTCCTCTTACATTGGGACTCTGCCTAAGGAAAGTCCTTGAGGTTGAGTCCTCTCTTTGTTAGGTGAGTGATTGCACATTTTGGATCATCAGAATTCCTCAGTGCAGTATTAACTCCTGAGTGACATTTTGAATGCGTGGACTGTTAATGATACTGGAGTCTTAAAGTGATTTTGGTTAAAGGTAGACCTAAGTTTTAATTCATTATCAGTTTGTTACAAATAAATCCTGTTTGAGTTTATAACCTCATCTAATTTAATTTTTGTGAGTTTCTATGATATTTCTTTATTGTAGAACAGGTTTGAGAACATAATTGTCAATCCTCACATTGACAGAAGCTTTTTGGCAATGTAGCTGAATAAAGGACTGAGATTATGTTTTCCTTTCCTTGAGGACCAATACAAAGCTTGGACAATGTATATATCCCATATCAACTTATTTTGCAAAGCTAAGCCAAATTTGTAATGTAAACAATCCTTGCACTGGTTACCACAGAGGGAGAATTCCACACACCAGAGTAACCCACCCTTACAAAATCTTAATTAAAATTGTCTTCTTTTCTTAATATGTCCAATAATAAAGATCTTCTGATATTCAGTGTTCTGCATTGCAGTCTGTATTGTAAAATGCAAATGCCACTATTAGCTATTTTTACCAGAAGAATATAGCCAACCTTACTGCAGAGCCAACTTTCTTGGAACAAGAGGATTCAATACTAATTGTCATTCCAAGCTGTGCATGAGAGAGAAAATATTGCAGAAGGAATGGAAAGGGATCTGAGAAGCAGCAGTAGTCATCTGGCCTCCAAAACAGATTTTGGCAGTATGCACAGCTTAAACATTTATTACTTAGTTAAGCAGCCTAACAGATGCTGGAATCTCCAGACCTGCTATAATGTCCAAGATAATTCCGGATACACACCACATTTGATGGTCAAGAAATTTGTAGTGAAAGGCAGTCACAGCAAATGATAATGATAATCAGCATTCAGTTTACAAGAAAATTATTTTTTGCACATTTTCTTACAAACTATGCAAATTAATGTTACACAGAACAAAAAAAAAATAGGAATGCAAAGGTGTTTTAGCATTTTTCTGCCTAAACACCTGAGTTTTCAAAATCAAAGAACTTTGGAGAGAAAAACTCCTGAAAGTCTCTTCATTGTAGGGTTTTCTATTTTCCTGAAGCCAGAACCACAATAACCAGTATAACCAGTTATCATGAGTTTTGCTTCTGGTATGGCTTTTCAGATCGCACCATGATATTAAAAATATTAAACAACTAGTAGGTCATATCTTTTGAGTATTTAGGAAGACTATATCATGTCAGAGACCCATGCAGGTGAATTTCTGATGAGAAGAACAGGAATGATGTAATATAGGATGTTTGGTAGCTGATGGTCTCCAAAGGGGTCACTGTGAAAAAAACCCACAGTAATCGATTAGGAGCATGGCTAAAGTCCATGTTGTTTTATTGAAAACCGAAATTCAAAATTTTTTGTTTGCTTTTTTTTCAGAGAGAGCACATAAAGGACATAAATTAACCATTTCCTGGACTTAATAGGATAAAAATTTTAATTCTTTATATATTTTATTGCATTTAAAAATAAATAAGGGTTAACATATTAAATGTGATTTCGTTTTATGGAATTTGGTTTTCACAGGGAATTCAGTGTTAGTGCAGCACCCTGACTGTCATTATGTTTTAGCAATATAGTGTGTGGTGATGGTGGTAAATGTCTCTTTAAACACTTATATTTATTGAAAAAAAAGGTAAAAAAGAGTGAAAAAAAATATTTTTAAAGATATCAATCAGAAGGTAAATTTCTATAGCTGACAAATAGGAACCTGGAAGGTCAGGAGACAGAACTATTCAGAGCATTTATCTACTGAAGTACATAATAACCATGAAGTCTGGGATTCTCTGGAAGCATTACTGAAACTCAATCAGAGAAAAATAGAATGTTTGCATGTAGGCATGGTTACCTACATGCAGTCTTAATGTGTTTACACCATAGAAAAAAAGTTGGAGATGGAAATGAAAATATTTTTTTTTCTGCCAAAATTAGATCCATACTAAAACAATTCAATTTGGAGGTAAAAATGACTGCTAAAAGAACAGTACCACCATATGAAGATAACTTATTTCAAAAGGATCATAAAGTCAACCCTATAACTTCTTGGCATCCCTGTAACAAGTGACTTTATAGGATAAAGGGTCATAATGATAAAGAAAAGATCTCATCATGAATCGCTAGTGAATTATTAGTGGTCTCTTTTCTGGTTAAATGATCTGATTTGATTTAAAATATTTAAAATAAAGCTCTATGCTCCAGATGTACTGGAAGTGTTATCTGAGAAAACTCTTTAACACAAAATAACTGACAGAAATGTAAAAATTAATTTCTGTTGTTTCTAACTTCGGTAAATAACAAAACCTATTAGAATTCAAACACTAACCCAATTTTTTTAGGCACAACATGCTATGTTATATAACTTTTCACCTATATTTCTAAATCAGAACTTATTTTTCAAAAAGTTTGGTTTTTAAAAAAAAAATTCACATTTCAGGAAACATGTTGAATACTAAGAGGTGTAAACATAGAATCATAGAATCATAGAATCATAGAATCACATGGTTGGATGGGACCTATAAGATCATCTAGTCCAACCGTCTTCCCACTACCATTGCTGCCACAGCTACTAAACCATATCCTGTAGCTTCTCATCAAGCCACCTCTTGAACACTGCCAGGGATGGAGACTCCACCACCTCCCTGGGCAGGCCGTTCCAGTGCCTTACCACTCTTTGAGAGAAAAAGTTTTTCCTCAAGTCCAATCTAAACCTCCTCTGGTACAACTTGTGGCCATTTCCTCGGGTCCTGCTTGTTGCCTGGAAGAAGAGGCCAAACCCCTGTTCATCACAACCTGCCTCACATCTCATATGCCATCACAATCTCATAAAGCCATCTTTCAGTCAACTCCCACACTAATACATACCAAATAACAAATCAAACCAGTCATAAATGATTTTTAAATGGCTATCTCTTGATTCGTGTCAAATAAACCTATTTATGCTCAGAGACAGACTATTTCAAAAGATCCACTTTCAGTAGATGAAAGTCTATGGCGTTTGGGTTCTAAATTTACTTCTCAAAATGCTTAAGGTAAGACAATCCAAGTCTACAAGAGTACCTAGAATTATAACAGAAGCATGTTTATTTCAAATTTGCCACTATTCTTTTCCCATTAAGAATCTTACATTGAATGTAATAATCAGTTAGTCTTAGATAAACTTTCCAGACCACAATATGTTAGTAAATATTCAGCTTGAGAATATAGTACAAAATTTTTGTCATGCATCATTATCAGGCAGATTGCTTTAAATCTACATTGATAATTCCTTACTACAGCTAATATATTTAAAAGAGCATAAGCCAATTTCATCTTTCAAGGAGGAATAAATTAACCTTGCTTACCAGTCAATCTTTCCTTATCCTACCTTATCTTAAATTTTGATAATTTAAGACAGTAAATGGTAATGGTAAACTTGATATAAGGCAAATATGCTAGACCATCCATCCAATAAAACTAATGCAGTCCCAGTGCCAAAATACAAGTACCTCCTCATGATGGAGGATACCATTCAAGTTGTTTTGCCTTCTGAATTCTGACAGAAACAAGCAAGCTTTGTCACCAAGTTAGAAAAAAATATTCCTTTTTGCTGCTTATCTAAAAAGATTTTCATTCAGGAAGCTTTAGTAAGCTACTTGTGGAAAAAAAAAATCATAATTGTCAGAACATAAAAAGCAATACTGACTTTAGAGTTCTTTGCTTAAGCTTCTGCATCAGTATTTTCCTTCCAGGTTTAATGTTGAACCAACCAGGCAGTACTGCAACTACCATTTCTGTTATACTTACCCTAAGCTATAGTGTTTGGTATTTAAAACAGGCTGACATTGAAAATTCACTTAAAGGTCTACTTCACTCATCAAACGTTTTCACAAATAACTCACTGATTAAAATAATTTAAAATATTAAATAAATAGAAAAAAAACCCAGTAATCTCACATGCTGTCTACATGAGACATACATCATGATATAAAAAACTTCTGTTTCCAAATTTAAGGTGAGAACACAAACACAGAACCTTAAACCAATCATTTTTCAATCTCAGCTGTAGCAAAACTGCACTATTCATTTATGTCTTATAAAAACCATGGGAAAAACAGTTCTGAATAGCTATAGTTTCTCAGCTATAACCAAAATTTATCAATACCATTAATCTTAAAATATTTCAAACCAAGTTATTTAATTAATAAAGCTGTCTTGCTTGTTTTTTATTGCTATTTAAACTAAATACAGAAAAGGACAAAAAAAATTCTATTATCTGTTTAGTCATTTAAGGGAGGCTAACGTAGCATGCCAAAATATTTACAGAACACTTGATCAATATCTTGATTCCAAAATAAATCTTATTTATTATCCACACAAAAGACCTTCCATGAATAAATGACAATGCAGTTCTTCCTAATTTTTTGGAGTTGTTTTAAGATTTTTTTTTTGAGGGGAAATACTCTTGCTTCCATGGTTTCATTCCCCAGCATTTCTAAATTTCTGCCCAAATAATATTTCTTCTTTTCAAGCTTGTAGCCTGAGATACCCAAGATATGCAGAAATTGTTCAATAGTACAAAAATTCCAGTCAAAGAGATAATATTCCAATCAAGATAAAAATCACTATAGCATCAAACTAGAATTTGTCAAGATATTGCTAAAAGTTTTGATTGCTATTCAGTACTAAGCACTATTATGTCAAAACACTTTATAAATACCTGAATATTTACATATATGATGCACCGCTGCAAAGGTAAAATTGATGTCCACTCCAAACTTGCTATCAAAAAAATAATATACATCTTAGAAGATTTTCAGAGCAGCCAAATTTTGACTGCCATCCCAATTAAAGGAGAGTATGGAGAAACAACATATATATTTTATAATTATTAAGCTGTAAGAACCATCAGTTAATTGCAACTCTATTTATGACTGTTTTAATAAGTTCTGAGCAGGGGAAGCCTTCTTTTCTTGCTGGTAGCTGTCCAAACATATTCACAATGATGTCGTCATGTTCAAGATGTATTACTGTCAACCTGACACGTTAATCAGCTCTTCAATGCTGATCAAGTAGTGACATGTGGAAGCAATATTTCAATTTCTGAGTTAGAGGAAGTAAAGCAGGAGTAACCACACACACACACAAAAAGCAATCCTTGTTTCTGTGCTTTACCTAACACCTTTCCTAAAACTGTAACACCAGTACAGATTTACATCTAGAGCAACCATTGTAGTAGATGGTGCATGGTGCACCTCAGACACCGAGGGCAATGTGTGGTGGTATCCAGTAGGCAGATTAACCTCACTTGCCTTGTGCTGAGGATTTCCTTTCTTCCTGTCCTGCAGCCCCCATATTCTGCTTAGGGATAAGCACGGTACAGTTTTAATGGGGACTTAGAAATAAGACTTCTGTTATTACTAACAGGAGAACTGTGACTAATTCCCAGTGTATGTGGTAGGAAGACAACCTGAGGGTCTGTTCTGTTTTCAGCAGCAGAATGATTTTATTTCAAAACCTAAATGGGACTCTTGAAAAAATCTGTAAGAGGCAATATAAGTTAATGTCTATCTTGAGGAAGAGTAGATTAGCCAAATATCTAGTCATTGAAACCTGTTCTGTGAGATTCAAAGAGCAATTCTTTCGGCATCATACCAAACATAAACAAAAAGGAGTGAAAAAATGAAATCTGCTTTCCAAGGTGTAATTCAGAAAAAAAAAAAAAATTGGCTTCCAAGCAATAGAAGTTGTATAATGATGTCCCAACCACTGTTTCTCGAAACGATTTATTGTAATATCTATTTTTAAAATGTTCGCTAGCAGACTGTGATGTAGACAATTGCAGATTTATTGCAAACTATTTTCCGAGTGGACAATTGTTCCCTACTACAGTGGGCACTGAAACCTCTATCAAGAAATGACAGGTTAGCTGATGTGAACAGGAAGAAAAATGACAATAGTGTTCAAGATATGCTGTCACTCTTTTTAGGGTTATAAAAATTACTTGTGGATAATATTGCTTGCAAAAAGAAAATTAAACTCTAATTTTGGAAATTTGTTGGTGAACAACTACATTCCAATTGCTCAGTGTGTTTCAGATGACACATGAACTTTGTTAGTTTAAAATAAACCTGGTGATGATTTTGTGTTTATTGATATGAAACCTGTGATTTTTAGATATTCTCAAGCTGCCATCTCTGAAAATACAATCTATAACCAAAATTTACCTAGACAGCTACCCTAAAAGAGGATTTTGGTAGCACAGAATTACAGTCTTCCCTGTAATCTTCAAGGCTTCCACACCTCTAATAATTAATACAACAGCCAGACCAAAGGAATCACTAATTTTTCATTAATGATATCCGTTGCACATGCAGCTACCTCTCTTAAAAAATGTAAATTTCTGTCTGTTATTATAATTTCATTAGATACTAAAGTTGTACCTTTCCTGTGGAAGTCATTTTTAAGAAGCTTGTCTTCATTTTTAGGTAAACAGGCTGTACAGTAACATTACCTTAATGTATTTTTAAGGGAGATAAATCTCCTTAGGAATACTATCTAAAATATTAAATCCAACACAACAAAACATTTTACATACTGTTATGATGACAATCAAAGTTCACATGGTGTTTACAAATATCCTAATAATTAAAGGAGGGTTTTTATGATATTTTAACAGTGAACTATCAATATTCTGCAAACAAAAGCAAAGGAAATGGCCTGTCACTTCCCTATAATACTGCAATTAAGATGCACTTTACCACTTATTAAAACTAGAATCCCAGAATAATCCTCTAGGTCTGTCAGTCACGCACATCATATAAGAATACGAGCTACTATGATTCTTTCCCACATCATACTGACATTTCCATTTTCATCCCTGTGTCATTTATATAAGCTGCACACAACCATGGCCATGAATTTTAAAGAGCTCGGGTCACATTAGGGTCTTTTTCCTCTTGATGAGATTTTGAAAGAGGAGAATGACAAAATACTTGAAATTAGGACCCTAAATAATAATAAGAAAAAAAACCTTTAAAAATACAGATCCTATTTAATTTTTCTTCCCTTTAAAAAAAAAAAAAAATGCAGCCATCTTGAATGGTGAAATGTCTTTTTACTGTATAATGTTTTTTTTCTTGGTGATGAGCAAAGAAAAAAAGAAGTTATTTTCATCTTGAAAGATAACTTAAATTCTTAATTTTGGAATACAATTAAAGAATCCTCAGCAGTATATGCATATATATACATATTATTTTGGACATAGATTAAAAATAAATTATTCAAATTCTCTGATAAAGTCAGTTCCTGTAATTCTGGAAATGCACTGCATGCAATATAAGTACCACCATCTCGCTCAGCATGTTATTTTCCGGAACTCTATACGCTTTTGGGATACCAAAAAATGTTTTCAGTACTCATCTTTGCCTGAGGTCAAAATCATGTAAAGAAGAGCTTTCAAGAATCGTTTATATGAAATGAGAACACAGCATAGAGAAAGAATGGATAAGAAAATTAGAATATTTAAGAGTTTTGTTTCACCTCCAGTTTCATTTCTGAAACTCAAATCCAATCCTAATGAGATCTTTAACTATGACTCCTACTAATTCATAAGATAAATCATATGCCTAACAGAGCACATCTCTGAAGTACTATTGAAAGAAAGAAAAAAGATAATAATAGTAAATTTGTACTAAAAATAGAGATTAAAATTTTGTTTGGAGGATTTTTTTTTTAAAGACTAGGACACAAATAATAAGTTTATTATTACAATAAAATCACTTTGTTCATATGCTACTTACAGCCTTCATAAATATCTGTTGGTATGTGGACTGCTGCATGTTGGTAAGACGTTTGCCGTCGGAAAACAGGATCTTCTTCAAATACTGGTCTGATTCTCTGGCTGCCAGATTCAGTGTCATTTTTTTCAGGCTTTTTAAAGAAAGACATGTAAAGGGCAAAATATTACAAAGTATGCTAAAAACAATTCCATTCACATTTGCCTCTTTTTACATCAGAGACTCATAGCATTTATTTTGTAGCTAACATCTTGCATTTGGGTATAAACACACTTATTTGCTCCAGGTCCAGAAATATTTGTGTATACTTTATTTTAAATTATGAGTTACTCAATGCAACTCAGTGGAATGAAGAGCTGCAAAAGAAAAGTAACAGCCTAACACCTTACACATCTAAATTTCATAAGTACATGGAATTTTTACACTTACAATGCAAGGCAAATACATTATATTTTATTATGTGTAATAATTTGTACCAAATCTTAAATATAAATACTTCATATGTAATTTTTTTCCTTCTGTAGATTATATAGTAAATCACAAATCTTAAAATGATACCACTGATATACATTTCATAAATAGATTTTTGAGAAGCAGTGGTGCACATCCACACAGACAAAGGAAATTAAGCCTTCTTGAACTTCTGATTGAAACCAGTTTTGTTCATTGGTTTATTTTAATAGTAAGTCTTGATGAAATCTCATGTACTCTCCTGGCAACAGCTGCCTGGGTGGAAAGGTTCCCAAACATTCAGGTGCTCTCTACCACCTGCCTGGCTTGAGTTCCCACCCCCTCTCACCTGTCTGCAACCTGGCTTCTTGATTCCTTCCAATTCACTCAGTCATTTGCACTAGTTTAAAAAAAAAAAAAGATAAAAGCAGAGGCTTCTTCTAACTCAGCTACAAAAATTGCATGAAGTGGGGAAAATAAGGAGCTAGTGAAGACCAAAGGGGAGCTAGTGAAGACCAAAGGGGAGGTTGCAATGTCTTCACCTGGTTCAGCTGCCGCTGGAACAGGAGGGCCCATGGCATGAGTAGATTGCCACTTAAATCAATAATGAATCAGCTATGATACCAAATGATTACTCAGGCCAGCAATTGTAGGCAATTATAAGGATATTTTTAATACTACAGAGTCATCAGTTTTTTAAAATGTGCCACAGTTGAAAAATAGTGCTGACAAAGAAGCACCTGTCTGGTCAGTCAGGCCTGTGTGTGCTGAGGCTATTCTTTATACACTACCACCGTGTCTGCTACTCCCTATCAAAGTATAGACAGCTAAATTTTAACTTACCCACAAAGTAACCAAATTAAACTGTGTATGTTTCCTCACCTGCTTCATTACAGGGTTATGGACAAATGTTACATTAAGTATAGGTTCAAATGTTGCCTGAAGTAAGCAGCAGTCTCAGATGGGTTTCAAGGAGGTGGTTTCCTTTGGAAACACAAAGTGAAGAATTCATCTAACCAGTGCCATCCACTTATTTCACCAATATAGCGGTGTTGAGCTCAACACCTCAGGCTGCATTCATAGTCAATGAAGAGAAACAGGCGTTTTTAGAGTGCAATTCATCTCATCTTAATTAGACACCTATTTTCCCATGACATGAATCATGCCTTAGAAGTGCCTCCTACTTTCCATTGACTTGTCTAGATGTAGAAGTCTGCAACACAGCTGTCTAGAATTAGGTGAGATGAATCTCACAATAAAACTCTATTAAACTTCTGGAAGAAAATAAAATGGGTCCTAATTTTGACTACTTTTATGCAGCATAGCTACTATATCTTATGCTAAGAAGTTAAACCTGTTACTTAGTAATTAACCTCACTCTGGTGGATAAGACAGAAAGGAAAGCATAACTCTTAATACTCAAAGTAAGAGGTTATATTTTTGCTTTAAGCAAATCTCTTACTAGGTAAAATCCAGGTATACCATGACATTAAATAATCTAAACTGATAGAATGTGTAAATTACCTAGAAACATTATTCTCCTTGGAACACCTAAGACCACGTTGCCTTTAACTTTCACGTGTGTGGTATTATTTTCATTCATAGTTCCAGTGGACAGAATGACTTGCTGTTGTGAAGGTTGCCAGAGGACTTCTGTATACCATAATTTTGCATTTAGATGCTTGTAAGACAGTAATATTTTAATTTTGGAATGTGGATTAGGAAAGCAGGAAATACTTTTACAATGTAGCCTGAAATATTTTGATCCAGTATACCACTCTCTTAAACCCACCAGAAAGTAAAACCATGCATTGGGTCTGAACGGGATGGAGTTAACTTTCTGCACAGCAGACCTCATAGCACTGTGCTTTGTATTGTTAGCTAGAAAGGTGCTGATAACACATCAGCATTTGGCTACTGCTGAGTGCTCACATAGCATTGAGGTTGTCTCTCCAAAACCCTCCTCCAAAGGCCAGTAGGCTGGGGGTGGGCAAGCGGACATAGCCCAGACCAGCTGACCCAAGCTGTCCAAGAGATATTTCATACCATATGATGCTGGGCTTAGCAATAACAGCTAAGAGGAAGGACAAGGGGAGGGAGGCAGTCATTATTAAGGTGCTTGTCTTCTGGAGCAGCTCCTACGTGTACTGAGGCCCTGCTTCCCAGGAAATGGCTGGACATCACCTGCTGATGGGAAGGAGAGAATAGATCTTTTTGTTTTCCTTTGCTTCTGTGTGTGGCCTTTGCTTTTCTTTATTAAACTGCCTTTATCTTGTCCCACAAGTTTTTTGTCATCTTATTTTCTCCCTGTTGCCCTGCTGGGGAAAGGGGAGTGACAGAGGGAGGAGTGATAGAGTGGCTTGGTGGGCATCTGGCGGCCAGCCAAGGTCAACCCACCACAATCCATCATAACTTACTTCAAAGTGTGCAAACTGCATCTAAGATCAGTAACAGTTTATGTGTTCTGTGCTTTGAAATGACATAGCATTATGACAGCTTCTGACAATGCAATTTGGCTAAATTTTTACATAGGTTTTTGGTAGATTTTTTTCTTCTACATTATCACACAGGATTTCTTCCCCCTCCCTAGAACTGTAATGCTATACATTAAGCAAATTCTGGAGTTCTTTTAATAAGTTATCTTTTGGCTTCATGCTGCTCAAAGTAATGAGTTTGTGTAATACTGCAAATGCAATATCAATAATAAATAGTTCATGTGAGAAAATTTCTCTCCTGCCTGAAAGTAATTTGATTTTAAAAAACCCTACCACTTTTATTTCTGAAATTGGTACTAACAACTACAAACTCTTGATGCTTTCACAGAACAGTTCAGAAAAGAACTGGGAACCATTAACCCATGTTATTACAATAAAACACCAGAATGAGTGGGTGTCAAAAGATTTCTTCTAATTAATTTTTCACATAAATATTTGGGAGTGGGGATGGTAAAAGAGAACGAGGGTAAACTGTAAGGTCCATCCTAGCAGATCTTGCACAGAAGTTTTCATACTACAGTATATTCAGATTTCTGATTGAAATTCCTGAAGCATCTGAACATCAAATTATCATGTCTCTTCTGCTTGGCATTTCAATTTCATTCCAAGTAATTGAAACTAGCTTTCAGCCTCTCCTATCACTCATGTGCTATTGAAGAAGATTCAAGTCCACTGCCAAAATTTGTTTAAAATGTGTTGAAACTGAAAAAGTTTAAATAATCTACCTAAATGTCTTAAACTTTCAAGCACAAATTCTATTTCTCACATTTCTAACAGCACACATACCCTAAGGGCCCCCAGAAATTGACTATTATAAAGACTGGATCTATTATTCTTCCTACGAATACTCCATGATACCAAAACCAAAAATTGAATAAAAAAACTCTTTAACTATACTTTTCTCAATTTAATGGATTCATCTGCTCCAACTCAACCATATTTTATATCTACCTCTACAGCCTTGATGGAGGGCAGTGGATCTATCAGAACTACATAAAATAAGCTTTTGCCTCCAATTGTTGACTTTTCCTGGGACTATTTTGTGATGTACAACTCTTATACTAAAACAATGCATCTATTTGCCCCCCAAAACTCAGAGACACAAAATGCCAAAATCCTTTAAGAGTTCTGTAGTTTCCTTCACACAGGATTGATTTTACTGTTACATCTAAAGGTGTCTGAACTAGTTCTGTATGCAACAGGCAAGTATCAGAAGCATTACAGGCAAATCAGTATTGCACTCATTTGGGCCACTATCTTCTCACCAGCAAGACTAATGCTGTGCCAGGCCTTACACATCCAATGTTTACAGTGCATTCTTCTGTATAAAGTAAAATCTATTTAGTTTTCTTTTGCTAAATTTATGAATTTCAAATAATCTACATCTAAAGTAGAAAACAAAAGATAAGAAATATTAAAAAGGAAAACCTCGATGTTATTAATTATTTTAGTCTACTATTTCTACCAAAAGCCTGACAGACTGTGGCATTGATGACAGTTAAACTTTGTTTTCAGGAAAGCAGCAAAACACATATTTTGAAGGAAAGTGATCCAGCATGTGAATATAATTAAAATCCAACTCCAACCAATTTCTCTCTCAAGTGAGAAGCTGAAATACAATCAATACTGGCACAGGAAAATCCCACAGGAGATAGTGGCTGAAGATTAATTTTCTATCTATTCAAACCTGGCCTTCACTTATTGAATTACATTGTTACCTACCACTGGCAGTCAGCAAAATAACTCACTCATTTCTCAGCAATGAATCTCCAGACTAATTTCTCCCTACCCTGTGAGGCAGATAAAATCCATTTCTCTTTTCAGTTCACGTTTTTGTGATTTTGAGGCTCTTAAAAAAAAAAAAAATATTTTCTCATGTGTCTACCGTTCACTACCAGAATAAAAGCAAATCGGTATGGCAGATAAAATTCAAGTTAACTGGGTTCTTCTGTAGCTGTTCTTTGTGACCTTGGCTAAATCACTTTTGGCATGATCTAAAATAAAGTGGAAGTTACTTTCTCTTTTTTGTAAGCCAAATACATAGCAGAAATAATGCAACTTCTTTCTCAAGGGCTTTGTGAATATAAATTAAAATATGTACATTAAACTGGAAGCTTTATACCAAGAAGTATCACTGAAAGATGAATATAGAAAAGCAAACAACTATTAAAACAAAATGAAATTAGGTCATTTCAGGAAACTCTCATGTAGTTTAGCTACTCATTTCACTGCAGCCAAACATATTTCCATTCTTTTCGACAGTATTCAGTTACTTTTCATCACCATAGCCGTAAGAAACTGAGTGGATTTTGTATCTTTACTAATAAATTTTCATTTAGGTGAAAAGTACTGGTGACTGTAGCAACAAGAAATATTTTTTCCAACAATATATAACTTACTGTTTTTGCTTCTTGCAGTTGTTGAAAACTGAAGATAAAAAAACTAATATTAATTGAAAAAATACCACCAATGAAACAGACAAAAAAAAACCCCACAACTAAACTGAAGCAAGCCTCAGTTGTTTTCTGAAGGCAGACTGTTTTCAGGAACAATGTAAAAGCTGCTCAGAGTATCAGAAGAGATTCAGCATCAGGTCAACCGAATAAAAGGTAGATCTCTTTTTTTTAATTTCTGAACCGATATCCAGCAAGAAGCAATGGCATCTGCCTGCTTTCATACTTATGTAAAACACAAAGGAATTGATTACTAGCATTTTCCATTGCCCTAGTAGCTGAGGACTGTGTTTTTCATAAAACCTCGCTGTCCCTATCACTGCCATTTTAGAGAATGAATGTGGAGATGAAATTAGAATTCCCACAGTTTTAGGGACATTGGAATTTTTGCTCTGTCATTCCTTTCTGTCTTTCCTTGCAGATTTCCAGAAGTTTTATATTTTCATCTCTAAGTTTCTGCACCTTTTTTGATTTCTGGATATCTGTTGAAATTTCTAAACATAAAATTTTAAATAATAGAGTCTCACTGGCTGTGCTTCTTTTAGTCAACTGCCAGACCTACTCTGTACCAAAAAAAAAAAAAAAGCAATCATATACAAAATAAGTATAGAATTTTTCCTATACTTAGTTCCCTACTCAAAATCAGTTTTGCTGTTTTGTTAGGTTTTTTTCCTCCTTGAGGAAAGTAATCCAGTAGAACTACATACGCAGCCCCTCCAACATTGCTTGTGGCCCCATTAAAAAGTTACAGCTGGAGCTGTTGGGAAGCATAAAATGAGACGTCACTTGAAGCACATGGCTCAGCAATACGCCTGCAGCAAGTAGAGTGGGAACAGCTCTTCTAAGGACAAGATAGAAGGAAGTTAATTTTGAAGAGGCAGCTAGAATGTATTTCTAATAGCCATAGCACTTTCACAGCATTTTAGATAATGTCATGAGTGCACTGTCTTCTGATAACTTTTTTTTTAATTTCCTTTTCGATAGATGTGATTTTCCAGCTGTGGGAAAACTGCCGAGTGCATTTAGGTGGTTGTGACAGAACTGCAAACAGTTTCCTTCATTTTTGTTTATGTATCACTGGGGGACTGTGGTCTTCATTCAGCTACACTAAGATTTTAAGCCAAGTGGCATCCTTCTGTCTACGCTTAGGGACAAAACTCAACCAAAAGGGTTATAAATAAAATATGCAAACAATTGGCTCAGAACTTAGATATTCTTACTTCATCTGCTAGAAAACAGAGAGGTGTTAAACATAAGAATATATATATATACATATTAATACATATAAACATACGTGTATATATAAATATATACATAGGGTTTGTGTAGGTTCAGATAAAAGGAAATAGTTTTATATTTGGAACTGTCAGTCCGTCATGCTCAAGGGCCATATTTAAAATATATATGTGTTGTTTTCACTGCTTTTAGTGTTTCCCTATGCTTCTAATGTACCAATTGGTTACTGGATGTCAGTACAAACATAAACGGAACTCTGGATTGAGTATTTACATTTTGAAAAAAAAAAAAAAGATTTCTTTTATAGCAGTGATTTTATTTTGAGCATTCTGCCAAATGAATAACTTCAGTATATATCAAATATATAGTCATATTAATTAAAAAGCATTTTCCTCTTAAGCAATTTTTCTGAATGCAAACTATATTTTGTTCATATTGATTTCTATACATCTATTTACAGGCTTGTCCCTGTCTACTGTATACACAATTATATTATTTTTTATGGATGGTTCAAAACCCAGTCTATGCATTCATCTGACCTTCACGGTTCACAGATTCTGATCAGAACTTTCAGATACCCACAAAATTATTATATATCCAAAACATAATAGTGTTTTCAGTTTTTTTTTGTATCCCAAACTATTCACAAAACTCAGTGCATCATGACCTTGGTTTTGTGAATAAGTGAATCCTTTATGTAATTCATTTATGAAACATAAGGACTTCGAAGTCTGAGGACAGACTTTCTAGTAAGGGCTAATGTGATAGGACAAGGGGTAATGGTTTTAAAGAAGGGTAGATTTAGACTAGATGTAAGGAAGCAATTTTTTACAATGAGGGTGGTAGAACACTGGAACAGGTTGCCTGGAGAGGTGGTAGATGCCTCATCCCTGGAAATATCCAAGGCCAGGATGGACGGGGCTCTGAGCAACCTGATCTGGTTGGAGATGTCCCTGCTCCTTGCAGGGGGGTTGCACCAAATGACCTTCAAATGTCCCGTCCAACCCAAACCATTCTATGATTCTATGATTCTATGAAAATAATTTAAAGTTGTATTATTTTTTCATTATTACAGATTACAGCTGATCTTCACAGCAAAGCTGAATAAAGTCTGTTGTAGTAACATCAGTACACAGAAATTCATTTCTGTCCTGTCCTACTTTTTCTTTAACTACAGTATCAGGTAAAATGAAGTATGTATTTTAAATATCTAAGTACATAAGTCTTATAATACGTATTTATCTTCCTAAAGATAAGTGTGATACTTCCTCCCTGCTCCCTAAGTCATCAGGAACCTCTCCCAGTCCCCACAGTGTTTCAAGGATGATGCAGAACTGCGTCATAATGAAATAAGCACCCTTGGATCCATCCCATCTGATCCCATGGACTTGTGTGTATGTGGTGACACGCTTCAGTGGTCCCTAAACCTGTCTTCCTCTGTTGTGGGTATAGCTTCTCCCACACTTCTGCTGCCAGGCTAAGGAACCCGGCAGACTGAGTGAAGGAAGGCACCAAGTACCTCATCCTTGCTACGTCCTCAGCCACAAGGTCCCCACCCCAGTGAGAATTTTCTTTAGCTTTCCTTTTCATATTAATATACTTGAAGAAGCGCTTCTTGTTGCCCTTTACTTCCCTCAGCAATACAAACCCCAGCTGAAATTTGACTGCTAATTCCATCCATCTTCAAAGGTTCAGGCAACATCTCCATAACCCTCTTGGGTCATACATCCTGGTTGGGAGTTCAGGAGTCATGATGCGTAACCCCATCTGAACCTCTCATCTTGATTCTCTTCTGTATGAGGTGATGGCCTAGAAAAACTCAGGAGCTTAAGACCAGGGTGTTCGCTAAGAGAGATTTTTCCTGCCTGCCCTTAGAGTATCATGTATCAGACAGTACTATCTACTTTAGCACTAATTTTGATAGTGGCTTGACTGGACAAGATTATGTCATTAGCCAACACTAGGAATATATGGTTGTATTAGAATAAAAGTACATCTTACTATAGCTGATTAAAATGTTATGAGCAGTTCAGAAAAGCCCAGTGAATTATAAAAAAAAAAAAAATCCTTTAAAATTCATAGCCTCCTTCAAGTTACTGTAGTCACATCCCACTAGAGTACTCAAACATATGTAATAAAATTTTTTAAAAATACCCATTGTTGACAAAAGTCCTGCAGAATATTTGGTCATCCACAATTCAAGATGAAAATGCAGTCTGGATAATTTAGATTTTTCATACATCATCCAATTAAATTTCAAACTAGAGAGGGTTCTACTCTTCCTGGAATAAATTACACTGCCTACCTTTTAGCATCCCCACATCTGATTAAAGATCATATCCCTGGAGAGTAAGAACTGTCAAATCATCTTAATGCCTCATTGGGAATTAGTTATATTACCCACTGAATGTGAACATTTAACTAATTTGATTTTTTTCATCTGATGCAGTTGTCTTTGCCATGCTTTGCTAAGCCATGAACTGATCCTATTTCACAGCCCATTCTTATCTTCAGTCATACTGGTTACATACAGATTTTGTACGTCTTGCAGCATACTAATTGGTTATTGCTCTTCCTTTTAATTTGTACTGCCTTCGATGTCAATAACAACATTAATAACAGTAACGCCTTGCTTTGAGAAGGAGTTTGGACTACACATATGACCTCTACAAGCCCTCCTAATGTAATTTTTTTTTCTGTGATTCCTTGAGTTAACACTAATGGGGCTCAAAACACTACAAACATCACTCACTAATTCATGCTTACGTAAAAAGAATGCAGCTTTTCATTAACTAAATGCCAGATGTATCTAGGTAGATGAAAGCAGTAGGTAACACTTAAATCATGCACTGACTTCTAGCTTACATAGAGACAATAGACTTTCTCTTCAGACTAAATACCATCAGACTATTTATATGTTTTTTAAAAATGCTAGTATGGTAAAATCCTAACAATGCAATAAATTAGAAGCATAGCATTGACAGATATTAAGGCAAATTTTAGAAGGGTATGCTCAAGAAAAGAAGCACATCAGAACAAAAAAAAAAAAAAAGAAAGACAAAAAACACCGAAAAAGAAGAAAAGAAAGGAAGAAGAAATAGGTCAAGCTTTAGATGTTGAAAGAACTGAAAAAAAAAAAAATAACCTCAGTGAAAGACAATAGAATCATAGAATGGTTTGGGTTGGACAGGACATTTAAAGGTCATTTGGTGCAACCCCCCTGCAAGGAGCAGGGACATCTTCAACCAGGTCAAGTTGCTCAGAGCCCCATCCAACCTGGCCTTGAATGTTTCCAGGGATGAGGCATCTACCATCTCTCTAGGCAACCTGTTCCACTGTTCTACCACCCTCATTGTAAATTGTTTTTTCCTAATATCTAATATGAATCTACCTCCCTCTATTTTAAAACCATTACCCCTCATTTTATTACAACAGTCTCTACTGAATAGTTTTTCGTTTATAAAAGATCAGCAGAAGCTGTGTTCAAAAGTTTTTCACGTCTGGACAATGTGATTCCCCACCAGAATAAAAGTTATTTGCAATACACACCATAAAGGAGAGCTGCAAGAGCAGATGTAATTCACCCTTTCACATACCAACACTAAAACCTCTGAAAGACCTGAAGTCACAAAACAAAAGCAGAAGCACAGATGGCTACAGCCACATGGGCAAGAAATGTTTCTGAAGCTAAACCCCAGACTGCTTCCTACTCAGCCCAACTCAAAGCATGACTCGGTTGCAGAACTAGAGAGTAAATGACCTTGCATAAAATGAGAGGCTTCAGTTCTGAAGCTGTGCTGTTTTGCCATACTGACGATCATGCACTGGAAACTAGAAATACTAATGAAGAGAATTGCAGGAAAGGATAACCCTGGATACAGTAAGAAAGCCTTACACTTCATAGGACAGACTGATCATTCACTTCCAAACACCTACAAATGAAATGTTTTATATTAGATATGGTTGTCTTCTTCTATTTTTACTTTTTTTTTTACCTATTCTCCAGAAAATAATGGAGACAGAGCATTTGAGAATGGATATGAGGAAAGGCCAGGGAAAGTGATCTGGCCTTTTGCAGAGTATATTGGTCAGTTCCAAAATACTCACATTCGCAGAGTCAGGGGCAGGGTAAGAACAGGCACGCAACTGGATTTCAGATCACTTAAACTACAGGGAACTCCCTGAAAATCCTCAAACAGTGCAATGCGTGGATTATTTCTGTTTGGGGATATATTTAGAGCATAAACCACTCTAAAAGTATCTCCAAGAAAGCCAGTATGGTATTATGTCTCCAATTAAAGCAGTATTTCATGTAATCAGAAGAAAGCAAAACTACGTATTAATTTCCCAATAAACTAATAATTGCATACACTTCCAGAATGGGGATTCCAGGGTGTCTCCTTTGCCTCATGCAAAATGAAAACTAAAGTCAATTTTGTAATTATAATATTTACCTCATCTCAGCCATACTTATGATGAAGGATTCATTTGCTCATTTATTTGCTCTGAGATATGAGTAAGCAGTAGATCAGCAGAACCACAGAGGACACACCTATCAACATCTTGTCTTTCTTTTTTTTAACTTCTGAAACTTGAAAACACAACTCAAAGATTTTGGTGATTTAGTTATCTTGTCTTAATATTAAACTTTATGAAAATATTGTAAGTGCTCATTCCAGTTTTCTTGATCTGACTTGCAACTTTCAAAACCTGCTTCTACCTTCAATCATAAGAAAACATCAGATTCAGTCACTCATTTTGTTTTGTGCCACTTAAAAATCTCAATGTGACCTGCACATTTCAAAGTGACATGCCAAAACACTTGTACAACATTGCTATCTATAATCAGGCAACAAAGTGCTCGCTAAAAATCACTACTTGAAATGCTTTAAATTTTCTATAACAACATCAGCTTTTGGAATTGCTTTTATTTACCAATAAACAATTACACTGCATTCACAGCAATTGTTATCACTCATGCATTTGATATTAGTAGGAAATATCCTGAAGGAAGAAATTTCCCATTAAACTGATGAATCACTAGCTTTAGGGCTGAAGTTTGATCTTTGGTGTGGCATAAACTTAGCCTCCATGGGGAGACTTCAAGCATTGCTCTTTTGTGCAAATTTGCCTTCAAGGTAGGATTCTCTGCATTAAGAACATCCTCATCTTTTTTAGGACACTGACAACTGCAGTTATCACTCTTGCCATTATTATTTCATAACTGTTTCACAGGTAGGAGATAGCTTTGGGGCAATCATATATTTCATTATCATGTATTTTTCATTGAAGCCGTGAATGTATATTCATTTGGGAGAAGAGAAGACTTGCACAAATTCGAACAAAGGAATATAAACCTGACACCTTTTTTTTTAACCAGAATACTAAAAAAAAAATTTTAAAAAGTATAAGAAAAATAGAGAACTTCTGCTCCCTGTGGCAATAGATCATTATAATTTCAATAAGAAGCTCAAAGGGATGTCTTTTCTCCCTAAGGGTTGGACTCCAGCTTACCTACAGTGCCTTGAAATGGAAAGACCTGACATGTTTCCCAGTGATACTTGGTAAAAGGCACACATTTTTCAGTGAACAATGCAAAAAGTCCTGTTACTTAAAGCAACCAATGTAAATCATGCCCTCACTATCAGTTTCGATGCTCATTTTCCAAAGAACGGCATCCAAATCACACCGTTAAAAATTACAACACTGGATTACAGATGTGAAAGAGCAAAGTACAGAGAAAAAAATGGAGTATGCATTTTCTTAAAAGACCTTATTTTAGTTTAAAGTCAATATACCATTAAATTACTAAAAATAAGAGGAGTAAGTACTCTTGTATAAAAAGGATGAACACCAGACCTAAGTCCAAAGAACACAAAGCTATGGTTTTCCTGTTTGTTATTCCTCCTAATATACTAAAGATAAGGTACTTTGTGATATTTTATAGCAGAATTTTTCCATATCTTCACTGCAGCAAGAAGTGTATAATTTTAATCATAAACATTATTTTTGTTATACAACACAGTGAAAGAGATACAGCACCTCAAAGCGAAATTACTTTGTTACATAAAAAAAATACAAAATATGGATCCACTTTTTTAGGGCAGTTCATCCTCAAATCTATTATCTAAATGGAAACTTTTCAATGTAGATACCAAAGTAAGTACATTCTAGGATATCTAGAATATAAGTTAAAAGAGTAAAATCTATGAACATGTTGTATATCTGAGAGGCACAGGAAAGAGGCTTGGAATATTCTCAGGAATCAAAAAGTGCAACAACTAGGAAGTATTTTCTAAAATGGAAATAAGTTAGGGCATCCATAGGGATCTATCAATTTTTTTTCCTCTACATTTCATAAAACTTTAAATGTATTGTAGGCTTACTAATTAATTCCAAATACTACATGCTAGTACAAAAAAAAAAAAAAGTTAAAATATGAGAGGAAATGGTTTTAAAACAAAGGGAGGTAGATTCAGATTAGACATTAGGAAAAATTTTTTTATGCTGAGGGTGGTGGAACACTGGAACAGGTTGCCAGAGAGGTGGTGGAGGCCCCATCCCTGGAAACATTCAAGGCCAGGCTGGATGAGGCTCTGAGCAACCTGATCTGGTTGGAGATGTCCCTGCTCCTTGCAGGAGGGTTTGGACTAGATGACCTTTAAAGGTCACTCCCAACCCTAACCATTCTATAATTCTGTGATTCTATGATTCTAAGATATATTTTAATAAAAATTAAAATATAGTTGAAAAATACGTCATTTCTAACAGATTAGAAATTCCTGTTCTAATGAAATATCTCTAAGGCATTAAAACTATTCACTAAGGGTATCAACAGTCCTACTCTGACAGTCTTTTACAATGGAAGATACAATTTATATTAGCACAAACTTTCTTTCATTCTTATAGCTTAGGTAAGTCTAAGAGCAAACTACCCTGGAAAAATATCTCCTTTTCCTATATATAAAAAAAAGGCTAGAATACAGCATTTGTCTGCATAGCTAATATCGGTTACAGTGACAAGGAAAAAAAAACAAGAACAAAAAACCACCAACAAAATCCATGTTATATCACCAAGAATCAGAAAACTTTTGACACAGATGCAGTCTAAGTTGTCAAACAGATCAAATTCAAGAAACCTCCATCAAACATCAGTCAACTAATATTTCAATCTATTTACAAACTTAGCCATTAGTCCATTTCAGTATCATGATTGTCCAAGAATGTACCAAAAAATCGTGTTAAAAAGTGCTAAATGATGTTTTCCAGTGAAATTTTCACATGCCTAATTCTAACACATACCATCGAGAGATGTGACATTAAACAGAAAATATGAGAACTAGGTATTTAAATACATGTAAATATTATTTAATCACATATCTGCAATACATTGTTCTGCTGAAAAAACCTGGAAGGTTCAGAAGGAGAAGACAATTAATCTAAAAACAGTTGCAATTTACACACATGAAGAACAGCAACAATAGAAAGAATTCCTAAAGAGACCTACGTACAAGCACTACTTGTTGTCACCTTCTTGAGTGCAGGGGTGCATAAATCACAGTTATTGTCAAGCTATCTACCTGCACTTTCCAATCCGTATGAAATATACTTTGTTCACTTACTCATCATAAATGAGAATAGCTGCGGAAAATTCTTTACGACCCATTTAAACTATTTTTTCAGCATCAAAGAAGTAAAGGACAAAGAGAAGATAAAAAGAAGCAGAATACATCATAATTGCGACTGTGGCTATTTCACATAATTACCTGTGATGTTATAATGTCAAACCTTATTAGCTGCTTACAATGAAAGCAGAGGGAATAAGAGCACTACGCATCTTTAGATAAGGAAGTTAGCTTGCTACTGTCGCTAGGCTGTCCCACTATAAAAGGAGACTAGGTCTTCTACAGCCTAGCACTTAAGCTCATCCTAAATTATTTGACACTAATTTCCCACTGTAAGTGCCTATTCTTCACTATGAAATATGGAAAAAATGAGTTGCTTCAGCTCAGGAAAAAAGGATGCTTTAAAATCCACCTGTAGATAAAACCAGATGGTAGGATATTGATTTTGGTTTCTGTATGCTGGCATCCAGAGCCAGTCAAAGCACTGAGATAGAACAGGTTATAGCTTACCCACAAATCCCAGTGAAGATTAGGGTGTTAAAAAAAAAAAATAAAAAGCCACTTAGAAAAGAGCAGGCAAAAGATTATTACAATCAATTCCTATGTTCTCCATCTGATGCATTCCACCTTGTACATCCAGAATTGTGGTATGTTAAAATTCACTAGCAATTTTTTTAAATTATGTTTATATTCACATCTAGTCATCCTTTCTTAGTTTTACAACAGTTTTCAACTTGATGTAGATATATTTTTTCATCTTTATTATGAAAAAAAAAACCCAACTTGCTAGCTACATTTATGCTGCAGTTTTAAACTCAAAGAGAGATAATGTTTCACATGCTATTCCAAAATAATCAGGCATCACTGAATTAGGAATACTATCTAAACCATGTGGCAAAGACAGCTTACCAGTTTTAAAAGATTTCTCCCTGCAAGTTTTATAAAGTAATACAAATCTATTTTTTTTTTCATATTTAAAACAGCCATAGACATGCTCCAGATTTCTCCTTCCTAGTGGAACCCACACACTGACCCTAGTCACAGAGCAAATTTACATTTTGTGCGAGTACTTACTCCCCAAAGGGACCCATAATTCTAGAACCTCCACGTTAATTCAGTAAAATAAAATTAAAAGTTGTACTACCACTTAATCCATGATCAACAACTGCACAAAGAAGCACTGCTCTTTTAGTCATGACTGCAGTCCAACATAGGACTGCAAGAAGGAAATCTCTAACAAATCACTTGTGCTAACAAGGGACACAGCTCTTGCCAGGAGATGCAACTGGCTGTTCCCAGTTACAGCCTGGTGAGTAATACCTACGGAGAAGCTGCAAACTTCCAATGAGGTGTGGCTGGTTTAATGTTAAAAAAACCCCACGCGTTTGTTTATTTGTAGTACCTAGTCCTTTCAGCTAAATCACTGAAAAATTTCAATCTTCTTTTCCTTAGGCTGCTGTATCTTGTGTACGGTTTAAAAAACCATGAGAAGAAAATACAGTTTAAAAAAAGGTAGAAAAGGAGCGAGATGTATAGAGATCAGAGAAATATTAAGGAAGGAATCAAGGAAGAATGAAAATTAAGCTATCAAGCAATGCAGTGGAGAGGGGGATTATCTGAACATATGGAAAGAGAAAAGTTAGATTTAGAAAGAATCTATAAAGAAAATGTGGAATCACTAGAAATAAAATGGAGAGCAGTACAAAAAAAAAGAGGAAAGAACTGAACAGTGAAGCAAAGATGACTATAAACAGGGTGAGGTATAAAGGACAAGATGAGCAAACAGGCAAAGCAATATTCAAACTTATGGGAAAGGGCATCTTAATGTGGTACCAATCAGTTGTCCAATAAAAGCACTGCAGCATTTGTCCGGAATCATACAACACAAGGAGCTGACACCTGCAAATTAAAGTGCATGACACAGACTGCAATATATCAAACTGAAAGGGTTCTAGGGAACAGGACAGTGAATGAAAACCTGAGGGACCTGTAGTAAATTACAAGTTCGCCCATTATCTTCCTACAAGATATGAAAAATGGGAATATAATACCTCCTACCTTGTTGTGAGGATAAAACTCATTAATTATTATGAAGTGCTCACACATTACAGCGCTGAGGGGGAAATAAGCAGGTAGCATCTAATTGCAGTTGTAGAATAAAGAGTACAAAAGGTATATTACTGATTGATGGATGAAGGGGTTACAAACTGATTGTTTTATCTGAGACACTGAGAAATCCAAAAGCCAAAGAATGATTGGTCTTCTCAGGCATTTTTTTTTTTTTTTTTTTTTTTTAAGTCCAGGCAAACATAGTAATTAGATTCAAAAGGCCTATCGAAACAGCAGATGAAAAATGAGAGGGAAGGATCTCCTGAATGCAGCACATAAACAGGAAGAGGGAAAGCAAACTATACTGCAGCATAGTAACATACACCTGAAAATATACACAGAATTTAAGTTAAAGAATTATTCTTTTGATAAAGCTGTAATTTTAAAAGGATGATTGGAGACAAATAAAGACTGGTAGGTAGGACATGTGAGATTAATTTCTTCTAATTCTTCAATATCTAGAAGTTAAGATCTATAAGTGTCCATTATAGGAACTCGGTCAACAGAGAGAAACACACATCTAGAAGTGATGCAGCTGACCTTAGACACCTATCTCAGAACCAGCTGAACATCTCTCAAGAGGTATCCACAGTGACTAGCTTAGATATCTAATCTTAATAAATAAATTACTAATTATTTCTACGTGTACTAAAAGAAAAAACATAATATCATGTCCTGTGATTAAATGAAAGCTCACAGCATGGAAGAGGAAAAAGTAAGAACTTGTTAGAGAAAGCAAAGAAGGGATGGCAAAAGCACTTTTAACAGCCAGTGCTTCAGAGATTATTCTATTAAAATCTCTCTCTATAAGAAGAAGATGCCACCTAAGTTGTCTCATCCATTTCACAAATACCGACAACGGACCTGTAAGTAGAACTCCACCACTTATTCATGTAAGAATGGGAGAGAAGAGCCTGTGGTGTCTGCACATGTAGTTTAGACTTGGATCCAGGTTTTCTCAACAAAAATTCAGTAACAGCTCACTGACTATCTCATTCTTCTTGCTTCTTCCTTTAAATTAGATTAGTGATCATAATGACAGCACAGGCAAAAATATACCTATTTTCAGACTTCCAAAGTGTTTTAACAAAAAATATGTAACTGATTCTTACCACCCTAATGAGATGGAAATAATCAGGAAGCATACCCACAACTTTCTATTCCCAAAAAAGTGCTACAATTAGAATACAAACTTTTCTGGGATTCCTAATCTGCATTTACCTCAACTTTACTGGTGAATAAAATAATTTCTATATTTTAATTTTTAATAAATATTTGCATTAAAATTTTAATAGCAAAAAAACCTCAAGACATACAGAAGAGATGTTTTTTAGGAGGTGCATGTTAGTGATTGCTGAAGTAGTAGGCCTTTTAAAAGAATCCAAATCTGCATGTATAAATTAAATCTCTGAAATAATTGTTCTTTTTCTAGAACATAAATAAGACTTATTTTATTAAGAATTAATACTAATATTGCAACTGAAGGAGGAAATTTGGCATAATTATGAAATATTAACGTTTTCTAAATAGCAAGAATCATAGAATTGTTTAAGGTGGAAAAGTCCTTTAAGATCATCGAGTCCAATTGTAAACCTAGCACTGAGAAGTCCACCATGAAAACAAGTCTACACATCTTTTAAATACCTCCAGGGATGGTGACTCAACCACTTCCCTGGGTAGCTTCTTCCAATGCTTAATAATCCTTTCAGTGAATAAATTTTTCCTAATATTCTCCTCTGGCACAACTTGAGGCCATTTCCTCTCATCCTATCACTTGTTACTTGGGAGAAGAGATCAACACCCACCTAATTACAACCTCCTTTCAGGTAGTTGTAGAGAGCGACAAGGTCCCCACTCACCCTTCTTTTCTCCATACTAAACCACCCTAGTTCCCTCAGCTGCTTCTCACAGGACTTGTTCTCAAGCCCTTCACCTGCTTCATTACCCTTCTTTGGATGTGAAGAAACAGAACTTGAGTATGTTTCTCTAGGATGAGTAAATCCAGCCCTTAAATAGATATGCTGAACCAACAAGGCATCAGTGGCTGAGACATTTGAGACTAATTTCTCTTTCCAAGCTATAATTAGAACTCATAGGGAACTTTTTCATAGTATCTTCTTAAGTCAAAACATTTTTTTCTGATCAGCTAGACAAAAAAAAAGCTTACATGACTGACACAAAGGACATCCTCTCAATAAACCAGAAGTTCTAAATACTACACTTTCTTGGTATCTTTTCCCTAAATTAGAATTAGAATTTAGAATTAAATAAAGACATTAAAAGCAGAACAAAACAAAACCTCCTTTTTTTTTCTGCTCCCTCTTTAACTTTTTTATTTGAGGATTGTTATGAAGGAAAGAAAAATACTTATTTCAACATATATAGCCCCATAAACATATTGGCAACTCAACCAGAACCAATGCAGCCTCAATGCTGCATTTTTATATTTTACAAAGTCCATATAGTGCAGATCTGCAAAACACTTCAGCCCACTAAGCTGAAATTCCTAGGATTCAAAATTTTTCATTGTGATTCAGAACATTTTAAAATAGTAACTCAGGCTGGTGTCGGGTTTTGTTACTGCACTCTGTGTTGATGCCATGTTAGTGTTACTTGTTTCTTAACAGATTGGCCCTGACTCACAAAGAAGTATCCTTAACTCGACAATAAAGGTTATTATAAACTTCATTCCAAGACTTCAAAAAGACATAAAAGGTAGTAAACTGACACAGAACTACTACCTGGTGGAATAAAATTTGGGGTTTTGTTTTTTTCGGGGGGGAGGGTTGTAAGCTTTTTTTTCTAGGGGAAAAAAATTCTGAGGAAAGTCAAAGAAAATGAGAATAAACTCTGGAACAGTGTTTCCTTTCCTGCCTTGCCTACCTGATTTGGATTCATATTGTAGAATGAGTCACCTCAAGACCTTTCCTAATATTATTTAATTATAACAGATAGAAGTCTTTTACTTCACACCATAATCTACTATCACTATATGGTGTATTTAGATTCAAAATCCAATGTTTAAGCTTTGTAATCCTGTTTCCAGAAGTGATTAGCACCTGCAGTCCCTGTGAATTTAATCAGAGGACACAAATGTCTTTCAAATTTAGGTTAGTTTTAATTAATTTTACTTAAGGCATGCAAATTTTAAAACTCAGGATAGTAGAATTGTTTGTTTTATCTGAATTCCAGTACTCGTAACTCTATATAAGCATATCAAATAGTTCTGCTTGACATGATCTATGTACCTTCTTTAATTGCCTTACAGCAGAAGCATCAATTACAACAGTGATGCCATCAATCTCTGAAGAATACTTGATTAAAAAGTGCAAATGAAGCATGCTGGCAATTCTGATTAATACATTTACAACATTTTTCTATGGTTTTATAAATTAAATCTGTAATGAAGACAAGCAGTTGTATTATCTCAAGTGAAGGTGAGGATAACTTGTCTTCTCCCCAGAAGACATTAAGATTTTTAATAGTTAAAGCCAGATAGCAAACTTCAAACTTAAATTAAGAGTTTTAGTAGAATCAGGAACTGAAATGTCATATATTTTATTTAAAACTTGGAACTGGATTTTCAATTTCCCCAAAGCTTATTACAGTCATATAAGTGATCAGAAAGTGCATGAAAACAGTTATTCTGTAACATTTTACATCTGCTTTCCACTCATGTGAAATATTTCTTACAAATAATATAGAAGATAATATAAGCCTGGGAAACAGAGCCAGAAAATGGTTTATTCAGAGTAAAGTAAATTGTTTACATTTATCATTTTGATTTTCCAATCTTATAATTACAAGTTTATTACATTTCAAAAAGTGAATGATACTGCTGTCAGGATTTTTTTTTCTCTCAGCACACTCACTGTCTCATCAGTAAGTCAGATGACTGTATGAGGGAAGTCAGAATTAGAACATAAAATATTATCTCATTCTTGAGGAAACTTAAAGATGTTTCTAAGTTTCCTGGTTTCTGCAAAATATTTAAATATTACTCTTAAGAGTTCAATTAATCTTTTCATTCCCTTAATTTTCTGAGGTTACAGGCAATGAAATAAAAAGAAGTATATTACTTACATCATTCTGATCATCTTTTGCGTTGTAGTAGATTATATCATTATTCTGTAAAAGAAAGAAAGGAAAAGTAATTGTTAATTTGAAAGTAGAGAATAAAGTTAGCTAGCAGTAATTTGTACTAAAACACATTTTAAAGTAAACCTGCATTTCTTTATGTATTCTTTTAGAAATATGACAGAATCAGAGTTTTGCTTGCTCTCTGTTACATTTAATATTTGTATAATGCTCACGTTTAACTTCATTCATTTAACGCTTCTTCCCTCGTAAGCTACATAAGTCACTCCAAAAGCCAGCTAGAAAAGTACAGGCAAAGTTGGACAAAGTCCAGAGCTCATAAAAGACTTGTGTAAACTGTTCCTTTTACAGACATACAATGGTTTCACTATGCAGTTAGGTGTTTTATGCACCATGACATCTAGCAGGCAATAGATACAGTGACGCAATGGCATTGCTAGGTGGGTTAAGTATTCATTGCGCACGGGTTTATTGTTTTATTCACCTCTCACGCTGAAAATAATATCTGGGAAAACACATAACAGGAGAGTCTGCCAGTTGTAGCATAGAGTGGAACCTGGCAGCCCTGTGGAAACACTGTGTTGTGTAATTCAAGGCAAGCAATGAAGAAGATTACTAGTTTCCATTACAGAACCAATCAGAAGAGTAACCTCTATAGCAGATTGAAAATTGGGGCATTTCCTACGGAATACAGTTTTGTTTTCTCTTGAGATATTTCTGAACCATTTAAAAGCCTTAAAGATTTAGATTCTTTGTAGTAGCTTTCCACTAAATAGGACTGCAGCCATTTTTGTTTCATTTTTTGAATGAAAGTAAGCAATTGTTATTTGCATTTCTGTATGAAACAGACACATACATGTACATAGCATTTTTTAAGTCCCATTACAGATTTTGAATAAATAAAGTAAAGAAGAAGCTACAGTTCTTCATGTTCAACAGCTTGCTTAAAATATATGATTGCTGCTAATCTGTAATAATAGACTTAATTTATATTTTCAGTTCTGTTTATGGTAATACTTTTGGATTTATGTATCTAAACAAAAAGTTGACTGCAAAAAAAATATTTTATTTTTTTTTTATTTTATAAATACCAACAGGAAAGAATGATTTCAGTAATAATTTTTCAAATGGGTAAGCCAACGACAAATATTATTTGCACTAAAAAAGTACCTTGACAGATGCTACAAGGTAATGCAGTTGATCTTTATAAACCATCATTTTCCTCACTTCATAAATAATGACATTGTTCATTCTCCTTTGTGACCTTTTTGAGGTCCAAACATGAAATACATTATAGATGAGCCAAATGTCATTTTGAGCTAAATGCTATTAACACGAACTCGTCCTCTTTCCTTTTCCCTCAAAATGCATTTTTCCATCAAGACACTGCTCTATCTGCAGGTCAATTGGTTTTGTGTCAGTATCTGGGTAGCTAAGCCATACCTCAGTGTCTTACAAACAGGAGGAAATTCCTTTCATCATTAAAGACCAAAAATAATCGTTTATTCACTTGTTACTTGATTGTTGTAAACAGAAGAGCATGTGAAGCTTGTGGAAGCCTTCAAGAAAGTCAGAAGAAGCGAAACATCAGATTTTCTCCGTATCCTCTTTACTTTGTACATGGTTGTGTACAAAAAAACTGTTCTGCTAATAAATTTATCTGTTCAAAAAGCCATATGATCCTTTAGCAGGAAACATTTAAAACTGCCAAGGATCCAACTCTGAGTGGTACTACCTGGAAATGTTAGCAGAAGTGTTTTCATCACAAGATGATACCTATTTTTTTTTAATGTTGTTTCACTTTAGAAGAAAGGGGAAAAAGAATACTCCTCTGACCACATCTCATTACGTTACATTACGTTACGTTACGTTAGAGCAATTCCCCTGAAATCTCTTCCCTGGAAGCTTCTGTTTGGGAAAAACGATACCAGGAAAAGCAATACAGGCTTACTTATCTGATATTATGTATATATCCCTTTTGTTTAGTGGTTTCATTTTTAAAAGGATTATTTTCATAAAACACAATTCTATTAGGCTTTCTCTTGTATTGAATCTCATCAAGATATCAGTTTATTTCCCCACCCGCTTCCCATTGCTCAAGTTTACTCTAACCGTACACCTTGTCATAGAACCATTTAATGCATAGGGTTTTTAACATTGTTGTCTATGCATACAATTCTGTTTATCTACTTAAACAAAATAATTCTTTATCATCACAAGTGTATTTCCCCCCTTCTTTAAATGTTTTATTTATTTGTTTAAATTGATGGAAGCTGGCATAGCATTGCTATCTACTTGTACTGGACTAAATAGTATTTTTTAAATCACCTATTAAACAATTATGTTTCAGAAACAAGATACATTTACAAGTTAATTGAAATAACCCCCACCACCATCCCAAATGAATTGGGTATTTTGTTAGGCTATTCATATCTTGTAGTTCATTATCCTGCCTGGAGATATTACCTATACAATGCATAAACTAACACTGACACTGGTCATATCTCACTACTCGTAACATAGAAAATATGAGATACAAAGTGCTACAACACACTGAATGCTGTACAGTTCACAAATTAGATTCATGGATCAGTTATATCTTTAGAGGACAATTTTTCATAATTTAACCACTTCTATCTGACAAGAGCAAATTGCTCTGATGCTATTTCTCAAGTGAGTAGTTTAGTTATTTATTAGCTTCTTGACACAAAGAATTTTAGTCTTCCCACTATTACACACTTCTGCCACCAGGTAATACTGCACACTTACTCAGCAAGCCTAAGACACAATGTAAATATCCTAGATATTTATTTTTGCTCTTTATCCAGTAATGCTATGAGACAGAGGCATAAATACTCAGATATTTCTGTTCATGAACGAGAGGACTTAGTAAGACAATCCTGAAGCTGAATTTATGGAAGAATGACTTTTGGAGACCATATGCATAAGTTAGGAACTTTATCATAGTATCAGTAGACAAGTTTATAAAATTTATGCAGTTGGAAAGGTGAAAGGTAGTTTTCACTGTCTTAGTTCCCTTTTCAAAGCAAACAGTTTCAGCATCTGACGAGGATATGAAAGGCATATAAAAATTACATTAAGAATCAGGCCATAAATATTTCAGTTGTGACTCTTACTATTTTCTTCTATTCTATCTTAATAATCTTTTTTCTTCCACACTTTCATTGGTATTATTGTCTGCTGAAGTTAGATTGTTCTGTTGTCTTTATATTGCTTTTCATTTCAGTAGTACTTTGTTTCCCAGCTTTTTGTATAAAACAATTCCAATGGGAAACACTACATATTGTGTAGTATTAACGACTTCCTAAATTTCACCACACAGAGTCCAAAGCTTCTGGTCTCTATTGTCTCTATATCTAGAGATCTGAAGAAACACACAAATTCATCAAATAGAATAAAAGCATGAGAAAATCTAAACTTTCAGAACATCTGCAGATGAAGTTTGGATTCACACCAACACTAACCTACACTCGCATTTTGATTCTCTATGGAACAAGTTTACAGACGCAGACTATTGATGCAACTCAGTTAAATGTCTAATCTCAACTCAAGGTTATGTGAATGAAGCTGAAGTTGGCTTGTCATTACAGGAAATAATACTTTTTAAAAATCTAATTCATTCAAGAACAGCACAAAGAGATTACGTTGCAACAAGACATATCTGACTCTGCAGTAAATTATATAAAGTAAATCATGATAATATATCTACGTCATTTTGTTGGTAAAAGCTATACATCCTCCTGTACTCTACCAAGTGCCAAAGACAAAAGCACCTTGTCATCATTGCCACGTATTGGCTTCTGTAGGACAACCTACTCTGCAAATCCTATGCTAGAATGCCAAGAATTGTTCATGAAATTACGGACCCCATCAGCTGGTCAAATCTCTTTTTCAGTGGAAACAATGTATGTGTGATTTTTGACGTATCTGCTTTTCCACAAGAGATGTTTGCATTTCATTTGTTAAATAAAAGGAAAAAACAAAGAAACAGAAAAAAAAAACAAAACAAAACAAACAAAAGAAAAACAAAACAAAACAAAACAAAACAACCCAGGCAAACCTCGAAATCTTAAGATTTTCAACAAATGTCTAATATTATCGATGCAGAAATGCTGCTCTCAAGGAAGCTATGATTAAGATTTCTTATGCCCTGATCTACCTAACTTAGATCATATGATGTAGCCCAAAATGGAGTTAGGCATACAGGGGAGACTGAAGGCCTAAAATAAATTATAGAAGTTTGTGATACACTATAATGGACTACACGAAAAAATATATATTAAAAAAAAAATGAGGGAGGGGGAGAAACCAGTTTTCTGCAGCTTTTCATATAGTAAGAAATTATTTTAATGTGTTAATTAAGATAGACCTTACAATTACTCTTTTTTTTTCCTAAAAGTAGCACTTCTAAAACAATTGTAGACAAAATGTGAAAGCAAAAAATAACACACTTTTCCATTACTTTATTTGATACAGAGATGTCAGAAAGTAATGAACTCTCTCAGAAAAGAAAACAAGATTTTTTGTTAGAGGTCTACTTCAAATATTTTCTTCAATGAACCACTGCAGCTAAACCAATAGTGTAGTAGATTATACTGCAAATATATATCACTGCATAATTATTGATGCATGTATTAAGATCTGAAGGTATGGACAAATATGATTATTTGAATTTTA
The DNA here is from genome assembly GCF_036417535.1 of Chlamydotis macqueenii. Taxonomy (NCBI): domain Eukaryota; kingdom Metazoa; phylum Chordata; class Aves; order Otidiformes; family Otididae; genus Chlamydotis; species Chlamydotis macqueenii. Next base: position 11,127,342 of record NC_141556.1, on the reverse strand, counting down.
TTTTAAAACTTCCTGTAACATCTGAGTATTTTATACAAAATATGTTAAAGTAAGCAAAAAGAGACAACGTATAAAAGCTCCTTTATGTTGCAGTAACCTTCTAGTAGTGATACCTATGAGGATTCCTTTATTCTGCAGGTAATGAGGTAGATTAAGAAATCAAAAGCCAAGAAAAACCAAACCATATTACAAATATATATCTGATTTTCACTCTTCAGTTTAAAAATAAGTTATTAGAATTACAGATAAAAATTTGGAGAACATTTTAAAATCATATTAGTCCCACAAAATATGAAAATACACAGAACACTAGTGAAAGAACTGGGAGTCCTGTTGCTCAGCATGCAGCAATAAAAATACTAATAATACTGGTTTATTTATTCTTTCATAGACATGCCAGATGAAATTAGTGTAAATACCTATAAATCCTAAAAAAAAAAAAAATATTTCATTAAGTGTTGGTAAAATCCCTCTGCTTTAATTTTAAAAAATATTTTCTTGTATCCCCTTAGATAGACACACATTAAAAAAAGTCCACACTAACACCTTCAGGGTAATTAAGATTTAAAACCAACCTAATAAATCCTATGACAAATAAGCCAGGTAGTTTTAGTTGAATCTCTTACACAGTCTGACGTGAAATTTAAGGTACTGTTAGACTCCAGATAAGAAAGCTAAATATGGCCTAGCACAGATAAAAAATTACGTTTACTCCTAAACAGAATAACTTTAGGGAATAAAAGCCTGCAAATAGGGAAAAAAGGAAAGAATGCCAACTACTACAATATCTTCTGTTATAGCTTTGTAATTTTACCTAATTATTACCAGCTAATAATTGTTGTGGTTTTTGGTTTTGTTTTTTTTTTCCCTTCAGTATCCATGAGTAGAAATACTGATTTACCTCCTGCCTTTAAAGTAAACACAAAGTCAGGCAATATAGCAAATTAGTTGCAATTACTGTAGCTGAACATGGGCTGAAAGAAATGGATTAGTGCATTTAAAACAGAATCTTGAAATAGGACTTAAAAAAAAGACCTTTTAAAAAGCAAACTATTTTGAATTTTAAAAATTACAAATATCAAACAGTTCAGTAATAGCCCGGTTTAGAAATATTTCCCCATATTACCCATAATATGGACAAATGAGTCACCTGGGTTGGACACTTTTTCAAAAAACATAATTTGATTAAAGAACTACTTTCTCAGAATATTAAATTTCAAACACTAATAAAAAATTTCCAGGTCTGCACTATAATTTATGGTAAGCCTTTTTCATCGGATTTGTGTAAAGGGCTTTTCTCAAGATTCTACTGAGACTAATAATTGGGATGAAAAGATGAAGGTGAAGATTACAGGAAATAACGCAAAGGAGGATTAAAGGTGCTGCATACTCTTTGTCATAGAATACTCTTTCTTTCAGAAAGTGAGAAAGATAGATTTATTCAGCATTCATTTACAGGTTATTCCTTCACTGAAATTATCAATGTGGAAACCTTCAAATTTATGGACAGTTTTCATTACATGGTCACTTTTGCATTCAGAGAGGCATCAGAGTGATAAATAAAATGAGTAATTTATTAATCATCTGCGTGCTAGACAGAGGGACTAAGACATACAACCCTCATACAAACAGATAATTTATCAGACAAGAGTAATGTACAGATATAGATTCCAAATAAAAACACATTATACAAAAAAAATGCACTTTTAAGCCCTTGACATCAGTTCCGAGGGATTTTGATCTGAGGCTACAACCAAAGATTACAGTGCTAATGGTGGTCAGAATTTAGGCATCTGAGTTAAAAACGGAGATAATGAAAACGTTCATTGAGGTCTAAACTTGGAAGAATCTAAAACTGTGGAAGTACTTGAGTTTCCAATATTAATATTTTCTAAGTACTTTACTATCTGACATGCCAGGAAAGCCAAGCATCAAGGCGGAACCAGCCTGCGTTGGTGCCAAGTCACTGCCCAGAGCGCAGAACGGAGACTGGCCAGAGCATGCATCCCATGAGCTCTAGGCTGGGCTCTGCCAGATCACCAGCACCGTGACCAGGGCAGATCTGAGCTAACTCTGTGCCTGGGGAGTGTGTGTGCAAAGATTGCACTGCCACAGCCCTTCCATCGCTTGGTCCACTTAGTGACACGAGCTTTGCAGTGGCACATTGTCACATGTTGCTTTTCTCACCGTGACAATATAAAATTACATGCTGATTTTTAACCTCTCTTGATTTAATTTGTCTTGTGCAAATTATAATTAGTAAAGCTGAGTAAGATATTGGTTTTTTTATATCATGTTCAAAGCTCAGGAGAAAACTCCGCTATAACATACTTCTACCACCCTCTAGTACAGTTGATTATGTCACAGAATGACTGCCATTTTAGTTAGTTAAACTGAAAATTTCCCTTCAAGAATAATATTTTGATCTACACTAAAAGCCAAAGCATCATATGGAAGAGTATATGCAAATACTAACCATGCACTACACTACAGCTACAATACAGCATATGGCAGTGATTGCATATGGGAACCGATACCAAACATACATCATTTTACAATTTTAGCCTTTCGGAATTCTACTTCAACATTCCTGCAATGGAAGACCTTTTTTTTTCCATGTTACTGTAATCAATCACCCTCATAATTGGTACAACATTGGTGAATGGGAATGTGTATGTACCTACAAAACTGAAAGATCAACTCTCTAGCTGGCAGGTATTGGCAGTGTCTTAAAGTCAACCAAGACTAATTCAAATGAAATACTTCTTTTGTTCTTACGAACAAAATTGTTGCAGAGTACATTTTTCTTTCTCATAAATGCTGTACATCTTAATAAAAGGTTCTCTGTACCTAAGACTATGAAATTATCTGTCCCCAGTTGGCTATGCAATCTTTCACATTCCGTTACTTCTCACTTTCATGTAGAATCGAAACCTTGATGCAACAGATACCAACAGTCACAGGCTACAGAACAGAACTGTACTCTAATTAATCCTAACCATCCTAGAAAATAAATTAAATATTTCCACAAAGAATTGTTTTGTACAGATTTAAGAGAGGAGATAAGTTTACTAAGGTAAGCACCACAAGTCTATAATAACTTGTAAAGAATGATCAGAGCATACCTTGACAGCAGGACTTAAGTTTCAAAGCTATTAAATTTGTTTTATTTATTTATTTTCATCAGATCAAAGTAAGGACATCTGCCTGTACTGAGCAGATGGAGAAATCTACCATTTCTGAAAACTTAATTTCCCCCATACACTTTAATGGGAGAGGTGACACTGAGTAAGAGACTTTGTGTTGGGAAAGACCATTGTTTTTCTGGCAGTCTGCAATCTATTTGTGTGGTTTTGGTTTGGCTGTCTCTCAAGTAAAAACCAGCAATTAATTTTAGAAACCCTACGCATTATTTGCTTACTTCCATCCTATGTGTACTCCGTAGCTAAACTACCTGCTGGGAGCTCCATATCTAAGGTAAGATTCTGGAAAAAAAAAGAATCCTTGAGATAGACAGTTACTTTCACCTTTTAAATGGACTATTCTGTAAAACGGTTATATATGACAAAAAGAAGGCTATAGGCATTAAAAAAGCTTCACCTCCAAATCTCTCCATGCTACAATTCAAATAATAGTGTCGTGACTCCTGATGCAAGCCATACCAGTAGTGACCAGCGGGGCAGGATAAGAATCACTTATTTTAACAGTTGATTACTTGATTGTCTGGTTCTATAGCTACTTGGAAAGAGAACTGAAATGTCTTTAATTTTCTTTATCATATTTTTGAAATTGCTAGTTTGGAATTTTAAACATTGTGGATGATTTTTTTTTGAAGAAGAATGTGATATAGAGGAAACATAGTAAATATCATCAACTTTGCCCATAACTCTCCACCATTTTATTTCAGTTTGAGCCAAAACTCATGGAAGTCAACAAAACACATTTTAGAGCAAGCCTAATATAGACATAAGTTTAATTGTTATGAATAGAAAGTTATAAATAATATTACTATTGTCCCAATGGGTACAAACACCAAAAATCAATATCCAGTCCCATTCAAGTAGAAGAAAGACTTATAATATGCCTCTGGCCTACGCTGGTAGCTGGATAACAAAAAGTTACAATTTCAAAGAGTTACTCTCTCCCTCTCCTTCTACCAGCCAGACCTCCCTCAATATTCTTACCATCTCCCCAAAGAAAGACTAAAAAATCTAGGATTTCATGTACTTGCATGTGTCATAAATGAATAGGATAGAAAATGAAAAGGAGAGTCTTCTGTAGTTAATGAGCTTAAAAGAATTGGCTAGATACATAAAGAGATACAAATAACTACCTATCTTCTATATTCCTGCTCCAGTTCTCTAGGTGAAAAGCAAAGTAGGCAGAGACAATCCTGACAGACAAAAATATTTTAAAGCCCCTTAATTTTTTTTGGTAAACATATTCTTCCAAAAGGTTCAGGAAACTACTAATCTTCTCATCACAGTAACTTCCGGAAAGTGTAAGCAATTGCGAACGGCTTCTTTATATAAGGCAAAATGCAATTGATTACAAAGCAGATTTCCAGGTGGGAAAATGAAATTAATTTGTTAGCAGCTAATTAACCTCTATATCACACTATCCTATCTGTTTAATTAAAGCAGCAAAGTCTGTTTACTTTATTCAGCATTACTTTATTTAGTTGATGAAAGAACATAAAAATAAAATAAATAATAATAAAGAAAAATTATCTAAACTGATTGTAGATTATCTAGATAGTAAATACTAGGACCAGTACAGTACAGGGGCCTAGTTAAAAAAAATTGGACATGAATTTAAGTCATATTCAGAGGAAATTGCCATTGGCATTCTGAATTCATACTTACACAGGTGCTAGAATGTAATGAACTAGGCTACATCTCTTGTATGATCATAACCAAATATAGGAAATATGCCAGTTCCCCAACTGCAACAAATTTGCCAAAACCTTTGAGGAATTTTTTTTTACCAGGTAATAGGCAAACTTATAATACAACTTGTCCCAAATTTGTCCCCAAAATGTATTACATTACTACTGTGCTCCGTTCATTATAGCCAACAAATAAGATCATTTTTAGGAATGTTGCAATTGGTGGTTACAAATTATTTAAAGGAATCTAACTTTAGGCATATGACACCACAGTGGAGTAAAAACTCAGGAGTCCAATTTTTCAGTGATCCATAATGGCGACTGAAGACATAAGGTATATTCCAAGCCTCAGCCAAACCCAGCTGTGCACTGAGGTCAGCAGTCCCTAGAATATCTCTCTGGACCTTCATAATCTCAAACTCCAGGACCTAGAACCTCAGAATACATGTCTATTTGTAAAATTATATTTATATCACTTTTTTTTTTTGCATGCAGATTCATATTCATTTATCTCACACTTGGGGTAAATCAGAAAATTATTAAAAATATTAGTGCTGAGCAGAGGCACAAGTAATGAAAAATGCTGGTAGATCACGACAGAGAAACCTTGATGATTTGCTTACTGCTTGCGTTTTCATCAGATGATAGCTCGGTATGATAAAATGTATAAAGAAGAGACTACACAAAAGTGAACTCTGCAAGCCATGATTGCCAGTATTACACAAGTAAATTTATACTATCCTAATCCTTCTGGCTTTGTAATGTATTAAACAATTGATGGCCATAAGTAACTGAATTATAACTTTTCTATTTAAGTAATTATGATCAACTATATAAAATGCAGAGCATATTCTTAAAGATAATTTGTTTGCTTCTGGCAATAAAATGGACACTATTATTCTATAAACAAGGTTATTCTCCCTTCCTCCTCTTTAAATTTTCACAGACAACTTTGAGATTTAATTCTGATAAACATGGTTTTCCATAGAATATCAATTACTACAAAACATATGTCTTCATCTTAGTTATTTAAAAATGCTTGGAAATGAAAGATGAAAACATGTAAGACATTTTTATATTTACATACATACATATGCTTTGAGAATATCTCCGATGACTGAAACAGTTCCACAGAAACAGAAATCTCCTCCTTTATTTAGTTTTCTTCTGCATTTCTCTCTTCAGAAATAGTATATAGCAAAGAATATATTACACAAAGTAACTGTAACTAAATTCTAAGCAAAAATACTTAGACAATATTAATGTCTTTTAAGAATCTCACTGGAATAGAAAAATGCCTACATTTTGGAGCTGTTTTTTTTTTTTTTTTAAACTGGAGCAGCAGAGGGTTTTATACCTCTCTTTCTTTCCTTTTTTTTTTTTTCAATATGTAAAAGCTAAAACACAAAGATATTATAACTTGTATTTCTGCAGGCAAACTAAACACACTATTTTCTCCTTAGTGTTACAATACTGTGTAACACAGGAAAAAATATTTTTTATGTATAAATTACAAAATCTGATCCAAACTTTGGATTACATGTTACATAGCTGACACCAACCTACGGAGTTACTGATTTCAAATAAATGAATTAAAAGTATTTAATCTCTTTCCCTGTCTGTATCAATTCTTAATTTGGTTTATTCAATCACTTAAAGTGTGTCCACAAAAAACTACAGAGTTATAACATACAAAAAAAAAGCAATTGCTGTAACTTATCATATAAAATTTGCATAAAAAAATTAGAAAAAAAAATCAGATCTCTCAGTTTCCTTCTACTTTTAAAAAGTACCATTCCAAAAGGTAATAAAGTTCAAAGTATGTCAGGCTATGTCTCCTTTTCACGTGATTTTGGTTTCTCCATATAATAAATGCACCTGGCATATTGACTGTTAATTATCTCAATGGGCCTCTTTACAAAGATAAATATTACTGGCTTTGTTAAGATTTTACTTTAAATGATTATTCTAGATCTCTGATGTGTTAGAAGGAAAGTTACTGTGGACAATAGTTAACAGGCTTTAAGAAATATCCCAGGTTCACCTAATTAATAAAGAACAGAAGGAATCATAATTTAATTATTCAGCTTTGACACTTGTTTTATGCATATCTTCCGCTCAATCACTGCAATAAAGCACAACTCCATGAGTACACCTCATTTTGGAAGCTATTCAGTAGTATGAAACAAGCCAGCAGCTGGAAAATGTCATTCATTTTACTATTTAACACAAAACGATGAAGACTATTCCAGTTAATCACTACAAGCAAAAGGACCATATAAAGATAATTAAAACATAATTACTTTTCTTTTTAATTATTGTATATATCACACTGGTATGCTGGAATTTATGCAGAAAAGCAGTAAGATTTGAGAGCTGTATCAACATCTTCCTATTATGTTTCCCATTCTCTATCTTAAAAAGTGGACTAAAGGAAAAGATATTTGTGTTTTCTTCCCTGAATCATAACAGGGGGTTTTACCATTTATTTGATGCTTATGCCACAAATTGCAAAGAAATTCAGAGACACCCAGACTTCGGTTCACTAAGTCAGCAGGACAAGGCACTTGGATGAGCATTTGCACTATCACAACCACAAGCTGCTTTATTTCAGGGAATCTCATACAGCTCTTGACAGCAAACTGTGCAATTTTAAAAGATTTCATATTCTTTATTTAATAGTGAAAGGCTATGACCTCTTTCCACCACCTAGTCCTGTCATTTTCTAGAGATAGTAGAGGGGTTCTTTCTTGGTTTTGCTTTCCCACCCCCCCCCCACCCCGAGTACCATGAAAGACAGGTGAAAACTGCCAAAACAAATGCTCTTTTAAAACAGGGAACAAACAAAAACAAAGGAAAACAGATGCTAGCTACATCCTCCAATACTTTTGTGGAAGATGTGCCAATAGTTCAGTACTAAGCAAAACAGAACAGTCCAAAATACAAGTAGAAGAGGGAAAAGAACCAAGGAAAACCAAAATCAAATTATTCTTTAATTGTCTTGTGTTTTCATATAACTGAGGCAAATTAACTTCTACCAGTGAAAACTGAAAAATAAATAGTAAAAGTAGTAATAGTAAAAAACAAGATGCTCAGACAAAAGGTTATATAAAGAAAAGCAAGATTAAAAATTGGTGTCACTAAAATACTTTATGGCTTATTTAATATTTAGCAATTAATCTGGACTCGTGCACAGAACCAGAAACAAGGATTGTATCTCTTTAAACTTGGCTGTAGTCTCTTCTTTTACTTTCCCTTTTGAGAAATCTCTTTTTTTTTTTTTTTTTTTAATTTTTGCTCTTTCAGTAAAATAGGGATAAGAACTACTTACATCCTATGTACATCCTGCAATGGCAAGAGCAGTTAGAACCCAACGTTTGCTAACATCCACTTATGGACAAGTCCTTACGAGCCTGCCTGGCACTGAGCAGCACCCCGGAGCCTCCCCTACCCACCCATGGGCCCAGGAGCCCTGCTTCAGCTCAGCCTGGCTCCCTCAGTCCCTGCCTCAGTGATGGGCCTGTCTCCAGCCCTGCCTCTGTTCCCATGTCCTAGATAGACCTCTGCCCTATAACAGACCCCTTGGATGTACGCTGCAGCCCAACTCCAGCTTATCTCTCTCCCTGGCCCCATCCCCGTTTCCTTCAGATGGTAACCCCTAGATGGACCCTGCATTGGGTTCTTCAGTCACCATGTCTGGAACCATTGATGGACCCTGTTACCAGCAACCAGCTCTGCCCACCCTGGTCAGCCCCACAGGACAGCACCCATTGGCGAGGGCACAGCCTGTGCTGGGTCACATCCAGCTCCAGCTGGACTGCTTTGGGAGTGGCCAGCCCTTGCTGTTGCCTGACCTAGCTATTGACTGCATGGGTGCATTTTCCCTTCTCCTCAGTTTTTTCTAGCCCTGCTGTAGCCACTTTCCAAAACTCTTTTCTGAGCCTAGCTCGAATGTTAAGTGAATAATGGTACTTATCTTTGCTTACTATCATTTCACCCAAAGTTCAGCCACCACTTTCATCGGGTTTATGTGGCAAGGTTTTTTTACTGGAGGGGCCGCAGGGGTGGCTCCTGTGAGGAGCTGCTAGAAGCTTCACCCATGTTCCACAGAGCCAATGTCAGCCGGCTCCAAGACAGACCTGCCACTAGCTAACGCTGAGCTCATCAGTGATGATGGTAGCTCCTTGGCGATAACATATTTAAGAAGGGGGAAAAAAAACCCTGTGCAACTGCAGCCAGAGAGAAGATTGAGAATATGTGAGAGAAATAATTCTGCAGACACTGAGGTCAGTGAAGAAGGAGGGGGAGGAGTAATGTTGCTCCTGACAAGATTCCCCTGCAGCCTGTGGTGCAGCCCATAGTGAAGCAGGCTGTGCCCCTGCAGCCCATGGAGGTCCATGGAGGAGCAGAGATCCACCTGCAGCCCATGGAGGACCCCATGTGGGGGCAGGCGGATGCCTGAAGGAGGCAGTGACCTGGCTTTGTGTAAGCTTTAAATCTGGTTATCTTGAAGCAATAAAGAAAACAAATTCATCTATTTCATATTAAAGCATTTTAAACTCTTGCAAATGTAGCACTGAAGACCTCCCTTGCACTGATAAAAAGTTTTTACATATTTGATCGCATTTCTTTCAGTATTTCCTTATCAAAATATAGATGACATAAGGAGGTGAATGACTTATATGCATTGAATTTTTGACAAACATACCCTAAGTTCTATTACATGTATGGATTTTCACTACTTTACTCTCAGTAGTATATGTAACCCCTTCGGTGGTCTATTCTTGTGTCAGCAAAACCTACTGATATGAATCTGCAAAGGAAATCCAGTCTTGCTGTCTACATCATAGTTTTTTTTCATAACAGCAGTATTCACAACTCATAATAATAACATAACTCATAATAGTGTATATTTTTCATTAAAATACTGGGATATTTGCCCTAGTGCTATTGGTAGAATGTCTGAGAAACTCATTAAACTGATGAATTTTTCCTTCAACTCTCCTTCCGATTTTCAAACTAAATTTATCCATAAATACATATATGTTGCTCTAAAGGAATGTTCATTTTTTTTTCTCTTTAACAGCATTTCCTCCTGGTGTTTATTCTTGACACAGACTCTTTACTGATCAGTAACCACAGTCATTTTTAGGATAGACCATGCTTTATTCTCTGTGGAGAGTATGTCTGTGTTTCAAAATAAAACAGATCAGTCCTGAACACAGACTGCTGTGCATCCATGCTGTGCTTGTTAAAGCTGCCCCCAAGACACCCAGCCCTCACCTAAGCAATGCCCAGACACAGTCTATTGCATAGCATGCACCAGGAGCCATTCTCAACTGACTGTAACAGGTTGTACCTTGCCTCACTTTCCACATGCCACTGATGCTATCTCAACAGATTTTATACCTTTAAATACTCTTACATGCCCTAATGTAACCAATGTAGCACCTGAAGCATGTGAGCTCCCTAGTTTCATGCCTTGAAAATATTATCTTCTAAGTTGCACCACTTTCTTCACATTACTGCAGAAACTTTAAGCAGAAAAGTATGCAAACACTCACAAAAATATTATGGCTTAGAGCCTTCTAAGTATCATCAAGAGAAGTCACAAGATCATCTAGTTTGAACACTATCTATGCCACTTGGTCCAACAGCCAGGTCCATGGATTTGTTTTATTCAACAGTACAGATTTACAGATGTAAGCTTTAGAAATGCAGCTGCATCCTGATCTTGGACTTATTTCTTAGAGAACACCTCAGAGGGCCAGAATTAAGATTCCATCCCTTTCTATGCATGACACATGCACTAACAAGAATGGGTTAAACAGAGGAAAACATACAGATTCAAGATTGTTTCTGCTACTGTAGAGTCATGTCATTTACAAAAGCACCTGCCTTTTGCTACCTACCCACCCCCTGCAATGTTTAGAAAGTGCTGAATTAACTAAGGCTTTAGGCAAGTCTCAGGCTCTACTCAAAAACAATCTGTGATCCTCATTTCCTGAATTATCCATCAGTTGTCTTTTTTATCATTCATATGTTTAAACAGCAACTCTCCACTTTCAATGCAAAATCTCAAAATATGACTTAAATTAGCTGCAAGCCTTATGCAGCAATGTTAATATCAGCAAATCTTTACAGATAAGTTTCATAAATATCTTACTTAAAGACTGTATTTAAGAGTGTTGCTCTGAAGTGTCATATATGCTGTGCAAGGGGTTACTATGTTTCCCTCAATACCAAGCTTTATGAATCGTATGCAGCTGAAGGAAAGCATTGAGGTAGAATTGCATTGGGGGGCGGAGTCAAGAGAGAGACGGAGAGAGAACATGTCATGGTTTAGCCCTAGCCAGCAACTAAGCACCACACAGACACTCAGTCACTCCTCACCAGCAGGACAGGGGAGAGACTCAGAAGGCTAAAAGTGAGAAAACTCATGGGTCGAGATAAAAATAATTTAATAATTGAAATAAATAAACAAAAATATTATAATAATATGTAATGACAACAACAACAACAACAACAACAACAAACCAAACAAAGAGAGAGAAATAAAACTCAGGAAAGACAAGTGATGCAAATGAAAACAATTGCTCACCACCAATCAACCGATGCCCAGTCAGCCCTGAGCAGTGTCCCCCCCAGCCAGCCTCCCCCTTAGTTTTATTGCTGAGCATGACACCATATGGTGTGAAATATACCTGTGATCAGCTGGGGTTAGCTCTCCCAGCTGTGTCCCCTCCCAGCTTCTTGTGCACTCCCAGTCTACTGACTGGTGAGAGGCAGAAAATACCTTGACTATGTGTAAGCACTGCTCAGCGTTAAGTAAAACATCCCTGTATTATCAACACTGCTTCCAGCACAAATCCAAAACATAGTACCATACTAGCCACTATGAAGAAAATTAACTCTATCCTAGCCAAAACCAGCACAGACTGGAAGTGTCTGGAATTAAATCTCTTATGACCTGCACTCCCCTATAATAAGGAAAATAATCTCTTTCCAAGTCAGCTCTCAGCAGAAGAAATGGCAACAACCATCACTTGGGATTAACAAATGTATTGATAATATTTTTGAAAAGACTTCAGTCTTACTCCAGCCTGTGTTTTTTCTGCTGGTATCTCTCACCAAAAGAAAAAAAAACAAACCCATCCTTTGCACCGTAACACAACCCTAGCACAAAATACCTGCATATACGAGTAAAATAAGACTAAAATGTTTTATCTGAAAGGTGGGGAAGTGCTATGGCAAAACTACATAATTCCTCCATGTGTATTTTAAAATACTTTAAGTCCAGATGTCATTTAAACTACTATATCAATAGAAAATTGGATGAAATTAAGTTTGCCTATATGGAGATAATTCAGTCTGGTAGAAAACTTTTACTGGAACCCTTCTTTCATTTTTTAGGTGGAAAAAAAAATCACACACAAAGCATAAAAAGTTTTATCAGGAGAAAACACCAGAATTTTGTGCAAGCACAGAAAAATATCAGTACAGCCAAGCTCCTTAGTTTTACTGTTCCCATGTGTAACTCTTAAGAAATGCAAAACTTAAGTTTCTCTCTTGAGAAGTGGTAATGCCCAAAGGACTAAGAAGAGAATCCTGCCTGAATTAATTATTCATCAGAGATTATTCATCCATTTTTAAAAGCAAAGATCTGTCCTGGATTAGCATAGTCATATTTATATTTATGCTTCATATTTTCAAGACAGTTGCAATACACAGTGCTTCAGTGCAGTATAATTTGGGATTATCAAATGGGAAAATGAAAACAGAATGATAGTGTTTTCCATAAACACATAAATTACAGGCAGTCATAGTGTTGGCCTAGAGCTCTTGAGACTTGCTAAATGCTAATGTCTCTCCAATGAGACCGAGAGCTGTTTGTGCATGTATTTATACAGTCCTGATTTCATCATAGCTGATAGCAAAAGTGAACTGAAGAAAAATTAAAAAAAATGCTTAACAGCTCACATTTCTTGTCAAATCAGGTAGAATTTTTTTATTGTTTCTTTGCATGATGTAGAAGAATGTTAGCATATTGCTAATTTTGAAGAGTCTCTCTGCTCTGTATTATGCATATATCTCTTGCTTTGCAGGAAGCCTACAGATATATCTGCCACTACTTGAATCACATATTAAAAGATAAAAGAGCCACAATTTCACCTTTTGTTTAAATTCTAGTAAGAATTACACCATACTCAAGGGACAGAAGAATAAGAATAAGAATTCCTAAGTCCCTTAAGCAAGATGCAGCTCTTAATAACAGGATTGTCTAGTACTCCCAGAGCATTTTAAAGACAATGCAGAACAAAACTCCTATTAAAATTTCTATATTTCAACTGCAAAATACTACATACATTAAAAATTTTCCATTTTCAACTACTGCATAAGCCGTTTTTCTTGGAACATCTGATCTTGGTAATATACTCTAAATACATAATGTTTGGAAAATGCCTTTTTTGCTTTGTTTTGTTTTCTTCACCCATTAGGCTTTGTATCCCTTTTTTTTTTTTTTTTCATGGTATTTCATGACATCTCTGAGGCCTATAAGCTTATTAAATACGTAAACCTTTCAATTTCCATGATAGCTCCTTTTACTCTTTCTAAAGACGATGAGTTATGACAAAGGCAGCTTGAATTTTCATTTAGTATCTTACAAGAATCCTGTGGCAAAAGAAGAGGTAAGCTATCAAGGCCTACATGCTTTCTGTGGCTTTGTCATTTGAAAAAATATAAGGAAATGAAGTGAAGAAAACCACAAATACCTCTACACCTAAAAATTCAATCCACTAATTTCAGAATTTCAGAAAGGCTCTATTTTTAATATGAAATAATATGTGTAGTCCTAAATCCGTATCTGTATATTCCCAGTATTTGTGCCTTTTAAAAGGAAACATTTTAAAAATATTTGGAGTCTAATTTGGTTTAAAAAGAAATCTCCAAGGTTTGCTATTAGGATTGGCATTCATCCTCTGAAGTTAAAACCAAAACTTTCTAAAATTTTCTGAATTTCTAAATCTTTTAGAAGTCTACTGCCATTATGAAAAGCTATATTTGAATGTAAATATCTTACTCCATTGATTAACTTTTTGTGCATATTCAGTTATATCAGTTTTTTCCTTTTAATTAAAAAAGGACCTTCTCTCCTCCTATTAGTAATTCAAAATCAGCAGAATTAAGTAGGCTAATATTTCTTTTTCCAAAACATTGGCACATTTCCTAGATTCAGTGTATAAAAGGGTCAGGATAACGTGAACATGGTGAGCAATGGGGGAAATTAGTTTTCCTAGGAGATTATGGAAACAGAGGAAACCAATTAGATCCTAGTTACATGGCAAGAATGAATCCAGGAAAAAGATACTCTTAGTTTTGAACTGAAAATATTTGGTAAATAAACTTACAGACAAAATAAACAGCAGCCTTGAAGTCCATTTCTAATTGATTTTACTGATTTACCAAAAGTAGTAAAGCAATGCTAACAATTACTTATCACAGATTTAATTCAGCAATTGAATTTGAAGATGAAAGGTAAAATTAAAAAAAAAATAGTTTCGTCCATGTTACAAATTCAATGAACTCTTAGAAAATATGCACAAAAGCAGCCTGTAGAAAGCTTTTCTTAACATATCATACTACCTCATTGTAAACTAAAGAACCCACAGGGTGTTAATAACTTGAATACAATAGTACATCTTGCTTTTAATAAGATGTTTGTTCAGAAAGCACATTAAAGCCTCATTCAAAACGAAGGTGATAATGCATATGTATGTTGTCTTAATAATGAGAGGAGATCACACCTTTCTTTTTTTCTTTCCCAGCTCCTTCCCTCCACTCCTTTTTCAGAAGCTGCACATTTTTTAAATGAGCTGCCTGCTCAATAAGTAAAAGAGTATTAGATGTCTTTTAACATATTTGATTTTTCAGATAAAATGGCATGCTTGAAAGATTCAACAGTGATTGAAGGTGTTTCTTTGCTTTACTCTAAAAGGTTTTTTGGCAAGTTCCCTACCAAGGAACCCCTTTGCTGCCCAGATGAGATTCTTTCAATGGTTTATATTGAATAGAACCATATTAAGAGATGATAAATAACCAACATCTAAAGATCAAAAGATACAGCAGAAAAGCTAGCTCCACTATAGCTACACATTTAAGATCCCTGCATATATATTATCTTGATTCAGATTGCAAAGCTACTGTTTGGTATTTTCTTTATCAACCTCCTAATTTGTTTAAAATTCCTATAATGTGGAAAAAATTACCAAAGATTACAAGTTGTAATCCTTGATAAAGTGTTCAAATGACTAATCACACTAACCCTTATACAGGGCTTATATAGAATCACATTAGATCTTAAACAGGTGAATAAAGCATAGAAGAACTCTCCTATGGCAATCCAGATTTTAGAGGACATCCATGATCTCTAGACTCATAGAGTCATCTGAGAAAGTCTAGGCAGTTATAAAAGAAAACTCCAGGAAAGCTACCAAGAGGTGTTACCCTTAAAAAGTTTTCTGATTACTTCGATTTTTTTTTTTTACCTTTAAGACATGCTTCTTATACCTCACTAGTGTCCTCTAGAAATACGTAGACCAGAAGATGTTGCTCAGACTTCATGAAAATAATAATCTGACCATTAGGGGCAGGATGCTGGGGATGGAGGAGTAGACAGTGGGATCCTGTTCCCAGTAGGGAATGCTAGACAAAACCTGCACTGAAGCCTATGTCACCTGTCTCCAAACAAGCTTCAGCATGGATATGTTCACAGTGAACTACATTAAGATGAAGCTCTTCTTACTACTTACGGAGGTCTTAGGAAAGTGAAAGTGCTTCAAATGCTCTAACTGCGGTATCTCCCATTTTGAGAAAATGCTATTGAAAAACATGCAGAAATGCCTGTTCCTGCAATAGTAGCAGTGCATTTTTACAAAGTAAAAAGATGTGAGTGATTTGATAAGCATCAAATAAACATCAGAACCACCCCTGAAAACACTCAATTTTAATAAAAATGATTCATTCTTGTTTCCTCTGCACCTCACCTTCCTACCACTCCCAGTGCATACACACTGAGCTCAGTCACCCGAGTAGAAAGATGTCAAAACGGAAACAGTCACTGACAGAAAAAAGGTGATTTCAGTCCTTTCAGTAAGATATGGCACTTTAATTTAAATTACACACAAATGAAAGCTATATGTCACAGGAGTGAAGGTGTCACACAGCCCTTCAGAGAATAAAATATTACCTCCCCTAAAACCTTGACCATCTGCCTGTCATTTTAAATCAATCATTCGGTACATTTTTTTTCCAGTTCACACAGGCTTTAGAACTGTGAGGCCTTATCCAAAATGAATCAAAATCAACAGAAGATTTATTTCACCGGGTTTTGGATCAGAGCATTCTGTGAAGATACAGACAGCTTTGACATTTTTCCCATGTTTAGTGTCATTAAAGCTTTCACAAACTTATGAAGTATATATGACTTTCCTGGGAAAGGATCCCATACCTACTCTGCGTCTGTGGGGACCAGTTCTCTGTACCCCAGGCGTGGAGCCAAGTGTAAACAGAATAATTTCCCACAAATGTTCTTTGCGTCCAAGAAAACTATCAGAGGCACAAGCCCTACCAGAGCTATATCCTCTCTCTGATGTTTTGAGAGAATAAATATTCTAGTTTTCTTCACAGAGTTTTTCCATCTTCCAAAAGACAAAGTCTATTTACTAAACTGCCTCTTTAGAATGAAGCAGTATCAAAGCTGAAAGGTTGGTGTTTTGTTTGTTTGTTTTCCAGTTGAGCCTTTTAAGACACAACGTTTTTGCATTGTTGTAACATCCACAAAGGATCCACAGACAGTCCTGAAAATGTTCAGTCTTCAAGACATGTCAAGCACTGAGAGATGCCTACTACTGCTCTCCTCTTGCAGGTCATCTCTTACATCAACTCTTGTGGTGGGAGACCTGTTTTATCTCAAGTTTCCTTTTTATCTTCCACTTCTTTGCTGAGGCCCTTTTTGCTACAGTTTCATGCAGCCAATATTTATACTAGAAAAAAAAAAAAAATCCTAATTCCAAAGTAATATTTCCATGACCTTTTGTATTTGCTTTTAAGCACCAGCCTACACATTATCATCACAGCAAATGCTGTCTCACAAATACCAGGACTCAGAAAATGATCATTTACACAGAAGAATATATAAAATGAAAAGATGAAGCAGTTAAAAGATGAGGCATTTTGAAAGGATATTTCATGTGGTATTTTAATGTGAAAATTAATTCCTAAAAGTCTGAGTTTCAGTCTTCATATAAATAAGTGGATGCTAATAGGCTATCCATAAAGACTCTCCTTGTTAAAATACAAATGAGATATTCCTTATGTTTATACATGTGTAAGTACAATTAATATCGCAACCCAACTGGAAACAAAATTGCTTTAGTTAACCAACCATTGCAAGGCAATAAAATATGATATCAAATGTAATTGTAGAAGATCCACTTGGGGAATAACAGCAATTATTTCATACAGAATTTTCCCCTCCTTCTTCCAATTCACATACTTTTTTATTCATGCATCTCTATGCCAGAAAAATAATTGGACCATCACAAGTGTCAAAACCATCTCCCTTTCACTCTGCAGCATACAAGAAAATCCAAACTGGCAAGGCTGTTTCATTTAAAAATGTTGTTTTGTACTTCTGATTAGTAACTGCATTAATCTAAAAACATTTAAGTAGGTTTTATTTCTGCATCTGTACATGCAGCTAGGGAACTGGGCAATACTGATGGAGTAGGAAGCAGAGAATGGAATTTCTTTATTTACCTGACGCTAACAGCTTTGGATTTGCCTTCATAAACTTCACAAATATTCTCTAAATATTTAATAGTTTTCTAAAAGATAAGTGTTAATTTTCAGATTGTAGAGCTAGACTGTAATTCAGATCTCTTAATTGACTTAGTGCTTAATCAGGAAACAACATGTTACAATCCAATATTAATGAAAAAAATTCCTTTTTATTCAGAAGACATTCAATATTCTTAATTGTTATTCTTAATTAATATTCCTTTTAATCATTTTGCACTTTTTAGTAAATTAATTAGTAATTGCCAAAATTATTTTGACATTTAATTATCAATGGAAAATGCAAAAATCCATTATTATCTTTATTTCTGTCATTTACCTAAATCTAATGGTAAATATGTAAGATACATGCTTTTAACTTGTTTTAGACTTATTTTTGCTTTTGAGATTCAATACACACCTAAAAAGTGTTCACTGATTAATAAAAATAATATAGATAGCCCCCAGTGTCAATCTGTGTATTTAGAAAGCTAAGCAAGGTGACAGCAGGATAGGAATACGAAAATACTTTAGCTAACACCAGATACCCTCTGTTCAAGAAGTTGCTGGGTCACAGCTTCCCAGGTTCAAATTCTTATCAATCTGAAATTTCTATGTCGATGGCTATTTTTGGTTTTGGTGAGCATGAATAAGTTATTTCAGACAAAACAAAAATAAAATTTTAACTTTAGAATTAAAGAAACATAGAATCATTTAGGTTGGAAAAGACCTTTAAGATCCTTAAGTCCAACCACTAAGCTAACACTGCCAAGTCCACCATGAAACCACGTCCCTAAGCAATATATCTACACGTCTTTTAAATATCTCCAGGGATGGTGACTCCACCACTTCCCTGGGCAGCCTGTTCCAATGCTTGATAACCCTTTTGGTAAAGAAAAATTAATCTAAACCTCCCCTGGCACAACTTGAGGCCATTTAATCTCATCCTATCACTTGTTACTTTGGAAAACAGAAGGACACTCACCTGGCTACAACCTCCTTTCAGGTAGAGAGCAGTAAGGTCTCCCTTCAGCCTCCTTTTCTGCAGGCTAAACAACCCCAGTTCCCTCAGGCTCCTCCTCCTTCACCGACTTTGTTGCCCTTCTTTGGGCACATTCCAGCACCTCAGTATCTTTCTTAGTCAGGGGCCCAAAACTGAAGACTGTATCCAAGATGTGGCCTCACCAGTGCCAAGTACAGGGGCACAACCATTTCCCTACTCCTGTTGGCCATACTGTTCCTCATGCAAGCCAGAATGCTGTTGGACTTCTTGGCCACCTGGACACACTGCCAGCTCATGTTCAGCCGGCTGTTGACGAATACCTCTAAGTCTTTCTGCCAGGCAACTTTCCAGCCACTCTTCCCTAAGTCTGCAGGATTGCATGGGGTTGTTTTGATCCAGGCGCAGGGCCCAGCACTTGGCCCTTGAAGATCATACAGTTGGCCTTGGCCCATCAATCCAGCCTGTCCAGATCCCCCTGTAGAGCCTTCCTACCCTCAAGTAGATCAACACTCCTATCCAACTTGGTGTCACCTGCAAACCTACTGAGGGTGCACTCAATCCCCTCATCCAGATCATTGATAAAGATATTAAACAGAACTGGCCCCAATACCGAGCCCTGGGGAACATGACTTGCAACTGTCTGCCAACTGAATTTAACTCCATTCACCACAACTCTCTGGGCCTGGCCATTCAGACAATTTTTTACCCAGCAGAGTACGTCCATCCAAGCCATGAGCAGCCAGCTTCTCCAGGAGAATGCTGTGGGAAACAGTGTCAAAGGTTTTACTAAAGTCTAGGTAGATAACATCCACAGCCTTCCTCATCCAGTAAGTGGATCACCTTGTCACAGAAGGAGATCAGGTTGGTCAAGCAGGAGCTGCCTTTCATAAACCCATGCTGACTGAGCCTGATCACCTGATTGTCTCGTGTGTGGCATGTGACGGCACTCACAATGAACCTCTCCATAACCTTCCCTGGCCCCAAGGTCAGCCTGACAGGCATGTGGTTCCCTGGATAATTCTTAAACTTTGGTCAAGATTCATTTATCTATTGATCTATCAAAAAGCCAAAACTTAAATTTTTACTTTTGTTTTTCTTTGCTTGGTTTTCTTGAAGCAGCTGGAATTTAATACGCTATAGTACTAGAAATATTGGAAGAAATTCCACCCTCATTCAATTACAATTAGCACGAAAATGGGATTTCAGTAGTAGAGATAGATATGTGTTTGTATCAATGGTTTAGTCCCAACTTTTTTGTCTTAAGAAAAAATTCTCTTTCCTTAAGAGAATTCTGACAGTGCTCACATGCAGTTATTAGCCAAAATAACAAAAATAAGATGATGCGACCAAACCTGGATTTTGAAAGATTTTTCCCTATACCAGCTAATTTTAAAATACCTTTTCTGAGGATATTGAATTTTTATTATACTGTGATATTAACCTGCAAATTAAAATCTTTAATGTTTACATGCTTCTTTTGCTGCAAACTATGCAATAAACATTCATATTTTGAATAAGGTGTTAGAACAGGCACTCTGGCCGTGTTCTGATTGACACATCCCTTGTAGCTCTGTATACATCTTGGCCAGCCCTCTTTGCCCTTCCTTTTTTGGATTTGTTCCACTGAAGTCAGCCTATATGTACTTCCCTAGAAGGAATGTTTGTGATATTTTCTCCTTAAAACTCCAGAGGCCACTGTTCAGCTGCAAGCTGGCTGTCAAGGATCTTGCTGATCGTGAGCTCATTAGAAGCAGAAATAGACTGTCCCAAAGAGTTTCCTTCTACAGTGGCTCCTGGGCAATGCTACTGGAAGGGCTTTCATCACCCAGAACCAAATCCTGGACAAGAAATAACCCTCATATAGTATGACAAAAACCATTCATAATGCTATCAGAAGTACTTTAAGAACCCTCATCTGCAGAAAGTTTTACAGTATATCTTCTATTTTGCCATTACAGCCACTAGCAGAATGAATCTTCCAGTGAAAATTAAGTTTATCGGAAAGATCTGTGTGCAAACTAATTTGAGTAGGCACTTTCTAAAAAGTAGGCCAGAAGAGAAGAAAGATTACTTCTGGCAAAAATGGAACAAATTAAATTATAAGAAGCTTAATACACTTATTTGAAATTTAATTGCATAACCTAATGTCAAGGTTATTACACAGTGCACACTGTTCTCATCCAAATTCAGACTAGTACAGTACAGGCTTGGTTTGCAGTTACTTTATTATAAATCCAACCACATTTATTTTTTATTTTATTCTGACCATAGTCTTTGCCTGAGCCACAACATTAATATAAAACCACATTTCAACATTACTTTGAGATCTCTCCTTGGCAATGAATTCTGATAAGACCAGAAGCCTCTCTGGTATGACTGACTTCTACTGCAAGTAAAGGGCAAAAAGAGAACCAAAAGGTGAGACAGTGGTTTTGATGTGATGCCAGTGTGTACAATAAGAAACAAAATGAGTAGAAAGAGCATCTGTCTGTATTCACACTGCTCTGCACTAAGTCTATCAATCAAACCTGTAGGTTTTGTTTTCTGTTCAAAACAGAGGGCCGTTAGCAGAAAGAGTCACTGGAGCATTCTCATTTTTGCATCCCTATGGAACATCCATTCCATGTTTTACCATGTATAAGAAGTGGTGCCTGTGCAGAGAGCACACTGAAAACCATTCAGGCTGTGTCCAGACCATCTTTGCACTCCTAAAAGCCAGTTCCTCTTATCTGAATTACTTGTGCTCACCTTATGATTTGGTTGGTTTGTTTGTTTCCAGTACTCCACCTTTGAGTGTCTGAGGAACACTGGATCAGAAAGGACATTACAGAAAAGCACTGTGCATTTAACTGTGTGCCAGTATTACTCTAGTGTATGTGCAAACACAGTCTAGGTTTGTAGCAGCATCACATAAAAGCACCATCTGCTTTTATTTCTGAAGGAACAGGTAATGAAGGTGTAATTAATGACTTTGACACTTAGGAAGGAACAGTAGCCTAAAATTAACAGGTTTATAATCATGCAGCACAACATTAATTTTGCTTGATAGGTAATAAAGAATTAATGATGTACATTTTACAATAATCTCTCCTGTTTTTCAGTAGTTTGAAATGACTGAAGAAGATAGCTTAGTGTTTTGACCGGGTTAGGGTCTCTTTCAGTATTACTAGAATATTTAAGAGAAGAGATGCAGTTATTAGAGTACAGAAAATTATTCCAAAAGAAGCAGTCCATGACTCAATATAAACACTCATGTAGACAACAAAACCCTTCTGTATTAAGCTTTTTCCTGCTTTTTTCCATGACATAAACAAAAACAACTTGTAAAAATCTTTTCTATGATTCTGTGCTTCAGTGCTTGGAGTAGTACACTTTTAACTGATAGTAACCACCTCTCAGATGTCTTCTCTGCAACCGTTCCTTGTATGTCAAAACAAACTGATGTCTTGTGGACACCTGAAAGCTACATCCCTGCATCTGCAAAGCTCCCTGTGATCTTCTTAAGTGAAAAGTACCCTTTATTCTCGAGACACCCAGATTGAGACTCTGTTTACTGAATGAAATAAAATGCCCATTCAGAGTCAATGATTACTTCCATGGACATATAAAGAACATGTTTGTAAGAACATAGTTAACATATCAAAGAGGAAAAGTTCGAGAAGATTAAAATGAGAAAAACTCAAACTTACCCCAAACTCATCCCTCCACTGATGTGATGCTTGGTACTTCTCTGCTTCTTTAGCAAGACGCTGAAGATGAAAGAGAGAGAGAGGACATATATTTCAGTCTTTATTGATTCATCATATAGCAAAGTCTTTCTTTTTTATTTTATTCATTTGCATGTTTTCTCTATATAATTTTCTATATATCTGTTTTTTGCACTTACTTGAAAATTATGCATATTTAAGTAAATATGCATCATTTCATTTAAAAATGCTATTGTGTAATAATGCATTAGAAAACTTAACCTCATTCCAATGTCATTTAAGAAGTTCTAGTTAAGTTCAAAATCCTTCAATATCCTTCTGAAAATACTTTCTCCTTACAACACCTTGCCTTATACATATTAATCTAATCTACTATGCAATTACAAGTATTTATTAGAATCTTAAACCGCTGTATTATGGACATTTATTTCTCCATTAAATTATTTAACTTAAATTATAGGAAGTACTGACATCCCCTGTGATTATTAGGGACCCATAAAAACTCAGTAGTTTGGACTAGCTGTAGTCTGGTCCCACAGACCGAATACACATTAGCAACTGGAGAGTAACAGGCATGCTTCTGGAGGGCTTTTTTTCCTATTTAAATTAATTTGAAAGACATCCAGTTTGTCCAGTCAGCCCCACGGGAAGCAAAGCACAGTGCACAGGAATGATCAGGTGATGGTCTTTCAAATCAGTCTCCTGTACAGCCGCATCTATTGTGCGGGTCACATGTCCCTCCTCATATAAAATTATGTCTTTAAAAAAAAGCTGTTTGTACATGCTTATGAGGAGTTTACTACAATTTTGCATATGAAAGTTGCCAAGCATAATGCATGTTCTCCAGCTCAGCTGCACACAGCATCCCCAGTGCCACAGCCCTGCAGGCAAGCAGCCATCCTGGAAGTAAGCGAGTTCACGCTGAAGAAGCAGCTACCTGATGTGAATGTAGTTCATGTGGACTCAGTCATGTCCTAATTGTTGAGTGACTGACTTCAAGAACTAAATTATCTTACAGCCCAATAAAAATTTTAGCAACTGTTTCTAGGGAGTCACGATCCCTTTCTAACAGAAATAGCCTGGCTATATCCACCAGATAACTAGGGATGAAAACGCTTTACTGTGTAACAATAGGTGCACAGTAAGCCTGACGATCCCTTCAATATTCAGACCAATTCCTACACAAAATGAACTGGTGGGCTAAGTCACACTTTCAGTTGAGTCAACTGTCAGTTCTTGCTAACAATGAAAAGGAGTATGACCAGAAAGTTCACGTAAGCTGGAATCAGAGAGATAGTGCTGTCAGAACCTCACCTCAGCCCATCCAGGATAGCAACCGCTATGTTATCTGATCCCAGGAGGGCAATCTCTGTCCCCGCTCTAACTATCAGGATGATAAATGTCACAAAGTAAAACTTAGGATCTTTTCCTTTCTTTTACATTTGCAATCATTCTATATTAAAAAAAAAAACCAAACCAAACCAACAACAAACCTATGTATGTACTCTGCTGCCAGAAAATAAGTGTCCCCACTCATTCATTTTATTGTCAATTCAAATTATTCTTAGCTCATAGAAAGCTATTAGCATCTTACAGGCATTGCCAACTGGAGGTGCCCTCCAGAGTAGCCAAGTATACTATATTTACAAAAGAAAACTATGATATAATTTGAGGCATTACACTGGGAAAAAGCACAGTACAACTCCCCCTTGACTGCACTGGACAAACACCTCAAATACTCATAGTATTTTCAGTTTTCTGGTAATATACTAGAACAATTTTGTCCACCTCATTTCTTCATTTAATATATCAGTTCTGCATCTAAATTTGCATATCCTCTGATGAGTTCAAGTCATGTTTCACAAGACTGCAGCAAAGCAAGATGTAACACTTACTACACATGTAAACAGCTGCAGTTAACACTGCCCTCAGATTTCCCTCACAGTCTGCTTCATTGCCTTAAGGTATCCAGAGAACTGCAATTGTTTTCCACATAAGACAGTAAAACCCAAATGCACAAACTGCTAGATGGATTATGAAGGGAAATATATAAGAACATTTAGTAGGAATTTTGCATAGAAAGAACTGCAGCCACACTTGAAATTCCTCAGCTCCACAAAAAGTTGGTAGATTCCTCAGCTAATCTGCACTATAAAGCAAAAATGCTAAAAGCAAATAAAAAATATATAGGGTTTTTTTGGGTTTTGTTGGTTTGGGGTTGGTTTTTTTTGGTCTCAAATGGAGAAAAAAAGAATATCCCCTGCCAATGAGATATTGTATTCTTATTCTCGTTGAAGAATTTTTCAGTCAGATTTAAATTAGAACCTATCATAACAGTTTAAGTAACCTGCTAAAATAACACTAAATGCAATTCCTACCGCTCTTTGTATCTTAAAATAGCTCCCAAAATGAAAAGGTGTAATTTGGAGTATGTGTACAGAGCTCTGTTAAAGGTAATCAAGCTCATACAAAAGCACAAGCAACTGGTTACAGAGAAACAATAAATGAACAATGAGAAAATGGTTGTTCCTTGACTCCAAAAAAGCAAAACTCAACACGTTGCTGGAAGTACACATAACCATGAGCCAGGCCTATGTACACTGGCTCTGGCAATAGGCTGAGACACCTCTTCGATGTCTTCTTCACTGCTTAACTGAAGGATTCCTGCATTTTGCTCTACTGCATAACAATTAATTTAAATTTTGTGCTAGTTATTAGAACAACTTTCCAAACTATATCCAAAAGTTTAGTTGGAATATATTTTTAGAGCGTATTTCCTGGTAGGCTATGTCAAAGATAGAATGAAATCCTAGGCAACTTGATACCAATCCAGTATTGTTTTCCCTGAAACAGATCATATTTTCTATCAGTAATTCCTATAAATGCTACACAAATTATTAGTAGTCAGTAGAGTGGCTGTTAGCCAGGACTAGAATAAATCTGTAAGTTGAATGGTCACAAGAATAAGTTATTTGATCTCTCAAAACGGGGACAAATATTGTACTTTCACCTTCTGTAACTGCAACAGAACAATCTCGTGATTCTACAGCTAAGTAAGTTACATATGCAAAAAACATACAGGATTATTTCTCAAAGACCAGTCTACTACAGTATCCTGATTACCCAGCTCATCTCCAGCAGAAGGCTCTTTATCAATGTTTATGTGCAGGCTACCACAAAGACACAGATCATGCACTTAATTTTCAAGAACTGAGTGTGTCAAAATATACGGGTTGACTCATAGGAAGTCTGTAAAAGAAAAAACAGTATCATTCTCTCATGCGTAATATCTTGTATTCTCTAGGAAAGATAAGGGAAGAGTATGAAATTAAAAAAAAAATACACACACACATATATATATAATGAAGCTAAGGTGTTCTCAGAAGTTTTTCATTTCTGTGCAAGAAGAACCTTGCTGCTACAGCAACATGGAGTCTAATAATTTAGATATTCACCCTTCCATAGAGAGAACTTTGTTAAGAGCCAGAGTAAGAAGTCAAGACTCCTGGGTCAAAAACAGCTAGATTGTGATGCAAACCCAAGTTACCTATGCCCTTTATTGTGACACAAGGAGAGACTAATTTTTCATCTCGCTCAAAGAAATCATGCCTTTTTCCTTTTGAGGCATGCAAATGTCAGGTCTTGCCTTCCCTGTTTTGATGGAAGAGTCTCTGGAGAACGCTAACAGAGGAGCAACACAACAGCCGTCTGACACCTGACACTTCCCATTTTCCCTCTCATTACAATGAGGGTTTAATAAGGTAACACCTTCTTTAACACCGTGACCCACTGCAGTTCCCTACAGATTTCTCCAGCAAATACTAAAATGTTGAGATTCATGTTTTTATACTTAAGAACGTAAGTAGAATTTGTTCTAAAATAAATATGCCTAATAATATTTCTGCATATTGGGCTTTAATAATTTCTTGCTCCATGCCTCGTATGAGTGCTGTGAAGATGAAAGCTGTGAGATCATTTTAGGCCTTGAATGAAGCTCTATTTAACACCTTCTTTTTAGATAGAGGGGATGAAAAAGTAAACATCACTAAAATGGGGAAATGGAACAAAACTAACACTTAACAGAAACACTCTGCCTTACTTTGAGGTATTTTTAAAAATCCTACTTTGGTCAGTCTGCTGGAGAATAGGGATTCTCAGATTATGGCTATGATACTCGAATTACTCTGAAGTAGGACGCAAATTGAGAAACCAAGATCAGGAAGACAGGGCTGCAAAAGCTAACCAAGTGCTGTTATTCTATCCCTATGTTTTTGGAGGATGCCCAAAAGAGTTGTGAGATGGTGCTTCTAAGACATCAAAACGGCTGAGGCCAGATTTAGCCACTGAGATTGACACAGCAGCTGAGGTCAAATTTTAGGTGCTTGAAAACACTGTAGTTAAACAAGTATTTGTTTAATAAATGTTCCTAGATGCAACAATTATTTCTACTTTTTAATTTCTTTTCTTTTTTTAAATGAATGAGAACTGCTTACTGTCTTGCTATTTCCTAAATATCTATTGTTCAGAATGCATTATAGAATCATAGAATCATAGAATCATAGAATGGTTAAGGTTGGAAGGGACCTTCAAAGGTCATCTAGTCCAACCTCCCTGCAAGGAGCAGGGACATCCCTGACTAGGTCGGGTTGCTCAGAGCCTCATCCAGCCTGGCCTTGAACGTTTCCAGAGATGGGGCCTCCACCACCTTTCTGGGCAACCTGTTCCAGTGTTCTATAACTCTTCTGGAACTTTCAGAATACTTAGATCATCAATAAAATAACAATTATCCCTTGAAAGACAGCCACCACCAATAAACAAGTATTTTTAATCAAACTTTGAAATAAGTCTATGATTCTATGATTCTAAGTCAAGAGTAACCTGCCACTAGTAGTTTCTTAAATCTTTTAAAGGGATTACAAAAGATTACACACAAAAAAAAAAAACCAAACAAAAAACCAACAAACCCCCAAAAGCCAGCAAAAAAACCCCAAAGACCAGCTGCCTGTCAGTCTCAAAACTGTCCATTTTCAAAGGTCTTGTCCCTAGATTCCAAGTGCACGTTACTGTCTCTGAAAGACAGCTTTTGATGTAGCACAGACTGCAAGAAAGAGACCCGAAGAATCTTTATCTGATCTGTAAAGATCAACTCCCTAGAAGACCTATTCATCTTCCAGCCTTCATTTTTGTGGGCGTATGTCATATCTTTATCTGCTCCTAGTCAGCACAGAATTCTGTCAGCTAATGGCCCAATTACAATTATATTCAGTACAATGAAATCAATCTCTTTTTTTGTGCTTCTCACTCTCCTTTAAGTACTTTATCTTGAAAATAATATTTGACTACTCTTTGATATATTAAGCTATTATAAAATGTGTAAGCTTGGAGTTATTATAGCCCCACAAAGCTTTCTAAAATGCCAAATCTACAGAATTTTTAGGTTATTTTAAGAAGATAAATACCCAGGGAGAATATATCAATATCAAGCTTAAACAGAAGAATGTAGAAACATATAATGAACTTCAAATCCGGATTTTAAAATACAATCCAAATATCCAAGACTGTTCTTGCATGAAAACTGTAAAAGCCACAAGGAGGATGTGTAAAAGCTGTTTCAAACATAGTTTGCATACACGTATCTGAAAGACAATTATTGTTCTTCTGTAGATGATTATGAATCACACACAAATTACAGGAGAGAAACATGAGGAAAATATTTTGTAAGACTAAGATAAGGTGTCTGAAGTGCCAAGGGAAGACTGATATTGTTATCTCACTAGAGCTTTAATACAGACTGATAGAATTTTAAAGAATTGCATTTTCACCTGAGTAAGCTTTTACTTTCTGTACTAAACCAAATTAGAACTATTTTCTTCCAACTTGACTTGACTGCCCTTACTTGCATGGAGTATGTTATATTTCTGAAGTAATTATTGGCAATAAATTAGCCAAATACCCATTAATTACCCTATTCATTAATTTCCTATTACCCTATGAATAAAAAAGATCACCCGGTTTGGCCGAAGGGGGTGTGATTTCAAAAAGTAACACTGGAAAATTGGAAGGTCAGTAGCCCAAAAGAGAGCATGGCAGTGCTAAAGATAGCAAGACCATAACTCCCATATAAATACATACGGATTTACTTTTCTTTGTCTTTATTTCCATACTGCCAGTGGGGCGTAGGAGGGGTTAATAGGAACTGATTACCTTTTTACATGTAACTCTTAAGGCTATATGGCCTTTCTCACAAGTGGGCATTCATAATAATTATCAACACAGAAGTTGATCTAGATTTGATTAAGCTGTGGCACATACGTTTTAATATGATGGTCCCAGCTGTAAAACAATCTCTTAGACTGAACCAAGCACATACCTAATTTTGCTGATTTAAACTTTAACTTAAAGGTTTAAGATCTCCTCTTCCAAGTATTTTTTTTTGCTTTTAAATATTTTGATCGCTAACACTGTAGCACATAAGTTTTCATGATAATTTGCATTTCCCTACCTCAAATAAGAACTGCCATTATGTAAATACCATAATCCTCAGTATAAGTGTAACCAGAATTTTAATACTTACTCATAGTTTTAAAGATTTTTTTTTTTAATGGTAACCAACAGTAGGATTTGTTTTATCCTGATCTGCAAGATGGTGTTATTTCCACTAGAGAATCACAGCCTCTCTCCTACTCTGTCATCTGCTGTGCCACAGGATGGCAATCTGATCTGTGGTCTGTTAATGAGGACATCTGAAGCATATAAGGTCACAAAGAGTATATTTATAATTTATCTCCTATACTCAACATAGACCTTGCATAGTATATTTCCCAGCTACAGCCTGGAGCCACTTTCACTTCTGAAGAAGCTGATGAGTCATATTCATAAGGGAAAAGGATATATTAGAGGTCAGCTGACATTGTGAGACTTACCAAAGACTCTTCATATAAATTACTAGTCTAAATGTATATATAATCTAATACCATCAGCAATTAGTACAATTTTTTTAAAAGCTGATGTTATCATACACTGGACTACTGTGTTGGTTTTGTTCAGTGAGGTGGGGCTATGGTGGCAGTTTCTGCAAGAAGCTGCTAGAAGTTTCCCCTTTGTCCAGTGGACTCGGCCGGGCCCAGGGCAGACCCACTGCTGGCCAGGGCCGAGCCAACTGGTAGCAGAATGTTCCCTGATAATACCTCTGCGATAATGTATTTAAGAAGGGGAAAATAAAAAAAAAAATAAAAAGAAGAAGAAGTGAAAAAGCTGGAGCAGGGGCAGAGATGGGGAGGCGCGAGCCTTGTGGGTCCTTGCAGGCCTCACCCTCTGGCCTCCCACCGTGCGGCCGACTGGGCCTGACTCCGCCCAGTCCAGCTGCACAAAGTGGAGATGAGATGTGAAGAGAACCTGAGAGGCATCTGCCTGAGCCGACTGTGGAGAATTTATTGTGAGAGGAATGGCTGCAGACACCAAGGTCAGTGAAGGAGGGAGAGGAGTAATGTTGCTCCCACAGAGATTCCCCTGCAGCCCGTGGTGCAGCCCGTGGTGGAGCAGGCTGTGCCCCTGCAGCCCATGGAGGCCCACAGTGGAGCAGAGATCCCCCTGCAGCCAGTGGAGGACCCCATGCCGGGGCAGCTGTTCTGAAGGGACTGCACCCCGTGGAAAAACTACCCACGCTGGAGCAGTTCATGAAGTACTGTAGGCTGTGGGATTGACTCCAAACTGGAGCAGGGGAGGAATGTGAGGAGTTCTTCCCCCGAGAAGGAACGAGTGGTGAAAATCGACATGTGACGAACTGACCATAACCCCCATTCCCTACTCCACCCTGTGCCACTCGGGGCTGGGGGGAAGGAGGTAGAGATAACTGAGCATAAAGTTAAGCCTGGGAAGAGGGAGGGGTGGGGAGACGTTACTTTGTTCTCTTTCTCATTATCCTGCTTTGGATTTAGTAATAAATAAATAGTTTTCCCAAGGTCGAGTAACAGTGATCTCTCCCAGTCCTTATCTCAAACCTCAAGCCTTTTTCTTATATTATCTCCCCCTATTCCCTAGGACAGTGGGAAGAGTGAGTGAGTGACTGCATAATCTTGTCCCGAGCGGGGCTAAACTAGGACAAGTAAAATTCAAAATAACGCCTCAAACTTTGTCTTCCACTATTAACCGTTACCAACAACCTAAACTGGTAGATTTTTTTTCCTAATAGAGCTATAGATTTCAAAAGACAACTTTAATTAAACAATAAACAGAAAATTAGTTTACATATTCTGTGTGCTTCTCTAATACATTTCAAGCCATTTCTGCTTTATTCACATGAACAGTAATTCTATTTCAGGCCTTCTTAATCAGTTTTTCTAACCTCACATCCAACACAAGGATGTCATGTTGGCTAAAAAGAAATCTAATGAAAAAAATTTATTATCACCCTCCACATACTTAGAAGACAGGGATTTAAAGGATTTCTGTATCTGTTAACAGCTGTAGTGAAAATAATTCTTTATGACTCAGGACAATCTGTATTTCTATTGTTTAATCAAATGTGTGAAGGAAGAATTAGACTGACTCTACAGATAAATTTTACCCTTCTAGTGGTTTTCCAGTTCCAAAGCAGAAGACTTAAAAGAAATGAAGCCACTCGTCTAAACAAGATCCAAAATCAATAGGAAGTCAAATCTGAACTTGAGTGCTTGAGATTAAAATATTGCAGGTGAAGTTAATGCATTCTCACATGAATAATCATATTGATTTTAATAGAGAAAACTGAAATAGAGAGAGCCTAAATTAATATATCATACATGTGGCTTTTGACATCTAAAATGTCATGTGCAATCACCTGTCTCTGACAAAGCTATCATATAAGAGGAGTCAAAAAGCATAAAATTAAAAGACCATTTGGCACAGTAGCACTTCTCCACTACATAAAAGCAGCCCTTCTCTAAAATATGAGCTAGAAAGAGCTCTTCTTTCCTATTTCTTCCTTTCTCTTATTTTGAGTATTGAAGAATTTACCATGACTCTGAAAGTAGTCAAATGTACAGTCAAGGTAAAACAATCTTTGATACTATCCTGAAAACAAATCTCAGAACAGCTGGAACTATCCATCACCAAAAATCATCACTGACAGATTGAAAAAAAAAAAACCAAACAAATAAATAGAATATGCTAACAACTTCTGGAAAAGCAGTGTAACTGGGTACACACCTAGGTAACTGCACAACCTATGGAAGTTTTAGGAGGGATGCTGTCAAGGACCGGTCGGTACCTGTCTGGAAACTTACTTGTTTCCACCTCAGCCTGGTCTCTAATGTTCATAATCGTAACTAGTAAGAACACCTGCACTAGATGAAAAAGAAACCTTACATGAACAGTCAATGGGATAAATGAACTACAGGCACAAAACATTGCAGGAGGGCACCTTTCAGAGTACCAGAGAATAAGACAAATCAAATACAGCCACAATGAAGCACAGAGGGAGCACAAAACTGTGTTCTATGATTGGAGCACTGAGTCCAGTTCCTGAGGTATGAAATATGGTTTGTATGAAATATCTTACAAACTTAATGTGCTGCAGAATGAGTGTACAAAATAATTCTCTTCATCTGCTGCTAACCTGCAACAAGAAATGTATAACATTCTCATCAGAAGGTAGAGAAACATCACTTTGTTAAATTCTACATTTTCTACATACAGGGGGAGAGGAAGGAGGTTCAGTTCCCAAGTCTGAGTATATTTCTAAGATGCAAGCAATCAGGAGATTTGAGAAGCTGGGCAATATTATGACAGCTTGATACTGCCAAAAACGTTTCAGTAGACAAGTGAGTAAGACAGAGAGAACTGCAGACAAAGGCATGAAGAAAAATGATCAGAACTGAAGAGTACGAAATAGTCTGTCAAATGCATCTTGACATCTAGCAGTGAAATTCTGCTCGAGTGGTGTACAGAATCAGCAAAGATCACTTCTTTTAACACACAATTTATCCTTCTCATTTCCAGAGGTTTCAAGCCCTTAGAGCTTATTACATTTTCACTCTAATAATTCATAGGCCTTAAATGCAAGTCACATTAGTGTTATATTTTTAAACAAGCTCAAAGTGAAGGACACATGCTGAAACCATTAGACTGAAATTGCCAACTGCTCCAACAAATCAGAAATTGCATAACACCACCAGCTCCATTTCACTGCCTGCCTTAGGAAACTCTTTTAAACTTCACAGGCATGATTAGAAGATGACACGTATATTGAGCAGGCATGCCTTGCTACCCTGCCTTTTCAATTGTAGTGTATGTGTATTTTTTAGCAACCCAGGGAGAAATCAGGACTATAGAAATTTATTTTAGAAATATCTAAATTAACTCGCTCCAAAACAAGTGTTCTAAAATGTCAAAAATATAATTTTCCTCTAACTTAAAAAAAGTAACCTAGATGTGTTTCAGCTTGCTTCATGGCTCCTTTAATATCTCCTCATTAAGTATACAGTAAAAACAAACAAAACACTCTTAGCTGCTAAACATTTATACATGCTAGGAGTTCCATTAAAATCTGGCTAGAATCCAGATGGGAGCAGACAGAACTGAAATACATGTGTAGCTACCTAATTTCCAAGGCAAAAGTAGGAAAAGGAACAAATCAAGTCAGCACCTCCTTACTAAGGACAGGGAGAAGAAACCATTGATACAAGCTTGCATCACTTAAGCATGAAAAATACTAATGAGGTCAGTTATCTTCAAACAAATACGGGATGTAACAGCAGTTGCATTTTGCCTCATTGTATAATCAAATTGAACACCACCTTTAACAGAATGTTATCATTTTATATGAGTTGAATAACAATATATCAAGTTAGACCAATATAAAATTGATATAATTCAATAACAATATTCAATATATAAAAACTATATTGGATATTCACATTACGGTTTGCAAATTTTTTTTTTTGTTTAAAGTTACATCATTTTGCTACTTAATGAAACTCACAGAGATGGAGTGTAACTAGGTATAAAACACTACATTTAAAGAAGTTAGTGAGTTCTGGATTTATTTACACTTTGTGTGCTACAAAAGACATCTAGATGCAATGCTTTTACAATCCCAAAAGACGATCACAAAGCTGGCAATTTAAAATCTCTGCTGAAGAGACAGTCAAATGTCTCTTTTGGCCACATCATCAGAAAGACCTTTAAGTTGTCTCAGAAATGCATAGGTATTTATATAAAGAAGAAAAAAAATCCAGAATTTCAAGAAATAACAAGACTGAACAGAGCTCATTACCACCTCTCCCTCTGTAGAACAGAACTAAATTGTTTTATTTCATTAAGACACATTAATAACCTCAACCAGCCTGATAAAGTCCAAAGTAGTTAATGACTTATAATAAAACTGAGATAGCACTGAATTTTTTAGCAGCATTTGCAGAAATGGGCCTATGAAACATACAACTTTATTCATAATAAAATTCAGAGCTTGAATTGTAGAACCATAATGTGGGCTTAAAAAAAAAAATAAAAATCAACATCTTCTCCTAGATTCTCAGATGTATAAATTAGGATCAATCTGAATTTGATTAATTAAATGTATTTTTAAAAATGAATCTACTCTTAAAAACAGATATATATATTTTAAAAATATAGCTGAATAACAAATGTTGCTTTAACAAGCCAGCGTAGTGTATTAACAGCTTCGCATGTCAAGAAAAAAAATTGGGCAGGTGGTAGGCTATAGCTGCTGAATAATCAACCTGATCTCATCAACAGTCAGTGGGTGAGAGCAGAGGAAACATGTTACTGTTGGCAACAGCAGAAACAAAAGATGCATTAATACTGCATGCTATTTTCAGTCAACTTTTCCCTAAATCGAAGTAATTCTAGTCAAAAGAAATACAAAGTGTTTAACTGAGACTCCTGAGTGCAAAAGAAAATGACCTTTTACTGGGAAATCATAAAAACATTTTTTATCTTCCCAGAGATAATGTCAATCGTGATAGCCGCGCTGGAAACACAACAAAGCCTCAACTGCTCCTACACCTAGCTCTGCATTGAGGTAAGAAGACTCCCAAATCTCCTTCATTTCTTTATTATTAAATACAGCATATTAACATGCTGCTTCTAAACTTTCACAAATCTCTTTTAAAAGAGGTGTTGCACTCCCACCCTTCTCTCTCTACTGGACTTGTTCAGGTTTTAACTTTCAACCTTATCCATGTGATATATTTAAAAACAATTCACATCCTTCATCACTAATACCTCTTCAATAAAGGGCTACAAGGGATTTGCTATTTTCTTACCCTCCAACAGAAAACTCTTTCAGATTGTAATGTAAAAGCACTTTAAAATTAAATGTGGACAAAAATGTAAGAGGTGAATGCTGAAAATGGTGTCTTCTACCTTTCCTCAGTCTATTTAGCCTCTGTAGCATCCTCTCATGTCCTTTGAACATGGAAGAAACTCAGCACTTTTCTGCTTCCAGTCAGTTTATACCCTGATACACTTTCATTTCCCTGCTCTCAAATCCAAGTTTTACCCTAATATAGCTGCATGGTTGTAAAGCAACAGTTGCTGAAACTATAATATAACACAATTATAGTCAATGTGATCATTTCTCACCCAGGCACAGATTCATTAAAAGTATACAAGTATTAAGTATATACCACAGGGATAGCTACTAAAAGATCCACATTAATATATTAAGCAGTTCAGCAAATGCTTAACTATCTCTCAAGGTCACCAAGTTCCCTAAGAACTTCTCTTTTAGGATGAAATCCTGATCCTACTAAAGTTCATGTGAGGACTTCCACTGTCTTCATTTAGATTTCACTCTTGCTGCCTCAAGCCCTGTGTTTGTGAAATCATGAAACTCATAACCAGAGATACTCTTCTAGATTCAGTGATCACCAATAGCTGTGCACGGCTTTGGCCATTACTTCTCTTCAGCATCTCACGCCATATCTATGTCATATATTGGACAATGCATCACCTTTTTCTTCTAGGTGGTACAGTCCATTTCGGGACATTCTTGTGATTATAAATAAAATCTAACCTGGTTCAGCTATACTATATCTTAAGTAAGGGAGTTGGTTCACATTTCTGCACTACATGATATTAAAAATTGACTTATATGTGAAAAGTATGTATTTTTCATTTTGAAACTTACAGTTTAAAAACTGTTTCTGCATATTGTCACAGTTACAGAAGAATTTAATATCCTTTCACAACCACTGTATAGTAAATATTGTTAATTATATTTAATATAAGGAGGAAAGTAAAGCAGAAAGGTGAAATAATTTGACTGAAGTAACACAAAATATTAGTGCTGGTAACACCTAAGTCTGTAAGACTTACCCTCTGAGTGAATCCATTGTATTTTCCTTCCAGTTATTTTCCTTCTTTTTATGCTTCTATACATGACCTATAGCTATGCATAAAATCTATTTGATTGACTGTACTAGTAAGTAATGCACATATTTGAATCAACATTCAAATTATAATTTCCTTTCAATTTTTACAAAAAAAAAAAGATTAAAAAAAATGATGAGGCTTTTCTAGTGTTACTCTCACAGGTGACACATTAGAGAACTACTACAAGCGATTTGGGTTTATTCATGACGACTTCCACCAAAAGGTGTTTAATTAGGATGTCTCACACTTTTCTGTGTATGAAAATCTAATTGCCACCTTCTAGCTCAAAGAATACAATCAAGAAGCACTATACCATCTCAAAATTGCCTAACATCTTCCTCATGTCACTTCCGCATCTGGTGTTACTTCAGTTCGGTTTTTTTTTTCATTCTTGTATGCCTCTTTTCTACAAAGGAAATATATTGAACCATACCAACAAATTTAGCACCCTCCAAAAAGTGTTTTATTTTATTCCAGCTACTTCCTAAAAATCATCATCAAAATCAATCTGTGAATAGCAAAAAAGAAATATGAAAAAGCTAAAACATAATTATTAAAAAGGAGAAACCAGATAGACGTGTCAAGAATGTCACAGTACCAGTATATCTTAAAGCAAAATATGGCAGTACCTTGCCAGACTGGATATTTGATGCAGTATGGTGCAGTTGACTGCAGCTGACCTGAGTTACACTGAACAAAATCTGAGATTCTGCCCACGGGGAGGAATTTCTTCCACAGTCCTGTTAAACTGGTACATGTACATTAGAGGGCAGAGATGATTTTCAGAAATCATAATTTTGGAGGATTTGGCCTTTCCTTAAAAAAAAAAAAATCCCTTTGGAACTGGAAGTACTAGCAGGCCCAGACAGAGGTGTGATGTTGGCATAAACCAGTATAACAATTAAGAAACTATATGACAATGTAGGAACCACTCCTTTTGGCTTCTGGAGACACACTCATCCCTTCCTGTTAACACAGCCTGGGGCTGTACCAGCAAAGCCACCAGTACTCTGACACAGCCTTCCATGGGACAGCTGGTAGCCAACCTCCCAAGTGGCCAGAAAGGTGAAAAAAAAAAAAACAAAAAAGAAAGTGGCAACTTCTGCCAGCTCATAGTTGTTTATAACTACAATTCAAAGAGAAGCTCCTTAAATGCAAAGCTACTGTGGAACTCAATCCATCAAGTACGGTGTTGCTATCAAACAAAAAAAGAGGTTGCTCACATAAGAATTCAGTTGCTGGAAAGATCACAGCTTTGATTATCAATTTAACTGGAAATAAAGCCAAAAAAAAAAAATGTCACCAATGTTCTGTGATATCTTCATAAAAGCCCTGTGGAAGGGACATTTACTTACACACCCTGTGCCTGAGTTTTCCAGGTACTGTACGCTCTGTGGAATGTAACACTGTATTAAGCTACACATGTCCAACTGGGTTTGTAGAAAACATCCTTATATTGCATTTACATAATAAAGTAAGGGCTGTATCATAAAACATATGCTCATTTTCTAAATTTTATATCTAAAGGACTTGTGCTCTGAGTGCTTCCTCAAGTTAAAAAAAAATATACATTAAAAAAGAAATCAAAAATTTATAATATAAATAATTTTGGCATATCATGATTTTCAGTCACTGCATATAATCCAGACAGATACCGTCTCTACAGTAGCATAATGAGGTTTGGTATTTGTTTTTTTTTTTTTTCTGGTGAATTGTTCAAGTGACTAATTAGTTTATTAGTTTGCATCATTTTTAATTTCTTTCCTTTCAGCCTCAAGAAAACATAAAGAAATGAAAAAAAAAGACAAATTTTCAAAAGTAAAACTGACAAATTAAAAAAAAACAAAACCAAAAAAAACCCAAACCAACAAGAAAATCCCCATCTTACCTAAAGTAAGGAAATTTGTAGACTACTTAAATTAATCCTTCTGATTTCAGAGTCCTTCCTACCTTCAAAAGTTCATTATAGTCTAAAAATGATATATTTTTATTCCCTGAATCATTAGTTATTCTCTTTTCTGATTTTTCTTGCATAGGTTATTTTGTGCAGTCTGTAGCCTACCATTGCCACATCGGGATACATATCTCTGTATATACTCACACAGAGAGATGGTTGGAGTATTCTAAGGTGAGCTGACTGCAGTCATTATAGCTAAGGTTGCAAAATTGTATAATGACTTATAGTTATATCAAACTTCTTGACTCCTTACATGCTGAGAAAAAAAACACCACCTTCTCACATCTGTATTTAGAAATTAATTTACACTTTGAGCAATGTCAAATATGAGACATTGTAAGAGAAAGTTGAGAAAATGGGATCTTAGTGTTGCATACAAATTTCTTAAGGCCCTCCTTTCCTCTTCTATAATTTGCATCAATGCTTCCCAGATACAGCTGTGCCTACCTCTGATTTTTTTTTTTGTCAAATATCAACAAAGCTAGTTCAGTCATTTTTTTTTAAATAGAAGGTAAAGGAAAGAAACACTTTCATCCCACATTGGGCAATATCTTGCAATGTGAGCAGGAGAAGGCTTCCTATCAGTTCCAGTCAGTCCAGAATAGTGAATATTTCCAAACAAGGATTTTGCATCCTAGCACTTAAATAAAATGAAAAGTCATGTTAAACTGAATGTTTTCCCAGACTGATATAACAATTTCATAATAATTAAGCTTATTCCAGTGGATAGACATCTCTTTTGGCTAATCATCTCCCATCTTTCATGTGATACCAGAAGGGAATATACATTGGATAGATATTTATGTACTTGGTTTTACATACAAATAACTATTTATGCTTTTCTTGAGCAATAACATTTGCAGTAGTTTACGAGATGAATCTTCAATATATACTTGAATCTTCAATATACATTTCAGTATTAGCCCCCCCATCTTAGCACAAATCAAATCAAAAGTCTCAGAAAGAAAACACATTCCAATTTGGAATAGAAGTTTATCTTTGCTAATAATACTTGAAATGTTTATTTTTCAAAGATGCTGTTTCTAGGTATAGCACATCTGACAATGTCACAGAAATACTCTTCTTCCTTAAACAATCAAGTTGTCAGATTTGTTTTAAATGGAATCCACATTGTACCAAAATCTGCTCAGTCAGTAGCTTATTAAACAGATTTGCATCTGTTTGGGGTTTTTTGTTGTTTTGTTGTTGTTAGTTGTTTTGGTTTCCTATTTTTTTTTTAATTTATGGAAATAGCACTGATCAGATGATACCATGAATACTAAGCAAATTATGTTACTGGTGCAAAACCTAGGTAGCTGGAGAGGGATGGAAGGTAAATCGGAGAAGCTGCAGCACAAGACAGCCATACCATACTTGTCCCTAGAGACCCAGGCAATTTTAAAAAATCAGTGGCATTTATTAGAACTGTACTGCATCTACAGACAATTTCATTCTGATCCAAACATACTCCATCACAAAAGTTTGGCCTAAGTAGAGTCTCCATGTTTTTAGCCAGAGATGTAAACATTTCCTACTACCTTAAAATAAGTGAGGTGATCTCAGATTCATTATCTGCTGAAACCTGAATCTTTTATTTAAGAGCCCAATTTGAGGAAGGCTGTGGCAGAAGAGAAACTAGGAATTTGTTGCCGACCGACCTATTCCTCTATCTATATAACTATTATTGCAATTTCTGCATTATAGGCTTGCGACACTGTCTTCTCTCTTACCTGAGACAAAGCAGCTCAATTTATGAAAAAAAAAAAAAAAGATCAGATTCTCAAACAGAGTAATTCTACTGGTCTTCAATAAAAATACTGAATTAGTCTTTTAGGGGTACGTCCACATCATCTAGAAACTTACTGTAAAAGACAAGGTATATATGGAGATTTCTGTACGGTCTCATCCACACCACTATTATTCAGATTTACTCCCTTGTCAACTGTAATTTCACATTCTGCATTTAGAACTCTATCATCCCGAGCAATACAAGGATTTAATGTTTGTCACAAAGATCCAATAAACCATATGTGTTCATGTGTATTCAATGTCACTTCTCTCTCAGACAATATATGTATGCTAATATATCTGGCTTTGAGAGCTTAACAGCTCTTCAAAGTACCCAGATTCGGTACTTGAACAGCTTTATGAAATCTAGTATTATGGTTGCCTTACAAACAAGTAAGCACTTTTATGCACATTAAAAATACTCCTTACCAGTCTATGTTAACTGTACTGTAAAGAAACCTATTGTTTGTTACCACAGCATGTGTGCTCAGTCTCCTTATCAGCCAGGGCACCCACTTCTGTGCAGAAATCACTGCAGAATTGGACTGGAGCAATACAAAGCAAACTTTTGATGCAGCTGAAGCCTTTGCATACCAGAATAGAATAGGAATCCCTAAAGAATAAGTGTTCAAACACAATATTAGAGCACATCTTGAAGTGTAACTTAGCTAATAGCACACTCTGAGCTGAATTGATTTTCTTCTGTTATTTAAATCTCATTATATATGCCCTATTTAATTCCCTCTCCATTTAAATTGATGTGAAATATAAAATAACTTCTAAATTATTTAGTGTGTAAAAACATACAAGCTAATTAAAACTAAAACACAAAACCCAAACACATTATAAACACATCTTTTTTAAAGACATCTTTTTTTCATTTTATTTTGTTTGTTTGGTGGTTTTTTTTTCCTCTTTTGAAGCTGTCTTTTCTTTTGTTTTGGAGAGACAACAAGTTTTTGCATTATTTTTTTCCAGAGTAGAAACTGCTTACAAAGAAGCCCTTAAGGTTTCAGTTGCTTTGACTTTACGCTATCAATAAAGGTTTGTGGTTTTTTAACACTGTTGGAATTGTAATTAAATTAATAAAATCTCCATGTTGTATTCTTAACCATGCAATGTGATTTTCCGTAAGTGCAAATTAAAATAAATGTCATCATGATTATTAATCACTCTCTTTAATTATAACCTAAGCACTTAAATGCTTCCTTACAAGATATTACCACGGTTGGACTTTGCTGGCAGATGTCATTGGTGGGGTGGAGGGGGCAGCAGAAAGAGGGTGCACTAATACAGCAGCACTTCCCATGAGCAGATCCATGTCCTCAGACATGTAGAAGGCAATAATTAAAGATAAAAATCATCTCTTGTAACTCATAAATTGCAATATGGTATGATTCACTTTTGTGATCTTACAAAGATCCAAATAGATCTTACAACAGATATTCGTACACTAAAAGCTGAAGCTCTTCTTGGTCTTCAATAGTTTACAGGTAAGGATCTTTCTGAGTACATAATAAATGTCAGTAATATCTAATTAAAATTTTCCATTAATCTCTGTTATCTTGTTTCAAAATTATAAGAATTATCCCCCCCCAATATGATCTTCTGTTACTCTGACTGAAAATATCACTCTCATTTTTTTCTACTTATGTTTTAATTTTTAAAGCAGTGTTTTTATCCAAAAGACTTGCTTTAAAATGTGCAGTAAGACACCTACGTTCATATTCTTACTCAGTGCCATGCATAGAGATCTGCAGATAGTCAGTACACAGTTCAAAAACTTTTCAGTTCTATTACTACTTTTTAATTGTTCAATTATAAAATCTACTAATGAAAATCTCTTTTTGAAATACAAAAAAAAAAATTAGTCACTGCTTCTGATAAAATAAAACTGTCATTATTATTTCCAAGAAATAAAGAAATGCTTAAGTAACATTATTCCAAATATCACTACTCTTACTTAGCTTCCTCATTAGTAAGAGCATCCTGGAGATAAAGCTGCTCTTGAACCAGTTATCATCTATTATCCCAACTGTTCCCTGACTCTTGCTCTCACACATACACACATAAATTGGTGCCTGCAATTGTCTAACCTATAAAGCCAAATCATACAGAACCTGGCAACATTCTGACTTTATATTGTCAATTGAGCCTTAGATCTCAAACACAAGAAGAGACACCTACCATTTTTTATTTAGAGAGGAGTTCCTTTGTAGCTTAATTAAAGCAGTGTCTGACAGTTCAGAAGATGAGAATTTGCTTCTCCTGCAAGGTCTGACAGCATCATCAGCTAAAATGTGATAATGCAACTTATGCAAGAAATAGCGCAATATTACATTAAACCTTAGCCCCCAGCATTACAGAATTTAGACTTTAATAGCCTTATCTTTCTTTTATTTCCATTAATTTATTTAATAGAAATACATGGCTGCCAACTTAGTAAGTATAGGTATC
The DNA here is from genome assembly GCF_036417535.1 of Chlamydotis macqueenii. Lineage (NCBI taxonomy): Eukaryota > Metazoa > Chordata > Aves > Otidiformes > Otididae > Chlamydotis > Chlamydotis macqueenii. Next base: position 11,085,328 of record NC_141556.1, on the reverse strand, counting down.
TAGGATCTTTTAATTGAAATTTTAATGTACTTTAAAAGAATGCCTATAATAAGCTTTATAACTATTAGCAAACAGCAAGAGAATTATTTTCATATAATAATCTACTGTACTTTAGACTTATTTTAAGGAGTCTGTATATGTAGACATATACAATTAAATATCAACACAGTAGTAATTCAAGTGACTGAGGAATTTTTCAACATTTTTTTTTGTGGAGGGGATCTTTCTGTTGTTCTGTTTTGTTTTGTTTTAATTTAAAACCAGCCAGTTCTCTGAGTAAAAAACTTTTATTGAAAGGGCAAAAGTGTTACCAGGAAATAGTTCCTTACATCCATAGTAGAATTACTGGTCCAAATAGGCATTACACCAGGGGAAAAAAGGGGAGGGGGGAACACAAAGGAAAAAAAAAGGAAAAGGGAGAAAATAAAACAAAAACAAAAACAAAAACAAAAACAAAACAGAGAAAGAAAAAAAAGGGAAAGTATGTATACATTTAAGATTAAGTTATCTATGAGTCAAACTTATTCTCCAGATAAAATAAAGTAAGAACTCAGACCACAGATCTTAAAATCTCAGTTAAAGAGCCAGACGCAAAAGATAAATTTCTGCTAGATTCAGAATAGAGAAAAAGAGACAAGTATGCATCTGCCAGTAAGACTCGCCTACATCTGAAAGTTGTTCCATGTCTTGGTCAGGCTAAGCAATATAATGTATTTTACATGGATTCTTGTATCACACCCTTCAGTGTAATGCAGTTAAAAGCAGCAGTTTTTCCCTCTGGCAAGTACTACAGAAATAAATATGACCTTCCGTTCACCCTCGTTTATATTAAATGAGAAGAGACATTCTTCACCAGCTTCCATACAAAGAACATGCGTGTCTAAAATTTTAGTCCTTTCAGGTGTGGCTAAGAATACATGAAGGATACACTCTGGCAGAAATAGTGTAATTTAATTCCAATTGACTAAAACGGATGATACGAAGGAGCTATCCTGCAGAATACACAATTAATTTTATTCCTTTTCTTTTCTCTTCTCCTCCAGCTAGCTGACACATTAGAACGCTGGAGAGAAAAAAAAAAAAAAACACAGTTTTTCTGCTATATCTGTTCTCAAAGTAGTTTTGATGGTTTACCTTTTTTTTTGTTTTCTAAATTCTGTAGTTTTCTAGACTAAACTTGTGCTCACTTTGAACTTGCTGGCTGTGGAGGGATGACTCCTGGTATTCTGGCAAGCACAAAGCACGCCGTTGTGTTTTCCAGGAACAACTGGAAATAATGCTGCAGCGAAATCCCGCAGGGTATCTGAGACCCTCATAACTCAGAGACCCACCGGAATGAACCTGTGGCCCCTGTCAAGTCTCAAGAGTCAATCTCAGAGCCACACCAAGTGCTAAAACACCTGGCAAACTCCAGTGAAGTGTGAAAGGTGGAAATATCACCAGGACTACATTTTATCACACCACTAATACCTCCTGGCATAGCACAGACACAGTGAACGAGGCCTTGACTCTGCTTACTCCAGTCCCTTCCACAAGAAAATAATTGGTAGCAAGTTGTCAGCTCACTAGGCACTGCAATTCTGGCCAGTCCTAAGCTGTCAGGATGAGAAAGGAGAGAGTCCATCTTCCTTACTCTCTCCCTCACCGTGTGGCTCCATGAGCAGCAGAATCAGCCTTGCTTTAAATGCCAGACAGCGCACAGACGCACGTGGCTGTCACTGGAAATACACATTCAAATGCTGCTGGGTTTTCTCACAGCAAAGTTCTCTTTTCTTAACATGCATGGATGGAGAAAGAGGCTAGATTTACTGTGAGATTAAATTATAATAAATTCAGCATAATTGGTTTTTTTATGAAAAACTTTGTTTATCAGGAAAGCAACTAAGAATAAAAATCATAATGAATCTTCATTCCCTGCTGCATACAATTTCTTGCTAGAAAAGCATCCAATGAAAATGAAAATGAGAGATGGAAGCTGCTCAATAATGCTGAAGGCATGCTCTCTTGCTTCTTTTTATTCAGTAAAAGCTGTCAAAAATCCACATCCTCTGAGGTACTTTCATTCAGCATAGGGGCTTGTCGATTATTTATTGCAGAGAGTTCTGTCAGACTGGGATTAAGATGTCCTAAAATTCCCAAGAGGGCAATTCATCAAAACACAATATATTGCGTGAATAATGGACACCCACAAAAGGCTCAGCTGACATGATGGAAGTGAATGATGGGTGAATTGAGGTCACAGGCTTGATGTGAAGACATCGGACAATGTATACCCAGGCTGTCAGTCAAGCCATTAAAAAGGAGAAAGTACATTAATATGAAATAGCAAACAAACAGATTGGCTTTTGTTTCCTTGTTCTTAACATCTTAAAGAAAATAGATGCTGGAGCTAATGAACACATCCGCACTGTGTGCCAGTGCACTTCTACAGTGGCTGTTACAGCTGAGTCGAAGGAAAATATCCTGTAAACGTTCCAGTTATGGATTAACAAAGCCAAGTCTGGCGTTTTCTTTTGCCAGTCATAACGTGGTTTATTTCTGCCCCCTTTTCCACTCCAGTTATGAGAACTATGTTTCATTAACAAGTATTTTAAATCAAAGTGAATTTACATTACATATGCTTTGATTTACTACTCATTTTACTAACACAAAACCTATAAATCTAGAAATACCATTGACCTTAAACCATTTCTCCAAACAGGACTAAGCAAAGAAAGCCAGCACCTGTCAAAAAACCCCAGAAGTTAAATGAAAATCTTGCCTGAGTTCAACCAAGGTTACAAAATTCTTGATGTTCCAGTGAAAATGAGATTTAACAGAAGAGGTCACTTTACATAAGAAGACAATTTGTGTTATTCCACTCCTAACCATAATACACAACTGTTTCCATTCAGTGCACTCCTTCTCCTTTTCAGGTGCTTTTGTGCAATAACAAAGATTTTTTTTTATCTTGCTTGCTCTTCCCCACCACTACAGACAAGAGTAAAGAAAACATTGCAAATACTATGTACAAGAGTTTGCAGGATCCATCTGCTGTTCTACCTCTGTCATCTCACTTTATCCACTTATGTATTTCACTCATTTAATCTTTGCTACTAATAACACACTTACAGATACAGCCAAGTGCACGCAGAAATAACCTTGTGTTAGGGCAGAACCGGGGAGGGTATGCTATGCTATGTTATGCTGCGCTATGCTATGCTCTCTTGGAGAGGATTCTCAAAACGCATCATTTTCCCCACTCTCGTGTAAGGATCAAACAACCAGCTAGGTGTGTCCACGTGTCACTCCTGTCTTCCAAGTTACTGCAAATTAAACATAATTCAATATCAGTCAAAGCTGGTAAAATAGCTCCCAGCTGTGGCTTCTGCAGCTACTTTGCCTTCAAATATTCTTACATATCAATCTTTTATCAGAGCCAGTCTCCTCAATCCGCTTCTTTGCTGGAGATCCCTTTCAGCAGTCTCCACAGCTTCCAGCCTCTCCTACCTCAGCCTGTAACACAGCCCCAGTACTGAAGAACCAGCTTATTTTTGCAGAGATAGACACATTGTTTTCAACTTTTCAACAACTCACAACTCTCAATTTAAGGCATAAAAACTCTAACCCATCTTGAGTATTCAAGAGTAATTAAGCACCATGTCCAGTGCTCAGAAAGTCAGTTACATAAATTATACCTTGACATCTTTTTCTCCCTGGACTTAATTTAAGATTCCAAGTTTCCCCTTTGACTGTAGGCTAGCAAAACCCTTGTCTTCAGAGATCATGAAAAATTCAATGAAGCTCTGCCATACTGAAAAAATAAAAGTACATTGTTATTGGGTCTTTTGATTTTCTTATTGAATTCTTATTGTTTATAAGTACAATTACAGTGCAGCTTTAAAACTTAAATAAAAATGAACTTAATTAATAGTTGAATGTTGATCTGTTTGTGCTACAAAGACCAAGGAATAGAATCTTCTATTGGTCTATAAGGCTACTAGTTTGTGGATAAGCTCCCTTCCCCAAAATGTTTGTATTTATCAAGATATCTACCTCTTTATTTTTACATCTGTATTAGTAAATAGCATTTTGCAGTGAAAGAAACTTCATCTGTGCAGTTTGTGCTGAGATCCTGTGTCCCCATCCAGTACACATCTCAGTGAGTTGACTCTGGACTACCTGTAGACCTGTGAAATTAATGCCTATCAGAGGTTGGAAAACATTAGAGATACTCCTAGACATCATTTTCTCTCCTTTCCCACCTCTTTCTCTACTGTTTGTTAAATTAGCCAATGTTATTCTAAAGACATATTATAGTTACAAAGCTCCAGCTCAGAATATTCATTGCTTATTATTCACAGTGCTAGCATACCATTAATATTTAGGTTGTTGAGTCAAGTACTAAAAAATCAGGAAAGGACCATAAAAGTATATTTTTCCCCTTATACTGAGAAAACTAGACATTTATGAAAAAAAATACAATGCGTATATAGGCATTCAAGCAGAAAAAACACCTGAAAAATATATTTTTACCCATGAATTCCCCTTATTCAGTACTGTATTAAATGCTATTGCACTCTGTGTCATTTTGAAATTCACCTTCTAGGCTGACAAAGTATTTGATCAAACTACTTTAAAATGTCTCTGACCATTTACTTTCTCTCTGCTTAGTAATCCAGTCCTCTGAAAACTAAAATAATATTCCAAAATTTTAAGTAATGTCAATCAGATGTTATTTGGTTTCACATAAGCAACTACCTAAGTAAAACCAAGCTAACGACCAAAAGTTTGACCATCAAGCTGTGGAACAGACTACTTAAAAAAGGACAGCATATTATTTTCCATACCAGTAGCACATTTAATATATTTTTCATGATTTATCTAGTCTACAAATACAAGCTTTCTATCATTCTGAAGGTGACACTTCTATATATCATTTGGTTTTAGCAATGCAAGAGTGATAAATGTTTAAAAATGTTATACATGAAATATAAAAACCAGCATAGTTTTACATTATTTTGCAGTTATTTCTACAAATCTGAGTTATTTATTTTTTATATTTTTGAAATATAAGCAGCCACCCCCAACTGAACTTCAATTGATGACTGGTGAGTTTACATTTAAACACATACATGTATAAGTAGTTGCAGGTTGGAACATAAGCCAGGAAATGGCAAAAGAAAGAGGTATATGCCTGACATATGATACAACCACAACCACCATGACCACCACAACCTTCCTTTCCTGCAGGAAAAGGAAGAAAGGAAATTTTAATGTAGATGAGCTTAATAAGATCCTTTATAAAAATGCGTGTTTATAATAGCTGCATAACGGCTGCATAAATATGAGGCAAGTGAAAAATTCCGTAACATCAGATGAACTAATAGTTTGTATTTTTATTTGAAAAAAGTCAATGCTGTGATCACAAAGACGTCTGAAGAATAAGAATACAACAAGCCCTATAACAAAAATGTGAATCAATCAACTCAGATGAGATATTAATAAACTTTAATTTGTTCTGGCATCGTATATACCACCACAGAAAAAATAAGTGATGTTAAAGGATCACTCAAAGTCAAGCAATGCATGAATTCCATTTCCCTTTTCAGGACTCTCTTTTTCATGTGTGTTGACGTTAGCAAGAGGGGCAAGAGAACTAGGAAGAAACCTGGATTAGAGCACTGGTACCTGGTACAAACTGAGCTGAAAACAGGGGAAGGAGACTTGAAACTGAAATAATTTCTGATTTATGGCAGCCTGATACGATAACCTGATCAAGTGTAAGAGTTAAGACATACTCCTGCACGACTGTGCAGATCTAATTAGAAATAAGTACTCTTTCCTGGTCCTGGGTCACCTATTAGATTTACACAAGGATAACAACAGGCATATTCAAATGTCATCTTTCCCTGCAGTACTAGATCTTGTTACAAAAAGATCTAGAGAAAAAGGCTTCAAAGATAAAATCTCAACTGTTTCTAACATGGAGACAAAAATGGCTTGTCTTGTTTTCCAGCTTTGTTCCTGGAAATGACTAAATAGCTTTCGTCTCAATGTTTTAAAAAATGTAGTCTGATTCAAATGTAGGGAAGAAATTCAGAAAAAACGGTTAAAATTTCTGACAGAGGTAACCAAAAATAGATTTATATCCTGCAAATACTGGTCGGTACTTAAAACCAGGCATACTTCACTGTGAAATGACAACTGTAGACTTAATTGCTGCTTGAATACAGTTGAGATTGAAAAGGAGGAATATGAAACAAAGATGCACATTTGGTTTTTTTTCACATTTACCTTCAAAATCTTTACAGCTCTTTTTATTCTTTGAGTAACACTTTTGTGGCATTTTAACACAAAAAACTAAGCTCCATCAATTATGACATATTAAAACACTTTATATTTGTAAAATTCCCATGCACAAAGAATTACATCTGGTATTCTCTTTTCATAGTCCTCCTGCCACCTCCTGCCCCCAACTAGGAAAACAGAGCTCTTTTTCTTCTTTATTTACCCAGGTAAATCCTAAGTAGATTTACTCTGTTCGCAATCATCTTTATATTTTTCCTATAAATATCCTTGTAATAAGATTCTTACAGCGTTTTTTAAACACAGATTAGTTACATTCATAACTAAATAATGAAGAATTTTTAGTTAATAGAAATTATGCAGGTCTGTACTGGTTAGAGCAAAAGTTGGTGTAGCCTAGAAGCCTGTCTATATACCATTCTACATAGAGAGGAATGAACCTCTTGATCTAGAATTTGTATCTGCATCACAGTATTTAATAGCCTTTTAATATCCATTTATAGATTATAGATATATTCTATATAGATAGAATAGGTTTTTTAATCCATTTATACTTTGACATTCACAAGAACTTACAATCTAATTGTGTTCAGTGAAGAAATACCAAAGTATCTTTCATTTGTTTTAAGAAAAGCCAACACAACAATTTCATTTGGTGTTTCCTTGTTCTTAATACTTTTTAAAAAATCCAATAATTTCAAAGTCACCTTCTCCATGTCCTTTGTGAAATTATATATTTCAGTCAGCCCTCCACCATGACCTCCACAACCACCTCAGCCCTACTTTTTGCAAGCTGAAGAGCTCAAATCCATCTCATCTCTCAAGTAAATTCTTTCTCTAAGTTTTACAGGAAAGTGTTTGCAACAAATCATTACAGGTCCATCTTTTTAATGTGCTGTAAATGGCTATAAAAATAACTGGGAAGCTTTGCCACTCCCAGTCTCCCATCTTTATATCTGATAATTCCCTACTTCAAGTCCTTCACTGCTTTGAAATGACGGTATTTTCAGAAAATGACACTATTCAACTGGAAGGGCAGTATTCAACCACTTGGAAGGGTGGCTAACTCTAAGTGGCCCTGGTTGAGGAGAGGGGTTGGACCAAACGACCTCCAGAGGTCCCTTCAACATCAACCGTTCCATGACTTGATGATGTAGCTTAAGGTTAAGACACTTTATTTTAGGTATTTATCCTCCTCTAGTGTTAGAAGAGATATAATCAGTGCAGTCATTGGTGTCTAGACAGCACTTCAACCGAACAAAGGTGTCCACCTAAGAGTGAGCAGAATGGCTCACTGGAGCAAATTTAGATATCTATGACTGAAGCTGGATCTCTCCCAGTATCAATAATTCTAGACAGAAACCTATAAACATAAGCCTACACACACTGCAAGAATGCATGAGAATTACTTAAATCCCATTTGTATGTCACATGTAGATCCCTCATTTTGTTCTTGAAGGGGATGAATGTCAGATGATAAAGATTGCTGCTGTGTAGCTAGAACAAATAAGAACATGAATTCTGGTGGGGAGCTTTTAGTTTGGTTTAAATTTAAGGTTATAGCTCTAAAGCAGAATTACAAAATTTCTGTCTTTGTGAATTTTCTGTATTTTGAGATATTTTAGTCTTCTCAAATATCTCAAAATACAGACAGTTTGATTCTATTTTTTTCTGCTCTGTGAGTTTAAGAAGTAATATTGATCTGTGCCTTCAAAATTTACTTTCCCTAACAACATTTGATATTTGTAATTAAGCTGAGACCACTTGTCACTTTCTTTCACCAAAATGAGTCATCCTTTGAACATTTCCTTTGTTGTTTTTAAGGTCTAATATAACTATTGATTTATTGTCAACACATCATATCTTCTCTGTTAATGGAATCTATAGACTTCATCCTTCCTCATTCTTCTCTTTAATTGCCATCTATAGCAGTTACAGACACTTTATCTCCTGCTCAACTCTGAAAGGCAAAGGGCTATTGTGATAACAATGACATTCATTTATTTTTTTACATCTGTCTTCATTATTTTATAACTTTTCCCTCACAAAGGATAACAGTTCCCTTTCAGGAGTTAGAAGAATTTCTTCTGAAGATGCTATTTTGATTCTCTGAACATAACAATCTTTTTGATAAGAAGAAAGGCACATTCTACACCATCAATTCCAGACTAGTTTCAGGAATCATAAAATAATTTGTCTGGAAGGGACCTCTGGTGGTTATCTGCTCCAACGCCCACTCAAAGTAAGGTCAACTTCAAAGTCAGATCAGGTGACTCAGTGTTATTGTTGTGGTTTTGTTCAGTGAGGGGGGCCTAAGGTGGTAGTTTCTGTAAGAAGCTGCTAGAAGTTTCCCCTTTGTTCAGTGGACTCGGCCAGGCCTAGGGCGGGCCTGCTGCTGGCCAAGGCCGAACCGATTGGTAGCAGAATGTTCCGTGATAACGCCTCTGCGATAACGTATTTAAGAAGGGGAAAACAGAAAAGAAAAGAAGAGAAGATGTGAAGAAGCTGAGCAGGGGCAGAGGCACAGAGGGGAAGAAGCAGGCCTCATGGGCCTTGCAGGCCTCACCCTCTGGCCTCTCGCCAGGCAGCCAACTGGGCACAACTCGGCCCAGCCCGGCTGCAAGAAGTGGAGAGGAGATGAGATGGATGATGTGAAGAGATTCTGAGAGGCGTCTGCCTGCCTGTTGTGAAGAATTTTTCTGTGGCACGTCGGTGGGACCCCACAATGAAGCAGGGGAGGAATGTGAGGAGTTCTTCCCCTGATGATGAAGCAGCAGCGTAAAACAACGCGTGATGAACTGACCGCAACCCCCATTCCCTCTTCCCCCCTGTGCCGCTCGGGCAGGAAGGTAGTGGAGATAATGTTAAGCCCAGGAAGAGGGAGGGGTGGGGGGAGGTAATCTTGTTCTCTGTCTCATTATCCTGCTGTTTTTAGTAATAAATGAATAGTTTTCTTCAAGTCGAGTCTGTTTTGCACATAATAGTAACTTTAAAGATTTCTCCCTGACCTTATCTCAAACCTCGAGCTGTTTTTCTTCTTATATTATCTCTCCCTATTATCTCGGAGGGTTGGGGGAGTGAGAGAGAGACTGCGTAGTCTGGTCCTGATCGGGGCTGAACTACAACAGTTATATCCAGTTGCTGTTTGGATTTATCTCCAGGATAGAGATTCCAAAATATGTCTGGCAACCTGTTCCATTGTTGACCATCCTTCTTCTTAAAATTATTTTTCTTAATATTGAATCACAGTTTCTCATGGTCCAAGTTTTATCCATCGCCTCTTATCCTTGTGAAAAATTTCAACAGTACGCTGAAAATGAAAGAATCTGCATTTCAGCAAACACTCCCAATTTGTTGAAAAATTCACATTAAGCAAAAAGTATCAAGAAATCACCTCCTTCTTGCCCTCATTCTCAAAATATCCTATTTTATTGAATTGAGATTCTCTGATTCTGGACCCTTTTAGAAGACAAATTAATTACATAAGCTATCAAAAAACTACCACTGTAGAAAGAGCAAATACAAATTTCATGAGGTTTACTAGTAAGTTTTAATAATGACAATATGTTCCTCTTAAAAACGTCAACAAAATTAAAGTAAGTTTGAAGTGTGAAAAACTGAATAATCAGGAGAAAAATTAGAAGTTTTCAAAGACAGCGGTTTTCAGAGCATATCTGTGACCATCTTCACACTGTAGGAATCAATATGCATCTGCTGATTATCTCTATTAAAATTTTATGGAAATTTTCCTTGAAATTTCTGCAGAATTTGCATTTGTAAGTGACTTGAGGGTTTTTTGAAAAAAAAATTTAAAATAATATTTAAGATTCTGACAAAACACTCACTGAAATCCACCACATGGAGTCATCTTTGTTTGAGATCAAGCATATGTATAGAGTAATCTAACTAAATCCACCAAGTTTTGTCTAAAATTTTGGTAACTATCACTACTACAGAAAATTGTACACATTCATTTTTTCTGAAAGTAATTTTTCTAAATAATAATTTCATAGAAGAAATGAATTATTTTCATTCTTTTATCTCCTGTTCATTGCAGAGTCAAAACAGAAAATCTTAAAAAAAAAGCAGTAAATGACACAACATAAGTCCTTTCCATAGGAACTGAAAATGAAGAATTATCATAATTTATTTTCAAAATCATAATTAATAGTCCCCATGTAGTTTGGATAGATGAGTATTTGCAGTAGCACTGTGGCTCCAACTACATACCGCAGGGAAACAGGCATTTTAGTATTTGAAAAATTACACATCTTTTAACAAGGTTTTTTCTTTCAAAGCAAAGACTTTTAAAAGGAAACAAGAAATCTTCCTTTTTTTTCTAGGTATGTAACACTTCTGTTTTGTTATAATTGCTCCTTTATGTAAAACAGTAAATAGCAATATATCAATATGTATCAGTATAATAATAAAATACTAAGCAATAAAAATATTTATATTACCTTTCAGATACACTACTGTTGGTTTTTTTTAACATGAGATTAGTCAGAACTTTCTGGCTATGATACTTAATGAATCTTTTTTCTGTGCTCCATTTTTTTGGTTTAAGAAAATGAATGCAACTATTGTTCTTGTCTTACAGGTAGGTTTCTTGTAATGCACTAACAAATGCAGGTCAGGAGTAGAGCTGGGAGGGGAACTGCTCTCTTGATTCATCCAAACTTCTTGGTATTCCCAAAGGTGACCACTTTCCCCTACTGTTTCCTCAAAGGATATTCTTTTCCATGTCCCAAATCTTACATCTGCTTAGGATTTTGAAAATTAAGTAGTCTGCAAAGTGTTTTCTGAGAGATTGCATAATATCACAATGTGAAGAAAGGGGGATTCAATAGCTCAATTCCCCAGCCTTAATTAGAGTTGCAAGCATTTTACTCTCAAGTCATAAGAGATCTGACAGCAGGGCAGTAAAAGAAGCAAATGCATCTCCTAAAGGCAACTTATTCCATAACTAATCATGACAGGATTCACATTCTAAATCATTACATTAAAACACCTTATTAAAAGAAAAAAAAAGTCTCTACAAAATAAATGAAGAAATTACAAATTCCAATCTGTATTTCATACTGTGAAAACAGGAACTCAACAGATGCATATTTTATGAATACAGCAATAAAAGTACAGCAAATTTTTCCATATTCATGGAAAGTGTTGCTGAAAATATTCATCGTATTCATCTTCAGGAAAATGCAAATTCTCCCTATCACATTGTGTAACGTTCTATAAAGAGAGAAAAGTAAAGGCTTTTCTTTACATGACAGTTTGTTCATCTAATTTGTCTTATCTGGGCAATCCAGCCCTTTCTCCTCTTTATCCTACTGTGTGAGGCTATTTCAACTTCCAGTCTGTTCTCAGCTTTGTGTATTTAACTATGGACTGGCAGCAGCAGCCTTTCAAGCAGACTCTGTGGAGTTATTTGAAACATTTAATGACAGTAAACTGCTCGTAAGTGAGTTTTATCTAATAACTTACCTCAATGGTATGGTTAAATATTTTTTTGACTTTGCCTTGGGACTTCTAGCTGCCCAGCACATTCAATTATTGCCTCTAATTGGTGCTTAACTATTAATATATTAAATGATTTGATGCCTTAAAAGGGAAGTGAATGAAGAAATGGCTGCCATTGCCTGCATGCCAGTGTCAAATGCATCACTCTGAGGAGTCAGATCCTTGTTTCTGGATGCTGATTGCAGGCTGAACTGACATGGTGGCCTTTCAGTGCCATGCCATGGCACTGGGATGCACAAGGAGAGCCATTCCTGTGGATCTGCTCTCTCTGTGCCTTTAAAGTCCTTCTTCCTTTGAAACATCAGCCATGATAAGAAATAACTTCCAAAGAAAGATATTACATCAGAGAAATGTATGCTTTTAGGGAGACCTGTCCATTTTACAGTGGATTGCAGGAACATCTACAAGTCTTCTAAGAATTTAGATTTTAAACATTCTTCCACTCATGGTACAAGCCAGTTACAGATTGATGGTTAGGAGAAATTCCCTTGCCATCTAAATATCCCATAACATCCCATGAGCTTTTCTCTGAAGAAGCTGGTACCAGTCACTATCAGAGACATGATCCTACAACAAACAGCTAGTGGCCTCACTCAAGATTGGCAACAGTTAAATTGCATTTCAGATATGTCTTAGCTTGGCGCTCGAAGTTCTCCACTACAGCTCCCATGTTAGAACAAATGGCCCGATTCATCATAGCAAACAAATTTTACTTCCCTTGATAACAACTAAATGTTGTTGTGTATGGTGGAAACACCTTTCTCCTTTCCCTTAAGAGCTGCACACGTTGTCAATGCAATCTTACTTCTACTAGACTGTTTACTTTTCCCAAAAAGCTTGGTATTTTCTTCTGTTGCTTTGTTTTATTTTCATGTGCCACCAACAGGCAGCACTGCTGCTGAAGCTGCTAGTCAGAGCCCTAATTAATTGTGTTTCTCTGTCCCTCACTTGTTCCACAATAATAACATGCAAAACAGAAATACCAGTGGATCAGCCAGAGCTCCTGTAACCCAGTCACCAGCCAGTCAGATGCAGAAGTGTGCTGCTCCTGTTCAACCTTTCCATTTCTAAATCCCCTAAATGAGCCTCGGTGGTGCAGTCAGCTGCCATCCACCAAACAATAATCATTAAAGATAGAAAGATCTTGATTCAAAGCAGACCAGGAGAAGACTCTTGACACCTGTGTATATTGCTATATTTACAATTTTTTCATTCATGGCACTCTCAAATGATGCAAATTAGTGATGCTGAAATGCATCTAGAATATTAATTTCCACTTTCTAAATCTTCACAAACACTCCATAGGAGAAATATCCCAGTTCTGCACTAAGATTAGTATTTGCACTGCTAATCCTGTCGATTAATCGCACTGCTAATTCTTCAGATAATGGAAGCTGTTGCTCCTTTGAACCTCAGAAAAATATACCAAGTCAATCTGACTCCTGCCAAATACTCATTCTGTTTAAAATCTTCCTATTATGAATCAAAGCAGAAGAGACTGCATAAAACTGGATTTGTCTGCTGAAAAAAAAAAAATTCCATTCTAAGTGCTAGTGCAGTCAAAAAAGACTCAGTTTCATGGATCTCTGAGTTTCCTGTAATTATTCACAAGGGAAAACAAAAACAAACAAAAAAAAAACCCAACAAATCCCAGAAGAACTTCTCTGAGAGAGGGGAGAAAAAAAAAGAGAACTGAGTTACCTGTCATTTGTGAGAGCTTGTGACAAATTCCAGTTGAGAGAAGCTGAGTTAATCTTCATTTGGAAGCAAAGATTAATAACTATCGTAACTATATATGCTGCTATATTTATCAGTATTACAGTTATAACATTGCACACAATATTTGTTACTGTCTCCCTTCCTCAAGATTTTTCACTAAAGGATTTAATTTTCAAGTCCATCTGGTACAGCAGAGTGTTGTGCATGTAACACAGTACTGAAATGTAACAACAATAACAACAACGCCTTCATGTGCCCTTTCTGTACCAATCTTTGCTTTAACATAGTCAAGCTCTTTATTATGGTCTATTCTTATTCTGCCATTGTTTATTCATCTAATAGAATTTATAAGAATCTGACTTGGATATCATAAAAGATTGTTTCAAGAGTATAGCACAAGTTGATAGTTAATTTATTCAAAACAGGAAAAAAATATTATATAAGTGAGCAAGTACTATGCAGACACTTCATTCATCCTATTTTTCTGAATCATCATTAGAATGTATATGGATACTACAAACATTTCAGGAAATTAATCATCATCATGGTGCATCAAACATAGCTATTTCTACAAGCTTCTCCATACAAACCAGAATCAATCCATACTACAGAAACTGATCCAGTTCTATTTATTATATACTTCCCAATATTCAGAAGAACCATGCTCAGTTTTTTACTGAATACATACCTGAGCCTAATTCTAACCTGTTTATTCTGTTGGAACATATTGATTCCCTAACTTTCAGCCAGAAACTGCAAATCCCACTAGAAATAGCCATTAGGCTGGATAATAAATCAGTCTCTTGACAATGGCATCATACACCCCTCACAGTAAAAAGCAGCTGCACATGACTTTCAGAGTCTGCCAGCATGGCCACAAGTTATTTGAAACAGACAATGACACTAACTCATACAACTGAGGTGGACCAACCTCTGCCAGGCCAGCCTGGGGACCCCAACTTTTACAGGAAGAATGCTTTCCTCAGTAATAGCGAATGTAACAGAACTAAGTCTCTTTTCTAAATCGGGCAATACATTTCAAAAGATGGTAAAAGAGATTGGAGGAGGAAGGAGGAGAGCAAAAATCATTTTCCTTAGCCTTAGCAATGCTCTGAATTCCAACAGAGAACACTCTGAGCGGTACCAGCTCCCCTTGCTTGCAACGATGGTGCAGGACACCGACACAGTCCAATAACCTCTGAATTTTGTTCTGTGGTCTGAAGCTGCCTTGCAAAGTTCCCCATGACTGAAAGGTTTGGGGGTTTTTTTATTTTCTTTTTAAGCCACTCCTATTCAGTAGAAGCGTGTTTCTAACTTCCCAATTGCAGGCAACAGGGTTTAAGCACACACTTAAGCATAACCCCATGCTTCCTAGGAAACAGGTCTTGAAATCAGGATGAGATACAACACTTAGCTTTGTATCGTCACTTCTCTTGAGAAGGAGATGTATGTTTGTTCTGTACTTACAAAGCCCATAGCATGTGCTGGAAGCTCAACAGTAAAGCTTTGTAACTATGACTAACAACTCCACATGTCCATGGACCATGTGATACAGTCTACAGTCTCATTTTACTGCAGTAGACTACCGCATACAGAAGCTACTACAACCATGAATGGTTTAATCCACTCTGTCGTGTTGCTCACATCTTGTTTGGCCCTGCCACATTCCTACTGGCACTATTGCTACTTTCTGTTTCTTTGGGTTAAGGGCATGATTTTCTTCTTTAGCTGGAAACTGTTGTCACTGTAGTGATCTGCTTGCACTGAATGTGCTTAATACTGTAATTCTGCTAAGTCACTGCTGTATCTTGCACATCTCAAGGAAAAAAAAGAAGTTTCAAACCCACAACTGAAATAGACAGGGAAAAATCAAATCCCAGTCTCCCACTACAAGATGGGAAGAAAATCAGCACAGCTTATTTGTGCCTAAAGAATGTCCCATCAGTTCTTTGTGATTTTCTGTTCACAGCAGGTACCGCGCATTACGCATCCAGTTCGGAGCATCTGTCGATACCTCAGGCTGCAAGGAAGCGGCTGCAGTCTATTGGTGAGTCCTGGCTGGAAGGGTTCTCTAGGGAAGCTCAGATATTACCGGCTCATGTTAGAAATGTTACTGGAACAAATACGTTTTTGCTTGGCTGCAATATTAAAAAGTGATGCCTGACCAGTAATTACAGAAGCTGCCAGATAACACAAAATGTGTTGGGCATGCAGATGTCACTACAGAGGGTGATCTCATAAACCAAACAGGAAACAAAGGCCTAGCTCAACAAATTAGCCTTTATGGGTTAAGCAGACTGTGAACAATGAACAGGGATAGGATGTTTGTGTGTTGTGTTTTGGTTTTGTTTGTTTGTTTTTTAAAATTAACTCACCAAATGATCTTAATACTTTTGACAAATAGGTTGATGATGAGCCTATCATCAGGGTTTCTGACCTCCAGTGGCTCTATGGCCACTGTATACTAGCCATTACCCTCATTTCTATATTGGAAGACTGTACATTCTTACAGTGGAACAGTTTACTGTGCTGTACAAAAACAGTGTTATTAGTTCGTGTCTATCAGCATTTTAATCAGATGTCACATTATGCTAAAAATTCTAATAACACAGACTACCAGCCCTGCCTTTGCATAACACATCTGCCAGGATGTTCTTTGCTGTTAGGCAGTGCTCCTAGAATACTGTCTGAATTTAAAAAAAAAAAAATAAAAATAAAAAGACTTTAAATTAAAAAAAAATAAAATCAGTGTAAAAACATATCATCACTGTATCTCGACAGGCAGCCAGCCTTCCGTAATGTAGTACCACAACTAGAATGAACTGGGTACTTCAGGGCAGGATATGAAGGAACTTTTATTTTCCTAGACATAAATCCAGGATCTAGCATCCCGAAGAGCGTGGATTAAGAGCTGTCACAATTTTAAGCTGGAAAGTTTGCAAGTGTTTCTGTATATATACTGATATTAGGGTTCTTTTGAAACTTTGCTATGCTATTTGCCTTCCACATCCTTCAGTTGATAATTCTTTAGGTTAATTACATACTGTATCTATGAATATTCTGTAAATAGTCATATGAAATAAATAATAAGTCTGATGTAAATCATTCCTAGGTGCTTTTTGAGGAGACAGACTTTTGAACCAATATATCATTGCCATCTGCCTTGTCAACTCTTCTTAGTTTATGCATTATTTATCTGCTAAACTATGGTGACAGTGGTGGAGAAATAATGCTCTGTTTTGAACCTCCAGCTGCCACCTATGCAAAACAGGTTGAATGCCAAAGATATATGAAATATTCATGCTTTCACCTTTTATTTTTTTTTTTTTTTTTTTTTGTAACTGACAACAGCCTAATGCATAGATGACTTTAAAGGCTCAGTATTTTGGTCATTCATTTACCTCTTCCACTCAAAATATCAAAAAGTGGGAAAAGCAACATAGGTAGCATTATTTTCCTGATAGTATCTCTTGATATAGGGATTAGTATTTAATTTATAGATTAATTCAATCTGTTCTTCTTATTATTGCTATTAATTTAATTTAACTAGTCTTTAATTTATTGATTTCTCTGAAGAAGTTAGCCTTTGGCTTTTAAACAAAAAGCCATAACTTCTGCTTGTAACCTGAGTACTAGACACAAGATTCAAAAAATTCTGAGACATGTTTAGATTTCACCATGATGAGAAGTAGTTTTATCTGGTTTAGTATTTACCTTATCAGTCACGCCTTATGGCATACTGAGCAATCAAAACCTGACTTCCCTCAGACTTTATTAGCATCATATCCATTTTCTCTTCAAACATGTTCCACCTTTCTCTCTGGTAAGATGTTTCTATGTGGAATTCATTGTGTCACAGACAGCTTCAGTGAAACAGCAGAGGATGACAGATGTCTAGAAGTTGCATATGTGTATGTGTTTGTACCACGAAAGCTGCTTTATTTTTGAGTAAATAATATTTCACAAGTTTTTGCTCCATATGAATGAAAAATTTAAATCCAACTTTTAGTTACAAATAAAATGTAGATGATGACATGCTTTAACTCATTGTCAGTGAAAGCAATCTAGTAGTTTCAAACAAAAGGCTTCTTTGTAATAGAGCAATCCACAGTCCACATTTAGTCTTCATTGTTTCCCAACTTCTGGAATCAATAGTATTATGGACTTGTAATATACTTGTGTTTGTTTTTTATATTAAAATGTAAAAACTTTGAACAGGCACCATGCTCTATTCTGAGCACTTAATAAAGTGTTTTGCATACATTGCTAGAGCAGTTGTAGTAGTTTTCATCTCCTAGAGAAGACACACAATTCCCTATTTGAACATAGACATAACAGGGCAAAATGTTAAAGAAAAACACATCTCACATAAATTGAATTTAAATTTATAAATGTATTACCTGGTATTTTTATAGAAACACAGAAAAATCTCTTTTAGTATTTCATAAGCAGAAAAGGATCATATAATTACCAGTTACTACCAACCTCAACGTCAAAAGTGTCAGACATTTACTGAAAGACTCTGATTTAATTTAGCCCCAAATGTCCCACTTTAAACTGTCATAAAAAATTGCCCCAGTCGCTCTCACAAAGTGTTGGTACAAAATGCTCTTAAAGGAGCTGACAAGGTTTAAGAATGTCGGACACAAGTCTGTAAAGAAATACTGTGCTTGGGGATACTTTGTAAAACATACCTTCTTTGTTTTCTCTAAGCTAGAGACATTTTTGAAATAAATTTAATGGTTAATGGTCAATGATCAAATAAGAATATATTCTACTGTATTTGCTTAAATTACTTAGGTTTATTACACTGTGAATGGTCCCACTGAAGGACCTGAAGTTATGACCAACAAACACCATTACTGCTGTGCCTAACCAACTCAGGAAAACTCAGGTAGGAATTGTGACTCAGGCTCAAGTCCTTTCTTGCTCCACCAAGAAACTAATTTTCTGAAACTCTTTCACACAACAGTTTTCCTTTGCTGTTGCTAAGTCACATCCAAAAGGGACTAAGGGGTCATGACAGAGCTTTCCCCCCATCATTCCTCCTACAATAAAAAAATGTCATTAGAACTATGGAGGAGAGGATTTTAGACTTCCTTGGACCTCAAACTGACAAAAGCATTCTGTTAGAGAGACAAAAAGTAAAGTGTATGATAGTGTATGATAGTGAGGAAGCTCATTAGGCAAAGGACACTAAGAACAAAATTTGGTCAGTAAACATTGAAGTACTGAGATAACACAAGACAGCTCAGTAAGGTTGGATTAATAGACAGATATAATTCAACATTGAAGACTAAAAAGTAGGAAAGGTTCAAAAAACTAAGTAATCAAACTGAAGGAGGGGAGAAGGAAGATTTGCAAATAAAATACTGTCAATTTTTGGTATTTACAAATTTTATATCTGGGGTAAAAGTGAAGTTATTTTATTCCAAATCAATATTGTAAGAAATACAGAAAGTGAATAAATGGAATTTAATTATTCTAGATCTTATTTCAATCAATAAAATGACTGCAGGTATCTACAGAAATATAGTACTGCAGATCCAATATACACACACCAGTTAGCATGCACCAGAAAATAAAACCCATCTCTGCAAAAACCACACTGCATCTTCATTTATATCAGTAAGCATTTTAGAAAAATGCATGAGGCAGAAGTCTGATAACAAATTCACAGAGGAAGTTTAAACATTGAGCAGTAAAAGGCTATTGAGTACATTTAAACTCACTGAGTGAATTCCCCTGTGCATAACCTACTATGGCTCCATTGACTTCACTTAGGAGTTATAGAGTCTGACATTCACTGAAGTCAATAGAACTGAACCATTTGGTATCATCAGCAGATCTTGCTCTGTATGCATAAAAATAAGAGTCAGACTTTGCCTACTTGGGTTCTGCACTATTGAAACTATCAGCTTCTTTGGATTCCATTGATTTACACTGATGGATCTAAAACCACGATCATATTTGCATTGCCTTGCAAAAAATATGATTGCTCAAAAAGCAAGTATTTTCCAGAAGGCATTGAAAATAAAGTGTGGAAAAGAAATGGAGAAAGCTTGAATCTCTTAACCTTTTGCAGTCCCTAGAGCAAGCCTTGCCATTCTCAAATCAAATACCTCACCAAATCTCCTTTCCAGCTGCCCGAACATAGCAAACTCCAGACGCACTTCAACATAACCACTTCCACTGTTTTGGGTATTCTTGGTTTTGTACTTAACCTCCTTTGACAAGATGTGGGGAGCTGCAGCCTCCAGAGAAGGAGACTGCTACTTCTCTTTTGGATCGGCTGAGCAGGCTCAAAGGGAGAGATGCTCAAAGTAAGCGCTGGTCAATGGCAGACCAGCAAGTGAAGAAGGCAAGAGAGAATCAGCATTAAACAGTGGTCACAAAAGCTCCAGAAAAGGCTGAGAAACTTCATTGAGGAAGAAGGAGCAGCCTGTCAGGTCTCTGAGACAGACCAAACTTCTCAGGAACCAGAAGGCACTAACAGAACAACTGTGCTGCAACCATGGGGACACCACGTTAACTGCAACCATGCACGGAAGCAAGGACTTGCCTGTAGAGGCACAGTAGGCAGGGTAAGAGCTGTCTGACAACCTTCTAGTCCTACTGGAAAAAGTTAATTTTTACTACTTACACACATGAAGTTTGAATTTTTCAAGTTCAGAAGCCTTTTGGATTTCTTTGGGGAGTGTATGGTAGCAATAAAAGATTAAAGTTGTAGGTAACAACAGATTCTTGCATCAGGCACTTGCAAGGAATTGTAATTATAAATGGGGTAGGCAGAAAAATCTCCAGTAAACTGATACTGCTTCGTATTTTCATACCTTTTTCCTCTGGAAAAGCTTTAGAGTACCTCTGCATTAAAAGAACTTTTGAAAGAACATTTTTTTTTATCACAGTTTAGTGTGAAAATTGCTATCTATGATCTGAATCCTGAATAGGGCAAAGGATATGGCATGAAGGAAACATTCGTAGCTACTAACTGGTTTTAAAACTGCTTTCACTTTTTTTTTTTTTTTTTGCAACACATGGAGGAAGTTATAATTCAATTGAGGGGGAATAGAAACAAAAAAACGGGCCTACCTGATCCCAGGTCCCCACACAATATTTCACATAGATATGAAACTGTGTCCATCTCAGAGCAACTCGTTATCCATCACATTATTACTATTTACTCAAGGCCATCTGCTCTACTCACTGCTCCGTATCCTCAGCATGACAAAACTAACCAAGATTTACAGTGACAAATGAGACTCACTTCCACACTGGAGATACTAAACTGAAAATTCAGATTTCCTAGTGGACACAGCAGAAATTAAAAGCTTTCTGGTTGCATTAGTATTGCGCTCAATTGAAGGTGTTTACAAAATGCAGGTACTCTGCGACGGTAACTTGGGAGACAGACAGCGTTACTGTATCGGCCTCGACAAGCATCACTCACCCAACGCTCACTTTCTGGCTCCTGCTGGAAAAAATATTTTTGTCATACTTATTTTTCTAATATGACCAGCTCTAGTGATATGATTAGCATTAGTGATATGCTAAACAACCTCCGTTTGCTGGACTAGCAGTAAGCATTCAAAACTGCACTGAGCCCTAAAGCAGTATCTCAGCTAACACAAAATACTAACCACAGTTGCATGCTCATATACAGATTTCTTTATCTTCACTTACATTTTTTAACTTATATCCACTTATTTTCCACTTATATATTTTTTTTAATTTGAAAGAGATTCCCTGCTAGTAGATGTTTGCAAATGTCATTTAATTACATTACTTTAATACTCATTATCACCAGCTATACAATGTGCTTTTGCGCAGAAAATGTCGCTTAGCCAATTAAGAGGCACAAGGAGCATTATGTGACTTAAGCTGTCATTCACAAAGTGAGCTCTACTACCTGCCGGTTTCCAAACTACCCACATACTGAAATAATGTCTTTATGCATACATTTAGTAAATGCATTCTCAGGGGTATTTGTTCTTCAATGAACAGAAACAGTTATTTACATATTTGCCATGAATAATTCAGTAGCCACACTCAACACATAAATTGAGTTTGCTTAACTTCTATGCATCGCAACTCTAAACTAACTAAAGGCCAAAGACAGAAATCTAAAGCTTGTTAAAAGAAATTATGCAGTGCCAAAGAGCAACCAATGTTAGACAATTTCATACGAAATGTAAATTCTTCATATAAACATAGCCAAGAAGAATCAATAGTCAGCTATAAACAAAACAGACTCTGCACCTTGCGGCAAGTCACTCAGAAATGTAATCAGATGTGAGTGCGTCTGTGCCTCTGCCTTTCTCCATATATACATGAAAAACAGTTGCAAAGCTAAGCATGCAAAAAGTGGGAAACAGCAGAACTGAGGCTGCCCATCTAAGGTAACTTCAGCCCTCTTGGGACCATACCCAGTCTATAATTAAATGGTCATAAATTCAAAAGTCTCTTACCAGACCACTTAGACAGGATGGGTAGAACTAATACTTCATTTCAGTTTCAGCGTTAAATATCATGCCGGTTAGCAGGTCCAATACATCTGATATAGTATCTGACACAGTAAAATGCCAAAATTTGCCTTATTCTTCAGTAATATTGGATTAAATTATTGAGAAAAATATAGCTGTATTTTTATGTATATACATATATATTATATACTTAACATCATTTTTGTATACAAAATATTATTTGTATCTTTATTATAGATCGAAGATTTTTTCTTCTACTGAATTTTCTTCCATACTATGCACTGAGATAGGCATAGGAAATCACAAGCGTCACGCCAAACTGATAAGCCACACACTTCTCTCGTAGGCTATTGTAAAGGAACCAACGAAGGAGAGCAAGCAAGCAATAGGCACAACCTGATTATTCACTTCTGGAAGCTTCTGTCTTTTTCTCCAAAGCAGTGCCAGGTGTAAAATACAACTTCTTTGTGGAATGTACCAAAATTCTATCACATCTTTAATGTAACTTTAATTTCTTTCTCTCTGACTTTTAATTTGTTCTTAGACATGGAGATACTGATACTGAAGAAGAAAACAAACTGGTTGTTAATAAAGCAAAACATAGTACAGGTATGCTAATACATAAAAATGACAGTAATACAGTTATTTTTAAATATGTGTGCCTCTATATGAATTGGGATGGAATAACAAATAAATTATATAATATAATAAAGTAATTGCTTTCTTACTATATTAACTTCAAAATGTGTAACTTCACAACATTGCCGTTGGACTTGATGTTCTGATGCTTTATTTAAGCAATGAGATTTCCCTAGTAACTCTAAAAGTTATTAATACACTATCTCATTATTTAATAATTTTGTGTTTCAAAATACAGTCATCCATAATATGTTTCATTATATCAAAATCAGAAGAGGAATTGATAATAAAAAAGGGAAAAACAAATCTGAGTTCAAGGCTTTGTTGATTTTCTTAATGGCTTCCAATTTTAGATCTTTTCGTAGCAATTCTCTCAACAATAGGGAATAGTAACTATTTTTTTAAAAAAAAATCTGCATAATGTTGAAAGAAACTTTAAAATACTTTGGCTGAGCATTGTAATTATATACCTTGGTCAGAATACTACATGCCAAGTTTTCTAATTTGATACAATAATAGCAAGGGATACTGCAATAAACAACAGTACACAGGAGAATAAAGACCTACAACTCCTCCCATTTCAGCAAGTCACTGCCTTGGTTACATCACAAAACTGTAGATCTGAATATAGACCTGTGGCTCATTAAGAACAAAATAAATTTATCCAAATGTTAAAAGATTAACACCTTCCTTAATCCATTATCACCTGATGATGGACTAGGGATCTGATTGACAGAATAATCCTCAAACAGAGCAATCACTTGGAAAAAAAAAAAGTTAGATTCTTTATTTATCCATATCTCTATTTCATATTCATAATCTCTGGGTTATGAGAAGACTGGACCAGATATCCTTCCAAGTCCCCTTCCACTTTAAATTATTTCATGTTTCTAAGACAGGCAAAGATGTATATGACTAATACAACTATAAATATCTAAAGCTTTTGAGTGTGATCAAAGTAGAAAAAATATTTAACAGGCAAAGGTATTGCTTTATCTCCATATATCAGGCATTGAATTTCTATTTTAACTATGTGTCATACAAAACCAATAAAGTATTCTCTCCTGCATATATAAAATAGCAATATTTGTCAAATTTACATAAACACAGGCCTGCATAATATCAGAGCCAATAAATCTTTCCTTCAGTCCAACATTCAGGTAGGTTGCTAGTCCTAATATACTGGTGCTTCACATCTTAAAATAGAAGAAAGGTACAGCAATGGAAAACACAGGGCAAGCAATTTTCAGGTTTTCATATGTTTTTGTTTTGAAGATTCCTCTTTCTGCAAAGAATGATGTTAAGGTAAACAGTTTTAAAAACAAAGGAAGAATATATGTGCAAAGAAAGCTAGAATAAATTTTACAAACCGTTTTCAAATCTGTATCTTTTTTATATAGAATCTATAAGTGTTCTTACTCATTTACTTGGTAGAGCCCAAACCGTTTGGATTTTTACAACAGTTGCTCATCTGACAGCAAAATGAAAATGATAAAGCTTTAGGAAAAAAAAATATAACTTCCAATTTTATCACAATGGCAATTTTATTCAGTATACTTTATTTCAGATAAGGGTAATACCATTATCCTCCAGTACTCCAGGTTAAATCCTACATAGCAGTATCTTTTCTTCCTCGGTCTCATGAACCTTTCCATTACAGCAGTGTCACATAGCAAATTCTACAAAATGGTGCATCAAGCCCCAACAGCAATAGCTTCTGCTTTGCCTATTAGTATCTACTATCCTATTTTCAAGTGCAACCAAAACCCTGTGTGTTCAATACTCTGTTGACTTCCACATTTCCATGTTTTTCATAGAAGCTAGACCAGGATAGGGGACACAAGGGTAGAAAAGACATGGTATGCATGCAGATGGCTTGACACACAAGTATTTTAATTAGTCTGCTACTGAAACCCAGACCATGACAATGTATAGGAGAATAATTCTGAAGATTAAATTAAGCAAGACGGCGTGTAAGTTCTACAGGAACGTGTGGCATGGTTTATGATGCACAAAACATCAAATTGAGATACTAGCGGAGGAAATCAGCCAAGATAATTAATGACATTGTTCCAGAACTTAAGAAGCATGGGCATGAAGTGGCTTTCAACATAAACTTGTTTTATCCATCATATAGTTTTCCCATGCATGTTTTCCTTTTTTTTTTAATGTATAGTTAGCTTCATGGGCAGTGTGACAGCTTTGGAAAAAGTTTAACAGCAAGTTTTCTGATAAAATTATTCCTTTGGATAATCGTTTTGCAGTAACATTGGACAGTGGAGAAAATGGAAATATTCTGTTGGTATGGAAGATGCTTTTTCTACAGGGGAGTTCCATGTATTCCTTTAATTTTATAAATATCTAGGTAGCAATCTGAATGAAAAGTTGTACCAATTAAATTAATTTTCCCATCCTCCTTGACAATGATGCAAAGCTTAGAATTGCCAAGTCATTAAATGTTCCTTAGGTGCTTTGTAATCCTCACACAGTGAATTTCTGCTGACAGTAACAGTTTCTCATTTTCATTGCAAACTTCCTTTAGCTCACAAGGAGCAGATGAGGATACTGCATGCAATGTATCCAGCTCCCCCAGAGTATTATGGTCAACCTTAGATTACAACATCATCAACAGCACCATAGCGGGGAGAGAATACTAAACTCACAGCTAGGCTTACTGCCACTTCCAGAGGCACACTTGGGGGTATCACCAGTCTGTTTTTCTATCTGTGGTCTATCACACCTAAAACTGGAACATAAGCCCAAAATGTACTAACCTTACCTTGTGGCATGTATTGTGGTGATCAGCATGAGTATTCGATCTTAATCAGGGACACTGTTAGCACAAATATTCAGTGCAATGTTAGCACTGGCTCTGCTGTTCAGGTTCAGCGTGCCCTCTGGGAAGGTTGTGCTCCAATAAGGAAGAGAACATACTGCACCTATTGATAAAGCTGTGATGAACTGCAGAGCAATCAATAGAGTTTGTAATCTTCCGGTCTTTACATCAGGCTGTGTCCTGAAGCACAATACAGGACACTGGTGAAGCTTCACTCTTCCCATGGTTGTGATGTGATCTGAAGGGTATATGCTTTAACTGTACCCCTCATCCCCACTAAACCGAAACCTGTGATTATTCTAGAGATCAGCTTTAGAAACCCTGCATCACTGCTTTTAGTTTCAGTTCACTTCCATCCAAACTTTATACTAGTTTGTTTTTTTCTTTCTTGGATACTTTCAGAGTTCACTAGTAATGTTACCCAAACACATATGCAAACAGAGAAGCATCACTTCACAACAGATTAAGAATCCTGGACTGTCAGTTATTACTCAGTCCATGAATTAGTAGTCATGCTGAGTGAGATGCTGTCTGGGGACTCGGTGTGTTCAATAAGTCTCATTTTCATATCTGCTTGTTTCCCCAGAAACCCACTCTATCATTAAAGCACTTAAGCATCTCCCAAATAATCTCCCAGATCTAATTATAACAGATATTTATTACTGAAACATCTTACATTTATTGTAATATGGATTGCATAGGTCATGCTATGATTCAATTTTAAAGTGCTTCACAATATCTCTGGCAGACAAAAAGTAACAGATTTAATAAAGATACACACACGCACCTAGTTTCAAACTAAAACTGGACATTGCATGACATTTCAGTGAGCTTTAACAACAGCATGGTGTAAACTATGCTTATGAACAGAAACAAAAGGAAACCCAAGTCAGCAACTGTAAGCTGACATATTACAGAAGATAATTTTAGGGATGTTGTTATAAAATTAAATTTAGTGTGCATTATTACCAACTCTAAATGACCTCTGATTAAACACATGATAGCAGTCTATAAAAACATGATCGGCACAGAGACGATGACCAGAGATTATCTGACCTCGAGCTGTTCTACTACAGGCTTAAGGGGGGATGCTTCGAAACAAAGAGAAGAGACGCTTCTTCGTACACCAGACAGGCTGCAGAACTTGTCACAGATTACTGAGAGCACTAAAAGTTTACATCTGTTTAGCACAGACTAGACATATTCATGGGAAGAAAACCTACCAAGGTTTACTAATGCAATTAAAACCATCTGTGACCAGGGAAATTCCTGGATTGCAAACTGCTGGAGGCGAGGAGAGCATTTTGAGGAAGTACCACTATGTCTGTCCTGGTTTTATACTCTCTCCTACATATCTGCTTTTGCCCCCAGGAGAGAGGCTACCGAGGCATGGGCTGTGGGGCTGTTCCAAGATATCTTTCTTGTACTGAGAGAAGCAAACAAACGTATTTGGGATATGCACCCTTCAGTGGAGTAGAATGTCGTAAACTGATTCTGATAAAAAATGACATCTGCCCGAAAAGTAGTCGTCTTCATGTCCTCAAAACCTTTCCCATGAATAAAACTCCAGTCTCCAAAAAAATCCAGACAAAACAAATCCCATGTCTGAAGCCCTCACCTAGGAACACATGGGGCAATTCTGTCTTACAATGGAGAACAAAAGTTCTGGTCAGCTTCTTCTCACCAAGAATTAGTTCTATCTTCTGTGTACCCAGGTAGGAGAGGGCAAAATACATACACTAACAGCAAAATAAGGCCCATATGTTTCTTTGCCTCATTTCTAGGGACATACTAACTAGCAATATGTAAGCATGATGTCAAATAAAAATAAACTTATTCAGACCTCAACATTCATAAATTGTTGTCACAAGCCTGACAACTAATACAAAAAAATTGAGAAAAATACAAGTGACAGCAAAACGATAAATACCTCCTACTTTATTGACTGAGGCTTTTTGACACAGACCAAAAAAGATGAATTTAAAGTCAAGACCAATGGGGTCAGTTTAGGACAATAAAAGGCCATCAGACCCTTCTCATCAAGCACTGTTAAGTTTATACTCAAAATTTAATTCTTTGGTCTTTGCTTTGGCTTCTCCTTGGTTTTATGAGGCATTTTATTAGAGGTTCTGAAAATGATGTGATGTTTACTTTGGGATCAACAACATCCTGCAATATATGTATCGCTATTTTTCTGAAAAATTGATTCCTTAGTTTGTTTACAGACTACGTCGATTATTCTAAGCAGGAACCCTTTAGCCTCTTGTCAAGTGCATATTCCTTTGAAATAAAATGTAAATACCTGCTGCTTTCTGGCATGAGACCTTCTCACACCAGTTCTCAGATACCTAAAAGATGGAGGGCAGCAAGTATGCAGAGAAGCATTTCTTCAGCAGCTATGGACTCAGGAAGCTCAAAAAGGATGCAGTATGGAAGAGGGAAGAGTCAATGACCTGCAGCTACATTGTGGAAATGGGGCTCTGCTTGTATAGGAAAACCTATTGGCCATTTCAATGGCCATGGTTTAAATTGCCAATCTTTACTAACTAGATCTCTGCAGTGAACTGAGAAAATTATTATTTCAGAACTGCACTAAAGTCCTCAGCCACCTTAGAGGCATAGCATTGCAGAGTGGGAAGGAAATGTAAACACACATACAAGATAATAATCTGTATTTCAGCCAGCATATATACATTTTCTACTAATTCTCAGCATGCTCAGTATTCTGTATAACACCTCTGATGGCCTTTGGATAGCACTCTGTCCGTTAGCTCCTCTTTGAGGACTCCTATTTTACTGTGGTTTAAGGCTCTCTGCCAAGGCTCATCTTGATTACATACATAATTTCCCACTAACAGAGGGGCTGCTGTGGTCTATCAGGTTCATACACAGTATGTTACGGAGGATAT
Source organism: Chlamydotis macqueenii (assembly GCF_036417535.1). NCBI lineage: Eukaryota > Metazoa > Chordata > Aves > Otidiformes > Otididae > Chlamydotis > Chlamydotis macqueenii. The sequence continues at coordinate 11,056,931 of NC_141556.1, read as the reverse complement.
TTTTGCATCTTTTTAAATAGAAATGTGCCTCAAACCACAACATGTCTCTGTTTAATTAATAGGGTTTTCATAAATTTCTATTGAAGACTTAACTGACTGTTTGTTTTTATAAATCATGAGATTAGCTAACAGATAACAGATGCTGATTTTATCCTTCCTGCCATTTGTTACCTCACATATTATTTCTTTATAAGACCAATCATTGATTCATCAGCAGAATGCTGAGTCCAGCTTTTAACATTACATTCACACAATCTCAAAGATAAAAATATCTCAAATGCAAAGTAAAATCTGTTTATATTAGCTGGACAATTTCCTATCGAAAACATGTTTTACAAGACTATTAATAAAATGTTTCTGACTCATCTCATTAAAATATAAAACCTTTCACTCCTAGCTCTTCACCAGTTTCCCAGGAAAAGGCTTATTTTTGAGATACACTGAGTCTCTGCTTTTCAGTTCATCTGAGAATTTAGATTGTGAGTTGAGAGATGATTCACAATGAAGACCAAATTCTCTTATTTCATGAACCAGAAAATAAATTATTTCCAGAGCTGAACAATAATTCCATGGCTGTAGCTTACACATATTGGAATGCATGTGGATCATAATTATGTAGATGAAATCCAGGATTTAGAATATCATGGTAACAATGGTAACAATTGTTTTGGGACACATGTCCAGCACATGTTTCATACTTCTTTTCTTCAGATGAAAGGACATAATATGCTTAGTATTATTCTATCTTTATTTTCAAGCTGCAAACAAATAAAACAATAAAATTATAGGTTCTAGAGAGTTTCTTCTTCATTGCCTTTTCTTTGTAATATACTTTTGGATCAGAATACCGTTTTCAGAAACTTCTTTCCTAGACAGGCTCACACCTTGAAATACATATCTGTACCTAAAGAATAAAATCAAAGCACAGAGGAAGAAACGACTCTGACTCTGGAGGACAAAGCTACAGTAAGAGTCGTTTCTCACCAGCAGGAAGGCATGAGCTCAAACTGGAGTAACTCCCAACCTGGCTGTCTCACAGCGTTATCATATGTCAATCTTTTCAGGGTCAACAATTGGCGATAACATCCTAAGAATTCTCTAGTTTCCTAACCGTCTCTGACACTTATGAATAAATATCTCCTTGTCTAACCTTGCCATGTTTATCAGGTATGTGGGCTGCAGGAAGATGCATTAGAGGCTCTGAACACTCAGTTTTGAACATAAAAGGAAAACATATCATATGACCTAAGTACAGTTCATTAATGAGATGACTGGTCAGCTGTAATCGGATTTACTCCTTGCAGTATGCTCACAATAAAACCATTAATTCTTCTAATAACCTCTTATTAGCCAATCTCAGGAATCCATTGTCAGGCATCATTTTTCAAATGCATCACTTCCAGCACAAAAGTTCTCCTAAGAATATTGTTTTTTCCTCAGTCTCTCTGACGTCCTTTCCTAGTTCTCCTCCCATTGCTTTGATCTCTACTACACCAAGTTTAGCAGATCCTTGTCATTTTTCTGCAGGATTCTTATGGGAGTTTTGTAAGCCTTGACTACAGTTGTCTTTTTTTCCCCCCTCTACATCTTATCTCCAGGTTACATTATCCACAGCCGCAAGTTCCACTACCATTAAATCATATCTGGATGATTCACAGCCTCATTTGTAACATAACTTGCCCAAACTAAAATCTTTCTGTGGGTGACTGTGAATCTGCTCCATTCCAGTGGGCTAAAACAAGACTCAAACTTCCTTCTTCCCAGTAAAAGACAGGAAAAATGCCCAAATCCCGATAAAAGCCAAGTTCTGGCATTATCCTGAGACAACTTCCCATTGTCCTAAATGACACTGGCCTATGTGTCCCTTGTACATCATCATTTATCTGAATCCATTGGTACAAACATCTTCATTTCAGCTTTCTGTTTACACAGCTCCTGCATCACCATGGTCTATGTCATTAATATGACGTAGCAATCAACAGCCAGGGTATGTCTGGTCTCCAGCACTCTTGGCAAAGGCCAGCTGGATACCCAGCGCGCGGAGCGATGTACGCCTCGCGCTCTCCGAGTGACTCTTGCCGACTTCTGCATTCATGTGGGGGAAAAAAACCCGATACTTCGGACAACGGGCTGATTTACACGGGGAATGAAGGCCCGGGAGGCAAGGCCAGCGCTGCCCAGCAGCCGGAGAGAAGCCCTGGCTGTTTTTGGGAAGGGCGCCCAGGGGCTCGCGAGCGCCTCGGCCGCGGGAGCCGCGCGGGACCGGGCCTGCGCTCCTGCAGCGCCACCTGCCGGCCGCGCGCCGCGCCGCGCCGCCCACCCCAACCTCCGCGCAGACAAAGGGCTCGGCGCCAGGCCAAAAAAAAAACCTAAACCCCAAAACCCATCATAATCATAACAATACACCAAAAAAAAAAAAAAAAAAAAACCGAACCAGACAAGAGCAAGAACGCTCTCAACCGAATATCTGTGTCAGCGCACCCACCCCTGCCTCGCCCGGGTCATCTGTGCGGCCCTAGGCCCTGGAGTGCTCCCGCAGCCGGCTCCAAATCTTGGTGAAAGGTAAAATAAGGGCGCTGGTTCGGGATATCTCAACCGCACACCACCAGAGTGCAAAGCCCGGCCAGGCACCAGGGGCCAGCTGCCTCCTCTGACAGCAGAGGGGAGAGAAAAACACCTGATCACCTCCACCGCTGAGAGAGACAAAGGCCAAAATCAGACAGGGATCCAACTTGCTAAGAAAACCTCTTAAAAAAGAAAGAAACAAGCAAATTCAGGTAGTAACATCAGTAAGGTATCATATACATATATAGTCACACTGTGATAAGTCAAATCCAGCCCAAGAGCTGCTATGTACTTGATTTTTTTAGAAAACACATATTAATTATGCTTACCTGAGTGTTCTAACTGAAGTACAGTCATTACGACCTGCTCAAATAAATGGTGCCAGTTAGAACTTTTCAGACAAACAGAATAATTCATCTGTAATGCCTTTATCTTGAAAAGTAAAATGTAATTTTGAATTTTATGCATTGCTACAATTTAGAATGATCGGATATTTTTTCTTTTTTTTTCAAAAAAAAGTTAAAATCCTTAAGTACCCATTCCATCAAGTAGCAACAGCAGTAACTTAAAAATCTTAAGATAATTTTATTTTTAATCTTATTACTCTTAACTTTTTTTTTTTTTATTTTTTTTTTTTTTATTTTTTGCTCTTCCCTAGAAGGCTTTATGACCACCAGAGTCTCAGTGCGGATTTTATTTGAAATCATTTTTTTTGGTAAGTACTCCAAAATTTATGCTTGATTTCTCTATGTTTGATAGGGAAAAAAAAGGATCTGACTTCTGCACTACGAATGAGCAGCAGTAGCATTCTTCTATGTTTATGTCTCGTACAACAAGCATACAGTGATGAAAGGGCAAAGTTTAACCAGTCATCCCTTTCATTACCGAGCGGTAATTGCAGGATTTATTTTAGCACTTAAAACTCAACAATCACTATACCACCCAAAAGCACAAGTCCCATTGGGATTTAAAAGCATAAAAAGAATTCTGAGCATCAATAATGTATTATAATACAAATTATACTTCCACCATTCTTAAGTATACAGTATTTTTAATAATCACTGCCAGCAATGAAGAGTACATGCATTTTAAGCAGCAGCATTGAGAATGTTGTACATTGGAATTATTTTTACCCCTGCGCGTAAGAGCCTGCAAGAGAATGGCATTCCAGGCAGCATAGTTTGTGTACATTACTTTACTTCTTTCCCAGGCTAGACACTTTTACTTGGCTGAAATATTGTCCCCCGGTTTAGTTTGGCAAAGCTCTTTCCACTGTCACTCAGCACTCGAGACAGCTGAGGACAGCCCCTTCTGCTTGCTTCTGCTGTGAAAAAGAGTTGGAAGGACATGGTGCTCATGCTTTACCTCACTGCGCCAGGTGCACAGTCAGTATAAATTACCATCTCTTCATTGCCTGCGATAGTGTTAGCTCAATTAACACTAACTGAAAATTTGGCCCTAAATATGTTAATGGCGATATGGTTGGGTGGTTGCTTTTATATAGTTCTGTGCAGCTCTACTTCGATGTGCACAATGTTGCAGCATACCCGCAACACTAAGATGAATTCCAGATACATACCTCTATTATCTTCTTTACTAAAGAGGTTACTGTCTTTAAAAAAATCAGCTGTAAAAGCTACTGGACCTCTTAAGCTGGTGGCATCAGGAAAAACATAAGCAACTTATCAGCTAACGCAATTCATTTTGAATGCACGAGTGTAAACTATAAAATCTCAATTTGCACAAGAACTGCTATCAGAATTTGGGAAATAACAACCCATCGGCTGATCACATTACTGGCAGATTATGTTGCCATTTGTTTTACACCTTGGTGGTGAAAAAGGCAAAGGGATTAAATATTGTACCTGCAACCCAGTCAGCAACTTTGCACACCATCAGGCAGATTTAAAATATTTTCTGAGTTTTCATTTGCAGTATGCAAAATTTGCACAAAATTGTTCATCCCAGTATACTAAAAACACTTTATCAATGCTGTGATCTGTGTATACATAAAAGTACAGTAAGTTTAATGGAAGAAAAATATTTAAGACTTGAAATCAAGCAATGAATGTTTTATCCAGAGAACATTTTTTAAAACAAAACTATATGTTAATTGTATGCTAACGCTTCTCTTAATTTGTAACTAGACCAACGCACATAAAAATGGACTTCACAACAACCGATAGTACGTCAGCCAAAATTAGCTGATTACGTGGCTTTTAACAGCAGTGAGGCTGCTCTACTGATCTAAATCTGAATACTGAACTGCTGAACCTATTTTCTAGGATAAATTTAGCTGTTCTCTCGTGTTCCACTTTTCTTTGGTACTTGGATCAGTTATGCAGTGTATAATTATACCAGTGCAGTTAGACAGTGTTTTCCATCTGAATGTCTCAACACGCTTTTCAGACTTAATTACTTTGGACTTGGAAATCCTTCATGACGTAGATACTATTAGTCAAATTTAATAGAGGAGGAAACGGAGTCACGGAAGGGGGGAGTACCCCGAAAAGGACTGAAATGATGTCTCAGTCTCCTGAAATCTACTTTTTCTTGCTGTTTTACTTTAGAGACAAATGAAATCAAGATGCTTTTCCAGTTTAGCTTCTGGACATAGCAGAAAATACCTTGCTCTTGATGATGGTAAGTAGCTTGACGCTTACCTTACACATAAACCCAAGTAAAATCCAGACAGTAGATAATTCGTCATTGTTCTTGCAAGTACTTTGACCCATATCCATGCTCAGAGGATGCCTACCACATACCTACAAGCCCAGGCCTGGGGTGAGGTCCTTCCCACTCTTTCTAAACACACAGCATCTCCTGGTACTAGGAGCTAAGCACTTACACAAAACATGAGACCAAGCTCAGTTTTTTTCTCAGCATGAGAGAAAACTCACACATTACACCTACATGGAGAGTATGCTATCATTTCATTTTATATGAAAGACACCTTTCCCTATTAAGCTTTTTTTAATCAGAAAATAGACAAAATTACTTTTTTTTTTCTGAAATAAATCTAGAAAACTCCCTTCAGCAGGGTTTTTTTGTCTGTAGATGCTAAGTTAACTACTTAAATAGTGAAGAGGGAGAAGGTTTAGATATACCTAAATTTTCAAAATATTTTATCAAGTAAATGAACTTAATATACTATGATAGACAATGAAATCTCACCTGTTCTGCCCAAATTTCCTTATCAGCTGACTATCTCTGAGGCTTGGACAGAAGGGAAAATAAACCCCACATTCTCATTTTTACACATGGTGTTTTATTATGTTTTTCACCCTGAAGGATTCCTAAAACACAGCATAAACTTCAGAACTGGAGGAACCCCCTCTGCTCAGCCCTCACAGCTGAGAACAACACCTCTTGCCACTTTAGCACTTTGGCTTATCAGAAGGACTGAAAATTGCATCTGCGGCACCCAAAGCCTTGACACCAGCCAGTCAGGATCAGAAAGCTGTTTTTGTTTTCATATCTGTTTCTCTGGGCTGTGGGACTTTCATACAGAGGACACAGCTTGAATGCAGAATAGATGTTGTCTGGTAACAGCCGTGCCTAAGTGAAGGGAAGAACTGGAAACAGAAACAGCTATTAATGCGACATGCTGCTTGTGTTAACAAGCCCAGCTGAAAGGCAGGGCTTATTAGGTGGAATACAGGATCATGAAAGGGAAGGATACCTGCATATCAATGTGCTGTATTAAATGATAAATCAGTCATGCAGAAAGACAGCCAAGAGGTAAAATGCTTATTAGAATTTCCCAGCCATATCTTGCTTATCTAGGTCACTATGAACTACTCTCTACTTTGACAAAGGTCTAATTCTTCTGTAGTGCCTAGAAACACACGATGAAGTAAAACAGTTAATTTCTTAACATGTAAGTGGCACCATGTCTTGTTCATGTTGTAGCTACATAGTTCTGCAGTTTTACTTAGAAAGAAGTACATGCAATAAAGGAAAAATTAATCCAGAAAACACCCTCCTCCTCTCCCTGAACAGCACTTGCCTCTTTACACCATCTTGCATTTGCAAGCAGTATGGGCTGTCATCAACACAGAACTCACTGAGGTCATAAAACCATTGGGATTCAGCAGCACAGAAGAATAAATTTGCAAGGGAAAGGTCTCTGTGGGAGTTGTAGCAGACTCCTCCAGCATGTGTTTCCACAAACCAGGAATCCTCCTTCTTACATACAACCACAGAAGGACAGAAATGTCTATAGGAACAATTGCATCCCGATGTTTTCAGGCAAACCCAGCTATTTCCTCTAACTCACAGCTCTGGTTAAGAGTTAGGGATAGCTCAGATGCCTGGATAGAAGAGAAAGCATCCTTAAGGATGCTGTTAAGGCTGTGTAAAGGAAGTAATCTCAGAGCTGTGTAGTGAGGATACAACCATAGTTCCAGGTCTGGCTTTCTCTTTGCTATTACTGTTTATTTCAAGTGCAGATGGTTAACTACCAATCATTTGGATCTCTGGATTAGCATTTAAATGCATGAATATAAGAGCATCACAGGAACACATGAAGAGGTACGAGAAAAATTATTATACTGATAGATGCCCTTAATTTAGTGGCCCACAGCTTAACCTTTGACTTCTGTTGTGCATTTATACGTATAATGTTCCTCCCTTATAGCTATAAAAGGGATTGTTAGTGACAAAGATTAATCTGATTACTGGCTTCCTCAGTGTTAGGATGGAGAAGCACTGGGAGATACATGGAGTGTTTAATAATGCATGTGGCATGCAAGAGAAACTATGTAATTTACTGAGAAAGACACTTGAGAAAAGAGTGCTCAAGCGACACATTTCTGCTTCTCTTTCAAGAATAAAAAGAAGAACAAATTAGGTTTTGTTCATTTCTTTGCACATACTTCTTTCCCCAGCTATGAATTCTGTGATAGAAAAATTTGTATTGCTCTAAAATATGTTTTAATAGTAAGAGTCATATGTAAAACAACATAAACTTCAGTTCTTCTGGCATTCTGGCACCACGTATATAAGACATATATAAGGTATAGTTTACTACAAGCGTAGCTTATGGATAAAACCACGCTGTTTCTAGCAGCAGTCTGAGCAAATTCTGGATGTTCCAGAACCAGTGAACGTTATCTATAAAAGGCTTTGAGGTAGATACTGATAAATCTCGAATTGTTCACACACTTCTGAACATTGAAGACACTTGTGAGTGCAAAGAGCACATTCAATATTTAATAATACAATGACAGAAACAAAACCAGTCTGTTTGAACCCTGTGTGCAGGCTAGCATGGAAATAGCTACAGAGCCCATGGTGGAAGGAAGCTGACAACAGAGCCGTCCTGCAGCACTCTGCCCACAGACTCTAAAAAATGAGCTGCAGGACCCAGGGGAACTTACAGAGCACTGAGCATCCTTCAAGCCTGCCCAATTAGACCAGTCTGCAAGGACTTTAACAGAGTGTCTCATCTTTTAAAGGAGTGAACAGAACCTCAGGTAGTATAAATTACTCTTGTCACTTCAATTCCACCACCTATTTAAACCAATTTACACCATTTGCCTTAGTGAGTAAAGCAGAAATTGACCCAGGAATAGGTTTTACACTATACTTGCAGATTAAAATCTTTTATTCTCACGAAAGACTTTGTGCCTGCAATGCTATTTTGTCTCTGATCTAGCTTAGACATTCTGCAACAGCTGTATTTTTTAAACATGTAACAGCATTAATTGCCATGAAAACCATAACTATATAAGCAACCATCGCAGAGCCAAGAGCCAGCAGGTATTTCCTGTCCTAACAGTTTTGTTTAAATATACTATTACTCTGGCAAAATGAAAATCTTCTGAGATTCACTTAAAAGTAATGAATGCCTAGGTTTTGTATTTACAAATGGAGTAAATGGAAATTTCCATTGCAGAGAGGTCATCTTGTGAAGTCCACTCAATACTATTTCTGATATCATCCATTACAGATCTAGGAAAGTCCTGTTATTCAAGCATTAAATCTTGCTTACTAGGATAGTTGTGACAATGTGTTATCACAAGTGTATCATCTACTTTCAGGAATATTACCTTCCTAGAGCTCAAATTATTTGGGTTTTTTTGTTTTTTTTTTTTAAAAAAAGCCTTTTTTTAAAAAAAAAAAGGCAAACGAATACAGATTGAAAAGGCAGAGAAGATATTTCCAATGCTCTGAATTTAGAATGAAAACTCTGACTGCTATTTCAGTATAAAATTAATGCAATAATCCTGAAGCACAGGCTAATTATAGTATGGCCATATCATAATGTGAATTGTTTGAAATTGTTTTATTCTGCTAATTTATTTTTGATGTGCAGGCTTTCCTTTTCTGACAGACGCAATAAACTTTTCATAGACACTTTTCTCCATGTGCCTGCACTCAACATCGCTATCACTTCACAGCAGGCATATGGAGTAACTGATAGACTGACTATTTTAAAGAGCTCATTGTCATGTTAGATTTCACTTCAGAGTTGACCTCAAGTAGTTCCTATGCTGAAATGGTCTGTGCATCTGCAGTTACAGCTAGGCACTTGTATTTAGAAATGCTGTTAAACAGACTCCTTGTATAAACAGAACGCAAAATACTTTGTACAGACTAGTAGTATTGATAATAATCCTTTCCACTACTCTACTATAGCGTTTGAAGTCGGAAGGGACTACCTGAAGTGGAGCAAAGGATTGAAAACAGGTGAACGGGAACAAGCGAGAACTGGAGAGAAGGAGCAGACACTTTCTGTCCATTTATTCACCACTTTCTGCACTCTTTGAACTATCTTCCACAACTTTTTTTTTTATTAAGAAAAATCAAACATTTCCAGTACATAAACCACCATATTAACATTCAGCATAAAAGTTCCCCAAGCATAAATCCTGTATTTATATTTTGCCTGAGTTTCACAAGTGTTTTTTGTGGTATATGTACAGTGTTGTATACTGTACCAAACTGGAAACTGTTGGTGAACTGCCTTGACCCTCTATATCCTTGGAGAGCTCCTCCTCTCCATTTCGCTTAATCTCCTTTTTTTCCTAGAAGAACACATTTATATTGGGGCATACTGACTCCAAAGGACCACACTAAATTCAGTCTGAAGTAAAATCTTCGATCGACTGATCTCCTTTTAGTGCACCTTCAGCAACAGAATACAGGATCATGATCTCCATTTCTGGACAAATGGTGAATTGGTATCAGGTTTACCAAGTCATGTTGTTCACTTTTATGAATTGTGAAAATACATTAGTGCTCTTCCAGGCCTCTGTAATCTCTCCATTATCTAAAGATATATTAAAAATTAATACCACCGGACCAGATGTCTTCTCAGGATTCTTAAAACATATGGATATAAGTTATGTTCCAGATATTTACACTTTATATTGTTATTCATCCCTTTAGTTTATTCATTAATTAGTGTTTTATTGCTTTCCTACCAGAACAGTATATTGTTTCCTTCTCTGAATCATACAGCAGGTATTTTGATTGACTAACATTGATAGTTTAATTTCTCTTGCAAATATTCTGAAGACCTGGATTCAACCTATAAAGCTGTTAAAGCTTAGTCAGTGAGTGGCCAAAAATTCAAGAATCATGAGTCAAGGAGGAAATCAGGCAAGAAAGAAACTGAATCGATAGCCTAAGGCACCACTGGCAACAAAGACACACATTTATACAGTTAGCTAAGCTCCGGTGGGGAGGACAGACTAGGCACGAAATGTGCACTCTCTAAGCCCATTGTTTTTTATTCCTGAAATTTTGGAGCATATAGTGTGAAGGGATTCTCATGATGAGCAAGTGGGAGTCTCCTGGGCTGCTCTCCCAAAAACCAACTCTGAAATTCAGCCTAGCGAGATGCAGCATGGCAGTTCTGCTGAGTGTTTGCCGTGCACCTTGTGCTCTACCACATCTATATTGCTGGATTTTTCAGGTCTTCTGTAGCAGTACTGTTGTCTTAATTACAATATTTTACTGGTATCTTTCATTGGTCAATTATTTTCTGGGTTTTAGAGAAAAAAAAAGACACAAACACAGCCCTTCTACGTCTTATATTCTAGAGTTTCAGATTGAAGGATCCTGACGACAAGAAACAAGCTTTTTTTGTCAGTTATAGAATCATAGAATCATAGAATGGTTAGGGTTGGAAAGGACCTTCAAAGGTCATCTAGTCCAACCCCCCTGCAAGGAGCAGGGACATCCCTGACTAGATCAGGTTGCTCAGAGCCTCATCCAGCCTGGCTTTGAACGTTATCTATATCACAGTATCATCTGAAGATCTCTAAACACTTTCAGTCTAAACCAGAATAAATACATATCTTAAAAAAGGATGGAAAAATAAATACAATTGCATCAGTAGCATAAAGTGATTCAGTCAATTGGCTTAGTAATGAAACACAAGGTATCTGGCGGAAAAGCAACGTTAAGATGATAGCGAGGTCTTCACCAGAAGACTGGTGTTCCTCCACACAGATTCTTTATTCACTGATATTTAGAGTCCTATGATTATTTCCAGTATTGTGTTGAAGTTAACTTTTTTTATTGAGAACAGTGAATCAATTACAGTATCTCAAAATGATCCTTCCTTCTACTTGATATGGCACATAGTGAGGCTCAGTAGTTGAGTGCTTTTACAAATAAAGTTCTCCAGAGTTCTCATTCTTGATATGGTAATTACAGCTTAGAGAGGTTGGAAAACAATTTCATAGACTTTAAGGATCACATAATGGCAGAAAAAAAAGTAATTTTATTTTTAAAACCTAGAAGACAGTGAGTAATAGCTGCTGTTTTGGTCTGCTAATTTATTCCAGATATCTGAAGCAGGAATTTTATCTTTAACTTACATCAGTCTTTCCTAGATACTTTCATCAGTGAAATCTTAACAAGAAAATTAATTAAACTGAAACAAGCAGACAAATTAAAAAGAGTCACTAAATTCACTACAACAGCTGATGAGGCCATAACCAAACAGAAGATACTAATGAAGAAATATTTCTTCCAAAAAATATCCATCATCTTGAAATTGCTCTGTGAAAATAAACCCGCTGATGGTTTTCTTCTGAAGCATTTATTACTAATTTCATCATGATTAAAGAAAAAAAAAAGAAGTATTTTCCTGCTCCTTTCCAATAACAGTGATTACTCAAAACGAAGAGCAGAATGGAACACTGCAAGGGTGTACTTCAGGAAAAGCAGTCTTTTAATACAGCAAATAGAGATAACTACCTCATTTAGAGTAAAATGTACACCAGATCCTCAATGCTAGAAAAGAAGATGAAAAAACAGAGCACTTACAATTTGAGGCTCATGCAATAAATACAAATAAATACAAATAGCCTTACTTTGAATCTTCTCATTGAAAAAACAAAACAAAACAAAACAAACAAACAAAAAAATCATAGAATCAGAATCATAGAATGGTTAGGGTTGGAAGGGACCTTCAAAGGCCACCTAGTCCAACCCACCTGGCAAGGAGCAGGGACATCCCGCATTAGATCAGGTTGCTCAGAGTCTCATCCAACCTGGCCTTGAATGTTTCCAGGGATGGAGCATCCATCACCTCTCTGGGCAACCTGTTCCAGTGTTCTACCACCCTCAGTGTAAAATTTTTTTTCTTAATATCTACTCTAAATCTACCTTTCTCTACTGTAAAACTGTTACCCCTAGTCCTGTCACACCAGGCCCTACTGAAGAGTCACTCCCCATCTTTCCTGTAGGCCCCCTTGAGGTATTGGAAGACCACTATCAGGTCTCCCCAGAGCCTCCTCCTCTCCAGGCTGAACAGCCCCAACTCTCTCAGCCTGTCCTCATAGGAAAGGTCCTCCAGCCCTCTTATCATCCTTGTGGCCCTCCTCTGGACCTTCTCCAACTGGTCCATGTCCTTCTGATGTTGGGGGCTCCAGAACTGGACACAGTACTCCAGGTGGGGTCTCACCAGAGCACAGCAGAGGGGCAGAATCACCTCCCTCGACCTGCTGGCCATGCTGCTCTTGATGCAGCCCAGGATGCGGTTGGCCTTCTGGCCTGCAAGGGCGCATTGTCTCCTCATGTTAAGCTTCTCATCTACCATCATTTCCAGGTCTCTCTCATCAGGGCTGGTCTCGATCCATTCTCCGCCCAGCCTATATTTGTGCCTGAAGTCTACATAATGTATATCCTTGTTTAAAAAAGTGTATCAGTGGTCTGATCCCACTAATAGAGCGTAAGCATGATTTTTAACCTGGTTTTTTTCGTATTATTATTATTAATTATATGATAAATCTTTGTCTCTGTTAGCATTACTTGGACTTCTCCTTCCTACACTGTAATTTATAATATTAATCATTATATTTATCAATCTACATTTTGCTGAGCTGAATCTCTTTATTATTATTATTATTATTTATTGGTTTTGTTCTGTTAAGCTTCTTTCTGCCTCTCTGCAGTTTTGTACCTTCAATGGTATTTAAAACCAACCTTTGTATCACAAGCAAATTTAATGAACGTGCTGACTGCCTTCTTCTTCCAGATCATTAATGATGATGTTAACCCAGGCCAAACTTAAAATCTCCCCCGTGATACCTCATTAGACACCTCTCCACATTTTAATATACCTGGTCAAATTTACTCTTGTTGTAAACAAAGGATAACTTCAATGAATTTTAAAAACTTGCACCAATGTATGCAAGCAATAACTCTGGCCAATTACCTTTCATCATTAGCCTTTGTTTGTAGGCATATACTTATTTTACAGTGGCATGAAAATGTGTAAAGTCAGTTGTAATTAATTTTGCAACTAAGACCTCACACAACAGTATCTGACATATCACTAAATTAAGTGCACTACTGTTGCTGCTATCAGTCTCACTAAAAAAAAAAAATAACACTATTCATAAGAGGTTTTCCATTCTGTTAGGAATTATGATTATAAGTCTTGGTTATACTTATCTCATACCAAGCACAGCAAACCTGCAGCAGTCAGTCAAAATCTATTGCACTGGACAGTTAGTTTGACTATGGCTGTGTAACTCCAGAGCATTTCTGTTGACTTTAGGTGACACAACATTCTACATTGCTACAAAAAAAAAATCAAAAAAGGAATGAAAGAAACCTACCTGACTAACCCAATCTTCTATGTATGTGCCATGAACCATTGAAGTCAGGAAGTATTGTTATGCCAGTACCAATGATGGAAGAGCAAAGGCACACAGAGGACAGAATGAAGCACACAGGACATTTTATAGCGCAAAGGGAGAATCGCAGCCCAAACAGCAGACAAATAAGGTCCCTACATGGGAGGCACTTAAGCATTTTATAATGGATCTGTGCACTGAATGGAAAGTTGCCATGGGATGACAGGAATCATTCTTTGCTTTCCAAATGTTTTTCCATTCTTTGCTTTTCTTTGCTATTACCAAAGTCACTGCCACCAGCAGTAGATTGCTGAGTACCTGCTCACACAAGGGTGAGAGACCCAAGACCAAGCCCACCTAAAGAGACACAGACTCACCTCCATGCCTGGAGAGTGCCCTAGACAATTAGCTAAAAGCTGCTCACTGTCAGAGAAGGATGAGAATGAAGGTATATTCATCAGGAAGCTCGAGTACCTCTCATATGAGAATAGGCTGAGAGAGTTTGGGTTGTTCAACCTAGAGAAGAGAAGGCTCCAGGGAGACCTTATTGTGGCCTTTCAGTACCTAAAGGGAGTCTACAGGAGGATGGAAAGGGACTCTTTGTCAGGGAGTGTAGTGGTAGGATGAGGGGTAATGGTTTTAAGCTGAAAGAAGCCAGAGTTAGATTAGATATTAGGAAGAAAATTTTTACTGTGAGTGGTGAGGCAATGGAACATGTTGCCAAGAGAAGTTGTGAATGCCACCTCCCTGGAAGTGTTCAAGGCCAGGTTAGATGAGGCTTTGAGTGACCTGATCTACTGGAAAGTGTCCCTGTCTATGGTGGGGAGGTGGTACTAGATGATATATTGTCCCTTTCAAAACAAACCACTCTGTGATTCTATGATTCTATACTCCATTCTCTTTCAAGTGTTTTTCAATTTGTAGAAAACAAATTTAATTTCTATTGTGCCCAAGGAAGCAGTGAAGAGTGAACATGATCCTGAAGCCTAATAAACGGGGAGCTCAGCTGAGGGGCAGCTTTGTACATATTGTTCAAATGTCTACTTAATGTACAATACAGCCATTCCTCATACAAACCTGAACAGACACTCAGTTGTACAGAGTGTAACTGGTTTAATGACTTCTCTCCAATAGCAATCAAAAGCGAATATCCAGGAAATAATACAAAATAAGACGAGCCAACAATGATACTTTTCCAGCCTTCAATAATTTGCCATTCAAGCACAACCTGAGCCCCACATGGTACTTTCCTATTTAAGATCCCTGAAGAGTTTTGCTTTGTAAACTGGTTCAGTGCCCTTGACTGTAGCATCAAAGTATTCGTGAAGACCTGCAGCCACAAGTTCTAGCCTAGCTTCATGCTGGGGTCCTACCTCCTTTCTCTAGTTCAACCCGTTACCTGATAACTATTATGATAACTAACCTGATAATTATGACTCCTGCTTCTTGTAGTGGAACAGACTGATCTTACCACATTTACACAGTTACACAGATAATAGCTGGATGCGGCCCCTCGAGCAAGCAGTTGGAAGGGATCTGCTGCCTTGGAATTAAGATGTACTGCAAAGACTAAGTGAGGTATAGAATGTAGTGGAAGAAGATGCCAACGTATTATAAGTACTGTAAAAAAAAAAAAGCTGTGATTTTCTCCAATTATCAGTGTAATATGAAAACAACTAACTTTATATAGAGTCATCAAATATCTGGTGAGTTTGGAAATGCCTTTAAACTCTTAGTCTTAAAAACTATTTCTGAGCTTTATAATCTTTCTCCTCTGCTCTGTCCATGTACTGCTTTTCACTTTACTTCTTCTGTGACTGTAAAAGATGTACCCTAGGCCAAATATCAAAGACTAGTAGTGTCCAGAGAATAAAAAACATTAAAATAGTCCCCTTTTTTTTCTTGTCCTTCCTTCACAAAAAGCATTTTGTCCATTGTCAACACAGTAATGCACAAAGTGTGCCAGTGGTAGTAAGTGGAGCTTTCACAGAAACAGTGGATAATTTTTTCATGTTGTTGATAACAAGGGAAAACAGTTACTCAATATGAAGTGAAATACAGAACAGATTTGCAGGTAGAACAAGCAGCTGCAATTCTGAGCAATGACAATATCTTCGTTTCAATTAAAAGTTCTAAAGTGCAGAGTTTAACTAACTACCAATTAAATAGTTCTGCCAGAGAGAAGAGGAAAATGGGGAATGAAATGCAAAAAATTGCCTGTGCCCTTTGTTACACCGAGACATTCATTTCTTGTACAATGAAAGGATATCTGTCCCAGTGCTAAGTCACTGTCCAGTTCATTTGTAATAATTCTGTGGCTTCTTTTGCAAAATACAAAAGAGAATAGAAATCTTGGGGAGCAGGGGGAAAGCCACTTGTTATCCATTTTCACAAAGTCAATAGGCTTCCTGTATACACCATGGGAACGGCATCTCTTCTTTAACAGTTCACTAAACATGTATCACTACAGAAAGCTTTAAGTGCCAAGTAAAGTAAATTCCTTTTGTTAACTCATTTCCCAAAGAGTTTCACATATAGAGTTACTGCTCCAGGTCTTCGATTTTCTGCACATCAGTTGTTGGACTGGCTTGTTAGTAGCAGAACAATCCTTATTTCGCCCCATCAGATCAACAAGCAATTGCTTGGAGACGACACAGAGATACAGATTCCTCTTTACACCACTTTTCTGCCTCATTTCTACTATTTTTAAGAAACTTTATCCTCTATGTTAATGAATACAAGGGTGGTCCCTAAATACTTAGTCTTGTTTTTTTCCAGTCAGATTAACTGCCAATTAGTGATAATTGGACCTGGCAACATTTCTGTTGATGGACACATATGTACTGTGGGACAGAATGAGAGAACTAATTAATTTCAGAAGGTCACTCCTGACTGTAAATTTTTCTTTAAACTCTAGATGTGTCCACATAATTCTTCCTTCACATTAAATTGGTTGGAAATTTTTCAGTCTCAAATATAAAATTGGAGAGAACAGTTAAAACCACTGCAGTTAAATCTGAACAAATATTGACTTTTCTAGATACGGATGCGTCCAGTTGCCAGGTGGGAATCTTTCTTTTGTTCATCTACTCTTCAAGTCACTGCTTAGGGATGAAATTATCCTAGTCTGTCTGCAGTTCCTGTCGTTTCTCAGTTCCTCTGCAGGCTGCTGCAGCATTTGAACTGCAAAGACTTTAGGGCAATGCTTAAACCAAAAGATGCAATGAGAAAGGAAAAGACTTTAATTGTTAGTTTGATAGGTTCTATACAAATACTTCTACTAGTATTGGGCTTTGAAAAGCTAAACACAAACCTAAAATTTAAGCACCTTTAACAGTTACTGCACTTAACGCTTAATAAAAGTGAAAGAATAAATATGCCAGACCTCAGAGACCTCATAATACTTTTAAATAAAAGTCTAAAATGTAGCCAGTCATCTTTCACTGAGAAATTTAAAAAGCTGTTTCAAGAGGCGGTACTTCTACCATTAAAGTCTTTCCTAGGACATCAGAGCTGAACTAATCTTTCAAACTTTCTCAGTAATCTAATTTAAGGTCATTTCCATATTTTTCACTAGGCTGTCAATAAAGGTCATGCAAGAATCCCAGTAAAAAAAGTAACATAAAATAAAATAAAATAATAATTTTTAAAAATATGCAATTCCATTAAATTGTTTTAATTGAATGCTGGGTTTTGCCCTAGTATTTTGCAACCTGGAAAATATAATTTATGCCCAAAAAGGCTTTACAGACTGCAATTATGAATTTACTTTCAGAAAGTAGAAGCGACATTATTATCTGCCACAGAATTTAAAAGAATAACTGCAATAAAATGCAATTTAAAATCTTATTATCTCTATCTGATAATTTATTGGATGGCATACATTTTTCCCTTCAGCCAATTTAGTAAGTAAAGTAAGTTTTTTCTGGAAGAAAATATCCTAAATACAGTCTGACAACTAATATCATACTTAAAAACTCCCTAAATGAAAGAATAAAGTATCATGCTTGTAAGTGAAAGAACAGGTCTGTGAAATCCCAATTCAATACAATATTTGAGAATTTTAAAAATTATTTTAAACTGTGATAATCTATTCCAATTCTGCTTTTATATTTGGTAGAGGATAAGGAAATGTGCAAGTCCTTGATTTACTCTCCAGTGAACACCACTTTGCCACTTCAGAGTTCTGAGTGACTCTGTCAAGACCAGGATCGTCCAGAACCTTGACTAAGATGTTTCCCATTGGAAAAATAAATTTTATAGTTGATAAAAAATGATCTATTGTTTTTAAGTGGTGATTTTGTTCTAGTGTAAATAGAGAAATCGGAAAGTGACTCATTTCACTTGTCTTGCCTTCTTTCACTGTCGTATAAAACTTTAATTCTCTTTTATTTTTACTTTTGACATCAAATAAATAAAATACATTGGAGGTTCTGAACCATTCTTTAATTTTCATCCACTGAAAGTTTTGAAGGTTCAGAAAATTTCTGAATGAAATATACATAAAAAGATCTTGATTTCTTATCAACTCCAAGAAGGATATAGATCACAGACACCATAAAATATAGGTTCCATAGAGTTAGGTGACAGTACACAGTTTTGTCCCTCTCCTCCTCCAGGAAAAATGGATCTGTATTTTGCTGTTCCTTCAGTGCATATACCAAGCTGACAATGTAATCTGATTTGTTTAAGATCAAGTATCAACAGAAATGATGGAGTCACACACCCTACAGAATTTACAGTTTAAACTGATGTACATGCATCACACAAGATACAAAGTGCAGCAAAACAATTGTTGAGTGCTAAAAATGTAATCTATGTTTAGATTTGTTTTAAGCTTTTTATGTCATGTCATTCATCCTTCCTGCGACAACTTAAAATAAAAGTAACAGAGCACAATTTTTTTTTCTTTTCTTTTCCTTTTTTTTAAAAAAGTCTTTCTTGATCTATGGTTCAATTTTTATGTGTCTTAACGTGCATAGCTAAATCAGTTAGCCTCTACTTAGCAATAACTGTAAACCAGTGTAAGAAAGAAGAGAGTGAGTGTTCTTTGGTTCTGATTTTGGGGTTTTTTTAGATCTTGGAAGATTTTATTTCTATACATATATCTATAAATCTGTATAAAACTCCTGGATGAAAGCCAGCCCACCCACGATTTAGACTCTGCTTCACTGTAACTTTGTAAATCTGGACAGGATATCTGATATACCTAGCCTAAATAATAAAAGGTAGCTACCAGGAACAAAGAAGTAAGTTAAATAGACAAAAAATTTACTAAAGCAGGTAAAACACGTTTCTGCCATGTATTTTAACAGCTATTTTTTTTCTCCTTAACTTACAATACTAGCAAGAACCTTTTGCTGCAAATGACTCATCTTAATTGTCTTAGTGAGTTCCCTATATACAAGCTCCAGATGCTTTCAGGTAGTGCAGGAAAACCTTGGGAAATAAAAAGTTTATCTCCTAGGCAAAAAACCTCTATAAAAATGAAATGCTTAGTGAAAAACAACAGCATGTTACTTTATTCTTTTCATTCTGAAAAATCACAAAGGCTTTAAAAACTGTTCAAGAGAAACATCTGAAAACAAAACACAAGAAAACAGATGTCACTGCAAAATTAAGGCTCCACAGGCAAATACTCAAAAGTCCTAAAATGCAAACCTAAGTCTAAATGTGTCACTTTACAACCACCCCTAGTGAAATACATCTGATGCATAATACATTTTCACTCAACAGATAATGAGCTGTTTGAACTCACTGCACCAAATTAACATTGAACTAAGACCTTGGCATAATTCCAGAAGATATCGGGCATTTCTGTGTAGGTATTGACATGGCCCTGTTCAGCAGAAATGCCCCACTAACCCATCCTGGGAGGGAGGAAAATACTATTATTCTTCCAGCTGATGAAAATCCAATTATAGAGCAAAACAAATGGCTTGCCCAAAGTCAAATAGGAAATCTCTGGAAGAGTGAGGTGTTCTCTAATCTTCTGAAGGGCAATAAATAAACACAAATTTTTCTGTTACCATGCATGGGCATCCTTTTTTTAAATGTCATCCTTTGAAAACACTGCCTCCAACTGTGCAGAGACATTAATTACATAAACGTAATGAACACTGCCGTGTGGGAAGCACTGAGCATCTGGATGTGCAAAAGCAGAGAGAGATGTTGGCAGCTGGGCTTCGTGCACTAACTCCATGGCCATTCCTCCCACAGAACCACCCTGCAGACTCGATCAGCCTGATGTAGGCCTCTTTCATGAAATCCTATTTCACCCCTGGTTCCCCCATTATATGAGATGCCTTCGATCCTGACGCCGCTTTCAGCTCTACACCGTGCCAATCTCCTTCCTATGCACAGGCTCAGGGACCCCATGGGAAGGGCTTTCCCTGAAGGACTGCATCATAATAGTACTCAGCTCAAGTGCTGCAATGGCACAGATTAATAGCGTGTGATGAGTTCAAACTCTCCTCTTAAAAATAAAATACTTTTTGTGATCAATATAAATTAAATTGAGGATGAGCCAAAGCAGCCCTCTTTTGCTGAGTCTGCAGCAGAGAACTGCCGTGGGGCAGCCCGCTGAAGTCTGCATGAACAAGCAACAGCATGTCCCCAAAAAGACATCAGAAAATATTTATTCTTAAATGGAAAATTTTCAATTTCAAGCTATGCATTCTGTTTAGCTTTATTTGTAGCTGTTTCAGTGATTATTTTTATGTAAAGTTCTCTCTACCCACAGAATGACCTATAGCCATTTTGCAAAGATAACGAACGCAAATCCTAACAACATTAGACAGAAGCTAACACTCAGCCTTCCACATTTCAATTGTGAGGGATATGAACCTTATTATAGCATCTACGCGCCTTTTCGACTTTGTAGAATAAATGTCCAACATATGCCCTCAAAAAAATATTGTTATTTTTATAGAGATAGAAAAGAAAAAAAAAAAAAGAAGAAAAAAAGAAAAAAAAAGAAAAAAAAAGGAAAAAAAAAGCAATATGATCCAAATTACTACCGAAAATCAATCATTATTATAATTCGTAACAGCATGAAAACTACTGGGTGATTTAAGGGTTCTCTGAGATAACTGGATAATAAAGCCAATGTAAAATGAAAAAGAGTTATCACAAAATGACCAACACAGCAAGCAAATGTTACCCATGCCACCTTGCAATTATTATTTTTCTATTCTGCCTGTTCTAAGCTTAGGGTTTGATAACTAAAAATAATTCTGCAGAAACAAAAGTAGATAAGGATGATAATCTGTCTGTACAGCACACTAAATCTAAACACTCTAATCTGATAAATAATATTGGATTTTTATTATTGGATTATTACACATTATTCCAATGAGCTCACCCGGCTCCCTGCAGTCCTGTTTCCTACCAGTATCCAACTGCAGCACTGTTCAGACTGTAACTTACCACTAAGTGCCCTTTCTCTTTTTGTGGCTTTTATCAGATCACTTAAATTTTCTGGATTTCTCTAATATTTTCATTCAGAGATTCAAATTACTAAGATAAATTATTAGATAAAAATATTTTTTCTTTCACATGTTGGTATTTTTCTGTCTATTTAAATTTATGCCATTGTGGACAAAAATCTGTCATTCCTTCTTGCTGTATACCAGTCTTCTATCTTACATCATGACTACACTATTTGACAATGCAACAAAGTCATAAAGCACATTTAAATAAAAATGCTAGTGCACTTTTTTAGTCTTTTGTTTTATTAAATTTAATTGCAGAGCACACAATAAAGTGATAGTCTATATCAAAAATGTTTCATGACATTGCATTAGTAAGACAATTTCTGCTAAAAATACTCTTACACTATTATCTCCAGCACTTTCTGAATCTCTACTTTAAGTTAGATTACTTTATGATTTTAATAACTTTCCATAGAAAATTATTCTGAGGCAGAATAACTTTACAATGACTTTTTAAAATTTACATTAACCCCTAATATTTCCTTTTCTTAATCTCACCTTATTTGTTTCAGTCCTGTTTCTTCAGCTTTACTATGATCAAGTCAATCAAGAAATTTCCTTGGGTGTATGATACTAGTGTTCTGCAGGTGATTATTTGTCAAGTAAGCAAAACAATTTTTTCATGTGTAACTTTATGGGTTTGTTGGTTTTTTTTTTTGTCTTTTTTTGAAGAGCATTTCTGTAGAATCATAGAATGATTTAGCTTGGTAGAGAAGTCATGAAGTCATCTGGTTCAAGACCCTGTTAGCCCAAACCCAGTTAGACCAGGTTGCTCAGGGTTTTGTCCAGTTGAATTTTGAGCATCTCCAAAGATGGAAAGTCTAAAAGCTGTCCGGGCAACCTGTTCCAGTGTCTGACTGTCTCCATGGTAAAATGTCTTTGCTTATGCCTAACGGTAATTTCCTGTGTTCCAAGTTGTGTCCTTTGTCACTTGTCCTACCACTGTGCACCACCAAAAAAGCATTTGGCTACATCTTCTCTATCCCACTTACACCCATTATGCAGCTGCAGACATCACTAATGTTCCCTATTAGCTTTCTCTTATTGGGGCTGAACAGACCAAGTTGTCTCAGCTCTGCCTGTATGTCATGTGCTTCGGATTAATTTTGGATTACTTTCCAGTTCATTTTGTTTCATTTGATTTTGTAGTGGCCATAAATAAATGTATGTGTGTATATACATGCGTGTATATATATGTGTGTGTATATATATACATACACACAAACACACACACACACACATACAGCCCCCAACACAAGAAGGACATGGACCAGTTGGAGAAGGTCCAGAGGAGGCGACGAAGATGATAAAAGGGCTGGAGCACCTTTCTTATGAGGATAGGCTGAGAGAGTTGGGGCTGTTCAGCCTGGAGAAGAGGAGGCTCCGGGGAGACCTGATAGCGGTCTTCCAGTGCCTCAAGGGGGCCTACAGGAAAGATGGGGAAAGGCTGTTCAGTAGGGCCTGTTGCAATAGGACGAGGGGTAATGGTTTTAAAATAGAGGGGGGTAGACTTAGATTGAAAATTAGGAAAAAATTTTTTACGATGCGAGTTACAGAACACTGGAACAGGTTGCCCAGAAAGGTGGTGGAGGCCCCATCCCTGGAAACGTTCAAGGCCAGGCTGGATGAGGCTCTGAGCAACCTGATCTAGTCAGGGATGTCCCTGCTCCTTGCAAGGGGGTTGGACTAGATGACCTTTGAAGGTCCCTTCCAACCCTAACCATTCTATGATTCTATATGCACACAAATTTTAATCAGGAATGATAGAATACTCCAACATCAAAAAGCAAATGGCATTATGGAACTGCAAGTTTTCACTACAGTTGTCACTATATTTTCATGTCTGGAAATAATATTCAAGTTTTTCCTTCAAAGTCTTCAAATTCAGTGTAGGCAACTACCAGATAGGCTGGAAAGAGACAGGCTGTAACCTCACCCACAGTAAGAGGCAGCATGTAGATGTCCCACAAAATGGAGAGAAAATAGTCTGAAAGCCACTCACCATTTAGTCTTATTTCTTAACTCCTATCGTTGAGAGAACAAATTGTGCCAACACTTTGTGAAATGGCCTTTCTTTGCATCGAGTTACCCATCCCTGCAGTAAAGATGGGAAGAGCTGGATGAGCTCCCTTCCCCTGCACACTTGTCAGAGCTGGACGGAGCAGCAAGGTGGACAAACAGCACGGAGGGAGTTGATAGAGACTTTGCTATCCCATCACCTGATAGGAAACGCCCCACATAAAGACATACTAATCCAAAGAACAGCTTTCCCCATTGCCCTGTATTCCCATAAGCATATTTCTGCTGTGTTTGTGGGAAGTAATTGGCAAGAAGCCACCACGGACATTTGCAATCAGAAAGAACCTTAGAAGGATATTCAGAGATTATTTTACTCCCATTTACTCACTTTGGATGGTCGAGTAAGGGTAAATGAGGCCAAAAGGGAGATGAAAACAAAGTAGTAAGCTACTTGGTCCAAAGCAAGACTGCAATACAGCGTTCACGTGGTTCAGAAGTTATTTTGTGTCACTACATTTGGTGTCTCTTTTCTGCAGCTACAACTGAGAAAATATGCAGTTGAACTACAAAACACGCTAAGTTCCCAGCAAGGTTTGGCACTGCATGTAAGATAGCACACTGGCACCAAGCCGACAGCAGACTATGTTTAACAACTAATGATATACATTACCATAGCCCTGACACGAAAAACATACAGCTAGTGCCAATCATTCTGTTGCTATTTAAATTCATATACGTCTTGGGATGGTTTCCATCCATGCTGGCAGCCAAAATGCAATGAAGAAGGAGGCTCCACTTCGTAGATAAATAAAAGCAAATGTGGGATGTACCTAAATGGATTTGACAGATTGTAGGAATAATTTAAAAATATGAGAGTACAACACAGAAATGTTGGCATTATCCATAAAGAGGATAAGAATTCATGAATTATATGCTATTTGCTAGGCTAGAAAAACAGAAGAAAGTACCATAGATGTTAAAGTCCTTCAATTTACACAGTAGTAAAATAACAAAGTCCTCATGCTTAGTATTCATTTACTACCTTTTCACTTATAAACCCCTAAGCTCTCTATGCACGCACATAAAAATATTCTGAGCATGACCCACAGGGCAATGAAGCAGCTTGTTTCTTTTCACATAGAAAACCAGCATGTAACCAGGAGGAGAGATGGCAAAAGATGTTGTAGGCCATATCCCAAACCGTGAAAGAGTAAGGCAATTCACTTCCCAGGGGTCCTCTACCAGGACTCTTAGCATGGCATCCTATTAAGCACTAAGCATCCTTCCTAATATCCATTAGCAGTCACCTACTTGTTCTTGGTGCGGTTGTGTAAACAAATATATCTGAAAAGTCCAAGTCTGGAAAGGAGGAACTATCTCATGAAAAGATAAAAACAATAAGGTCTTTTTTTAACACTTACTTTTATTACTTTGCTTACTAGCAAGTGTGTTATATTTAAAGTACTACTAGTTTGGACAAGATACTTTATTTACTCAGTTGAGTAACAAAAACAGAAGGGTACTAGAATAGAAGCAATAGCAAATAATCAATATAGATTTGATTTTTTTGTTGTTCAAAAAACCAAAACACCTCGATCAAGTGTCTCCAAATTAACAATCAGTTCTTAGAATGTCCTATTGGTTTTCCTTGTACTTTTTTTTCCTTGTACTTTTTCCTTTTGTAACAAGTTATTTTTATCTTTTATCACTATTACATTAGAAACAGTGACCACCTTTCTGTGCTCTGTTTATATAGTGCATTGTAAAAGTATCAAGTGTAGCTTGATATTATTCTTTGAAGAAAAAAAAAAAATCTAAGCCTCCAGCAATGATATCTACCATTTCAAAAATCTGTCCTATTTGAATTATTTATTACATTCTGTATATTGGGGTTGTCTCCTTTGATGACTAAGGAAAACAGAATATTAGTACTAACGAAAAATCATGTAGAAGAAAATAGCTGTTTAAGGGTACAAAATTTATAAAGAGAGATGAAAAAAACTTGTAAAAACTGTTACAAAAAAAAAAAAAAAACCTCTAGGAACTTCATAGCAAATACTGTTTTCAAGTACAGTGTCACCTGTGGTATGCCAGGCTGAAACACAGAGGAATTAACATGGTCTTTGTTCACTTATATTAACTATATTTATTCTAACTGTACTCAGTTAGCTTTTTCTTGAAAAAGTACTGTGCAGTGTACCATTTCAAGAGTATAGATGTAAAATCTTGTAAAAAAAACTACTAAGAAATGTGTAAAACAAACATCCTGTTTGCTTGTAACATGGCCCAATAACTTTACAGATAGAAATAATACTACTATATCCACAGTAACCAAATAATACGCTGTTAAAACTGTGCATTTTAGTATGCAAATCATCTGCAGAAACTATAATTAGGAAAGATAAACATATTTAACAAAATTGTTTTAAGCTATATTGAAGCCACATGGTTGGGAAAAAAAATCCAACTAATATGGCAGAATTTACCCCAAGGAGGCAACTTCATCTTTCTTACAGAAGAGCAGAAAAATATAAGCATTAGGCTTCTGCATGGGAACTGTGGAGATATTAAATACTGTAGAGATGTGGAGAAATTAAATACCCTGAATGGATATTAGCGACCCCAAAAGACGGTTGTGGTACTTAGCTGGTGTTAACACTAAATAACATATAAGTAGGAGAAACTTCCATTAGTATTTTTAGTATCTAAAAAACCTCTTGGTTTTGGGATATCCAAAGTGACAGACATTATGTAGGTATGTGGTTGTCAACAGGGTTCCTCAACTCTTTGAAAATCAGGCTGCTTTCATGGTGTTGCATGTGGGACATTCAAAAATCATACACTACAAAGCACAAGCCTTTGTTGAAAATAATGATTAGCTAGAAATAGTAACAGCTTGTAAATACACAGGGAACATCTCACTGATTAAAATAAGATTACTACACCACCTGAGCAGGAAGTGACCTTCTAGGAGTTTACTGCGGCAATTATTCATTAATATAGAGCAAAACATTCATTACCATGGGAGTATTCACTGTAAACTGTGAGCACGCAAGCCAAGACAGTCGGAAATTATTTTACTTGAATTGAAACCATTCATATTAATGTCATCATGTATCTCCATTCTTATTTTACAAAATAATGCTACCTCTCAGCTAGCATGGGCTTAATTTCTTGGAGTTTCTTCCTGTACATTCATGCAGTTCTGCCAATACAGCATCAAAAGTGCATCTGGAATGGATAATAAAGGGTTTCACCAATAATCACTCAACGAGGAATTTAAAAACTGATTAAAAAAAACCAAAACACTGCAGTTGTGTACTTTCTGATAAACCTACATATGCGTATGCATCCATACACATTTAAAGAGAGATGAAGGAAACCTGGATTACAAGCACTGAACAATGCATTAATTGAATTAACGTACCTTCAAGATGATATCATCCACACCATTTTCATGTTGACTCTGAACATCGAGCTAGCAGGTGTACTGCTAATTTTTTTTTGTAGGGCACAAACTGCTATTATTTGCCAGGATGACCAAACCGAATTTAACTCCCAGTAAGAGAGAGTACCCTGTGTAAAGGACCCCAGATCCCCCCTATGCTCTTTTATAAGCATATTTGTGATTATTTTTATATTAATGACCCCTCCTTCAACAGGCTCAGAGCATTAAAATGCACTTCAAATAAATTAAGATCTATGAAAAGCTGTTTACTCCAGAAATTAGGAGAAAAAAGTTCATCCCTGCTCCCTTTCCATCCCTTCATCATACACCAAAATCTAGTAAACCTATGATTAATGCCCCAAGCACCTCTAATAATATGCAGAGATCACTAGCTTCACTAATTCAGATGACTTGAATTCACCAGTGATCACAGCAAAAAAAAAAATTATTTCTCACACCCTAAAGACCAAGCTTTGAAAGGATTGACATCAGCACCCAAACTGCACCTGAAAACAAACAATAAGTCAGTGTTAAAGAGACTATTTCAACGACATGAAACCGTATCTCTTTGAATGCCTTTGGATAAGTAAGCTTTATGAAGACAAAAATAGCAGGGCAGTTAAAAGGCTTAACTTGGTTTGTCTTGAATCTCATTTATCAGACAGAAAGATCTTATATACTTAGAGATATGTCCTCAGCATCATAGTAAAATACAAATAAAGGTCTACTGGGTTATTTTTAGACAGATTCTTCTTAATATTAGCAGAATACTATATGTCTTACTGCTATTAAATGAGCTCCCACTGATTTTAAATTTCATTAGGCTCATAATCTCCTCCCGTTGGCAGAGAAATTACATTTCCTGATTTCCAAAGCTGCATAATGAGTCATGACCTATCCCTTGCCTTTGTCTCCTCAGAATACCCTTCTGTTGGCTGATCTCCTCTCTATTTTCAATTTTCCCCCAACACTCGTGTGGGTATTTGCACACACACAGAGGTAATATTGCAGAGCATTCAATTTTTCATTCCAAAGCTCAAGATGCTTTATTTAGGCTTCCCTACAGTCACTATAAGTAAAAGCAGCAGAGAAAAAGGCAGGTTCATATCATATGTCTCCTGTCTTCGAGTAATCTGCAAGCTGCCCATTTTAATGACTCCTCATAAATAATTCAATTTCTAATTATGCTATAAGCCCCCTAATCTGAAGAAGAATAAAGAAAGGTAGAAAGGTAGTGGAAAGGGAGGGAAAAGGTGCTTATGTTGGATCAAATAATGCCTGCAGCAACTGAGCTACTTTCACTAAGCCATTCCACCCATGTAAGATGCACCTTCTTCCTAAACTTTGAAGTGTTTGTCTAATAAACATGACAAGATTACATACAAAGTTGGAGTTGAAGACAATAATTCTGGAATTCATTTATTTTCCACCCACCTTCCCCATTCCAGAAGATACACACACTCCTGCTCAGTGTGAACTGACCATGCTGACCCCTCGCCTGCTGGTGGGACCAGGCCCATGCCCCTGCACATTGCCCTGACCACAAATCGAAAGGGGTAAACCACCCACAGAAGAACCTCTACTTTTGATTCTTGCTCCTCATTTCTCCTTTGATAAGGGCTAGGAAATCCAATGTTAGCTACCCAACTTTTCCCTTGCAACTCATTGCCTGAAGAAGTGAGACAGGAACTGACCCTCTGCCCTCCTCCAGGGAACCTCCATGTTCCCCTGCGCAAAGACAAGCCAGCACTTTGGAAGGAAACCATCAGCTGTCATCATATGAATGACACCTGGCTTCTACCAAGACAGAAATTCTGTGGGTCCCTTTGCACCGAGGTCTCACTTTTCTACTGCACAAAACACTGCTGCCAAATCAGCTGCCAGCCACAGACATTTTTTTCTTCTCTTTTTTGCTTTAATCAAAATGCATCTGACATACAAAAAGCTGGTCAAGGTACAACTGACAGCACAAAGACAGCTGAATGATCTCCTCCTACCTATAACTTTTTTAATTGCAGGAAGGTCTCTCAATACACAGCAGAGCATCTGCTCATTAGCACTACAGCACCATTTCTCCTACTGACATTTCCTACCTCTCCTCCTCTCCAATCTTTAACAACTATTCCTAAAGCACTCGCAAATCGCAAACTCTCTGTGACCTGTGGCGTTGGATTTACATTGTGCATATTAATGCATTTCTTTCTAAAAGTCCCTTAAAAAAAATAACAAGCAATCCAAAGTCACTGTGGCTTTTGTCCAAAATCCCCGAGATTTATTTTGAATGGCAGCTATTTGGTTTGTCTTGACTCCTTCCTGAAACAGTATTATATATTGATAGCATATACAGTGCTTGTGGGCTTCCACATTTCTAATTTTAGAATTCAGGCTACAGAATTCAGCCCACACTGTTACATAGGCCAAAGCTCATTGTGTCAAAGCTGGTGCAGTGGTATTTTATGGAATATAATGATAAACTGGTATAATTTACTAATGTGTTAGTAATCAGAAGGGTACGGGAATTGCCTGCATTGCAGGATGCAGGGCATTTCATTTAAGACACACAGTTCACCTGAGACCGCCTATTTTTACTTATCTTGTTTGTTTTACATCCAAATAATGCAGTAGTTAATAAAAGCTAGAAAAAGCATACAGATTGGTCATCTTTAGTCTTGCTGAATTTTGTGATATATATGGCCTATCACCATCGTAATTGAAGCTGTATTAAAGTTGCTGACAAGGAACATTTCCAAATGCTTTGATGTAGACACATATCCCAACCTGCCCTGGGGCCAGTCCTGCACGCATGTTGCCGTTTCATCACCTGCAGGCTCCTAGGGGTCTGTGGTAAGGGAATGGGAGACACAGGCTAAAAGGGAGTCACATCACGTGTCTGTGCCCGGGCTAGGTGTGGCCGGCATGACTGAACTTTGAATGCACTGATCCTTCATCTAATCCTCGCCAAGGAACAGAGAAGAGTATTTCCTCTTCAGACATTAACTAATGCTGGTTCAGTGTGTCAGTTCTGGAAGCTCATTACAAACATCAATCCTTTATTGCTGTACAAGTAAATATAAACTTTGCACTCCGGAAGCCCTTGGTACAAGGCTCAGTGGCTAAACCAGAACATAAATACTGGGTGGCTGGAAGATTATGGTTCCTGACCAACTTCCTCTCATCTCATTACTTAAAATGCAAAAGTGCTAAAGACTATCATATAGATTAATGTTATATAAAGAGCACATGGTGAACTCCATGCGCATCTTCCTTTGTGTCTGTGAACTTTCATAGCAGGCTTCAGATACAGCATTTGAATTAGATTTTCCACATGGGTCTAAGTTACCCAGGGCTGAAATCTCACCATCTGTTTAGAAAATACCAGCTCTAAATTACAAGAGCTTAACTTTTTAAACTTTTCACATGGTGAAGGAGAGTGCAGTCCCCTGTAGGCATGCATCTAAACCAAGTCCTATCTCTCTCAAAAACATCCCATTCACTTTTGGAGCTAAGGTGAAACCAAAATCATAAAGACAGATTGAGAGCTCGTTTACTCAGCCACAGTAAGGAAACTTGACTCCAGGTAACTTCTACAGTGCATACGTTACATTATACTTAACTTCCACCCAGACAGAATTAAAGTAGACATGGTTAACATGGCTTTAATTTGATTTTTTATTATTTATTTTGGGGGTCTTTTAAGTCAATAAACCTCATAAAATGTAAGCCTAGCAAAGAGTATTTTCCCCCTGCTACTGAGAACACATGGCTTCCTGGTGATAATCTCCTCAACCTCCCAGCAGTGAGCATGTACCCACTACAGAGTCACACTGAGAACCAAAGCGAGCCCAGAAATCACCTGCCACAAAACCACTCGCCTACTGTGAAAGCCTCACATCGAGGCCTCCTGGTATCAAAAGAGCTAAATGGTAAAAGTACAACTAAGATTTTTTTCTTGCGGTCAGTCAGTTTAATTTCTGCAAACATTCAAAAATACGTAAATATTTACCTAGAATTTTTGCCTCAAAAAATAATTGAGTATTTTGCTAATAAATATATTGAAAAATGGAAGAAAGATAAAATACATCAAAATGAGAGCAGAAAGCAGATCTAAGCAGATTAATTTAGAACTGTGTTAATGACTTTCTACTGTAAAATAAATAAAATATAAAATAAAAGCATAAAACACATTCTGTAAGTGGTTATTTTAGTTTCTTGGCCCTTCTTAAAAGATAGTGGCCATAGAAGCAGACAACAGTGCAGTCAGAATAGAAACAAAAACGATCTGAAAGTTCATTCACCGTTCAAAAATTAATTATATCTAAAGTGGCAAGATGATTATAAGGGCAACACACAATAAAGTGTGTAAGAATTAATTAGATTAATGCATAAAAAGGGAGTTCTGTAACAGAAGCAGAGTTGTTTCTGAGCTATGAGCCTCAGAGAGAAGAGTGTGTGTTGACACAGGGATGTCTGAGAAATCCTAGGTGAGTCAACTCTATTTTTAAGTGAACATGCAAACTGATGAAAAATGCACAACATTATGTGTGCTCACTAAGAAGCTATTCTAATTTATTAGGAAATAATTATTTCCTACATCTTTCGATATGCTTAAGCCAAAAAAAACCCTGCAAAACCTAAAAAAAAAAAAAAAGTGTAAATGCATCTTCTAAAACTAACAAATAAATTAATGACTCTGTCTGAAATCCACAACCACATGCCCCATCTGGGGAATCTTGTGCCATCAGATTCAGAGCCCTTCTGACAAGTTCACCAGGCATCAGTGCTCAGCAGAAAAATAAGTTTATTTTTCCTCCATTTTCTAATTGGTGTCGAAACAGTTCAGGCTGCAAACCAGAAGGCTTAGGCAAGCTGAGCGCACAGCTGCCTGCCTTTGCCTGCTAGGATGGCCTTCACATTTTCTGACATTTCAGATCTCATGCAGTGACCAGAAGCCTCATAAAACTGTCTCCTGCTTTCTGCTCTCACCCGTTTTCACAGGGCAGCACAGTCATTTTTCTCACAGTAATAATCCAGTAATGTGAATTCCCGCAGCAAACAAATCCTGCTGCTGCTGCCCCCTGCATCAGGCGTATCCCAGCCGCTGGCTGCAGCTCTAAGCAGGGGACGGTCCTGGCGTGAAACGCGCTGCCCTTGTCATGTTATTCCGCAATGGAAGAGAACGTACTTGAAAGATTTGTGACTCAAGCATGAACCTTTTAAGCAGATCCCTCAATTCATCTGCAGGATTAATGGTCTTGATATATTTTAGAAAAATAATGTAATTTTTAGAGATTTCTATAAGTTACCATCCTATTCCTCTCTTCAATCTATCCCTTCAGCAAACAAACACTTCACAAACCTTATTTTTTCATGAACTCACATAGTCCCAATTAAGATTTGTAATATATATATACATGCTCCTGAGAAAACACAGAAGAGATACAAAAAATGGTCATTTGAAAATTACTTCATTAGATCTATTTCATGCAAAATATCTATAGTTATTATTTTTAAATTAAAAGTAACAACAAATTAAGTTTCTTCATTTCTCATTAATTTTAATTTGACTTCAGAAGCCCTAGCTTGAATCACAGAATCATAGAATAGCTTGGGTTGGAAGGGACCTTTAAAGGTCATCTAGTCCAACCCCCCTGCAAGAAGCAGGGACATCTCCAACCAGATCAGGTTGCTCAGGGCCCTATCCAACCTGGCCTTGAATGTTTCCAGGGATGGGGCATCCACCACCTCTCTGGGCAACCTGTTCCAGTGTTCTACCACCCCCATTGTAAAAAATGTCTTCCTTATATCCAGTCTGAATCTACCTCCTTCTAATTTAAAAACATTATCCCTTATCCTATCACAACAGGACTTGCTAAAGAGTTTTTCTCCATCTTTCCTGTAGGCCCCCTTTAGGTCCTGGCAGGCTGCTTTAACGTGTCCCTGGAGCCTTCTCTTCTCCAGGCTCAACAGCCCCAGCTTTCTCAAGCTATCTTGACAGGAGAGGTGCTCCAGCCCTCTGATCATCATCACGACCCTCCTCTGAACTCTCTCCAACAGGTCCACGTCCTTCTTATGTTGGGGGCTCCAGAGCTGGACACCGTACTGCAGGTGGGGTCTCATGAGAGCAGAGTAGAGGGGTAGGATCACCTCCCTCAACCTGCTGACCATATTTCTTTTGATGCAGCCCAGGATACAGGGGCTTATGTTTATTCTTAATTCTGCAGCATAGCCGGCAGCTGGGACATATTCTACAGGATATTCTTGGCCTCTGGCTGTTAACTTTGAGAAATGTTAAGGGAGACCCTAAGGCTTCTGCTGTGAGCTGGGCTGGGACCATGCCATTGTAAATGTCCTGTCTAGACTAAAAATCTGTAAGTTTTGTCCTTCAAGGGTGTAATCAAGATAAAAAATTATTCTTATTTACTCTTTGGAAGGGGTGACAAATTCAATTCTGTACTCAAAGAAAATGGGAATATTGGGCTGAGTTTACAATTTAGACTCTGTGAGATGCTGTACTCTTTGTTTTGAAAGCTGTATTTGCTCCTGCTGCAGTCTGGCTAGCTCTCCTATACCATGGACAGAAAGGCTTTTGAGTCAGGTGCAAAATAAAAGCTTCCCTGTTAACTTAATAATTAATGATCTCATTCATTGATAATTTTTTTTTTGTGAAGCTGAAGTAAAAGCAATTGTATTTTGTCATTAAGTTCCAAGCTGCTATTTACAGGGACACCTTGGAAATGAGCACAGGGCATTCTCTTACCTTTGTGAGTCAAAACTGGGTTTGCATTCTTACATGGAACAAAATGCTTTATCAATAATTCAAATAACAAAGTCTGCTGGGCATTAACTTACAACTGAAAAAGTAAACAAGCACTGCAGCTTAGTAAAATTGATTGATGCTGCATTAGTAAGAGGATCCCATTCTGCTCTATTACTCTGGCTTTATTTTAAGGATGAGATATCATTATCGTCTGCAATGAGGTCCAAGAAATGTAGTGGTTCTAAAGCATACAGCTCATCTTCTCTGTGGAAGGTTGTCAGCTCACAACTATGTGTGATCATAGACCAGTACTGAAACAAGAATAACTCTGTTCCCATCCAACCCTTCATTATAGCAATAAAAAAAAAATCACAGATTTTGTCCTAATGTGCACCCTAGCACAAGCAGCCTTGCATAGCAGCAAAATCCCTTAATGCCTGAGGAAAGTGGCATATTGATTGACTCAACTTTATTAACCGAGTTAAAAAGCATTACACAATCCACAACACAGATATTGCAGAGTCAAGGACCAAAAGTTTTGTTAATTACAAGAAAAAAAAGGTGGATTGTGAGCAAGAAAAATATATTCTTTATGAAAACGCAGATGAGAGGCTTTGGAATCCAAAGGGTGCGTACTGAAATCAAAAGTGGAGAATCATTTGGATGTAGGATAAATGAGTTAATACTAGTCTAGCCTGCTTTTGCAGGGACTAGGGAAGAAGGCAGGGGTTTTTTTTGCCAAGGCTGCTCTTCGGCTCAGAGAGTTTTCATATAATCATGAACTACAAGTGAACAATGAAGGAGGCTAAATAATCTATATTTTTCTTCTCTATGAAATCCCACATATCTATTGAAAAGCAACCTAAGGCATGACCCTTTGAGGTATTTAGTTACTTAAATATTCTGTCAAAAAACAACTGTTACTGAACAAGATTTTTGCAGTGCTTTGTGCTAATAACATCTTGATCAGCTGTGGTAATGACACGGATGCTACCTTGAAAGATGTCTCTAGTACCAATAAAAAAAATAATAACACTTGTAGTTATAAGCTCTGTGGGGAAAAAAAATGTGTTAATTCCTTGCTTTTCTTATTAGCAGCTGAAATACAAGATTTAGGACTCTGCTTCATGTCTCTCACAACTTCTCTTCAAAACTTCTTTGGACTTTACTTCCCTTCTCCATGGGGATTTTGAACTTTTTCCTTCCTAAAAATAAAAAAAAAAATTCTGAGTGAAGAAAAGAAGAAGGGTTGTATTGTATTGCTGAGCTGCAGAGAGGGTCTGCCAGGCTGAAAGGGAGTAATCAATGGCTTTCCATCTAATTGGTGGCTGGTAATAAGCAGAGGACATGAGGGGTCAATAGTGAGCCCAAGGTTGTTCAGTATCTTCACTGAAAACCTGGATGATGAGACAGAGTACATCATCAGCGAATTTAAAGGTGATACTGAATTAGGGAGAGTGATTGACATGCTGAATGTCAGAGCTTCAACCTAAAGAGATCTTGAGAAACTTGATATTTGAATCAAAAGAAACATCCTCTGGATCAAAAAAAAGGAGCTCAAAGGTCTGCACCTAGGATGGGATAATCCCATGCAGCAGCACCGCATGGGAACTGACCGGCTATGAGTACCCTGCAGAAAAGGACTTGGGGCAGAGAACACACCAAAAATGAGCCAACAATGGACTCTCTCATTGCAAAGAAGGCAGACTGCCTCCTGGTTGCACCAGGAGCAATGTAGCCAGTAGATTGAATGAAATTTTTATTCTCCTCTGCTCAGCAATGGTGAGACTGCATCTGAAATACTGTGTCCACCTGTACTGTTCCCAGTTCAACAGGGATGTTGGGAAGTTAGAAAAGGTTCAGAAGAGGGCTACCAGGCTGGCCACAGGCCCAGAGCATATGACTTAGGAGAAGGTGAGGTTTTTAAGTCCAGCAAAGTAGAGGCTAAGAAGTGATCTGGTAGAAGCCTACAACTGTTTGCAGTATTGGCAGACAATCCAACCAAGGCCAGTGACCACAAATTGCAACTTGAGAGGTTCAAATTGTACATTAGGGGGAAGAAGGTCACTAAGAGAGCAGTGCAGCTCTGAATTAGGTCAATCAGAGAAGCTATTGGATCTCCATCCTTGCAGGTTTTCAAGACTTGGCTAGCAAAAGCTGCGGCTGACTTGGCTGTAGTGCTGGCAACAGTCCCACTTTGAGCAGGAGCCTGGATTAGGTGACCTCCAGAGACCTCTTCCTACTGACATTTCTGTGATTTGATAGTCACTGCGACATAGATGCACTTGGCATATGGCAGAAATATTTAATCTATAAATTATTCAGCCTCGGGAAGAAGAGCCAACAAGGTCTATATTTCAAAGCAGCATTTAGAGACACATGTAGCATTCCCACTATTTAACTGCTGCTTAGGAGTGGCACAGAGAAAAAAAGCAGAACTGAAAAGGCAAGGGTACCAAGGGAGAAAAGATTCAGACTATGTGGGTAGAAAGGATGGAAATCTCTAAGACAAGAAATAGGAGAACAGAAACATAGGAAAAAAAAAAAGGTAAAAGATAAGAAGGAAAGGCAGATGGAAGATTTGGAACTGCTGATGGAGGCAGATGGAGGGAAACCTCTGGAGGTTCCTCCTGCTCATGAGGACTCTGGCTAGCATAAGCAGCATAAAAGAGAAAGGCAGGACTTTCTATGCTGGGCAACAGGAATATAATGAGGAGGCACATTAAGGGAAAGAGAGAAAAAAAAAAATACGGACAAGCAGAGCAAATGGGTCAGCGGCAATTATATTTGGTGGTAATTAGGCAAAAGACTTTCTGCCTAAAAGAACATATTTCCCTACAGAGCCCTAAGGAGAGTTCAGGTTTCCCAAGTTTCACTAATCTGCTGTAAGCAAGGATTTGTGTGAAGTAAAGTAGCTAACTTGGAAAATGGCAATCTGTGAGTGATTTCCAGAGGACCGACCGGTTTACGAGATTGCCTGGCATAAAGAGAAACTTCCTATGGCAAGACACAGATGGAAGCTGATGCTTAAAGACAGGATTTGTCTGTTCACCTTAAATGCTACTGTGGTCATGACCAATTAATCAATAGCTTTCAAAAAAGATCAAAACAAACAAAAAAAAAACCAGAATAAACCAACACATAATTAATGTGTCAAAATCAGATATTGAAAAACAATTTTTACATTTTGTCAGTAATGTAAATCAACAGAAAGTGATGCAGAATTAATTAAAAGCTACTGCTGACTGCTAAATTACTTCTTCCTAAACTCCTAATTCATCAGTCAGAATTTCTAACTAAGTTAATCAAAGAGAAGGAATTTACTTTGGCTATTAAAATCATGCCTCTAGGAAAGGCCACAGGTTCTAATCTTTCCCACTGAAGGCTTTATGTATAAGACACCCCAATTTAACTCAGGAATAAATATTTTGGGGTGTATATTTCACCTAAAGCTATGTATGGGACTGATTTTTTTAAATTCTAAAAGAATATTGACTAAATCACTATGGCAAGAAAGTAGCTTTTCAATATGTTCTTACTAAATACAAATTTTTAAGTGTACACTTCAAGACAGAGTAAGGTTTCAGAAACTGCATCACTTTTTTTTTTGTCACAGAGCCTAAAGTCATATAGTAAGTCGACAACTTTAAGCTTCTCAAATTGCTTTTGACAAACAAGATTTAAGTACTGTTCAGAAATTTACCACAAAATGTCCCCAAAAGTGCCTGTGCTGTTCTCAGAGGCACAGTGCCATGTGCTAATGTATTGTACAGGTCTTTAACAATATGGTGCTGGAGTTCTCTTTTTCCTTTGTTTTTTTTTTTGTTCTTCTTCTATGTTGAAATAAAATCTACAAATTTGGCTTTTATTTTTGTTTCTCTTGGATTCATCTAGTCTCACAGGTATGCCAGAAGCAGAGCATCATGCCTGCAACTTTATCTTCATTCTCTTTTCTGTCTCCTGTGGCCTCGAGATGATGTTACAGTCTAAAATCTATAGAAGCTCCAGAAGATGCAAGAGACCCAAAGGCCTGAATTAACATCAGATGACCTCCCATGTGTCCACTGTTCTTCCATTTGTTTTAATTCTTTAGTTCTCAAAGGTTTTTCAGAGTGTCCCCACATTACCTGGAGTAACGATTTGGTGCCTA
This sequence comes from Chlamydotis macqueenii, assembly GCF_036417535.1. Lineage (NCBI taxonomy): Eukaryota > Metazoa > Chordata > Aves > Otidiformes > Otididae > Chlamydotis > Chlamydotis macqueenii. The sequence continues at coordinate 11,019,397 of NC_141556.1, read as the reverse complement.
TTCCTCTTGTTCAACAAGAAGCTTAAGCTAGTACCACACTTCCAATTTGAGATTTCTTCATTAACTCAAAATTAAGAAATGTTAAACTTTTTGCTAATTTAAGAACTCATTCAATCTTAACATTTCAGCCTCAAACAACAATAACTGCATACAATCACATCTTTACACAAAAGTTTTGAAAACCTGAGGCATGCATCTTGCAAAACAGCTGCTCTTGTGAGCCGCAGCACGCATCCAAATGAGGCTCAGGACCACAGATTCCCTGTAGTTTTGGCTCCAACCCAAAATAACCTAATGCTGGAGTATCAGATATGAATTCAACCAAAAATATTCTAAGGTAATTAGATTCAAGGCTTGAGTTGAGCTGATATTAGTATGAATCTAAAATGGCATTTACTCTTTTCGGAATACAAATGTTTCATTGCCAATTCGAACCAATTAGCACTGTCTGGCTCTAAATGCTGCCCTTTCTCTCCTCTACCCTCCCTTCATCATATGAACTTTCATTATTTCAGGTTGATCTTCCAGCTTGCCAGTTGAAAAATCTTGCTAAACTATTTAACATAAGAGTAGGCTAGAGATTGTTTTTATTGCCCAGTCGTCTTCTCTTGAGATGCGTTATTGTATATTTGTCCATAACAAACATTGTTATCACACTTCC